>NC_139407.1:25503749-26103749 GCF_905368555.1 Meleagris gallopavo
TATCTGGAAAAAAGATAAAGATCTGTATGGTTCTGGGAGTAATTGTTGTACTAAGAGCTAGAGGACTGCAAGCTTCAAAAAGATCTCATCCCTTCTGGAGTTAGTTATTAGAATTAGGCACTGCCTACTGATTTTATGCAGAAAACCTGGTATTTTAATGAGGAGTCATATATACTGTACATGTAGACAAAAAGTTAGAGAAGACATTTCTGTGATTCTCACTTGTTTGGGTTTTTATCATGGTGGAAATTAGTGATATGGCGGAAATGGGGGCTTTTCCCCAACCGCTTTATCACCTCAGCCTTTGATGAAGTCAGATACTACCAAACTCTATGCATGTTGGTGATGGTTATATAAAATCATACAACCACAGAATCGTTTGAGTTGGAAGGGACTCTTAAAGACCACCTAGCCCATCTCCCCTGCAATGGACAGGGACTCCTACAGCTCCATCAGGTGCTCAGAGCCCATCCAGCCTGACCTTGAGTGCCTCTAGGGATGGGGCTTCGACCACATCTCTGGGCAGACAGTTTCAGTGCCTCGCCACTGTTTCTTCCTTATATCCAATCTAAATCTCTCCTCTTCTAGTTTGAAACTATTTCCCCTTGTCTCATCACAGCAAACCCTTCTGAAGAGTCCCTTTCCTGGTCAGTCCTGCACCTTGCACTCTTACACTGTAGCATGTGTATTTCCTTTATATTTCCTTCCTATGATTTACTTCTCCCCAGTTCATCAGGCTGGCAGGAACTGAATTCCCTGGCTGAACAGCTGCACACAGTGACTAATGTGACTTTTCAGACACACTCTCCGATTTTGATGCAAATCTCTGTTGGCATCTTGCGAAGGGGATTAGTATGGGTCATGCAGGGCAGGAGCTCTGCTCCCATCCCTCTCTCTGTCCTTGCAGCAGAGTTTGGCTTTCCCTTATTGTTTACTCAGCGAATCCCTTGGTCTTGTGCTGTTTTGAATGCCTCAGTTGTGCAGCCACGCTGCCAGCAGCAGGGAAGCTTTGGCTCTCAGGTCTCCAGGAATCCAGCTAATAACTTAATAGCTTCTCGTCCCTACCCAGCTCTCTCTGCAAAGTGCTTTGTTGTAAGCTGGGAGCGCACAGATGGCAGAGTGCTGCTTATCTTCAGGCTGTCACATTGGGGTTATTCTCAGAATTGGGTGCCTTTACAGAGTGAGGTTTGCTGAGGTCTGCAGCTTTAGAGAACCTTTTCCACAAATAGGATTTGGTACAATGGAGAGAAAAGCAACAGCATCTGCACTCACAATGGTGGCTTAGGGGCACTACAGCTTTTCTCAGACGCACTCTGTAGGAATTATCTCTACTTCTGTGTGCAATTGACCCAGGATGTGATTCTGTTTTTTGTTTTGTTTCCCCTTTTTTTTTTTTATTTTATTTTTTTTAGAATGATCCCATCTTTTGAGTGTAGAACACTAACACACCTTCTAATAATTCTCTCTTCCGTGTGCGTCTCTCTCCAGGAAAGGATGCCACAGACGCCTCCCTTTGCAGCAATGTTTGACAGCAGCGGCTACAACAGGAACCTGTATCAGTCAAAAGAGGATGGCTGTGGAGGACTCTACTACCACGATAACAACCTCTTATCAGGGTCTCTGGAAGCTCTGATCCAGCACTTAGTGCCCAGTGTAGATTATTATCCTGATGTAAGTATGAGATGTTGCACTGGCACCACATTGTTCAGAATCAGCAGAAACTGGACATGAGAACAACTGTCATTTGAGAGTCTTTGGCCTGTCCAGAGGCATGTGTGCCTTGAGGTTTTTTAATATATCTTTTAGAAAAGAAGAATGATACCAAAAAGTCTTGGGGACAGGATGGCTAAGGGATGAACTATGTCACTTTTTGTTGAAAATCTCTGGCTGAAGACATAACTCTGCTTGATTTCATAGATGAATTTACAATTCTGAGACAGGACCCTTACAGCTCCAAGACAGAACTGTCCTTAAGCTCTTGGTTATCTACTAATGCTCAGTGTAAAATTTAAAAACGAAGCTATTTATGTACTGATTAGTCGAACACTGTATGTTTCAAGCTCTGAGAACTGGAACATTGTAGATTTTGTGGTAGATGTCATGGGAGTGGATTGAATAATTCGAATATACGTCTCACAGTGAGTTCAAGTAATTATATGTAGAAAGCTGAGGCAAAATAAGGAACCTTTTCTTTTAGTCCCAGAATGAGTTACTATTTGTTCTGTAAAATTAAACTTTGTGTGAGGACTGATTGCTTTATCTAGAGAAGCATGGGAACAAAGAATATCTGTGTTGATAGTCAACGTAGATTGGACTGGCAGCATTAATCTTATTCTCTTGTTGGGCTAGAAAGAGTTATGCCATAGGGCACTGGCTCTTGCAGAGATGTACTGTAGAGCAAGGGAGATGAGCTGAGATTCTGGGTAATTTCAAGTACTAGTCTTGTAAGAACACTTACTAGTGTATAAAAGCAGAGTTAAACCAGCCCAGTCCTGCCTTGTTTTGGTTTAATCTTGCCTAATTTGGCTCAAGCATGATGGTACAGCACTGAGTAGGAGCAATGACAAGTGTTCAATTAAGTGATTATTGCTGTAGTAATAGCACTCCTTACAGCCAAATGCAGTTTTGTTCTGCAGATACTAAAATGATTTGTCAGGAGCAGATTTAGAGAAAATATAAAATGGTGGTGACTTACCCCTTGGTCTGTCTTTCTCTTTTTTGCAGAGGACGTACATCTTCACCTTCCTTCTCAGTTCACGCTTGTTCATGCATCCCTATGAACTTATGGCCAAAGTTTGCCATCTGTGCATTGAGCAACAGAGACTGAGCGAGCCTGGCCAGGACAAGGTAATAATCACTCACTCTGAGAATCTGACCTTTAGTCACTAACATTTGTGAGAAGTGTCCACAGTGTGCATTGCTGCTGCTACAGTTTTCATTTTACCAATACGAGGGACAGAAATAAAAGTGATGGTTATTAATGGCACATTCTGCAATGTTTGCTTCTGTGTTTCAGTGTTCCTAATGTATTAATGTGTAATGTCAAAATGTTGGAAACGTTTCACTGATGTGTGCATTCTTGTTTCAGTCTTTGTGGAGTGACTTATCTTGCTGGCCACTTACGTGGGACTGCTTTTTTTTTTTTTCCCTGTGCATTCATACAATATATATTGAAAAGGAAACAGAATGTGGATGTTGTAATAGAGCCTTGCCAGCAGAAAATAACACAAATTAAGATACTTGAATCCTTGCCCCAGTTTTTCCCTGCGATGTACTGTACATACATACATAAGTGGTGAATGATGCTTACCACTTTGATAGTTGATAGTCATAAATTACGGAACCACTAATGTACGTCTTTTTCTGTGTTCATTCTAATAATGAAGGGAAAGCATATGGATATAGATATTCTAAGATTTTCTAGTTACCTGGGACATAATTTCCAGCCCACTTAAGCTTTTCATTGGCCTTAATGGGTATTGACTCTGGCCTGTAATTCAATGAAGATTTAAGTTAAGCTTAAAAAATTAACTGACCTTCATACCCTTACGCTCCGTTGTATTCTGCAGAAAGGAATTCTATTTCTTTTGGGTTAGCTGTGTTGTGTATTGTTCTTTCTCATAATGCTTCTCCTTTGTATTTTCAACTAGAACCGAATACGAAAAATTGCTCCCAAAATCCTGCAGCTCTTGACGGAATGGACAGAGACATTTCCTTATGATTTTCGAGATGAAAGAATGATGAGAAACTTAAAGGAGTTGGCACAAAGAATAACCAGTGGTGATGAGGTAAGTTGCCTGTGAACAGAGTTATTGGATAAAATGCTTTGATACTGTGCATTTGTTATTGTTAATAACATGGTATGGCTCTGGGAGATTAAGCTAACTTGTTATGATGGTTCTTGAAGGCAAAAAGTGCTTTCCCGTACCTAGTCTAAGAAGAAACTTTATAACAAAAGCAGATCCTCTTCAAAGCAGAGACAGGGTTCTCCCCATCCCTAAAACCGTGAAACAATCACACAGTGTGCAGACAAGCACAATTTTGTGGAGGTTTATATTTTTCATTTTTAATTATTTTGCTTGGAAGAAGCCAGATAGAGTATTGGGAATTTTTGGACGTTGGGAAATCCCTACCTGTGTGGTGCGAGTAACATTTGCTGGAATCAGGCCTCTGATCTTTATGTCAGTGGAATAGTTATTGCAGGCTTGGGAAAAAGTTTTAAAAGAAAAACTGGATCAAAAAGAATCATCTCGTGTTTAAAGGATTGGATCTGGATTCAGTCTGTTGTATTCCTTCTTCTGAAAGCAGCACATGAGAAAATCACTTCATCTTTTACTAAGTGCTGGTTCTCAGGCCAAAGTAGTTTCATGGAGGTCTTATGCAATGCTCTGTCGTTTAATTGATACTTGTCTTTTAAGTACTGAAATAAACTCAACTAAATTCAAGGCTTATTTTCACTTAGTGGAAAGGCAGTTAACAAGGTTTCGACAAGCATCTCTTGTAGCTGGCACAACTTCAAGATTGCAAAAGACATTGGAGTGGCATTTGGAAGAGCTATAAACACAAAGAGCAATTGCTAAATGGCATCATGTTTCTAGCCTTCCTCAGCTTAATGTTACATACATAAGCTGTTAAATAATGATATGGACAAGCAGCAAACAGCCTGTTAACAAGCTTCAATAGGTAAGCTCTACTGGGAGGAGTTGTGAATGCTGCCAAAGCCTGAAAAGACCTTGAGAGACTTCCACTAAGGATGGAAAAGAACAAACGTAAAGTTATTTGGAAGCTGAGATACATTTCTGTATCTGAAATTCCATATGTGAAGGAGAGGAGGAACAAAGAAGAGAGGTAAGGGGACTGAGATGCAGTATGGAGTATAAATGAAAAAGAGCAAACACAAGTTTAGAGTTGCTTTAGATATCTCTAAAGGGGACTTTGGACTGTGGACAGAGCAGGTTTGCTTTTGCCATGGAGGTACCTTTCCCATAGTGTTGCTTTGTTTGTTGATATTCTTTTAATAGGAAGATAAGGAACTGATGTTCAGATTGAGGAGAAGCAGTAAGATGGAAAATCATCTACTGAAAAGAAAGGCAGAAGCCGGACAAGCTATTAGAAAATGATCTGTGGGCAGCAGTCTTACTCTGACAAGGAGCTACAACTTTGCCTACCTTCCATGCTGCACATCCATGTGTCTTCAAGTTTTCCCTTAGAACAATAAAGGGAAAACAAGCGTTGCAGTAAATTGACTTGCATTATTGTGAACTGCATGTTCACAAGTTGCAAACAGCAACTTCCTTGGTCCTGCTTTTCTGCAGATTGCTTGGATTTAGTTTTGGGAGTTATTAATTTGAAACAGCCTGTTCCAGTTCACCTACTTTGTAGCCTCCTATTCCACTTCTGAATTATTGTGCTCCAGTGCTAAGAGCTATCACCGAGAATCCAGCTAAAACCATTCACCATATGAAGATATTGCTCCACCAAGAAAATCTATAGGATATTGAAACATTATTATTGATTTCTTAATATGTCTTTTTAAATCTCTATATTTCTTGCCATTCCTGCCACATTTCCTCTCACTGTCCTGAGTGGTCATGCACATGAAATATTTCCAGATATTGTTTTAGTCCCTTTCATTGCTTAACTGACCTTTTTTTCAAGTTAGGCCTTACGGAGCTTTTCACATCAACCATTGCCTCCAGTTGCCTGATCAGTTCCATGAAAATGCTGCTCAGTGTCTTTTTCTGTAAAAACACTTGATAGGTAGATGCAAAGCCACATCAAAGCCACTCCTGTGCTTTTCAGTTCTCAGAAGTTTTAAAATATAACTAAATATCAGCGTTGTTCCTTTTATTAGCAGGTACAAGACTTGTTAGGTATGGTGCAAATGGAAAGTGGTGTTCTTTTAAAAAAAGAACTTAAATTTAAATAAAATAAAATAGACTTGAGTTTAGGATTATCATCATTAAATCTTCCTAATTTCACAACTCTTGTTGCTGCATCACTGTAGGAGCTAAGAGACAAGTTAGTCAGAAGGTGTCCAAATAAACTGCAAGGTAAACTTGTTTAAGTATCATCTACCAGGAAAGAGGAGTGTGTAATGTTTTGGGTTCAATTACGAGTTTAAGGAACAGGATACTGCAGGCTAAGACTTCAAGTTGCCTTGTTTTTGTGTGGTCACGCCACACAAGAATTCAGGTAGTTCAGCTTCAGAAATTCACCAGTTGTCTCCCTAGTTTGGTTATCAGTTCTGGGTTGGCATAAACCACAAAATTCATATTAGGTTTATTGATTTCATTTGAAGATTAACCCACTGATTGTTAGGTGGTTTCCACAACAAGCCAATGTTCATCTGAAGAGTTTCAGATGCATTTTTGGTCTCAGTCACTTACCAGTTGAACAAGAACACACTTCATAAAGTTCTCTTAGATCATGCTTCAAAAAAATGGGAAAGGAAAAAGGCCAGTGAGGCACATTTGTCTATAGAAAATCAAAACACATAGACACCAGAATGCAATTATTTACCACAGTACAATCCAAATTCAACCTTGGTTGAATACCACTGACCTCAAGAATGAATTTGACCCAAAATAGTGCTGCTTATTTGGTTAAATTTGGAAATACTTATAGCAGCTTTGGAGAGAAGGTTGAATTCATTAGAATATGAGAGAAGTTCATGTGTTTGATCACACAGTATTTTGCTGCTAGTAGGTTTTGGATGCTCATTTTTTCAACTACTTATATTTTCCATCAGTAGCTGTAGGCTGGTGTCTGGAATTTGGAAGAGGGGCCACTGGGGGTCTGTTACAGAGCATCAATCTGCTTTGGTGTCATGCAGACTTTAATACTGTCCTCTTCTGTCTTGAGAACGTCTTTCGATTGTTTCATGTCACAGATGTATCGGAAGAACGTCCAGCAGCTCCTCCAGAACTTGCTTCGAAAGCTCGCGACTGTTAGCCAGTATGAGGAAGTACTTGCAAAAATCAATGCAACGTCCACAGATCGCCTCACAGTCTTAAAGACCAAGCCACAGTCCATCCAGAGGGACATAATCACTGTCTGCAATGATCCCTACACATTAGCTCAGCAGCTGACACACATAGAGCTTGTGAGTTTTATTTTTTTCCAGTGTGGTTTTATCCTTCTCCTTTTGAAATACAAGTTAACGGAGGATCTGACTTATTGCTTATGTGCTTTATTTAGGAGAGACTTAATTATATTGGACCAGAAGAATTTGTCCAGGCGTTTGTGCAAAAGGATCCTTTGGATAATGACAAGGTAATTTGGAGATCTGGAGCAGCTCTGAAATGTGACATTTAACATCCTAAATTGAAATGCCTTGTGAACTGCAAGTGAGGACAAACAGAAGCAGGCTTTAAAACAAAAATGCTTTAGTATTTGTCTTAACAATTTTGTTTCATCAATGTTTTTTCTTCCTGGAGCACATCTCCAGGCGCTCCAGAACCCAGCACACAAATTGCATCAGTCTAACTCATTCGCTGTTTTTTTGTTTGTTTGTTTGTTTGTTTATTTAGACTAAGGGAAAACTTAATCCTGTGAATGTTTTCTTCCAGAGACCTTTGTGTTCTACAGCACAAAGCTGAGTTTAACTTTAGCTTTTACATTACTCACTTTGAACACCTGCTCTTCCTTTTACTAAACTGAAGGTAGAGCAGCCATTGAAAAAAGCAAGCGGGGAGCTTTAGGTCAGAATAAGATGAAGAACAAAGATGAATATTTTTAGGTAACTGCTAGTTTTATCTCTTTGGGTACTGTCATCAAGATTATTTATGCTCCTTCAATTGTACAAAAGGGAGTCAGCTAATGCTAGAATTACCATCCAGCCTAAAATTCACCAACAGAATAGGATGACTCATTGGAACAGGTTGCCCAACAATGCTGTGAATGCCCCCTCCCTGGAAGCATTCAAGGCCAGGCTGGATGGGGCTTTGAGCAACCTGGTCTAGAGGAAGGTGTCCATGCCTATAGCAGGGGGTTGGAACTAGATGATCTTACATGTCCCTTCCAACCCAAACTGTTATAAAATTCTATGACTCAAGCTTATATTTTGTTTTTCTGTGAGATGGTATCTCAAAGTTACTTTAATTTATTTAATTTAATATTAAACAGATACTTATCATTGTTTGCTTATGTCTATCCTGATACCTCAAAGCATGCTGGTGGGAGTACCCTTGAGTGCCTCACTGGGTCAACAGCTTGAGAAGTGATACATACTCAGAAGTATGTATCATACTTGAGAAGTGATACTGTCAATTCTGCTTTCCCTCTAAGTTTTGTCTTAAGATGGCAAGACAAAAAGCTGAAAGGTCCCTCTTGGTGAGTATTGTAGTAAAAACTGATGTTTTTCCTCTTCAGAGCTGCTACGGAGATCGAAAGAAGAGCCGTAACCTGGAAGCATATGTGGAATGGTTTAACAGACTCAGTTACCTGGTTGCAACAGAAATCTGTATGGTGAGCAAGGACTTCTGCTAAAATGTTTTGTTTAATCATCAGAACTGTGGAGTCTTTTTTGCTGTGGTGATGTCTTCTTGGGATGGGAATGGGTGTTGTTTCTTTTGGGGCTGTGTTAGTGCTGTTTCCTGCTAAAGAATCACAAGCACATGCGTTTCTTGCAGCCTGTGAAAAAGAAGCACAGAGCAAGAGTGATAGAGTATTTCATTGATGTGGCACGGGAATGTTTTAACATTGGGAACTTTAACTCCTTAATGGCTATTATTTGTAAGTATGCATCCTCAGACATGTTGTCCCTGTTTCAATCTGAGTAAATGAAGTGTGATACTTTCTACAGAAGTCTGCTACTTAGCATGCAGTTGGGAGGGGAAGTGGCAGCGAACTGCTAAATGGTATTGTAGTATTACCTCTGTAAGAAATTATTTACTTTTTAGTGTATATCACAGAGTAGTTTTCATCGTAACTCTTAGATCTCCACTTTTTGAACCAGACTTTAATGCTAAGTTGAAATAGAAACTCCTGTAATATGGAATATTGATGTCTTCCATAGTTTCTACAGCACCACAATCTCCAAGTGGTTTGAAAATTACAGACCTTTATATCTGATAGGAAGCTATTGGGAGTATTTGTTGAAATGGGAAAACTTCCCAGGTACATGGAATTTTCCATTAAATTTGTAAAAGGTAGAGTTGAGACAATTTGGCTTTTTACTGCATATTCATGTTTAACAAGACCATGTGAAATAGCGTCATAATATTTTGTTAGACCTTTTTTTCTGCAAAATATGCTGATCTTTGTTTACGATGTGCTTTTATCTCTGGACTTTTAACAAAATAATCTGACTTCTAAAAATATGTATTATTGTTAATAGCTCCTCTATATTAGAAATACTTAACAGTCTTAAATAATCTCCAAGATTTTAAAATGTTCAAACAATTTTTCTTACATCCAGCTGGCATGAACATGAGTCCTGTCTCTCGATTAAAGAAAACATGGGCAAAAGTGAAGACTGCCAAATTTGATATTCTTGAGGTAAGTTCAGCCAATACTTGGACGCGTGGCTGTTGTTAGCATGCTACTTTCAACTGCTCTGAAGTGAAAGTTTGGCTGCTTTTTGACAAGTCTGATTTAGTATATATTTGTTCACAATAGTGTAAGCAACAGGAGCAGGGAGATGACTATCCTGCTGTACTCAGCTCTGGTGAGATCGCATCTTGAGAAATGTGTTCAGTTTTGGGCCCTTAGTCCAAGAAAGACATGGAGGCTCTGAAGTGTGTCCAGAGGAGGGCAGTGAAGTTGCTGAGGGATCTGGAGCACAAGTCTTATGAAGAGTGGCTGAGGAAACTGGAATTGTTTAGTCTGAAGACTCAGGAGAGACCTTATCACCCTCTACGAACTACCTGAAGGGAGGTTGTGATGAGGTTGGGGTCAGCCTCTTCTGGGTTAACTAGTGATAGGACAAATGGCCTGAAGTTGCATCAGGGGAGGCTCAGGTTGAATATTAGGAAAAAATCACCCTCTCCAAAAGGGTGATCAGGCTCGAAAGGCTGCCCAGGGCGTTGTTGGAGTCATCTTCACTAGAGTTGCTTAAGAAATGTGTTGATGTGGTCTAAGGAACTTGGTTTAGTGGGCAACGTTGGTGGTAGGATTAGATAATCTTTGAGATCTTTTCCAACCTTAACGATTCTGTGATTCTATGATTAATGGAAATTCCAGAGAGTGTAATAAGAATCTCTCAGCTGTCCTGTGCTTTTTCAACATGAAAAGAGTAAAAGGAAGTAATTGTCTATCTACTTCCAAAACCCACCTTCTAAATGGCAGTTTCATAATTAAAATAGATAAACTCTTGAAAGGCAAATATATAAGGGAAGGTTGGCGTTGATTCACCTAATGCACTTTCTCTGAAAATGAAGTTTAGCTGTCAGACAGCTGCTTTGTCCATTCAGAGAAATTGATCTTGATTGATTGCCAATTAATTTCAGGTAGTAGAGACCTTTGGCAAAGATTGTGTAGGGCCAGCAATATATGAATTTGTGACATACTCAGGAAATAATTTACAGGTTAATTAGCTTGGTCTATATAGCAATTGTTTAACTCACTCTATAAGTGATACAGAGGCAGTGTAATGTTCATGACACAAGCACGAGGTGTTTATTAGTATCAAGAGATTTGACTTGTGCTCTGACAATGGATTAAAACTTCACGGGAAGCACTCTTACTTCCTGCATCCTTGGGTGGGAGATGGCCTTTTTTGTGTCAAAGCTCTTAATCAGCTCTTATTGTCACAGTCCTACTTCATTCAAACATATTACGCGGGCTGGGTTCTGCTGGTTAAGAACATGCTTTGTGATCTGTACAGTCATCCTGACCACTATCAGGTTTAGCTACCTGATCTTCCTCTGCCATTGCAGCTGAGTCAGCTCTGAGAAATCTGCATACTTAGGAAAAGCAGAATATTACTGCTAAGACCCGCTGTTATATTAGTTCACAACTTTGGCTTTTGAGTTAAAGATGAGCCAACTTCTTGGTGGAGAAGAAAATAAAAGGTCTATGATGCCTGCCTTTGTTTCCTTGCTGCCAACTTGTATTCAATCCCTTCTTGTGCTGAGTGAATGTTTTTTTTTTTTTTTAAATCATGCTTCTCTTCTGATTGAAGGAACAAATGAAGAGATGCCCCACTTCTTTAAAAGCTCTCGCTTTTTGAAACAGTTGCTCAAGTGAAAAGATGTTGTGTCTGGTGATGACACTGGCTCTCTGAAGCTCATTATTTACATTTCTTCATGCTTTGTAGCATCAGATGGACCCTTCTAGCAATTTTTATAATTACCGGACTGCTCTGCGTGGAGCCACCCAAAGATCTTTGACAGCTCATAGCAACAGAGAGAAGGTATGTTCACAAATGACTTGACAATGGGCAGAGATTAAATAAGCTCGTTAAGTTGCATGGTAAGCTTTTCTCTGCGGATTCTGATGTTCAGAGGTGCTGATAATTGCTGAAGGAAGGATAAGGAGAAGTGCTGATGAGGACAAACTAGACACAGGAAGAATAACCAGTGGTTTCAAAGAGACACAACTGGGCATCTTTCGGTTTTAAATTGCTTTACAATCTACTAAGGAAAGAAAGACATTCAATAACTGAAATATAGACAAATCTTCAATCTAGATTCCTTGGAGTCCCTTTCCTGTACAGTGTTAGATGAGCATTAAATAAACTCTAGAGTTTCTTACTCGAGAAGGTGAACTGAATCGGTTATTAGTGGGAAACAGCGAGTTAAAATGCCCCCTCACTGATTTTTGGATTTGCTGCAAATTATGCATTAACAGGGGTGGCTTTGTTTCTTTGTTCTTCAAAATAAATTAGCTTTTGATAAGTAAAGTGGATTTCATTGCACATGAATCCAGAATTGCGTTTGTAGCTCTTGTGAAAAGGAGCCACCCATTCTTAGCTGCCACCCATAGAAGCAGTTTTGTTCATCAGATACTTTTTTTGAGAGTAAGATGAGTTTTAAGACTTCAGAGAAAGCTCACACATCATGAAATGTTGCAGCAAAGTCTTGCTTGGAGGTAGATACGGTGACATTTGTTTTACTTCCAGTTGCTGTAAGGATGTACAGCTATGCAAATTTTTGTGTGCAAATTAAAATACAGTCATTTGAAGGACGTAAGAATGTTACAATGTTCTCCAGAGACAAATAGTTTGGTTTGTTCAGTTGTGGTCTGTGCTTGAGCCAGTCGGTGCCAAGACTTGCTTGAACTTAGGGAATTGTAGTTCAAAAGTCATTTACTGTTTTTCTAAGCACACCTCATAGCTGCAGTGAGCAAACAATCGAGTGCCAACAAGTGCTTTGGTTCTGACCTTGAGAGAACCACATGCCAAGAAAACTTGAAGATAATGGAAGAAGTAGTTTGACACAAAGCTGGAAAGGACACTACATGGTCTAGCTTACCATCCAAGGGAGAACTTTCTTCATAGAAGAACTTTACGCATTATAAAATGTAGCGCATGCAGAATTTTTGTTCAGTGAAAGGAGAGAGAAATAGTGCAGATCTTATTTTATGGTATTTTGCTTAGCTTTTGTACCACCTGACTTCTTTTGAATGTTCTCTGCAGAGCAGTATATTTCTAGTCAGCACCGGTCTGGGAGTAATTTTGTTCTTTCCTTAGATCGTGATACCATTCTTCAGCCTCTTGATCAAAGATATTTACTTCCTCAACGAGGGTTGTGCCAATCGTCTTCCAAATGGTCATGTCAATTTTGAAGTAAGTAGACCACTGTGGCACCGAGTGGGGTTTTTGTATACCATCAACCACTTCAGCGGCAAACTCAAGGCAGATCTTGATTCAGCTTCCACTGGATTCTAGTGTATAATTGGAGTACATCTGTTTCTTCTCACGGGAGTGAGGAAAGTGCAGTTATGGTGGAGTTTGAATATTTATAGAAACCAATTCAGTAGTCATAGGTTTTTAGTTAGAAAACTCAGAACTTCTGTCCAGTACTCAAATTTATCTAAATATTTCAACTCATACATTTGTTTATGGTCAACCAATAATCTTAGAAATTAGTATTTTTGGTCTTTTTTAGAACTCCAAAGTAAAAGGCAAGTTCATCCTTGTAAGATACACATGTGGTGTTTTTATGTGTGAGTCACAGAACTGTGTGATATAAGAGCAATGAAGGAGTTTTTAGTCCATTTCAGTAATTCTTTTGTCTTTACTTTCATATTTCTTATCTGTGGATTCTCCCATGATTTGTTTTTTTCCTAGTGCTATCTGTTCTAAAGACGCCTGGGTCACTCACACAAAATTACACTGATTTCACTTCTTGTAGTCAGCCTCAATTAGCCTGGTTCTAAAGTTAGATGGCTTGGTGGTCTGGAATGTCTTTTTTCACATAGTATAAATACCCTTGAGGCATGCTAAACCTTAATTGAAAGAGCTTATCAGTGAGTGACATCAACGCACCACTGGAGAATTTTTATTTTTGGCATCGATTTGCAACAAGAAAATGGAGTGTTTCATGTTGATTAACTTGAAATGGAACATCTGGATTTCCAAATGTCAGTGTGAAGCACTTGATGTGAAAATTACTAAATACTTCACTGTGCAACAGGCAAACAATGAGTATCATCAAATGTGGAAGTTGAGTGTAGAAGTTATCAGCTATGTGAAAGGAAATTGAGTGCAGATCATGATGTGCTATTTATATTCATAAACAACAACAATTTCACCAGAGCTGAGAATTGGGAAGTCATTCCAGGTTGAAATAGAAACACAAGAGTTGTTCGGTTAAGTCATGTATAAAATTTAGCAAGCTCCCAAGCCTTGGACTTGAAACTGGGATCTCTTCACTCTTTAAAATATGTTCAGGTAAATAATACCCTCCTGTATATGACATCTTCATATCCTGTTCTACTCTGGCAGAAGTTTTGGGAATTGGCAAAACAAGTCAGTGAATTTATGTCATGGAAGCAAGTGGAGTGTCCATTTGAAAGGGATCGGAAGATTCTGCAGTATTTGCTCACTGTCCCAGTCTTCAGTGATGATGGTAAGGAGCCCTGGAATTCCTACAGATCCAGTGTCACAGGCTATTGTTTTGTCTCTATCCTTGTTAGGCCATTGCTTCCTCTTAGAAAGAATTTGACCTGAAACATCTCTGTCTGGAAAGTTTAAAAAATGCTTCTCCCTTACAAATAAGAGAGAAAATAAGGTTTTTCTTTTTAAGTACACATGGTCTGTGAAAATTGACTGTGACCTTTTCTTTGAAATGGAATGAAAATACTTGATTTGATATACAGACTCTGTAAATATCATTTGAACTTTATTTATATGGACTTTCAGGACACTTAAAAGGGTGCTGCTTGAGAAAGGAAATTGGAACTTGGATGGTTTCTTATGAAGCACCATGGCCCTAGGCTCAATTTTGCCTTTTGAATGTTTTCTTCCTCTCATGCTTTTCAGTTCAGACTGGCTTTTTGGGTTGTTGTTTTTGTTTTTGTTTTTTTTTTTTTTCCCCTTCAGGGCAGTCTTTGTTCTACACTTTTTGTTAGTATTGTCTGGATGTAATTATAAGCAATGTTGTACTTTATGATGGGATTCTGTAGCCCTAATCTGAGGGATGGGTAATGTAAGCCTGCTTCATTTAACTTCCAACTTCTATCCATTTTCCAGGGCGAGCAGATTTTTAAATGCCAGTAGACTTAATGTATTGTATTTGCTTGTGATTGCAGCACTTTACTTGGCTTCCTATGAGAGTGAAAGTCCTGAGAATCACGTTGAGAAGGACAGATGGAAGACTCTGAGGTTTGTGTCAAAGGTTACTCACATCAATAAATAAAGAGAATAGGATCTGGAGCTAGCATCTAACAGTTAAAACCAAATGGCACACTATGCGTTTGAACAGATGGGTCTCAGCATCAGCATAAAATCACCCTTTCGCTCCGGAACTCTTGGAAAAATGAGCACAGTTTTCATCTGTAGCCTTCTCAAAGCTTCTTTCCCTTAAGAGGATGGGAATCAAGAGAAGAAACTGAGTATCTTAATTTCTTACACTACTCAGTGTAGAAAAAGTACTTTCTGAGCTTAGAGAATTCTGGTTTTCAGGCAGCCCTTTCTGGAGATACTGTATCCCTTTCTGCACCTAGTTTTTCAGAGATCACAAAGATGATCCTGAGTCAAATGTATTCACAAAACCAGGTAATGATTTAGAGTCTAGTCTGGGAAAAATAAGTTGAATCAACTACTAGCTTTCCTTCCACTGCTGGCTGAACATAGATGAGTCAACTCTCTCATTTTACTAATTTCAGAAAGGTACGAGAACTGTTATGGCACTGTTTTAGCTTCTTCTTTGTCAATTGGCTTTTTTTTTTTTTTTTGGGGGTTTACTCCTGGAAGCAGAGAAAACTGATCACGTGCATAGGTAGAGACATAGAATTAAATAGTGTGTGCATTCCACACAGAGGCGAGGTGGACAGAGAAAGTCTGTGGGCTAGCAGATCTGTAATAACGTCAACCTCAGTTTCACAGGATCCTTATCTGAGGCACTCTGAAACTATCTGAGGAGATTTACATCATTCTAATGGCTGTTTTGTTCACGTTTCCCTCTTCTTTTCAGATCAACGCTTCTGGGCAGAGTCTAATGCATGGGATGGCTGCTGCTTCTAATGCTGTTCTCACCAAGGGGCATGGTGTAGTTTATGTTTTTGTGCACCGAGTGGCATTCAATGTGATGAATGAAAACTGTGCAGTCAGTTGAGATAACTTGTCAACAAAGATGAAACAAGTTAACTCAAGAACAAACAGGCAGCTTCTCGTACCAGACAGATGAGATTAAATCACAGCCCACTCTCAACTTCAGTATTGATTGAGGACAGCACTGACAGAAACCTTTGAAGAGCTCAGATGCCGCCCGTGAATCATTCCACACCTGGATGGAATATTTTTTCCCTTCTTCATGCTGGAACTAGCTGCTACGGGGACTCTGCAGAGCTGATATGATGTTATAGAAGAGAAAAAAAAATCACTGTACTTACAGTGGAAACCCAGGTCCGCATTGACTTCCTGATAAGCTGAAGATAGCCAGGAACTCTGGTCAGGACTGCCAACAAGGGAAAGGACTGGACACAACAAATTGGCTGCTGGGGAAAGTTTCTCTCCACCACTGTAACGGTGGCTATTTTCTTTTTCCATTATGTTTTTGAGTTGGCTGCTGGCAGGCAAACTCATCATAAGTTATTAAAAAATATGTTAAGTATTAAAAATTAAGACTGTGGTAGAACAAACACCTGCTAAAAAAATGCAGTAGCTATGTAGCGTGGACTATTTTACAACTTACAGAGAGGTTTTTTCTTTCTTTCAGTTGTTTACAACTAACCACTACATGCTACAGACATTCTTGTTTTTACTATACAGATTTGTTACTCTAATTTTCCATATTTGGCCTTCTTATATTAGGTCGAACAATCT
This sequence comes from Meleagris gallopavo, assembly GCF_905368555.1. Taxonomy (NCBI): domain Eukaryota; kingdom Metazoa; phylum Chordata; class Aves; order Galliformes; family Phasianidae; genus Meleagris; species Meleagris gallopavo. Next base: position 25,520,182 of record NC_139407.1, read on the forward strand.
GACTTTTCTAGAATGGTCTCTGAGAAACAGATGTACAAACTATGTTGACATATGAAAGTATGTTTTTAAGTCATTTTTATAATTGCATTTTTTGGAAGGATAACAATGGAATCCAATTTGATGGAGTTAGCAAGATGCAAAAAAAAAAGAAGAAACAAAAAAACCAACAAGGCTTCTTCCCAAGTACATCTGTGAACAAAGCAGTCTTGTTTGCTTTATGGGTTACTGTTCTGTGAAGTAATTCACTGTGTTACACACCTAATAAGTTTGTAGTAGCTCTGAATACGTAGCCACTCTATTTATGCTAGGAAAAACCAAGGGGGGGAAAGAAATTGTAGCTGTAGATCACCCTGGATGCGAAATCACTAAGTATAAGCAGTACTTGGCAAAACAGGTATTTGCAATTATCCTACCACTGTTATTAAGAAAAAGAATAAAGATATCTATTTGTTGCACTGCATCTGTTTTCAGGTAAGGCTGATGTTTAAGTCAGTATTCTGTCTATCCCTTTTCAGGCAGGTATTAACTTCTGAATTCTTTAAGAATGTGCTGTAGTAGTCTTCATCAGCAGGAATGCATACTGACCTTACCTACTGTCTGTCTGCTAGTACAAGGTGCTGGAAATTGATAAACTGCATGTTCTGTAAGCACCAGCTATGGAAGTGCCCTCCTATTTGGTGCGTTAGGGTGGAGGAGGAAGAAGAGGCCAACTTTTTGAAAGAAGTCTGCTTCTTCAGTTCACACATTTGTACCCCAGCTTTCATCAGGTGAGGGCTATCCAGCCTTTCTCTCTACAACCCTAAAGGAGAAATAGCATTAAGCAGCATCCACTAGAGCATGGGCTCTGTGTGTTGTATTTTGGGATAGGGTCTGTGCAGCCTCTGTTCTATTATTCTTCAGTTTTGAACATCCCAAGATTCTGTTATGTTTTTGAACCATTGATTTGGAAACAGGCAATAGCACTTATCTGCAGCAAATGAGAGAGAAAATGACCTTTGTGTAGATATCCAGCTTCTAAAGGAAACAATGCTGCAAACTCTCAGAAATGAGATGTTAAAATGACTCATTAACCCTATGGATTGAGTGTTCAGTCAGTATTTAAAATCCCTGTACAGTGCTGATAGATGCTCAGTACTTAACAGGGACAGAAAAATCAAAGTCTGCCCTCTCAAATGACTCAGAAATGACCTGGATTTCTTTCTTTCCATAGTGCAAAAAGAGACAGAAACTGGGGTTCTTAAGATCTGTTTAAACCATCTATTCAAAAGAGTCAAGGTATCTAGCTGTGCCCACAAGAGCAATGCCTGTTCCTGTTACTCAAATATTTCCCATTTCTCCGACTTAGGTACGGCTCCATGGCAAAATCATAAAAAGAATTTTCAGTTGTATGCAATAACATGCCAAAGCCTGCTTAAAGACATTACCTCCAACACAGCAAGCAAGAAGTTCTATATCCAAGTGATTTCTTTGTGTGGGAGAAGGGGGGGAGGGGAGTTTGTATGCAGTCTTTCTAAAAAGCATTTTCTGTCAAATAGCAGTAGGCAAGCTGTTGTTCATCTTCCAAGACACTTTTTGTATTGAGTACTGGTCCCTGGTGCTTACAGTGGTAATTTTGTATTAGTGTGCAGCGGGACCTCTGGTGGGCATCTGGTGGTATTTCTGCTGAGAAGTGTTTTAGTCATCAGCCAGGTCCAGATGGCTGACTTCTACCAAGAAGCCATACCCTACACTGTATTTTATGGTCTCTGGGTCTTGTGTCACCAGCTACTTTTCAGCTTGAAAACATGGCTGATAAGGATTTTCAAGGGAACCAGCCTATTTACCATGCTGCTATTGTTAACCTTCTACTTAACACGTTACAGACTCCAAACTGCCAGATGTGAAGTGTGAGTTTGCCAGAAAGTGCATTGTTGGCCCCAACAGACCACTTTGCCACGATTCTACCATGCTGTGTTAAGTCCTTCTGGAATAAGTTTATGTTGTCTCTAATAGAAAATTTCAGCTGTAACGTGACCCTTAAGGATGTTTCTTTACAGGACAAGTGCATACCCTGCAAGATTTCTGCTTCAGTACTACTACTCTCCCCTGTTCTATGAAGTCCAAAGGTTGGAAGGAGATGTTATTCTTAAGTGATAACAATAGCATTTAGATGCTGAGTGCTTCACTGCTTTTTATTGTTTTTTTTTCCTGAGAGAAAATGCATACAAGGGACGATCAGAAAGAGCTGTGGTTGAAACCTGAAGGCAGATGGCTGAGAACAGTGAATGATGTGGGCAAGAAAGTCCAAAGAAGCACATATTGTTGTCAAATAAAGAGATTGGTTCCACTTGCAGGAAATGATCTATCAATTGCTAAAATTGCAGCTGCATCAGGACCTTACTGTTTCTCAGGGAACGCTGATCTTCTCTTGGCGATGTCTTTCAGAACTGGGCTATCTCCCACATTTTATTTCTGCCGTCTTTCTCAAAATTGAGTGAAAGTATGAAAACATGCATATTTTCATTTGCCGTGTTTTAGTTTAAGAGAACTGCTTTTAGGAGAGGTTGGTAGAAAGACAGAAATAATTACGGCTGAGAACATGTCCCTCATTTCACTTACACCTCCTCCCCAGCTGGCTCTGGTTTTCATTTTCTGTCAAATGAGTTAGAGAAATAAGAGAAAAAGAAGAACATAAGGACAAGTCATGGAATAAGAGAAAAGAGGATATGATAGGAGATTGGTTAGCGTCCCTTTCCTGAGATAATTAGCGTAAGTAGTATTGAAAAGAAATGCACGCAAGTAAAGTTAGTTGTTTGACATGTATGTGCTGCTGACACAGAACCTATGCTCATACATGGGAATAAGCAGAGTGATCTATTGATTGAAAGGACATAATAACAGCATGTGAAATTCTAGTAAAAGTGACCCGATAATACAACAGTTAAAAAAAAAAAATCAGATGATAATAGTAATAACAATTTGGAATCTTCTATCAGTTTTTATACAAGCATTTGGAATTGCTGAAAGTACTCCTGCCTAGCATGTCTCTAATCCAGATAATTCCATACTGAGAGCTAAATAATTTCACTGAGCTGTCATCCACTGTCAAAAAGCAGTTTAGCAGTGTGAGATTTGAGGAACAATGTGACGCTCGATGAAAATGTGTGCCTGATGAGGAGGATGCATGCTTAGGTCCTTGGTTCCCATGGCAGGCACTGCAGCCTCAAAACAGGCAGAGCTAATTTGAGACAACGTATGTTACACTAGGCTTCCTAGACATAAATTATGTAGGAATTTATTCTAGTTCTGATCAATTATTCCTGATTCTACTGTATTTACTTATCCCTGAGAATCTTGCTGCTTAGAGAGCCTGGATAGGATAGATTACATTAGTGGAGAAAAAGAATGAAATATGAAGAGAATGAAAAGTGTCAGAAACTTGGAGTGGAAACTTGGATTTTAAGAGCAGCACAGATATCTTCTGAGGCAAATGAGATCACCAAGTGGAAGCCCTTGTATTTTCCGAAGTTGACACAGCTTTCATTTTTCCATATTAGTCAGAGACAGTCACATTTTTGCCTTATACTGTCTGCCCTGTTCTTCCCAGCTGCAAACTAGGCTGCAGTGGTGGAAAGAACTGGAGAAATGGCTTTTCTGAAGCTGGACAAAGGAAAACAGGACTGTCACTGGCCCAGAGCAGCACACTGCTCTAATCAGGGAAAGGGAAGGGTGTTATTGCTGTATGAAAGTCCAGTGAGGTCTGACTGCAGCTCTGATAAAATCCCGTTTCCATAGAAATATTCTGTGTTGTGAATGTTTGAGATGAGAAGAGGATAGGCACAACAGTATATGAAGTTGAAGGTTCTCTAACTTTGTTCTGAAATATGGCTCTATTTATCATCTTCGTATCTCGCACAGATGATCAAAACTGTGCAGAAAGGCTTTCTCTCTTATCCCCATCTAGTAACTGATCTACTTAATGCCACTGGGGCCATTTCTCAGCACAGTTATTACTCAGCAGCAATTTGTCAATAAAGAAGCAGATAATTTAGGTACAACTAACTGAAATCAATCACACAGAACGATCTGTTGTGACATTTATGTGGTAAGTTTACTGAAAAAAGATGAGTGTAACATCAAGAAAAAACTTAAGAGCTGAAACCAGGAAAGATAATTCATCCCTTACATGTGGGAAAAAAATTCTAGGTAGATCCACATAGTTTTGGCTCTGTTTAGCTTTTTTTAAGGAGTAGGAGAGTGTTTTATTTTCTGGGACTGCTCAGCCATCCTCTCCACATAAGTTAACTTTATGTGAAGTAACGTAAGTGAATATTGCTCAGCAGTGAGAAGGTACACCGCAGTTTGCCTCTCTTGTGTGAAAATTCCAAGAACTGTGTTTGATTACAAAGTTTGGAACTGACACTAATAATTTCTGTAACAGGGAACAGAGCTCTTTGCTGACGTGGTTTCATATTAACTTCCGTAAGGCATTTTTTATGGTGCTGTCCTCAGACATCTTTAAGTAAGATATTAACAGTGAAATTAATTGCAGCTGAGATGCATTCTGATTAATGTGTGCTAAGAAAATTGTCTTCTAAAGAAGCAGCTGTCCTTCTTGGCTCTAGACTTCTCTGTCCATATACTATGGTAGCTGACTTGATATTTTGCTTCTTGTAACCACAATTATGTTAACCGCTTCCTTTATCAAAGATCAAATTTACTTCCAGAAATCTTTTGAAAACAACAGTCATATTTAGTAAAACAAAACGTGGGAGGTTGCTAAGAAAAATCTCAGTGGAAAAGAAACAGAAAATCACAGAATCACAGAATGGCCAGGTTGGAAAGGACCTCAAGGATCATGAATCTCCAACCCCCCAAATTCCAAAAATCTCTAACCTCCCAAAATCGTAGTAAGTCCTATGAGAATAGTCATTTTCTGGCAAATTCCTTAACTATTCCTACTTTGGAGTCTATTCTAACAATTTTTTTTAAAGATAACTTTTAGATAATTGAGAATACTATATTGTGGTTATCTAGAACTTCAAGAAGTATGTTACAGAGAATGTCCTGACTGAGGTAACTGTGAAGATTCTTTGAACTCCGTAACTCTGTAATTCTTTTACAGAAAAACATGAGTACATTGTCAGAACGTTCATGTGAGCTTTTGCTTGGGGTCTTAATAATACCTTTAATCATGTGCTTTATCTTTTGGTTAGCTGTGAAATGGTCAGGCACTTGGATGCTATGACCTTTGAAGGTCCCTTCCTTCTCTCTCCTCTCCCTCTTCCTCCCCTCTTTTTCTAATTTTTCAGCTGCTGTCACCAGCCCAACCACTAGATGTCTGCATTGCACAGAAAACAAAGATGCCATGAGAAAAGCAGCTGGGAAAATGAAAGGACAACCAAGAAGAAGGGGGAATGCAAAAAGACCTGCAAGAGCTCATCGCCAGTCCCAGCCACCCTTTAGACAGGGATGATATTCAGACTTCTCTTGCCGAGCTCTCATTTCAATGCCCAGGGCTATGTTTCCACCACCACTAATGCAGAACTGATGATTTTATTTTCTGTGGAGAGTGGGGGGGGAAAAGGAGCACATCTCCAGCTCCAGCCTAGTGTTAGGATGTGGCAGCGGCATGTTTTCCATCCACCTTAGGAGTGATTTAACCTGGTAGATGGAAGATGGTGATAGGACGAGACGTAATGAGCCATAAGTTGTGCCAGGGAAAGTTCAGGTTGGATAATAGGAAACATTTATTCTCAGAAAGAGTGGTGAGGCATTGGAGCAGACTGCCCAGGGAGGTGGTAGAGTTGCTGTTTCTGGAGGTATTCAAGAACCATGGAGATGCTCACTACCACTCTGGTTACTGGGCAGTAGGGATGGGTTAATGGTTGGATTAAATGATCTTAGTGGTCTTTTTGCTCCTGAATGACACTATGACTCTACGATCTCCTCTGGCTAGGATGGCACAGGGCAAGGATGTCCTGGAGATTCCCTGTTTCAGTGGCGGGGTGTGTGAGGAAGCAGATAATGATCCACGATGACAGAACCTAGCTCTGTGACGTGCCTGGACCCGTAGAAAGCATAACCTGTGCAAGATCAGGCACTGGGACAGCTGAGCACTGTGCTCCCCAGGTTTCTAGGTCCAGTGTTAAACTCTACCTTGGACCCCTATATCTCCTTTGTCATGCACAAGCCTACCTCCAGTTCTTGCTCCCCATTCTTTTATTTCTGCAGTTCACATTTATCTTTCTTTAAGGTACCACCCTGTAAAGCCCTGGTCATAACCTGGCATACTATGCTGCTTTATTCACAGTGAAGATTTTTATTGGCGTGATCCTCCAGCTGTCAGCTCTGGGGACTTTTATGGGATATTAATTAGTAATTAGTCTTATTTGTCCCGTGATACCCATGGTCATAGGATTCAGAGACGTAGCTGCCCATTGTCCCTCTATTCACCTCAGGGTGACTTTGGTGCTCTGTAATGTCAATCTAATTTTGCCTAGAGCAAAATCAAGATATGTTCTCTGCCAGAGTTAATGGTAGTGATGTCCTATGTAACAAAATCGCTAGCTGTTTCCCTTGAATATGTTCTTGTAGCATTTTACATAATTTGATTGCTATTGTTGAGGTCACACAATACATTTAGACAAGCGACTGTTGTATTGTTATAAAGATGCATTTTACAGACTGCTACAGGAGAGACAGAACAGGGAGTTGTAACGGGTTCAATGTTAAATAGCATTAGTTATAATAGTTTGGTTAAAATTGCTTTTTACATCTATAACTGAAAAACATCAGCAAGAAACAACACCCCAAGTGCAAGGCCCAAGTTGACTTGATAAAGTCACTAAAACAATTCTTTTCCATAATATTTTCTAATGCACTTTCCATAATACTTTCACTCTGTTTAGGTTATGATTTCATTCTTACTTCCAGTGCCAAATTTAGTATAGTTTTGAAGTACCAGAAAATGCATACTAAAATCTTTTAAGTGCTGAAATTATAACTCTGAAATGCTGGCTAGGGATAAACATAATAACCTTAAATGCCTTGGTTTTCTCATATGGAGATGACTCCTGTTGCTTCTTGAAGGACATTAGGAACACAGAAAATGCCATTTCTGTAGAGCACTATGTGAGAATTTTGATGCCAGAAGGCTGTGGATGAACTTCAGATTTTATTTTACTTTTTTTTTTTTAATGCCATCATTTATTAAAATAATAATAATAATAATACTTTTCAAGCATTAAAATTGGTGAATGATAATTGGCAGAAGCGTATCCTTTTATATTACTGATTCGGTAGACCAGCCACACAAGTAAGAGTAAAATCTTTAGAATGCAAATATGTGTCTAGAAGCTAGAAAGGAGGAATAGCATTACCAACCTGTAATCCCCAGCTGTTTGATTCTTGACTGAGAGGAACAGAAATGATATCTTAAAGCATCTGGTTTGTTCTGGTTCAAATGTGAGCTCTGCAAAAGCAAGGCACAATCTGAAGCTCCATATTCTCAAGTTCATGCTCCTCATATCTTTACGGTTGTAAATCTGATCCAGTTCTTGATAACAGACAGCACTGTAAATGGAAAGGATTATGCATAGGATATTTCCACTACACTATTTTATCACTGCTCCAGAAGCTTGCAAATAGGAGAATGGGAATTATAGATTATAGGGCTTGTGCAGAATGAGCGTACAGTTTTCTTTTAGCACATGCTGTCCAGGGAAAAATGAAAAGTGAAAACTAAGTTGCTTCAGAGCCATTGCAGCTCCAACTCCCTTTTATTGTGAGAAAGCCAGGCAACTTCTCTTTTCCCACATGCAACAACTAATAGCTGGACTGATTTCTGCTTTCCCAGGCTGATAAGTTATCACAGTTCCTTTGTTTTGCACTTGATATGTACTCAGGATGACTTACTTTCTCAGGTACCCAGTTGCGCTTCTCAAGGAGGATCTCTGGGTTCCTGAGACAGCAGTTCTCAGGTTCTGAGTTAGTTGCCTGGCAGATATCTTCTGTTAGTGATTTAGCAGACATCTGAAAGGAGAGAAAAGAAACCAGTATTTTCTTTCTCCATTCTCACCAAAAATCTTTGAGACATGAAAGCAGTTAGAGTTTGAGGACCCACCTTTGGATAGACTGGTTTCCACTTATATCATCTGTGAAAGGCTCTGTTCCATTTCTGTAGCTTCACAGTGGCATAGAACCTCATTGTAACTACTGAACCCAACAGCCTGCAGTGCTAACACCCAGCTCCTGCATTTCCATCAATTTCCATCTGTTTTTGGAATATAAAGCGGTTGTTTAGTGGGTGTGTGAGTGGTGGGTTGATGGTTGGACTCGGTGATCTTAGGGAAGTTTTCCAATCTGCATGTTTCTGTGAGTATGATTCTTGATGGCTCTAAGCAGTTCATGCCACTGTATAACATCCAATTCCCTAAATTTAATCTGTAGTTCATTAATGTTGATGTACTCAAAAGGAAAAAGAAAAAAAAATAGAATAAAGCTAAAAACTAAAGAAATAACGAAGAAAAAGGAATTTTTGTAGGTTTTGGACTGCTACCAAATCAAGTTCATTTCGAACCCATACTGAACCAAGTGTTCCTAGTTGTAACCCACTCATACTGCCACCCTGAAACACTAAAAAAACATTCTCTAACACGTATTAGAGTCTTCTAGAAAGAGGCAGTGTAGGATTTCAGTGAATAATATTGCATTAGTGTGCTCTGAAGTATTTCCTTGCCAGTTCGGTTTCCTAAGGCATCTATTTCTGCATCTTTTAAGTTAAAGTTACTGAGTTTGGAAGCCGTGGTGCTGTCTCCTGTAGGTTTGTTTAAAATACGACCCTCTACTAACAATGTAACCTACATGAACAGGACCAAAAGAAATTTGTAACGAGTTCTATGCAATTTTTACCCCTTGACTGTACTGGGAATGGGGCTTGTTCTTCAAACTGCAACAGTTTGTAATATTGTAATCTGTGTTATCCAGGAGTTTATAGGCAGTACAGCAACTAGCTGTTGCTGTGCACTTTCTGGTTATTTGAAGCTCACCAAAACTATCATCAGGCTGATAGCGAAGAAATCATCAGCCAACACTTCAGAAGCCCACTTCTTCTCCCAGGTGCCAGTGATAGGATGAAAGGTAACAGCCTCCAGTTGCACCAGGGAGGTTCAGGTTGGATATAAGGAAACGTTTATTAGCAGAAAGAGTGGTGATGCAGAGGCACAGGCTACCCAGGGAGGTGGTGGAGTCAACATCCCCAGGGGTGTTTGAGAACCCTGGAGATGTGTCACCGAGGGACAGGGTTAGTGAGCGTGATAGGCATGGGTTAGGGCTGGGCTTGAGGATCTTGGAGGTGTTTTCCAATGGCTTTGTGATTCAGAAGCAACATAAAGACTTGGGTATTTCTCTTCCAAGCGCTTCAAGCAGCAAGTTTGGGTTTGTGATCGGGATGAAACACAATCCACAGTCTGGGGGTGAACAGACAGACACTCCCAAAAGGAGAGGAGAAAGGTTGGAGGAGAAAATCAGAGCTCCAGGCACGCGTGCAGTAATACCCTCCCTGCACCAGCCGAGCCGCCAGCCCGTGCCGTGCGGGAGCTGCTCGGATCCAACGCACCGAACGTGGCTCCGCAGAGCCCCCGGGGCGCTGTCTGAGCGAGGCCGCAAGATGGCGCCGCGGGCGGCGGGAGGAGAGGGGGGACAGCCCCGGCCACGGCGCCCCGTGAGTCCGACCGCTCCTCACCGCCCTCCCCGGGGCCTCTCGCGGGGCCGCCCGCCGCTCGCTGCCCGCCCCCTCCGCACCGTACGGCCGGCGGCACACGAGTGGGGCTGCGCGCTGCGCTGCAGTCAGCGGATGGAGCGCGCTCTGCTTTGACTCATCGCCCACAGACAGGTAAGGCGGACCTGTTGTTTGCATTCCATCTCTACGCCGTGCTCTCCTGTGCCTAGGTGCACTCCCCTCCTCATCCCTCTCTCAGAGGTTTTAGACGCCTGCCAGAGCCTTCTTTGGAATGCGGTGACTGCCACTGCAGCATTTCCTATGGCAGACTGCTGGGTGTGAGGACTGTCTTCCCATAATCTTCATTTCTGCTCTATGTGTCGTAACAGTTTTATCTCCCTTCGATCTGCCTGCATGCTGAGCTTGGATCTTCGGTTGTGCCATAGGTCGCTCCTCAGAGATAACCGATGTGTTACCTTGATACGTGTGTTGTTTGAATTCTCTGTAGCACGGATCCATCAGTGGTGAACTTCATGACGAGCTGAAGTGCCGGCTGCCAGGAGACATCAGGAAATCAGAGCAGAAGGTGAGTGGTACACCGTGTCACAGTGAGCACCCGGAGTCGAGAGGAGCAGAGACTGCTTTGAGGAGAACTACATGTGAAATGTAAGTAATATTGTCTAATACTTCTGTTGTGACCTGTCAAAAGCAGCAAAGCAGCAAACCAGGGCAGAACTGTGTTGGAAGTCTTAACAGGCTTCACTGGGAGTCTGAGCAGGTGTTTGGGAACAGCAGCTCCGTGTGGTGCTAAGGCAATGCAGCCCTAAGCTCAATTCTTCTTTCCAAGTGGAGATCTTTTTAGGCTTGAACTGCATCAAAGCTGTAAACTGGCACTGTTGTGGTCCACAGATGGGATTTGTAGGCAGACATTGCTCTAAGACTCCTCTGGCATATTGTAGGTTAGTTGAATGCTGGACACCCAAATGCAATCTGCTAGGTGTTTTTTGTTTTGTTTTGTTTTTCTATTTCTTTTTTCTTTTTTTCCTCCAAATTATGAACATTAAATACAGTTTGCTCATCTTAAAGCAAATGATATGCCAAAGGGAAGAAGATACATCACTTTGGAAATCCGTGGAGAGCCCATGGGTGCAGCAAATGTTTGGAGAGAAGTGTCCCCACAGTAATCCAAACTCATTTTCCTGTCAGAAGATCTGACATTTGGAACAGCACATGAACCAAATGGGTTATGTGATTTTTCTGTAGGGATCTCCTTTTGGACATAGCTGGAGACAGTCAGATCCTTGCTCTGATCAGCATGGCAGTTCACGTTTATGTTATTTATGCGCATGCTTACAAACAAACATATCCTTTATGTCGGGTAGATGTGCATCCAGTGGTTGAGTCTGTGTAATCAGTGACCTCAGTGGAGAAAAGAAGCCGTAGTTTTTTCACGTACTAAATTTCATTCTTCAGCAATAGAACACAAACTTCTCTTCCCATTTTTTAATTCTTGTTTTGTCTGTATTGGGCTGAGAGGAGCTTGCACATTTTTTCAGCCAACAAAAAGAATTTGCTGCCTTTTGCTTTCTATCCACCAGCCTACCACCCTTTCTTTTCCCTGTATCCCTCACTCTCAGGACTGAAAATAGTGAAGTGAATCAACTACTATAGTCAGTTAAAATTTTGCTGCTAGTTAAATAGTTAGTATTCGTTTCCTACTATTCAACAAAAATATTTTTCTTCTGGCCAGGCAACCAAGTTACACTGCAAATGTATTTTTGCACCTAGATCACTGGACAAAATGGGGAATGCATCAATGAAACCCAAACATCTGAGGCAGCCGGACAGACACATAGCAAACCTAGCTCTTGGTTGTGCTAGCAACTATAAGTTTCTAACAGACCCTGGTTTGGGCATCCATGTGACTGGGCAAGTTGATGTGCTTTGCAGCAGAGTGCTTGAACTGGAAAAGGAGCTGAAAAGAAAAGATGAAGAGTTGCAAGAGGGTCAAAGCCTTGTTGCTGAGCTTCAGGATCAGCTGTCTGTGCAGACTAAAGTCATAGCAGAACTCACCAAGGAACTTCAGAGCAAGTGCATACAGCTGAACAAGCTGCAGGATGTTATTAACACTCAAGGAGAACACTCTCTCCAGCCTTCTCCATATAGAGTGACTCCAAAGCATCAAGTCTCTGCTGACAGAAGGAAAGGAGCTAAGGAGGGTGTATCTGCAGAGCCAACAACACAGCTCTACGATTCCGGCAAACAAGCTAGATTTTCCTTTGAAAAATCAAGAGTCCGAAAGGATTCCAGGTGAGCTCACAGCAGAATGGCTGTATGCTTGTGATGCAAGGATGTAATTTCTGTCCCAATTCTATTGTCTCTTCATGAGAGATCACAATCAGATCAAATCGCCCATCTTTTTTCCTGTATAGGCTTTGTCACTATGGTAGTTAGGTGCTAGCTAGATTTGTTTAACTTTTAACAAAGAATCATTTGTGTCTCAGACTTCAGATTGAGTTGTAGGTGGCCTCTGGATTTTAGCTTTTAGTCTCTTCATTACTATCAACTGAGCAGAAGCTAGGTCTCAGGCCCAGGTTTGCCCACAGCTTACATTTTAAGCTCTGCTTTGGAGCACTGATGGGCAGAAGACTGGATGCCATCACATAGGTTCAGAACCTTGTTCTTGTGTTATGGATGTCCTGAGAAAGAGCAGATGGCCTCAGCTAGAGTGCAGCATGGGCACGATTCCTAGCTGTATACTAGCTTTGTCATCCAGGCTGGATGTGGCTCTGGGCAGCCTGGTTTAGTGGTTGGTGACCCTGCCCATGGTAGAAGGGTTGAAATTAGATGATCACTGTGGTCCTTTTCAACCCAGGCCATTCTATGACTCTATGATTCTGTGATCACAGTGCCAACTCCCTGTTGCAAAATATGACAAGATATTTTGTAGAGCATGATTATCCTGTTAGTATCTTCCTCCTGCCTTCCAGCTTCTGACAGTCATGGTTTAGGAATGTATTTGTACTTTTACCTCTCTGAATCCAATTACACTTCCAACCCCTGTAAAAGCCAAAAGAACAGCAGTTGCAGCTCAACCTGGAGACAGTTCTCAGTCTGGTATCCTTAAACATACCTTACAGTTTTACCCCTTGGTTTAGGCAAATCCCAGGTATGTGACTGAACATGGCGATAGCCAGAATCTGTGAACTTCGGCCAGCAGCTCAAGTGTCTCAGTTTTGTGCATCCTCATGATTTTGGGGCATTCATGGCACATGTACTGCTGTAGACACAAAAGCCATCTGACTCAGTCGTCATCCACTGTGTCCACCACTACATTCATTTCCCCTCCCAGTAATATTTTATAATCTGATTCAAAAATAATCATTGTTACTGCTAAGGCTCACAAAGATTTGTTACAATTTAAAATATACAATTCCTGCATTTATTCTGAGCTTTACTGTCCTGGAAACAACTGTTTTAATATTCATTGCGACATTACTAAGAGACTACAGTTCTCTCTCCTCTCCACTATTTCCAGCTCTCCTGCTGTTCTCTTTACTTCCCTTCTACTCCCTTCTGTTCAGCAACTCCCAGTTTCCTTCATTTGCACTTCAGTTTTTATTGGAATTCTCATCTTCCGCAATGGCCACTAAACTTTCATTTGCCTGCTAACTATTGCCCTGAGTATAATTTTAGAGTGAAGACAAATTCATTATTTGTTTCATTATCAAGTGCTAGTAAGTGTTTCAATTTTGCCACTGTAATTAGCATTAGAGAGTTTGCCATTAGAAAGCTGGTCATGTGTTCTTTACAAAAGTTGCTTTTTAGTTTGTAGTACTAAATTAAAAAAAACAAACACAAAGTTAAAAAGTTACAAAAAAAAAAAACAGAATAATTTTGGATGTGCAACATAAAGATCACCTTTTAAAGCTAGCTAGCTATTGGACATTGACATAAGTCAGAGAAGACAGAATTAGAAGAAAAAATATTACTTCTTGGGTATCCTAAGTATTCAATAGATCATGCCAGAGATTAAATTACTTCTTCTTACATTATTAAGCTTAAATTCAACTTCATATTTTAGCAATTGTTCTTAAATTACCAGGAAATCTTCCATAATAATTTGTTTTCCTGCTCTAATTCTTGGTAGGACAAAAGGCAATATACCTGAGTTTTTCTTGAAAGTGCAGGAGCATGCTCCAGCAGTTAGGAAGGCAATTAAATAGCTGTATATGAACTTGTATTAATGGTGCTGCAGCAATAGTGTTGTTTTTTTTTGTTTTTTGTTTTTTTTTTTCTACATTTACATTGTACTAATGCTGTACAAACTCATTGCATAGTTCTCTGCTATTTATTGAACAGGGTTTTGAAGGGAATTCTCCATTGAGAGTATTTCAATACAGATGCTTTAATGAAAGCTCTAGAAGCTTCAGATGATAGACTATGAATGCATATTCTTGTATATATGCAGTCTCCTGAGCTAGCAGGATAAATCCATCCCAACTTCCAAAAATGAGTGTGTTCTTTAAGGGAGATGGAGTATTGAAAAGTTTTAGCAAAGGTCTGTAGAATTTACGCCTTGAGAGTGGTATTTGAAAGCTGATTACACTCCAGCTATCTTTCAGTCTGAAAATAATTCAACTTCTTACAATTTGTAGAGCATTGCTAATTTAAACGTCTGATGACCTGTGGTGTTTTTTCTCCACTTTTGTGTGTCCCTTCACAGTGTGCTACCATGATCAGTAGCATTTAAGCTGCTGATATAAACTTTTTCCTCATTACAGTCTCAGGATTTTGACCTAACTGCTACTAGTCTTTATTGGATGGAGAATAAAATTATTATTATTTGTCACTTAAAAAGTACTTTTACTTTCGGCCATTTCCAGCAAATGTCCAAAATCTCTCATTGCTAAGAGAAAGCCTGGTGGAGAGAAAGCATTTTTCCCTGAGGCATATGCTCTTAGCAAATCGCACAATTGGGGTGAGTGTGGGGAAGATGAAAAAAAAAAAAAAAAAAAAAAAAAAAAAGTCAACAATGATGTATTGTGCTGGATGTATATGAAATGAGCAAACAACTGAGTCAAGAGCCTGAGGCATGACTGTGATGCTTCTAGGTCCTCACTGTACTTCCTGAAAGCAGCACTGTCCTCTGTTTTGTATTTCTGGGAGCTCTAGTGCTTGTTCTTAAGTATCATTTCATGAGCCATTACTGCATTTTATTGTGGTGTAATGTGCATGATGCAGGCCAGGGTAAATGAAATAAGCAAAGCCATTTTTAGTTGGAAACAAATTTAGAGGCTCTATTCCAATAACCCTATTGTCTTCAGAAAAAGCCATGTTGCGATCTCTGTTTCTAAGCAATCTTTACCATAACTACTTGATTTTATTTTCTTTCTTCTTGCCATTACCGTTACAGATTTACAGACATTATGTGGCGAGTAATGTGGTAAATGTACTTTCTTTTCATTCCCCATTTCCATGACAGTTCATCGCTGATTTCCCTCAGGAGACTTTGTACTTTCCCTGGTTTTGATGACTGATTTGCATTGTTTATACAAATACAAACAAGAGGGATTTGCTTGTAGAAAGCCATGAGGGTGCTGGTTTTGATGGGCAGCTTGTCTACACATGCTGAATAGGAACAAGGGGACTTGAAGACATAATGTCACTTTCAGTAGCAGTAAAAGAGAACTGCTCATTTGGTCCATAAAGGCTTTCAGTGCAGCATTTGCTTAATTGCCTTTGTTTCTGGCGTGGATTCAAGACACTATGCAGTATTTAGAGGAAGCCCTTGACCCAGAGCAATCAGAATGCATGGATTGCCCAGTGTGTACACAGAGCCATCTCTGTCCCAGCTGGTTAGTCACTAGTAGTCAATTCAGGTAATGTTGATTTTCTGACATTCTCCTTAAAATCCAACCTTCAGTTCTTCCACCAGCAGAGCAAACACACTGTTCTTGTCCTTGCAATCATTTCTAAATCAACATTTCCTACTGCGGGAAATGATGCAGAGACACTGTGTCAGGAAATATGAGCCAAGAAACAACCAGGACACAGTCCCACAAGGTCCAAATAGGTAAAACAGCAGGATGGTGAAAACAACAACCATCAGCAACCTCAATCAAAAAGATATCGGTCAGGTCCAAGCTCCAGCCAGGATACATGACCACAGTGTGGTGCCCAAATCCCTACAAACTAAAAAAATCAAGAACAATGATGGCACTTCTTATGGGATTCATTTAAGTTACAAGGATTGTTACGTGCATCCGTGATACTGATCACGTCGTCAGTGTTAGAAATTAGAGGAAACATTTTGAGAAAAATGAATGCCTGATGAGTAATGTAACCCAACTGGGCTTGATCTATCAAACTTTGCTTTTCATTGAAAACAGTGAGAAGAAGCTCATCACAGATGCCCTGAACAAAAATCAGTTCTTGAAGAGACTGGAGCCTCAGCAGATCCGAGAGATGGTGGAATGTATGTACGAGAGGACTTTCCAGCAGGGGAGCTATGTCATCAGACAAGGAGAGCCTGGCAATCACATTTTTGTCCTCAAAGGTGAGTACTGCTTGCTCGTGCAATGTATAACTGCCAGAATCAGGGAAGCAATTTAGAAATCTTTGCAGGAGACAGCAACGCTGTTATTTGTACCCATACTGGCCCCACTGACATCAATGCATGTTTCATCTGTGACTTTTGTTTCTTCTTTAGTAGAACTAGAATTACAAGAATTAATAAGAATTAGAATTCATGCTGTACAGAGTACAGGAGCATACTTAAAGAAAAGAACTGAACTTAAAGAGTTCAGGTTCATGAAGACCTCCAGAGGTGGACAACTACTAATTCTAATTAGAAATGGAAGGTTTAGTGTGAAAAAAATGATGGTAGCTGTGCTTGGAAAGAAAAGATGGGGTGTGGAGAAGGAAAGAGGCAGGATTTGTGCAACCAGAATTTCTTCTGACACAGTAGAACTTTCCTTAGGGACCAATAGGTATGTTGAAAAGAAGAGGTCCAAGCTTTCAGGATGGGTTTTTTGGGGGCCATAATCTGTGAAGAAGTTCAGACTACTTTTTACTTCTGATAGATTGATGGTAAGGCTCAAGATTTCTTTATCTAAGGACAAAGTAACTTGCTTCTCATTTTTCTGCCCTCTCCCTTACAGTTTGTGCATACAAATGTGTTTGCAAGAACAAACAAGCCTCATGAGGAATTTCTTCTTTCATCACTGTTCTAATTTGCATTTGTCTAAAACACATGAGGCTATCTCAACCACTGCAGACTGTTTTGTTGTAACAGAAATTTATCTCATTGGGGTTCAGAATGATTCTTCTCCGTAGCCTATTCATGGTGCTGGAAAGTTTCTCAACTCTCTTTCCCTTCCACATCCAAATCGTATATTAGCGACACATCTAAAAGAGAAAGAAATCACTCCAATGGTTTGTACCCGTGTTTCAAGGCAGCGTCCCTATCCTTGCTTGACTTGAGAATGATGAAGCCAGAAATGCATTAATTTTTTTTCGTTTCACTATGAGCAATAGAGCTCAGATTTAATTCATGCTAACCTGATGATTTTTGACAGAGGGCAGACTGGAAGTCTTCCAGCAGAATAAACTGCTCTCCTCCATACCTGTGTGGACGGCATTTGGTGAACTGGCCATTTTATACAACTGCACGCGGACGGCTTCCGTGAAAGGTACGTAACATTTCTTATAGAAACATTGCTCAAAAAGAAGTCAGTAGGTACAATTGTGAGATTCTTGCTGTATCTTGATTGTCTTTGAAGTTATCGTTTAATAGATGTCTGCATCTGCTAAGTACCTACGGTAAGTTCATGTTTCCTTCTTTGAGTTTGTTCTTTCTGGGCAGTTGAACAATCCGCTGTAACTAATGTTTTTATCTCTAGTATGACCTTTGATAAATGGTCATGCATCTCCAAAATATGCTTTTTAACCAAATCTGTACCAGATTAACAACTAAGAAAGGGTTATGTTTCAACGTAGGATGATTTAGTAGCAGAGGTGATCATTAACTCTTAACATATTTCAAACACTGATTTTTAAGTGATCTCAGAACCATATGCTGTTCTCTTTTTAATAAAGCAGAAAAAGCCTAATTTGAGAAGAAATAAAACTTAAAGGAATTAGTTGCTTTTGTATTTCTTTTAGTTTCATATCACTCAGTAAGTTACTGAGTCTCACCAAGGTCAATTGTGTATGGCATTCAGGAGAAGATTGAGTTTGATAACAGTGAGGTAGTGGGAGAGATGATATTTCTCAGGGAGACCTGCTGCTTCTCCAAGACAAATATTGACTCTTGCTTTGTGTTTGCTGCCTGATCACCATAGAGTTCAGTGTTGCTGTGATATAAGTATCTATCTTCTTGTATCAGACTGGATAGTAACCCATTCAGTATCCCTGGATTCCTTTTCTAGACTGCCATCTTAATTCTGTGACAGAGCAGTAAGTGAACAAATGTGGTTTTAATTCCCCATCCCCATTATTCCATTCTCCACTATTCTGCAAAAATAACTCATGTTGCAGCATATTTCTTTTCTTGTCTAAATCTGCAGGAACCTTGAACCATCAGTAAGCATGAAGAGTTGGTGTGTGCTTAAAAAAGGAACAAAGGCACTAAAACAAGAAGTTGTTTGCTTTAAAAACTTCTGCTCTTTCTTCCTGTACCTAGTATAAGCACTTAATCGTTACTGGCTCTGTAGATGGAGTAACCTCTTGTAATCTGTTTCTTTGTGGCTGCCTGATGAATAAAACAGTGTCCATAATGTGATTTTTTTTCATCCTAGCATTTGAATGTTTTCTATTTTTCGTATTTGCCTTCTGTATAGCATTAGCATTGTAAAGTAATGGTTTAGCATAGTAAGATGTCGTGCTATTTGAGACCTTTGTTAACATTAATTGGTTTTGAGGTAGGATGAGAATTGTCCAATAGTTGAACAGAAATGGTATATGAATAGCTAAAATCTCTCCAGAAGCTCACTCCTCTCCACTAGCTTTCTCGTGTTTGTTGTACTGGAGGAAGAGCATCACGGTGCCACCACTGAGCTCAAGTAGTAAATCATATACGAAAACTCCTTTATAATTAATTCCTTTATACTACAGAAGGAAAACTGCTGCATATGATGCGGCATCATTTATTTTTATTTATTTTTTTTTAAAAGCAAATTAAATAGAAACACCATATTTTGCTCAAAAAAAAAAAAAAATTAAAAGTGCAATAGGGTCTATCATGTCAATGGTTGCACACAGAGGCCACTCAATAGTTTCCATCTTTGATGATGAATCTTGTGCTTGCTTTCATATTTTGATTACATTTCTAAAGGTAATCAGAAATCTGTAAGGTTTGTTTTTATTACCTTTTATTCCCATAGAGAAAAAAAAGCTTTTAGAGGAAGAAATACGTGAAGTTTATAGGATGACGTGAAATTCCATGTATTTCTTTACCTGTGTTATTCCTATCTTATTGTGTATCTCAAAATCAATTCTACGTTATCTCAATTAGAGATAGATCCAAACCATAGTATACAGTATTATCTACCTCCTATCAAATCATTAGGAATTGTTATGGATTTTTCTGGGTTTTTGTTTGTCTGTTTGTCTTTGTTTTGTTTTCTTAAAGCAATCACCAATGTTAAAACATGGGCACTGGACAGAGAAGTGTTTCAAAACATCATGAGAGTGACAGCACAGACAAGACAAGAACAGTACAGAAACTTTCTTAGAAGGTAAACATCATGCATTTGAGTTTCTGAGCACTGGTTTGGGCTCTATGGTAAGATGCACAGTAACATTGTGCTTAATAACATTAAGAGCAGCTTAATGCCTTTGCATTAGGCACTCAATAACCTGAATACTCATCTCTTTCAATATCCTTTAGGATTCACGGAATCATTTTGTTCATTTTAATTGTCTTTATCCTGTATTGCATTAGGAAGTAGCAAGACCTGCTTGACAAAATGAATATTTTTAAGTAATTGAACAAATGTATAGGAAGGCTACATTGGCTTGAAGTCAAAACAATGTATTAAATAAAGAAAGTTAATGAAGTCCTCTGACTAGAAGTTAATTTGCTGCTGGTGCAGATTAACTAATATATTCTTCATCCCTTGGAGACTTGAATACGAGAGCTATGCGGCTCTCTTTATGAGAATACATATAGTACTGGGAAAACTGTAGAGGAGTGGAGTATTTTCCTTCCTGTAGGGTACTTAGAGATAAATGGTGCTGTTTTTCTGCAGAAAGGCATGCTTCGAGTTTCCGAAGCTGATTTCATCTTTTCCTTTCCTTCAACTTTTTCCTCTAAGCGTGGCCATTCTGATATTGATTCAAACAGAGTTCTCAGGCTTGACCATACACAGAATGTATTTTTGTGTATTTTTTTCTTGTCTCCATCTTTGATTTCTGTAAGTATTCCTATATTGAAGCCAGTAGTTGGAGAGCTACTTGCCATCCTAACTTTCACAAGCCAGAGTTCTCAGAACAAGAGGTTTTTTCACTCATAGCAGCTGGTTCACTAAGTCATCATTGAGGCTGAATTTTCTTTTAGTGGCTGTAAATGTAATACTGTATTTTTTTACCTTTGTCTGATTTTGTGGTCTCTGTAATGCATTTGGAAATACATAATTGGATTGTTATAATTTCTTGGTTTTAAATGAATGGGTTCTGAATGACAGAATTTTGAATTTAGAGCTTTTTCCCCAATCAAAATACAAAGTTGATTTACAAACTGATGAATGTTTGCCGCATTTCTCTAATCGTGTAGGTTTTGCTTATCTAAAAAGTGAGATAAGAGTTCTTCAAGCTTCTGGATAGTGCATATTGTACATTGTGTATTTGGTTAAAAAAAAAAAAAAAGAACCAGTGTAGGTAGTTATAAATCGTGTTTGTGGTAATTATTTGGATTAGAATAAATCATAGTGTTTATCATAATATATACTTTTTTTTTTGCTTTGCTTTTTTTTTTTTTTTTTTTCGGTAGTGTGTCCCTCTTAAAAAACTTACCAGAAGATAAATTGACCAAAATCATGGACTGCCTGGAGGTGGTAAGATACTGTTAGATTTATCCAAACAATGTTTAGTAAGCTTTAAAAATAACGAACGATGAAAAAGTAGAAATAAATGCATAAATAAATAGGAAAGCTTTTCTCTTTTTTAACATGGGAATGTTTTTGAATTGGTCGGAGTGGGATTCTAGGTTGGCAAGAAATAACAGCAGTGCTAATACATTTGATGTAGCTGCATTTAGATTTGTTACAGATTGGCCACCATGCCAATTTTACGTAGCAGAATGTGTGCATATTATTATGGGATGTGACTAGTGTTGTACGTAGGAAAGTAGACATCAGTAGCACATTCAGATATATTAAGAACTCTGCAAATAATCAGATTTTTCAAAGAGACTAATGACATATCAAGCAATGTGATCTCTTCTTTTCTTCCCAACAGGAGTACTATGACAAAGGAGATTATGTTATTCGGGAAGGAGAAGAAGGAAATACCTTCTTTATAATAGCAAAAGGAAAGGTAAGATATAATGAAACAAACTAATTATGTATACAAACACTTTTATTGGTAAAGGCTAACAGAGGAGACTAGAGAATCAAAGCTGGAGAATTTCATCAATAAACTGCCAGGAGATCATGTTAGTTTTCCAAAGCATGTCTGCAACTGCAGATGTTTGCTGGTATGGCTGAGGTGAGTTTAGTTGGGTTGGGTTTTTTATGACTGTAGTCACATCAGCAGTATGAGTTGTCTCCAATTTTGATAGTACATTACCAAAAAGCCTTTGAGGAACTGCTTATCAGTGTGATAGTGTTGCTTGCAACGAACCTTTCCTGAAGATCTGAAGGAGACTGTTTTGCAATCCAGACAACTGTAGGAGCTGTGTATTACATACTCATTAAATTTATGCCTTGATTTTTGCGAATCACAAAACTAAATTGAATCAATGAAATGCTTTTTGAGAAAGAATAAATTTTCTGCCTTTATTTTTTAAAACAGGGTGGATGTTAAAAAATGTGAAGTGTTATAAATGTTAAAATTCTTTCATAAATTCTCTGGTCTCATTTACTTGTAAAGGTAGAAAATGTTAGTTGCTGTTCTACAGGCTGCTTATCTGAGAACACAAGCTCATATGATATCTACCCACTTTGAGAAACTGAAGCATTTTTCAGGTGGTTTTTTTTTTTTTTTTTTTTCTTTTCAGGGGATTTCTTTTATTCCGTTTTAAAAGATGTGAGGAGAAAATGTTGGAGAATGGGAAATACATTAATTTTTGCCATTTCCTAGTAAAATCTGAGAGGGACTGCAGGATGTTTGGTGGATGGGTTTAAGTTTTGAGAGGGAGTAGAAATTATATTTATTTGTAACTTACTGCAGAATCTTTGAGTTTTAGGTGTTTATGAAATAAATAAGCCATGGGATGCTTTGACTTCTATCTTCCTAAATTTTTGTTCCTATGTTTTCCAGGTAAAGGTTACCCAGAGTACTGCAGATCACTCACAGCCTCAGCTGATTAAAAATCTGCATAAAGGAGATTACTTTGGAGAAAAGGCCCTCATTAGGTTAGTTCGCACTGGTTCCTGATGTACCATATTGTTAGTGATCTGTCACCGTGTGCCAGATTATACTTATCATGGTTGTTTTGAATATAATCCTTGTTTTAATTACAGTGTCAGCCAAGGAAGGCAATGGCTGAATTTGTCTTATTGTTTTGATCTTTGCAGAAACAACTTAGACGCTTACTCTGCCTCTGACCTTTGGTTTTCCCTATAAAAACCAAGTGCTGGTCTTCTCCGTATTTATGCTTATATTCCAGTAAAAGCAGTAATGAGAATTTGTTGCTAAATTCTCATGATGACTACTAGCATGTTTAAGCTCAATGATTACTGGAAAGAGACACTCTGTTTGTGCAAGTGCCCATGATAGTAAGAAAATGAGAAAAGGAGTATAGAGAGTACATGATCTATAAGCCACGTACTTTTTTCCAGGAACATGTTTTCAGACTTTGATGTGTTCTCAGAAGGCCTTCATTTATTGTATCTGAACTTTACTGATACTGCTGTTTTTCACGATGTTACAACCAATCTTTGGTAGAGTAGTTGAGTTCTTGCTTCTGGGGGTCTTTTCCTGGTAGAAACTGTGTGTTGGATTTGTCTAAGGAAGTTCCTCTGATTACTAATTTGATTTTAAGCCTGTGATAGTGCTTGCAATAAATAAATTTTTAAAAACCTAAGCATTAGAGAACTACTTTGTGCTCAGTACCTCAAGCGCTCCCTCAGTTTAATTTCTTTTCTCTGCACTTTGTTGGCCTTCTGGGAGGTTGTAACACTCATATCTAACAGGTTACATTAAGACCTTGTAAGGTCTTCCATTTTAGCAACAAATTGGATGGGTAAATTTACATAGGATGTAAAATACTTTACAGTAGGCTTTTCTATCAGGTGACAAATACGAAAAATGTACAATAAACTCCCAAATATATATTGACATAAAACAACCACTGAAAAGTTGAGCAAAGAAAAGAAAACTGCACTTTTTTTTTTGGTGTTCTAGATTGTAGTGTTGTTTCTTGTATGGGCAGTCTGTGTTTGATTTGGCAACAAACACTGCCGCAAGTAATTTTAAGCTGCCTAAATGTAAAAGTAATTATCTCTTACCAAGACCTATACTGATAGGGAATTGCAGTATTTTCACAGAGTCTACTAAACAGCAACGACTGAAAAGATGATTAAGGTACTTACAAAACACTCAAATCATACATAGATTAGTTTCTGGGCACCTTTAAGGTCTTTTCTATGAATATTTATTTGGATGATTGAATTGAGAATGGTGTGAGGAATATTTTATCTCTGAGAATCACCTCTGAAATGAGTAGCAAATCTGTTGCAATGCTATTTACATATCTTCCTAATTTTGAGAAGGTTGCTAAAGGGAATCAAGATCCGAATCCCACTGAAATGAGAATATATTCTTTGCTAGATGGTCATAATGACTAGTAACGTGCTAGAACAATTCATTCCGTTCAGCAATATTAACCCAAATACAGACTGTGGAGGCCTTCCAGGAGTTTCACCTAGAGCAGTTATCCTCCAAGAGTAAGAACAGTGTAGAATACTTTAAGGATTTTGACATTCTTCTGAATTCTTCTAATTTCTGTCAATTCTTAGTGATGACGTCAGATCAGCAAACGTTATTGCGGATGAATATGACGTGGAGTGCCTTGTAATAGATAGAGAGTAAGTATGATGCTGTGTCTTAAGGAAAGACCTACATTCTTTTTCAGTTGATCAACAACAAGAGGTGATTACAGTATAGGCACAATCACAGTGTTTTCTTGAGTGAATACTGGGTGGGTAAGTTCCTTTTGGTGCACTGATTTGTAGTTGTGCTTTAGTCAGGCACCTAATGAAAAGAGGCTCGATGGAAGGCACAGGAGAACAGAAGTTTAAGAGCAGTTTATTCCTTTCTTTCTCTCCTTGTGCTGATGATGTTTCACATTGTTAATTACTGTTCCTTGGCTCAGAAAACAACAAAAAGCCCATGCATGTCCTTGTTTAGGGGATATTCATTTGTCAAGGGGGCCATGCAGCCAAATTGCTGATTTTGTCCAGCAGAGGCCAGCTGCATGCTTCCTGAAGTGGAAAAAAAAAAAAAAAAAAAAAAAAAAAAGGAACGGTTAGAGGATGTAAGGAAGAGAATTAGCAGAAATAGCCCAACTTTCTCGGTGTTCATTCTCTGAATTATTTCAGTGTAACAGGAAACAAGGAGACCGGGCACTCTGTTCCCCTACGCTCTGACAAACCAGGTTTGATATTTCAGCAGGTTAGCACCTAGTCAAAGCTCTGAAAATGCATACCAGCTAAGCAACAGTAGGTAAAAGCTTGATGCAGCAACATGGATTTTGGTTTCTCTCTCTTCTCGTAATATGTATAGTAGTTTATGCTGTTTCCTTGATGATTTTAGGACATTTAATCAAACTGTTGGAACTTATGAGGAGTTACAAACCTATCTTGAAGGTTATGTGGCCAACCTGGCCCGAGCTGACGAAAAGCGACATGCCAAGTAAGTCAGATCCTTTGTTTGATATATTATTAACAGGTAATCACAAAAAGAGAGAGATGCATCAGTAAAATCACGGATGGTGGTTGATGGAGATCACTTGGAAATGATTGGAATTACTAGAATAGAACTGTCTGGATATGCTTATGGAGTCCAAGGACTTTTCTGAAAATTAGAATACAGAGAATCTCAGTACATTTACTTGCAACCAGGTGCTTACTCTGTCCAAGAAAACTGAACACAGAGAAGCAGTGAAATTGTGCTCGTGTGATGTACTTTTCTTTTGCATTCTCATGATGAGTTCCTTGACCACTAAAGCCACTAAAGGTCAGCTTCAGCTTCTGAAGGCTTTAATAGAACCGCATAATTGTGTTTCTATTGTGGTGGCTACGCAGCCCTGCAGAAACTTTTTCTCCAAAGTGAGTGACCAAAGTTTGTCAGCTGGCTCCTTCATTAGGGACCTCACCACGAATCAGCTCAGGTTAAAACTATCTTTGTTAGTACTTGATTAATTTCAGAAGGATTTCACTTTCAATTTACTTTTAAATGATGTCCAGAAAGAAAGTGATTCTGCACAGAATAAATGAAGATAACATTAGAGAGTAGGAAGGCTTTTTTTCCCCTTTTTTTCTTTTTTCCTCTGTTTTCCGTTTCCTCTTTATAGGATTATTAGAGTCCTGTGATATGTTTTGCTGGCAAGGAAATCACTAACCTATGGTAATTGTCTTAATGCAGAAGAAGATCCTTCTGTGGACAGTCAACCAAAGAGGTGTCTTTGGAGATGATACAACTGAAGGAGAAAGTAGCCCAGTTCCCTTCTTCCCCATTCCAGAATTTAGAAGTTGTCACAACTCTCGGTGTTGGTGGGTTCGGAAGGGTTGAGCTTGTAAGAGTTTGTTTTAAACATATTTACATAGTTCTCATTCTTAAATCAAATCTTTGTCATAGTTAAGTCATTAATTGCTTTATTCTGAGCCATGCTTCGCAAACCAGA
Organism: Meleagris gallopavo; assembly: GCF_905368555.1. NCBI lineage: Eukaryota > Metazoa > Chordata > Aves > Galliformes > Phasianidae > Meleagris > Meleagris gallopavo. Next base: position 25,545,951 of record NC_139407.1, read on the forward strand.
TTTCCACACTGGTTGACTGCTAGTTTGGGAATTCTACAAATTTTACAGTGTTTGGAAAACAAACAAAAATTAAATTTTCAGCCAGCTGACATTTTCCTGTTTTAACTTCCTTTTTTTTTCTTTTTTTTTTTTTTTTTACATTGTGGATAGTATTTCAGTGTAATGTGAAATCACTTGTAAACATTCTTCACAGACTCTGCGTTTTGTTAATTTGTGTTGTACTGGTGTTCAGTGATTTTAAACTGAAATTAGGGCTCATTGTGGTAAAGTACTTGTAGGATACATAATCTATTCAAACTGATGCTGTTTGGTGTATGTAAAATGGGTGAAGAGAATATTTCATTTTTCAAGTAGAGACTGGGATCCCCCAAAAATTTGATGATTGTCTTAAAATCGTAGGGGTAGCTGTGCAGAAAATCTGACATCTCCCCTTTGCTACTGTCATCAGTTTCAACACTGTACTGTGTTGAAAGAGACAGGTTTATGTATTGAGAACAGATGGGCAAACCTTTTTTTCTTTATCCCATGCGTACTCATTATTTTTATTCACAGGTTAAGGTAAAAAATGAGAACATGGCATTTGCTATGAAGTGTATAAAGAAGAAACATGTAGTGGACACCAAACAACAAGAGCATATATATTCTGAAAAGAAAATCCTTGAGCAGATATGTTCTCCTTTCATTGTAAAGTAAGTTGCCTATAAGATTTCCTTAAGTCTGACCCACTGGTCAGCATTAAGAATGAAGTTTTTGGCATAAATGGGTGCTGGAGAAAAGACATTGTGGATCTTGCATTTCATTTGGCACATTCTCAATAGCTGCTGTTTGCCTCCACAGACTGTATCGCACATTTAAGGATAGTAAGTACGTGTACATGCTGCTGGAGGCTTGCCTTGGTGGGGAGTTGTGGAGCTTGCTGAGAGACAGGTAAGCTTCATATACAAATAAGAGTAGCTTTATATACAAATAGAGAGGGTTGTGTGGAACATGGGGAAGGGAATGAGTGAAGTTTGTTCTGAGATAAGGCACTGCATTATCAGGTAACTAGCAGCAGAGCAGTTTTGGAAAAATCGTCAAGAAAATACGACCTGGAGTAATTCATTTATACAAGCATGCAAATGCAGATGCTGCAAGGAAGTTAGGAGAGATTGTCTCTCCTGGATTTTTCTTCATATACAGAGATATAAAATCCAATCTGTCAGCATGGGACAAGAAAATCAGGCAAGAAATATGATCATAACTTGGTTGAAGGTACTTCTGAATAAACAATAATACTATTGTCCTAACACAATGCATGATTTATATTGCACTTCGAAGTGCAGTCCTTCAGAGGAAACGGAAGTGATCTTGTTTTCTTTTGCTTAACAGAAAGCATTTAAGGCAAATTTGTTAGAGAGAGGTTGTGCTCTGTAATACCACATGGCATTTTTTCTTCGTTCTCAATTTTTTCTTTTAAACTGAGTTGTCATTTGGCTCTGTTATTATTCAGTGGCTACATTTCACTGTCAGTTGATATTGTTATGCATTTAAGCCTGTCTAGACTTTTTTATTTGCAGTGGGAGATGATATATCAATGAAAATATTCAAAACAGGCTAAGTGACATACAAGATCCAATGATTCAAAGACAGTCCCATGAAAAGATTCATTTTCAACCACAAGTGACATTCTGAATGCCAGTGCAGAAGAAGTTGTTAGCGTTCTGGGTGTTACATGTTATCTGGTTAATGAGTGAGGTATTTTTAGAAGTTAATTTTGTCTGCATGGATAATGATTTTCTTTCAGAGGCAGCTTTGATGAACCCACTACAAAGTTCTGTGTTGGATGTGTGACAGAGGCTTTGGACTATCTACATCACATAGGAATTGTCTACAGAGACTTGAAGCCAGAAAACTTAATTTTGGATGCTGAAGGATATATAAAATTGGTAAGATGCAGTGTTATCTTGTAGTACCTGTGTGCTGTTAATGTAAAGGCAGGATCCACATTTCCCAGGTGCAGCCTCAAGTAGTCACAGGCTCTACATTATTTCACTTGAGAGGGAACACAACAAACAGCTCCTGTCTGATTGGACTGACATTAAAAGTAGAAGTACAGTGCTCTTTAGAGAGCTTCAGACATCTGTTCAGAGGATTATAAGCAACCCACCCTTCTCCGTGGGTTGTAAATCTTGTGTCCTCAAGAAAAGCATGGGTTGTTCTACCCAGAAGGAAAATCATTTGGGAAACTACTCACGAGAATAAATGGAATTATCCTATAGCACTCAGTTATCCAATAGAATTACTTCTTTCTCCTTCACAACAATCCTGTAATTGTTTAGCTATAAACTGCTGACTGTGAGATCTCTGCAGGAGGTGTGGAAGCAATGAAGACCCTAAAGCTTCCCAGTAACCTCTTCATTATGCAGCATCTATTGGTTTTGATCAGGTTGATTTTGGATTTGCAAAAAAGATCGGATCAGGGCAGAAAACCTGGACGTTCTGTGGAACCCCTGAGTATGTTGCTCCAGAAGTCATTCTGAGTAAGGGCCATGACTTCAGTGTGGATTTTTGGTCCCTTGGGATTCTTGTGTATGAGCTCCTTACTGGCAGGTAAGTGCCCCCTACTCCAAGTTCTTACTCCATTTATTTTCTTTTTAAGAAGGTTGTTTTTAAAATAAACACCTTGTTATTCTTCTCAGAGTAAATAGGAATGACTTGCAAAACGATATGTCTTCTCGTCTCTTATACACACGTGATCATGCAGTATCCCTGATTCCTACAGGCAGTTTCTCAGTTTCACACCTTTCAGGCATTTCAAACAGGCTGAAACGCAGGTTGTCAAAGCAGGAAAATGGTGGTTGTTTTTCCATATTCTCAAATATTTGCTCTGAATCATTCCGTACAACAGTGTGCTTTCTTTTTCCAGCCCACCATTCTCTGGGGCTGATCAGATGACAACATATAATTTGATTCTAAAAGGCATTGAAAAACTGGATTTTCCTAGAACAATAACAAGGCGGCCTGAGGATTTGATCCGCAGACTCTGCAGGTAGGAGTGATGCTTTGTGACAGAGCCCGGGTATATACAGATTCAGCTATTTAAGACAAAGATCAGACTGCTAAGTTCCTTTCAACTTCATGTAGCTACTCCTCACAGCACTGTGTTGTGGTCGTGGCTTCCTGGAACATTTTACCGTACTCAGAAGAAAGGAGCCGGGAGCAATACTTCTTTATGTCTCTCGATGCAACTACATTTTGTATGCAAGCTTCCTCCCTGCAGAACTGTTCAGTGCAAGCAGTTAGGACATATAAATGCTCTAACCCAAAAATAAGAATGTTTTTTCAATCCTTATGCTTTTTTTTCCTTTTTTTTTTTAAGGCAGAACCCGACAGAAAGATTAGGCAATCTGAGGAATGGGATTAATGACATTAAGAAGCACAGGTAAGTGAAAGAGGCCGCCAAGAAGAAAAATTGCTTCTCAATTTGAAAATACATTTAATATTTTAAAGCTCAGTTCAGAACCTTTCAAGGCTTCAGGCACTTCCAGGGAGTTTGCAAAAGAGATATCTCTATGCATATTTGCTACTACAGCAGGCAACGCTACAAATAAAATATCAGCTAGAAACACCCGGTTACTGTTTTGTTTGTTTGTTTGTCACAGGTTAGTGACATCGAAGTTGGATTAGGTAAATTAATGAGAAGTCAATGCCAGTAGAATTCGTCTGCCCTTTTAGACCTCCTGACTCTTTGATCTAAAACCAAACAGTTTCTCTTTAAGAGCAGGAGTTAAGGGTGTTACCTTTACATCATCTTTCTTTTAATGAAGGAAGTCCACAGTGGATTAGATATTTCCTGCTTTTTCTTTTCATCTGAGTGATTTCTAAGCCCTGCAGTTTGTGCCTGAGAAAAGAAGTGCTTTGACTCTTCTATCAGTGTCCATTTTCTCATGTCCTTAAAAGGAGGCTGAATTCCACAGGGCACGCACATCTTTGCATGGCCGTACTTACAGCAGTCAAGTTTCCCCCTTCTCACAACCTTGTGGTCACACGGGCAGTTGTCATGTAAAATGGTTTAGAACCCTTGCTTGCATGTGTTTAAGTTTTTAACAATATCGTCTTTCTAACAGAAGCTAACAGGCTTCTTTATCTCGGTCTCTGTCTCTATCATCTCCCATTTCTTTTTGATCAGGTGGTTGAATGGTTTTAACTGGGATGGTCTGAAATTGAGGAAATTAGCATCACCTTTAAAAAGAGAGGTATTGGCTTTGGTGTTCAATTTCATAAGGCTTTGCTAACATAATTGTGAAGCGTTTCTCTGCAAAGAAACAACAGAGGGACAAGTGCAAAATTTCCTAGAGATGGACATGCATTATTATAGCTCTCCAGTTCACTGAAAATTGAAGGAAGAAAGGACACATCCAGGAGACACGTAACTTAAATTCAGTTAGATGAATGAAATGCTATTCTGCCTGTGTATTTTACATTAGATTTTTATTATTATTAGAATAAATGGTGATGATTTATTGTTGAATAGTGAGAAAATGTACTTTCTGAGATGGGCGCGTTATTAAGACGCCCTGTTCACATGACTGTGTACAATACAAACATGTATCTTATGCTATGACAGCACATCACTGAATAAGATTGCTGCTTTAAATGGCCCATTTATCTTTGGTGCGACATGAAAATAGGCTAAATGTAGACGCTCTGAAACTCATTTTGGGTTAAACTTAATAACTCTGGGATTCACTTTGAGAAGTAACATCATGAGCGTAGATGTGATCTTAAACAAATTTGAATCAAAGATGTGCCCCAGTGTGGCCCAGTCTTAATAACTTTAGAGAGCCTTGGGTGACATCTAGGATTTTTGTAGTATTTGGGGAGTGTTTTTGTAACAGGAGGCCAATGGTCTTATGCTGTTGTACAAGTTAATTGCTGTTTCTTTGGCTTTTAAAGAATACAGAATTTCATCCATTGAAAGAAAGGATCCGTATCATGTTGGCTTTTCATTCCTACACGGGTAGCAATACAAATTATGTCTAATGAATAGAGAGTATTTCAAAAATTAACTTCTGAAATAACTGTTTTGTTTTTAATACCACAGTTATCCGGACCAACTGATTACAGCTACTTTGACAGCTATCCACCTGAAGAGGGAATGCCTCCAGATGAACTTTCTGGCTGGGACAAGGATTTCTGATAGTTTTTTCTTCCAGGACATCTATAGAGACTCATGGGCATCAGTTCTAAACCTGTTCTTGTGTTTCTTGCTTAAAACCAAAGTACATGATGTTATTGAAAAATGTTATGTTCCCTGGGGAATAGAAGACGGTACAGCAACCAGAACTTGTCTGGATATTGCACCAAATTCTGTGTGCATCTCCTTATAACAAAAGCATGCAGATGCAACCTGAATATTTTTTGATATGCAATATCTCCATGAGCATTTTCTGACACTATGGATGGGATGCATGGTTTTGCCATTGGGAATTTCACTAGCACATATTTTGATATCAACAAGGCTACCACATGTCTTTATTTTGAACAGAGAGAATGAAGATTATGGGCCCATACCATTATGGGATTTGTCAATACCTGACACTACAGGCATTTATTTTTCATTTTATAATGAGTCTACTGTGTGTTTTGCTCTTTCCAGTAATGGGCAGTTCTGCATTGATCCAGAAGCATGTAGAAGACTTCTTCTACAAGACTGATTTGACTTGATGCTGCAGCTTAAAGGGTATCAGCGTGGAAACCGCCTCTCTATCAGTTTAGTTCTGCACCAGGTTGAGTTTGTGAAACAGGGTACAACAGGTCAAATGGAAATCCAGCAGGGAACTAGGTAAATGCATAATAGATTTTTCCTGGAGAAGCAGACTTTGGTATAACTGCTTCAAAGAACTATGTCTGCATCTTAAAATGTTGTGCTTTTATGTAGCGTAAAGCTAAAATAGATAGACAAAAAGTATTTATCTTGCAGGAAGAAATATGTAAGTACAGAATATTTTGTCCTTCAAATATATTTTCAATGATATTTTTCTTTCATAGGTATTTTGCTGTAATTATGAAATTTGCTGAAACATCGATGCTAAAACTCATACTCATTTTGATGTTCCACTTGCTATCACTGGATACGGATACATGTGGGTGGTAGGCATAAATGAAAAAAGGACAGCTGCTGACTTGGTATTTCCCAGTGAACTAGTATCCCAGATGAGTTTTACAATCTCCTTGCAGGTTTTTCAGGACATGATCAGGCAGAGACATGAGCAACTCAATTTGGACTCAGTGTTGACCCTTCTCTGAGTTGGAATGGAGACCTCCCATGATCCTGTGATCCCAGGAATTAATTTTAACAGTCAGCTACTTGCATCATTACAATATATCATGACACTTTTCCCCATATGAGTTTGTAGATGCTTAATTTTTGTCACTTAACATCTCTATTATTAGAACAGAAGAATTCTTTTGAAATGTTGATTGGATGATAAATGCAGTTGGGTGTCGAGTGCTCATGAATTAAACATAGAACTCTCTTGCGTCCTGCTATGAGGGCATGGCACCTTCCTGGGAATCATGCTGGTATTCTTGCATCAATGCGTCTGTAGCCTCTGATAGAAATTGGTTCAGTTCCCAACCTAAATTAAGATATTTAAACTGCCATGGCACACTGCATTTCATGTGCTGGATGGAAAACCTCCCAGGAAACTTGTGAAGTGTGCTAAGGGCTTCTTAACTGACAATGGCTGACGGTTATGACCTATCCAACTGCGCGAGGAAGGGTCTGCCATTTAGGCTGTCCATTTTCCCTATTTTTGATGAATGAAAGGATCAGACCTTCCACTTCTGAGGTCAGTGTCAAGCTACTGCTTGCCCTTAGATAGAGTGTAAGAAGCTGGGGCTGTATTTGATGTGGAACATGTGCTTTGGTTTTTGAGGGGGAATTGCTCTTCACTGAACCTCTGCCTGATGAGCTGTTGAATGTGCAGTAGTAGAACATTTATTTGGCTGTTTTAGGCAGAAATCTAAAAAAATGTTTTAATTAAAAATTGTAGGAAACAAGGAAATCCTTGAACTGATGTATTAAGTGTGTAGGCTAATTGATTTGTTCCATGTTAACAAATGTTTCTTATTGCTGAACAGTCAGATTGATTTTGTTTGACAGAAGATCAATTTAAATATTTTGTACAGCATTCAGCCCAAGTAAAGGCAGCAGCGTCCTTTCCACTGGAAAATAATCAGGTCAAAGAGGATAGATTGGAGGCTTTAAGCTAGGACTACAGGTGCTTTAGACCCTTTCAACAGCTCCACTTATTACCCCCAAAGAACAGATTTTCATTTCAGGATTTAGGCAAGACTAGATGTTGTGGATGTGTGTGTTTGTCTGTCTCTCATACTTATTTTTATTATAGTCAAAAGAATATTGAGTCAAATTTTATAAAAAGATTTTGAATGTATTTTTCCATTGCATCTATAGATAGTTTTCTTTGAGATACGTTAACAATAAATAAATATATCATTTTTTTAAGTGAAGAAATACAAGTGCACAGTTCATTGCAGTTAGCAATTAAGTAAGTCTGTGGAACAAGAGGATGTTTTGTTTATGAAGCAATCACGTTGCTTGATTAACTTGCAAGTGTGTGCAAATAAAGAAAAAAGCTTGCAGTGCAATGGATAGGACAGTGCCGTTTTTACAGTTTCATTCCACACAGCAGAATCACTGAAGTTAGAAATGACCTCTAAGATCATCTAATCCAAGTATCAACCCATCAACAACTGTGCCCTCTCAGAGAATCATTAAAGCTGGACAGGGCCTCCAAGATAATTAAGTCCAGGTGTCAGCATGTCTCTCAGTCTAAGCATTGCCTAGGGGATGCTGAGAAAATAAATGATGTATAAGAAGTCACAAGAAGTGATATTACAGGTGTTGTGTTCTGTTGTGTTTATGTAGGGGGGGGAAGCATGTGCATTTCTTTCCTGAGATGTGTGCAGATGACCAAGCTGAAATATTCCAGGACCGGAAGATGATGAAGTCCAGCCTACGCATTGCTTGAACTGACTCAAACTATCTTTAGCAGATGGATGTACTATAGGCTTATCACCTGTGGGGTTATACAGTTGCAAAACAAGAGGGCAAATAGACAACTTTCACAGAGCAGGAGACACAGGGAGATCTGAATGGATGTTACGATTATGATCAGATTAGGCTGTTTCTGCCAATTCTGATAAACTAGGGTTTAGGGCTGGTTGGTAGACGATTGTACAGAGTTCCTGAAATAAGGTGAACCCACAGAAGCCAGTGATAAGCTGTGGCTGACATAACATTGCCAGCACCTCACTGATGCACAGTAGTTGAGAAGTGGCAAATGTAATTTTAAAGCATATTTAAGGTACTTTGCAGAGCTATAGTCATTACCCTTACTGAGCTGTGGGCCAGCAACATCAAGAGCCACAATGTGTATTCTGATTAAACTCTTGGGCCAACAGCAGAAGGCACGGTGCTTAATAATCTAGTTGGCCACTGCGGAAGTAAGGTCCATACTCATGTACTTACTCATTCAACAACTTTGTTGGACACAAAGACTTAAGAGAACTTGCTGAAGAGAAAACCTCAAGAAAAAGGAAGCTTAAATCCACCCTGATGTATAATACCCTGACTTCTTTGTGATTCTCTGCAGACAAAATATTGGGCTGAGAAGACAGCTGCAATTCCTTCTTTTCAGTGTTTTTCACAGAAAGGGAAATCAGAAGAGCAACCTAGCATTGTGACAGATAGCTAAAAGCAATGGAGCTGCAAATAAATACACAATTTCTAAATTGCAAGAGCAACAACGAATATGAGGCCTGGAGAAGGTCTGAAATATACCAGTAGACTGAACAGACTGGGAGAATCCAGTACCAATGGATTCAGCAGTATTGGAAAAATAAACTTATTTTGGTGTTTAGCTGATAAAATTGGCTTCATCAGTTTAAAAGTGTATTTGAAAAAGGAATGTACCTCAATTACATGAGAAAACAATACTAAATCTGTGTTTCTTTATCAAGCCTTCTCCTTGACTCCCAGAGCAGATTGAAAATAGGTTATATAATAATCTTAGTATAACAAACATTTAAGTATAGGTTGTAAGTCTCATTTTTTTTTTTTTTAATAGGATCACAGAATCCTTGAGGCTGAAAAAAGTCTCTAAGATCACCAAGTCCAACCTCCCACTCTCTCTCCACCACGTTCATTGACTATGACCATCAGTGCCACATCAAATATTTTCTCATTCATCACTCTGACCTAACATTGCTAGGTTTTTTAATCCAGTAGTCCAATCGTTTCTAATAGAAACCGAAATTCACACCCCTACAAGCTCCCACAAAGGTCTTTAAGCAGAACACGAATGCTTCCTCTCAAACAGGCGGAGGGAGAATGAGATTTTATGAGGCATGAATTAATAGCCTACTTCCCACTGGAAAACCCTGTTAAATATGTGCCTTCAGCTACTTAAACATGGTGACTAAGTCAGGAAACTATGTTAGCTTGGCAGATGATACAAAAGTTTATTGGGAAGTAAAGTGCTCAGTTTAAAGATCAATACATTCTTGATCATTGCAGAAGGCTTGCATAATTAACAGCTTCCTAACGAGACCAAACACTGTACGTAGCTTTTCTATACAAAACCTTAATACTAAGTGAAAAAATTGTGCTAGAATCTAAAATTATGAATTGAGATAATATCAACGTTCGGAATATTTTTCATGCAGCCATGCACTCACTGCACGGCTATTGTCATACACATGGATAGACCATGGAAACTACATGCACTTCAAGATGAAGTTTGTTACAAGTAACGACACGTTACAGAAATACACGTTAATACATACAGCTAGGAATGCAAATTCATTTTCATAAAAAAAAAAAAAAAAACACCACCACATCTTCCTTTGTACTATAAGTAAGTGCCATCTTCAGGAACAAGGCACAGCTGGCAGCCTCCTTGCTAAGTCAGCATACCACAAGCTGAAACACTGGTGAGCAAAAGAATGCTGTACCTCAGTGCTTTCTACTGGAAAGCAACATTTTATCTTCAGTGGTGCATCTTCCAACGTCAAATCGTCTGGGACGTGGAAGGCACAGAAAGGGCCTTCTACTTATCCTAGGAACACAGCAAAACATGGCAGAAGAAAGAGAAAAAAAAGGCACTGCGTGACAGAGATGAAGATGACCATATTGATCAGGTGTGGAGAGGCAGTTCTTAAATATGACTTTTAAATGCTGATGAAACAGAAAGAGGCACGATGCGTATAGTTTCTACTATAGAGTAACCTGATTAACAAGTTACAAGCTAAGAACACTTCCTCTGCTTAATGAAACATAGTATTAAAAAAAAAAAAAAAAAGGAAAAAAAGACATTTTAAGCCAGCAATAACTCCAGAAAAAATGAAATATACACACTTGCTTAAAAAAAAAAAAAAAAGAGACATTGCTTTCGCTCTTGAAAACTGTCAGCTGTTAAAATGAATAGGACTATAACTGATGCCATTTTCTTTCTCAAAAGTGCTTTTCAAAACTTTTAAACATTGTGTTTTTCTAGTAGAAAGCAGAAAACCCACAGCCTATCACTGTAATGCTTTAGTCACAGCGCTTTTTGTCTAAAGCTCGCTGCCCTCATCAAACCATTCGTGTATGGAAACTGGAATAGGTGTATGGAAACAGAATTGTGTTCAGGTAGATTTTGTCACATCTGGTTTCCATTCTACCTCTGCATTTTCATTTTTAAGGCCAACAAGCTCAGTGTTGGTGACTTGGACCTGGCATGTGCTTGTGAAATTCTCAAAATGACTTATGAGTATTTATGTCACCTACCGCTGAGCTTGCCTTTAGTGGTCAGATCAGAATGACGACCTCATTCAGGGAAGCAGTGGTGTAGTTGGCTTGATGCTGACTGAACAGCAAAGCATATGCTACACATGGAGGTTGTTAGCCCCATTTCCTCCTCCCCCATCAATGCCATCTGACTGCGAGGAGGATGGCCGGGAGCTCCTCGACCGAGGCTGCCCATTCAGTCCCAGTGGTGTTCCCAGACGATGACTCATCTGAGATGCGGTGTCATCTGACTCCCACCTCTCCAATTCCTCCCGTACCAGCCGCTCCATCTGCTCCCTGTGGATCTCATTGTCACGGCCCAGCCTCTCATCCTGAACAGATAGAGGTAGAAGATGAAGTATAGTTCCCAAACTGCAGCCCATTCAAAATCCTATTCTATGGGAATAGTAATCGCTTCCTATGGGAAACCCTACACCACTCGGTATTTTGTAGGGTTAGAATCAAATCACAGCTGCTATTCTGCAGTAAATGGCTTTCTTCCAGTAACGTAACTTCCAGATTCTCACTTTCACTTGTGAAAGCATGGTTTGCATTACAGTATTTAGCATGCAAATCTATCTCCAGAAACGTCAAATATACTGGGCACCCTGCACTCTATCAGACTTCTCCATGGAAAACTCTCTACCCATCACAACAGCCAAAGGATGAATGAGCTGCCTCAGAAGCTACTGAATGCCACTGCTATCCTATTCAAGGCATTAAAAGGTGCTCTGTGGCTTCTGCATGACACAGATCTTCTAGAAGATGGGTTCTCATATCCAAAACTTGTTTCACATCTCTTTATAGAATCATTAAGGTTGGAAAAGACCTCTAAGGTCACCCAGTCTGGCTGTCTACTCATCCCCACTACATCCACTAGCCATTTCTCTCATGGCCACATCTCCACAGTTCTTGAACACCTCCAGAAATGGTGACTTCACCACCTCCCTGGGCAGCCCGAAACAGTAAAACAAAACTCAAGACTGCTCAGCCTGAGCGAAGCCCTACAGCCTTACCAGAACTCGCTTCACCCTCCCAAGCCAAGCAGAAGAGAAATGTACTAACACTAAATAAGACACACAGATTGTGATCAGGAAGTGATGGCACAGGGCAGAGCTGGGGACACTAACCTCTGTCACTCCATCCAACAGCCTTCCCAATACATCCCTCCTTTTCAGTTTGGCTCTCTCCATCGCTTCCAGCTTCACAATCACTGCATCAATCTTGGAGACGATGCTGCCAATGGAGTGCTCCATGCGATCCACCCTCCTCATGAGTCTGAGGGCAACAAACAATAATTTCAGCTTGTTAAAAGCATGAGCACAAGTTCTCGCTAAACTTCCAAACCTCAATATTTTACTACTAAAAAAAAAAAAAACAAACAAAAAAACAAGCAAGTTTTCTGACTTGACAGTGACATAGCCATTTTCTCTCTTCGATGACCAGATTTGAAGTTTTTTTCTTTTGGGGAGTAAGGAGCAGTTCCAACTGGTTCTCATGAGCCTCTCTGAATTACATGCAATTCAGATATGACTTGAAAACTATTAAATGGATTGACTTCAGCAACTAGAGGAAAATGTTCCATTTTTTTTTTCTGAATTATTCAATGAATATTTGAAGTTATAGGAAAGACTACAACATATCTTAAAAAAAAAAAAAAAAAAAACACAAGAAAAAAAAAAAAGATATCACCCATGCAGTTTTGCTTCCTCATCAGGATTAACTTACACTTGGAACTCTTCATAGGACACTCCACTAGAGCTGCTTCCCCTCCTCCTTGAGCTGTGCCCACTGTCTTCATCTTCATCTTCCTCAGAGTCATCCAAGCTCCGAGAAAAGCTGCGGCTGCTCAGAGGACGTGGCAGAGAGCTCCTATCCAATTCCAGATCCTCCTTTATGAAAAGGAAAGACACAGACAGGAAAGAGGTAAAGGTTCCATGTGGAGCCAGAGATATCCAGGCCAAGGACCATCAGCTCCATGCTCCACCTTGCACAGGAAGCAGCACCATCAGCACTGATGGAATGCTATTCCTATTGCCAACCTCACCCTCTCTTTCTCCAAGTCATCTCTCATCTGCTGGTGTTCATGCTCTGTCAGTTCCTGATCCCCATCCTGATCGTATTTGGTAAATATTGCCTCGATCTCTGCATCAGTGTGGCCCTTCCTGAGAAGGCAGTAAAAACAAATCCCTTTTTGTTTTTCAGGTGCAAAAACAACTTTGTCTTAGAAAAGCAATATATTCACAACAAACTTGTAGTGATACAATTGAATCAAAAGTTGTTTTCGCTTGTATTAAAGGCATCACAGAGGCAAAAGAAACTCATCAAAGACTCAACATCAAACATTCCGATATAAAATTCAAGGTAAAAGAAGTAACAGCTTCCTTACCCTTTTAGATCTTGCCGGAGTTCATCAAAATTTAGTTTTCCTCCACCCTGTCTCAAGCTTTCAGAAATGTCATCAACAGTGGTTTTCTTTAATTTAAGTTTGACCATGGCTTTGTTATAGCCCTAAAAAGAAAAAAAGAATTTTCACATTTCACTCGATGTGCAATGTTAACACAATGTTATAGACTTCTTTTGATTGCATTTCCAAAGTTTAAAAGTCTGAATTACTGGTCCATGCCCAGAATGTGTTCAAATGTTTCTGACCGTGGTACAGCACCACACTCACACCAGATAGCACACAAGTGCATGTGTTTTTCCAAAACTGAAATTCAGGTCAAGCTCTTAAGTCTGTGTTGGACAACCCAACTGGCAGCCTATCCCAGGAGTTCCCAACACATAATCCGAGACCCGATTAATTTTGTTGCCTTGCGCAGGATAACCCAAAATTCTTTACACAAACTGAATGGTGGTTTAGCTTCATCAGTTTAGTATTTCTATATGTATCTAGGAAGATGCATCCTACGTCACATTCACTAGGCTGATCCTTTGACACAGATTACTAGAGTACTTCGTAATACAAAGTTTTCAGTTGAGTGATTGACACTCAGTTCACACTCCTTTATTTAACTAAGAGATGTTTATTTTTCCCACCTGTTGCAGCCTTCCTATGTACAGTTTCTATATTGCTTCATGGAATAGTGAAGATGAAGATGTCAAACCAATAAAATGTTACTTTTACCTTTCTGATAAGGTCAGACAATTCCATTTCTGCCTTCTGTTGTGCCATATCCGATTTGACTTCAGAGTATGTATCGTTGATAATGGCCAAAAACATGTTCTGTTCATGACAGAAATTGAAAGTCCACTTAAAATAACTCTACAAGTCCAAGTTCTGTCACTCACATGAGCTATTGTTCACTACCGCTTCTCATCCCAAAGAGCAAATGCAAAGCCTCATTAAGTACAAAGGGACATTATATAAACCTGAAAGTTGCAATGAAATATATGACGACTGCTACACAATGCTAAGATTAGCATGAGGACAATTCTGAAAGCAGTGCCTCCTATTTTATTCTCTTGGCCCATGACATCAGATGTGGACATTGGTAACATGGCAGTAAAGGCTGAACCTTCCCACTGACATCCTGCTTGTTAAGTGGCGATGGTGACCAAACAGTGGATGTGAGCACAGTGAGGCTGCAGGTGGTGCATTTCAGCAGTGGCAACAGCAGGTCACCTCTGCTGGTGCTGATTTTCACAAGCATGGCAGGTTCTTGCTCACTGCTGGTGAAAATGCATAACCAACGGTGGTGAAGATGTTGAAGAGTGTTTTGTAGCTCTATAAATTTTGCTCAATAAATACTGTTAATTCTGATCTTTTTATCTGTTGTAGTTTCCATGTAAATAAATGGGAGGCATTAATTTTAGAGTGACCTATGCAAAATCCTGCATTAATTGTTGCTACCTTACGAAACCACCACAAGACACACCATTTTGGGAATAACATCTGAGGATGTCCTGCTCACAACAGTTTCAAGTGGTATCACCAGAAAATAGATTACCATGTTGTAATGCAACTTCCAAACTACCTGAAAACTACACTCAGGGAAAAAGGAGATGGGGCTCTTAACTTATGTCAATGACTATTTTATATCAACTTGTTTATATCAAAACTATTTTATTTGGTGTCCTAGGTTTCTACGAGGAAGGTGTTTGTTTTATTATGAAGAATTTTTCATTCCTAACAAACAAAAAAAAACCAACAAACAAACAAAAACAAAAAACCCACCAACAAACAATGAAACAACAACTTGGAGCACTATAAGAGTGACAACAAAAATACAGTGCAAATCTGTTTTAAAGGAAGTAAAAAGAGCGCAGTGGCAGACCAAGTAGAGGAAGCCTGATTTATATTCACCCTAAGTAGCCATAGGAATCCAAGACCAAGAGATGCAAAAAACGATGAGATACCTAAAATCAACATGCCACCTACCCACCCCATGAAAACAAAGGTGTACATACCAAAAGGATGAAGAACATAAAGAACACAAATGTAGTGAAATAAATTGGTCCCAAAATGCGATTAGCTTCTTCAACCTCTGTGAAGTTGAAGTCTCCCAAAATGATGCGGAACTGAGTAAATCTTAAAAAACAAAACACATCCAGGGGTTGAGAAAAACACTTCTGGAGCTGTGCAGGAATTCCTGATCTATTTTACCATAACAGTCAGGAACGAAGGGCAGCAGAGAGGTCTGCACTGCTGTAATACTCACTCAGATACTGCAATAGTCAGCTTCTCAAACCCACTTCTAAGACTAGCAAAACATGCAGTCAAATGTAACACACAAAGTGCAACTAATGTGGCTACTCACGGCTTTTGGTCACAGCTGTTCAGAAAAACAACCTATTAACTACCTCAGCTGGACCAGTTAACTGTTAAGGATGTTAGACTCCATCTGGAAGCCAGTCAACTAACCAGAATATCAGGAAAAGAACACCAATGAGCACATGGTGTCAGGTACAAAGACAGTTTTTCCAACAAACTGTAAGAAGGTTTACATCTCTAGAAAACAGCTATCCCTACTGAGCTACCAAAAGTGAGATGCTTACAGCTCATCTCTGCAGGCAGATTGGTTTGATCTCTGGTGAGGCAACCAAATCCATTCATCAGTGCATCGAGAAATTATTTTTTATTTTTTTACTTACATGCAGTCCTGGAAAGTGCTGAAGTCATCAATCTGAGTGCCAAAGACAAGATAGGCCAACTGAGCATATGCCAAGAAAATGATGAAAAACATAATTGCAAAGCCAATGACATCTTTGACACAGCGAGACATGGTTGTAGACAACTGACTCATTGTTCTGTTGAAGTTAACAAACTTGAAAAGCTGTTGAAAGAAAACAAGCAAACAACCAATCACCATGAAGGTAAGGAAGACAGTTTCTAGTCCCAACTGCCGTCCAGCTCTTTACATGAGATGTCTTAATGAGCTGGATAAGGACAGAGCAGGGTGATTTTCAATTAGAAACACATCACTTCCAAAAAACCATTAAGGCTTGTAACTTGAAGGAAAAAATTTGACAAAACCGACTTCTACTTGCACTCCTATTTGAAACCCTAACTTCAGAGCATTAACATCAAGCTGCTTCCAAAAGCATGGAGGAGAAAGCGTATCCAATAAGTAGTAGCAATTTCTCAATACAGGAATAATGAAAACATTTCTTCACATATCTGCTGCGAGAAAGAGATGAATGCATCTTCTAGACTTAAAAAAGGACTAAAGCATAGAGAGAATGACAACCCTGTTCCAATTTACACAAAGTTATCTTTGCACTCACACTTTCTGCCATGACCAGTGTTAAGAGAAAGTATAATCAATGAATATATGGATATTCTAATTAAGAAATATACAAGAAAGTTAGGCTAAACAGGTTATCACGCTAAAGAAGAATGGATGGAAATCTTACCCTTGCCCTGGGCTTGCTGAGAATTCTCCAAGAGGAGCAATCTCCAAAAGAGATCCTTCCCCAGTGGTAGTCAGCTCTTAAATGTGGTCTAGGAGAGGTGGAGCCAGGCTCCACCCCCTCCAGTAGCACAGGAGAATTGCCTTCACCTGTGCTCCAAGGGCTGACTCATTGCTCACCTCAGGTGGTCAATCAGAGGTTCAGGCCATGATTCAGCAGTTCCCATACAGAGAAAACATGACTAAACTCAAAAATAGTAGGTGACATTCAGAACACAGAACGCGTACATCCTTATTTTAGAATATGGATATGTGTCTTGGAGTTACCTTAATCCAGACAAAAAACACAGTGACTGCAGCAATGTTGTTGAATTGTATTTGCCAATATGCCAAGGGTTCAAAATTGGGGAATGAATTCTGATCTTCTAGTAGCTTCTTCAGGAGCATATCAACAGTTGATGTCCTGTAGATGCTAATTCCTATCGCTACCACGGAGAGCTGAGTACAAAAGAAACAAATGAGATCAAGGAAGGTGATCATGGTTTTAAAATAGATTCTGTAAGACGAGATTCAAACTAGAATTTTAGAGTAGATCAGGAAATGCATTTTACAACAAAACTATGACAGCTCTAGGGTGAAACAAGTAGCCTGGGAGTAAGGGGATTTGGGAGTTTCTTCCTTGCCACTGCTGAAGAACAGAATCATGGTGACAACTGGTGGGCTTGGAAAAATGAAGCTGTCACATGGAAGAACTGGAAGAAACATGAAAAAATATGTTAAAAAAAAAAAAAAAAAAAAAGTTGAACCTTAGATTTGTCCAAGACTGAAAGTACAGAAAGGAAGTGGGACAAGGTCTACTTCAGCTTTGCTGGCTTTGGATACCTTTGCTAAGAACAACTCAATGTGAGTCTGGATCATATAGCTTTAAATTCAAAGCTCAGATCTTCAGCTACACTGAGATTGTTGGTGAACACAGAGTCATTAATGTCTCCCACAGAACGCATTTCAGAAAGCAATGTTAGACTTATAAAAGTTACCTACCAAGATTATAAGGATATCCAGACAATTCCAGAGACTTCTGAAGTAGTGCAGCCTGTGAATGTGAATTTCTAAGATCTCTTCCACCATGTAGTACAGAACAAAAAGACAAAACACCATTTCACAGGCTGCCAGGAAGAAATCCAAGGTGGAGATGTAGTGAATCAGCTTCACTGGCTGAAACTGCCAGGATGTAAGAAGGCCTCCAGTAGCTGGAAATTCCACTAACAGCCTGGAATTTAAAAAGACAAAGAAAATTATTTAATTTAAGCATTGTCCACAAAAACATGGAAAGACCTGTCTGAATCTCGATCTGCTTTGTGCTTTGCAATCTGAACACTGTCAGTGCTCCTGTTCATACCTTACAACGCAGAATAGGTTGATGTTTGCATTGTAGACTGAGAAATCAATGAAAGCTGCTCTTGTCCCTCTGTCCAACCACAGGTTCTTCTTAAGGCTGGCAATCTGCACAGCTGTCACTTCCCTGGTCCTTGAGAGGTCTTGGTAATAACCAGCCCCACTGTAGGTGGCCAGCAGGCCCCAGTGGCTACTCCCATTCAGGTCCTTCTCATTGGTGTATGTCCAACTGTTTGGACAGGAGTGAGACAGCACATGTTAGTTCTTAGTTAGTTTTAACTTACGACTAACAAAACAAACAAGAACCTGGTCAAAAAATACATGTGGGTTGGGTGGTCCTGTGTGGAGCCAGGAGTTGGACTCCATGATCCTTGTGGCTCTCTTCCAACTTTGGATATTCTATAATTTGTAGAGAAGTTTTAGTTAGAAGCGTAGAATCATTAAGGTTGGAAAAGACCGCTAAGATCATATAGTCCAACTGTCAAAGGGTTGTAAGGATTACTTGCAAGAAGTCTTCATGTCTGTACCTTGGGGAAAGAACTAACAAGGTTTGTTCCACCAACATAACAGAACGTGGATAGGAAGAAAGGCAACAAGTATATTAATTGTGAAAACAGAATGCATTGATCTGCTTATACAGAATTTCTCTTCTCTTGGGAAAGCTAGAAAAACCTGGTATTGATGTAGCTGTGCTTCACCTCCCAAATCCTTTCCAGTGTAACCCACACATTGTCTTCCAAGAGAAGCAGAACTCCTCCCATCTTTCAGCCAAAAAAAGAGATGACCCAGCAACACCCAACACTCACTCAGCCCTCTGGATTTAGCTGGCTTTACAGCTTTACAGATAGAACCTACAGTAATTCTAGAGTTGCCCCTGTGAAGTGACTTTCTGTACCACTCAGCATAGTCTGGGCCAGAAAAAAACATATTTAGTTGCCTACAGAAGCACTACATACGCTGTTCCGTTTCGAAGCCCAAAAGGTGCTGTATCTTCATTGGCCACAGAATAGACATCATAACAGTCTTTGATTTCATCTTTTAAATCCTCAGGAATAGAGCACGAACCATTCCTCACTTTCAGCTGCCGAATACGGGGCACCCCTAGGAGCAGGTTCTCATAATAAATGAAGCTTTTGTTTTCTGCTATGGTTTTATTGTTGTACCACATATCCCAGTAGAGGCCATCCAGCAGAGGGCCTTCTGTGAACTGTAAAGGAAGACAGAATTTTAGCTTGCATGTTGCTAGCACTGTTTTCATACACCAAATCAACAGCAAGATAATAACTTGCTTTTAGCATTACCTTCCAGAAGTCGTCCATCGTGGACAATGTTTTGAAGTCCGTTTTCTCCATTTTAGATACAGGTGTTTCCAGGAAGAGCTGGGACATAACCCTCGTGTAATAATACATGCTGGAACTCACTGTCCCATATGTCACTGTATGTGGTTTGGCAAGGGATGAGAATAAAAAGAAGGAGCAGTTTTGAATACATCAGGTTGTGCTTGTATAGATGCTGCACTAAAAGACTAAGATCAGAACAAAATCCATACCAAGAAATAAATTGTCAGTGATTACAGTATTAATGCTTCTACTAAAAACAAGAACCTCAAGAACCACAAAGACTGGACTCAGCAGCCTGAAAAGCAGCCAGTGCCACTTCGGGCATCCTGAGAGCTGGGCTCACCCCAGACACTGGAATGTCCACGTCCTATACAGGCAGAAAAGGATGCACAGCATGGGATACTCCCAGTGAACGCAAGCTGTCAATGGTTAGACAACAAAACTCCACCCCAGACGTGCAGTGCTCGAAGAGAATCACTGCACAGAAAGTAATGACTACATGCTGTTTCTGTTCCTCATTCTGGGCCAAGCGTGTGGCCGAGGACCACAGAGCATAAATTATAAAATGACGTACAGAGCCGTGCTGGCTTGGGAGAACAGTCTCTGGCACTGATGCCTCTACTGCCTATAAATTCTTAACAACAATTCAGGGTTAAAATTCAGAGAAGCTTGGAAGATCAGGTCTACAGCAAACAATTTTCAACAACACTGACAAACTTACAGAAGCATTTTATTACAGGGAAGAAAATGTGTTTTCCTGAACAACCAGAGAAGAACTATTTTTAATAAACTTCTCTGTGGCAAATCGCATGTGTGACTTGATTGCACAATACCTGGACTCTCTCTACATATGCTCTCTCAAAAATATAGCAGTACAAGGAATGCTAACAGCATTTTGCCAGCAGTGGAAAACATCCTCCTAAGGTACAGCACAGACCTGTCTGCCCCACAGTTATTGCTTAAGTGTAAAACTAAAAATGATTGCTCTTAAAGCCTAGCTAAAGAGTTAGCAGCATCTGTGCCCATTTGACATACTGCATCTGTCCCCAAAAATATTTTCTATCACAAAACAAATTGTGAGCAGCCTGCAAGCAAACTTATCCCACTGAAGACAAATTTGTTTTCGAAGAATCATGTCCAAGTCCCTCACTGCTACACCTCTCCCTGGTAGAGTCTCAGGCATTGCTACATTCCCTTGTCCATAAACCTGCACCAAAAGTCTCAGGCAGGAAATGAACGTGACAATCACAATATTATCATTTGTGCAGTAAGTCACCAAAAGAGTTGAGCTGTGCCAACCGAATAGTGTTTGTGATTTGGGTTTTTTTTTTATTTGCTCTTGTTATAGGCATTCTGCTCTGGACAAGCAAAGCACTTGCTCTCAGACTACTAACACTGCTTGTGGTTTGGGTTTTTTTTCAATGAAAGGTTTTCTTTAAAAATAAAAATGGCACCTTGTCCCATTACAGATGGTCACAAAGACAACTCAACAGTCATAGGCACTGTAGGAATTTAGAACAGAACTGTCCATACTAAAGACTGAGGGCTTGAAACCCATCAGCTGTTCAGAGATAAACAAACTTAATGCATGCAGATTTTGTTGCTAGTCTCCCTAGTGACCAAATAAAACATTACAATCTGTTGTACTTGGCACTGTCTTCCTGATTGTTATGCAAATATATGAACATACTAATAGTTTTGACTATTAAAAATTCAAAAACTGCTAAGGTTCGGGAATATCAAGCAACAATCCAACTACAAAATCAAGAGAAAGACATAACTCAAAATATTTCCCCCTACAATGGCCTATTCATTACTCTACCACTTCTCTGAAACACTGTGGATTTGCAAAGAAGTGGTGCAGAACTGCACACATTAAGGCTGAGTGGTACTTACAGACACACAGCACCACGAGGAAGATCACATACGTAATCAGCTCCCGCAGAACACTTCTCAGGTATCTCTCTCTGCTGGTGTTGTTTTCTTCCATCAGCCTTGTGCCCCACAGACCTAGCAAGAAAAACATACACAATTACATACACAGGTGTCTGATAGCAGATACCCGGAGACATAGCCAGTGACGTACCCAATGGCAGATACTGACTAAAGAGCCAGATGGATTTGAAAGCTTCACTAATGTCATGTCTGAAAATACTATCAGATAAGTGCAAATGCACATTCCATATCAAAACATTTTTAGTAATTTTAATTAATTAACCAAAAGAAGCGTACGTCAACCAAGTACCTTGAGCTTCACAGTGTTATACTTGTGAACTGAGTCATGGCCCGAGCCATTGATTGAGCACCTGGGGAAAGGACCCAGACAGCCCTGGGAGCACAAGTGAAGGCAATTCAGCTGTGAGACAAGGAGTGAGCCTGGCTGCACCTCTCTTAGACCTCATTGAAGGGCTGACTGCCACGGAAAGGATCTCTTTCTGGAGATCCCTCCTTGGTGGAGCTTTCCCCTGCAAACCTAGAATCTTCTGAGGCCCTTTCTATTGTGCTGATCCTTCCATCGTTACACCTCCGGTGTAATGCCTTTCCCATCATATTGATCTGTCCAATTGCTACAACTTGGCATTCCCAAAAATGCAGCCTAAGAGAACTTGTCAGACAGTGGTCAATACTACCAAAAGGGTAACAGGAAAGCAAAATCCATCTTTTGAATGGAGCTGCTATCAGAAATAGTTGTGTGAGAACAGAAAGCAATTGGTGACTTCCAACTTTATTTCCAGTGCCTAATACAAGCCAGAACAAAACTGGGAATAGCTGCTGATATTCAGCTGAGAACTGCTGCTGTTGGGGAGCATCTCTTTATTGAAGCCTAAATACAGCAAGGTGATTTATCTAAGCTTATGATGGGAGAAAAAGGCATCTCAAAATAGAAGTTCTCTATTGCCAAACTCCTACCCTTTCCCCTTTCAGATATTTTAAATTGCCAGTCTTTTAAAGCATCCTTCACATTCTCAAATGATGGCAATAGTGCAAACCCAACATTCCTAGGAAAAAAATTTTGATCCATCAAACCCACCACAGTAACTTGAAGCCAAAGGAACAGCAACAAGGAGTAGACAACATAGGTTGTGCACCAGCAGCCTTTATGCTGACCTCTGGTCTCATCCCTGGACTGGTTAATCACACCATTTGCTAACATCAGCCCCTAGTAGAACATTTTCAAAGATGTTCTTTAAGGCTAAGTCTGAAAAGGCACAGATAAGGACTGCAGTTCCACTAAACAAAGTGCCAAATCCTCACCATGAGGTCATTCTGGTAGGCAGAAACACAAAACCAAGAACATTCAGAGTCACTATTAATATAGAACTCCACAAATCAAGCCTTCAGTATAGCAGTACGTTGCACTAGCAACCCTCATAATAAAAGCAGGAAAACATTACAGAAGAGAGGAAGAACAGGCTGGAACAGCCAGTGAGCAAGCTGGCTAGTGTGCTGAGTCCCGGCTGTCAGCACATTACTCACCAGCAAGAAATGCAGTGAACAGAAAGCTTGCAAGCTCCATTTCTGTCTTGGTAGAAAATAGCTGCAAGTCAGCAGTGAACAGAAAGTTGCATACAGAAAAAAAAAAAAGCCAACAACAAAAATCCAACACGAGAGATGACACAATGATCTTTCCATTAAATAGCCTCTAGATTTGCCTGGCAGCCACCTCTAAGCACTCATCAGTAGACATGTTTTTAGAGGACATGTACAGTATTCTCCTTTTTGCCTTATTTGAATTATGTTTTAGGTGCATCTAAATGCACAGTGGTTGTAAACAATGCTGAATTCGAGTTGACATCTTCTGCCAACACCGAAAACATCACTTAGCCTTGATTAAGAATTTCCACTTCATTTCTTACATAAACTTGCTATTCCTCAACTTTTTGACTTTACACATATATATACACACACATGCAATTTGCATATATTATGTATATATATATATGTAATATAAGCATGCAATGTGAGGGAGAACAGGTTAGAGAGAAGAGATGAAGGAGGTGGAATTATGAATAGAAATGAAGAAAAGAAAATGTGAGAAGGAGAAGCAAAGTAGAAGGGATGAAGAAGAGAATGAGGATGGATGGAGAGGCAAAGGTGAAGGAACAGAAAAGGGAAGATGAAGGAGTGGAGATGGGAAGGAGGAGAGAAAAGGAAGGAAGAAAGGAAAGAAAAGGAACAAAGAAAGAATGTAGAAGAGAAGTAGAAGGGATGGAGGAATGGGAATGACAAACAGAAATGAAGAAAAGAGAGAGATGAGAAAGAAGCAATGGAAAAGGAATGAAGAAAAGAATGAGAAGGAAAGGAGAAGGAACAGAGAAAGGAAGGAAATGGGAAGCAGAGAAAAGGGATGGAAGAGCTGGGAAGGAAATGGAATGATGAATAGAAAATAATGAAGAAAATAAAACGATGGGAAGGAGATATGAAGGAGAAGGAACAGAAATTGGGAGGAATAAAGAAAAGAATGGGAAAGGAATGTACACACACATATATACACATACACCTTTATATATATAAATCCAATTTATAAGGTACAGAATGCATTCATTTATTTTTATGAAAAAGTTCTGAAAGTATTCAATAGTTGCGCAGAGACAGTTACAGCCGTCCCTCACCATACAGTGCCAAAATTAAGCCCAGGTGGGCACTGCTAGCTGATCTGCCTACAGAGAAGTTTAAGTGTCAGCAGACAGTGAGGACCATAGCCCTGGGCAAAGGGTGATCCCCCTAAGAGACCAAGGGCAACAAAACCACATAACATTCAAAAAGAAGTTCACACTCCTTCCTATGGTACTGTCAGAGCCAGCACTAATTCAACTCAGTACAAATTGGATGATTTTTATCACAATGAATTAATGACTGAAAACGGCATTTGATATTTCCACTTAACAATAACCAGGAAAATCTTTCAAGACAGCCTCCGTGTACACAACTTTGTACTGACGCATGTGATGACATAGTAACACTGGGAGACGGAGTACAGCTCTGATGGGAAGATTGCCTTTCCAACCTGGCTCTGGAAACAGATGTTAATCTCATCCGTAAACTCTAATGAAGACTGAATGACTTCCCCTTAACAGAGGTGAACAGCCATGACCTCCTCTCCCTGGGCAGCCGGGATGGCTGCTGGGGAGATGTGCAGGAGAAGGATTAAGGCCACTTAATGGACACTTACACCAGAATTCCAAGAGAATCTCCAAAGACAGGAAAATGAAAGACAGATAATCATATGCAGTCAAGTTTCTATTTACTTGCTAGCTCCTGCTACAGTCTCTCTGATCACTGAAGTTACCAAAATCCTATTACAAGCAGATGTACTTCACAACTAACAGCAAGAAAAACTCAAGATGTCATTGAATATCTCTCAGCTGCTGAGCAGCAGTCTATCCATGTTACCACCACCACCATCTGTGATATACAAAGGACTAATCCTTTGCTTTCTTGCATTGCAAGAAAAACCATAGAATCATAAAATAATTAAGGTTGTAAAGATCACTAAGATCACCTATTTCAATCATCAACCCCATGCCTGTGACTACTCTAGACCACATCCCTCAGCATCACATCTGCCTTTTACTTGAATAACCCCAGGAACAGCGACTCTGCCACTTCCCTGGGCAGCCTGTGCCAGTGCCTCACTGCTCTTTCTGAAAAGAATCACAGAATCACAGAAACATCAAGGTTGGAAAAGACCTACAAGACCATCCAGTCCAACCATCCACCTATCACCAACAGTTCTCACTAAACCATATCCCCCAGTATAAAATCCAAATGTTCCTTGAACAGGGTGACACCATCACCTCCCCGGGCAGCCCATTCCAATGCCTGACCACTCTCTCAGAGAAGGAGTATTTCCTAATGTCCAGCCTAAATCTCCCCTGGTGCAATTTGAAGCCATTCCTTCTGGTCCTATCACTGGTTACAGAAGAGAAGAGGCCAACCCCCAGCTCACTACAACCTCCCTTCAGGAAGTTATAGAGAGCAATAAGATCTCCCCTGAGCCTCCTCTTCTCCAGGCTGAACAATCCCAGCTCCTTTAGCTGCTCCTCATAAGGCCTGTGCTCCAGATCCCTCACCAGCTTTGTTGCCCTTCTTTGAACCCACTCCAGAGCCTCAATGTCTTTCTTGCAGTGAGGGGCCCAAAACTGGGTGCAGTACTCGAGGTGGGGCCTCACCAGAGCTGAGTACAGGGTGACAATCACTTCCCTGTTCCTGCTGGCAACACTGTTTCTGATGCAAGCAGGATGCCATTGGCCTTCTTGGCCACTTAAGCACACTGCTGGCTTATGTTCAGACGAGCATCAATCAATACCCCCTGGTCCATTTCCTGTACCCAGTTTTCCAGCCACTCTTTTCCAAGCCTGTAGCGTTGCCTGGGGTTGTTGTGGCCAAAGTGCAGGACCCGGCATTTGGCCTTGTTGAACCTCATCCCACTGGCTTCAGCCTAGCTCTCCAGCCTGTCCAGATCCCTCTGTAGGGCCTCGCTACCCCCAGGCAGATGGATACTTCCAGCCAACTTGGTGTCATCTGCAAACTTACTGAAGGTGCACTCAATGCCTTCATTCAGCTCATCAGTAAAGATACTGAAGAGGACAGGCCCCAGCACCAACCCCTGGGGAATACCACTCATGACCGGTCACCAGCTGGATTTAGCTCCATTCACTACCACTCTCTGGGCCCAGCCTTCCAGCCAGTTCCTTATCCAGCCAAGAGTGTACCTGTCCAAGATATGGGCTGCCAGCTTCTGCAGGAGAAATTGTTCCTAATATCCAACTTGAAACTCCTCTGGTGCAGCTTGAGGCCATCACCTCTCAGCCTATTGCTATTACATAGGAGAATAGGCAACCCCCCACCTGACCATAACCTCCTTTCAAAGAGTTATAGAGTGATAATGTCTCCCTCAAGCCTCCTCTTCCCAGACTGAACCTGCCTAGAAGATGCAGCTTTACACCACTTTCTATTTGATTAATAGGCTTTCATCCACATCAGTTGAACGTATGCAGGATGCTACTATGCCAGAGGAGTCCTCATCTTTCAGCCTGAAAGCAGAAATCAAAGGCTCAAGTGACAGATGGGCACCAGCTCTCCAAGTGCTTTTTCTAGCCCCAGAAATCTTGATACACGTAACCATTGCTGTTATTTTCTCCTGGGTGTTTTGTTCTCTTGTTATAAAGTGACTTATTTATTGCAACACTTTCTGCTGCAAAGATCCTCCAAGCCGTGACCTCTGCAAGCTGTCCGTACCAGCGCAACGATCGGAGGGATTAACTGCGGCCCGGGACAGAAAAATCGTTACAGCAAATAACTTCTGAACGCACACGAAAGACAAGCAAAGGCAGAAAGCGCAGGAGACAACCCAACTCGAACCCCCTGCATAAAACCAAGTGTGTTCTGGCGCTTCTGCCCACGCCACGATAGGCAGCGACTGGAGAAAAGCCCATCTCACCTCGCAGCCGCCGTGCCAGCCGCTTGGCCCAGGCGCTGCGGAGCGGCGCGGAGCTCTCGGGCGGCCCCGGGGGGCGGCCCCGCACCTCCGCCGGGATCCGCCGCTGCCGCCGTCCGCTGCCCACCGAGGACGGAGCGGCCGCGGGGCCGCCCCACTCCGCGTCCATCTCCAACGCCGGCCCCGCCGCCACCGCTCCCTCCTCCTCCTCGGGCTCGAAGCCCGGGTTATCCCGGCTCCAGGCGGACAGCGGAGGGGACGGCGGGCAGCAGCCGGCCCGCGCCGCTTCCCCGAGCCGCCCCAGCTCCAGTTGCTCCCGCCCGCGGGCCGCCATCACCCGGCGCTGAGCCGCCCCCTCTCCGCCCTGGGGGCCGGCCCTGAAAGCCCGGGGCACGGTGGGAGAGGGGGTCGGGCCGCCCTGCTGCTTCCCGCCCCTTCCCCCTCCTCGGGGCCGTCCCACTGGAAAAGTGTTTTTGGGGTGGAAGCATGGGGAAGGGCTGAGTTTTGTACCCGATGCAGGGAGGAAAGGGGTAAAAGCTTACACAGCTCACACAAAGCCCAGAGGTTTTTGTGGTTTTTATTTCAATCCGGTTACAAAATATACACAGGAGCAGCGGGACGCGCAGCATCCCCGCGGGCAGCGCTCGCCCCGTCTCGGTACGGCTCAATGGCACAGCAGTGCCTCGACCAAAGCACGGCCACACGCTCTACATTTACAAACACACACCGCTATGGTTCTCCTCCCTCCCCACAGCCCTGCGCTTGCACAGAAATTATCTCCCCCCCCGAAAAAAAAGAAGCAGCAATGCACAGACTCCCCTTAACGGGTGACCTCATTGTTTTCAATGCTGTGCCGATCTTCGGCATCCTCAGCGCTCTCTAGCGTCTGGTTGCTGGTGTCGACGGCAGGCACGCTGCCCTGGCTCTCCCTGCTGTCCACCCCAGCACTGGCCTTGCTGTCACCTCCGTCCACCTCAGGGCTGTCAAACCTTGGCCGGCTGTCGTTCTCTACGCTCTGATGTTGGGTCAGCTCACGGCTGTCCTGTTCGCGGCTCTCCTTGGGCCACCAGAGGCCGGCTAGCTGGCTGCCCCCAGCCTCCGCGGTGGCATCGTCTTCAATGAGCTGCATTGCACAAAGTGGAAATGGAGAGCATCAGCAGCTGAACGTGAGCCAGCAGTGTGCCCAGGTGGCCAAGAAGGCCAACACCACCCTGGCTTGTGTCAGAAATCGTGCAATCAGCAGGAGCAGGGAGGAGATTGTCCCTCTGAACTCAGCTCTGGTGAGGCCACATCTTAAGTACCGTGTTCAGTTTTGGGCCTCTCACTACAAGACATCAAGACCCTGAAGCGTGTTCAGAGAAGGACAGGGGAGCAGCTGAGGGAACTGGGGTGGATCAGTCTGAAGAAGAGGAGGCTCAGGGGAGACCTTACAGTTCTCTACAACTGCCTGAAAGGAGGTTGCGGTGAGGTGGGAATTGGTCTCTTTTCCCACATAACAGCAATAGAATGAGAGGCTTGGTGATCTTAGAGGTCCTATCTCATTCTTAATGTTACCATGATAAACTGTTCCCATCCTCATCACACTTCCCAGTAACCCAGGTGCTGCTGCACAGCCCTGCTCACCTTCCTGGCAGTTTTGCGGAGCTTGCTCGCCTTCACCATGTGGGCTTTGGCCCTGAAGCCATATGCCACACTGTCACCCCGGCCTGCATTGTCCCCACGGTTGAAAGGTGTCACGGGTGCCTCTGTTGGGAAGTCTGTGACGACTTCATCAGACTCATCAGTGTCATTGGAATCATTGTCATCATCATCATTGTCATCCACGGCCTCTTGGCTCTTGCTTGGAATGTCAGGAAAGTCCTGGAAAGCATTTAGCATGCATTAGGCAAATTTATGTATTCAAGGCATTTCCCTGTTCATTGCAGAGGTTTTGGACCAGATGGCCTTTAAAAATCCTTTCCAACTCAAAAGGTTCAGTGATTCTATGAGGTGTGCTGAGAGGTGTACCTCTGGTAACCGAGTGTTTAGGTGCTGCTGCAAACTTAAGTTCATAAATTGCTCTCAGTCAGCCTCATCCTGCCCAAAACCTTGCATTATTTACGAAGAGGTGTTACTACAAGAGCTGCATTTGGGTGAGGAAAGTGAGTACTTCTATGCGCTGGCTGCCATCCAGAAGACTTACCGGCTGTTCTGGGACATCAGCATTTTCTTCTGAAGAGTAATGAGTCTGAAAGTAACAGAAAGCTCACTGTTAGCACACACAGTAGAGCCGAGAAACAAGCTTGCTGTTCTTCAAGCCCTCGATACTAAATCTTGGCACTGGGACATGTCATGCTTTCTCCCCATAAGCTGGCTGTACCTGCTGAAGTGAAGCCAGGTCATTCCGTGTCTGCTGCAGGTGCTCCTGAGACTGAGAATCCACATGATCCTGGTGGTACCTGTGTGCGTGATGGCTCCTGGGGTCCTGCAGGAGAAGGAGGGAAGTTTTAATGCCCAGAGAAGCACAGCAGAGCTGATGGCATCATGCCTCCTTAGATGGCACAGGTGTGGTAGAGCAGCACAGGATGCATCCTCATCCATTCACTGCCACAGGGAGAGGACTAGGAATAAGGCACCATATCCCAAATGAACATTAGACGTAAGAACTGCTTTATTAAAGACAACAGGCAGAATGTTAACAAAAAGGAGCTTACGTATTTTTCTTCAGAGCTGGCAGAAATAGCATGCTGCTTGGATTTGCTCACCTTGAAGGGAAGAAAGAGAAAAAGCATTTGTAAGCATTCATTTATTGCTAACATGCCCAGAAAACATGCATGTGACTGCTAATGCACATTTAGGATTTACTCACTGGCCATGCAGCAGCGATGCTGATAAAACATAAGCAAAGAAGTGCCAGCTTCATTGTGATGTTTTACCTGGAAAACAGGTTGGAACAGGGAGTCAGCAAGTCAAATACCCCCAAAAAACACCCCAGGGCTTTCCTTTCTCCTGTTTTTGCTGTGCCAAGAACAGTTTTCTGACAAGGATTCAGCCTGCCCATGGCAAAGTCATTCCCCCATCCTCAAAGCTAACTGGCTTTATGATGCTTAGAAACTGAACAACAGCAAGAATTCCAACTCAGGTTTGTTTTTCAGTTACTCTAAAACTACTTTTCAGAATTATTAACTAGAATGGCTGTAAATTAAGTTTACATGCACATTTATGGCCAGACCTTCACTTCACCCTGCAGGCGTTTGACCACAATAACCTATGTTTCCAAGCAAGAGTCAAAGATCTGCTCACATTGCAGAGAGAAGCCTTCAGGGCTTTCAGTGACCTCCTGACATCCATCAGCACACAAACGTAAAGCTATTTTAATAACCACACCTGGCATCACTTAAGAAAACACCTTCCTCCTAAAAGCAGAACTACTTCCATAGAAAAGCATCAAATATTCATCCCCAGTAATGCAGCTTTGCCGCCCAATGCCTCTTGGGCAAAAACTATGTTCGTAATGGCACACAGCATATCAAAAAGCAAAAAAAATTACCTTTCTTGTGCTGGAGAAGACAGCTGTTCAAAGGGGCTCCGGCAATCCCAGCAGCAGCTCCTACTGTGGGCTGAGTGAGGCTCTGGCTTTCTCCCCTTGTCCCTGACTGCCTGGCATCTGCACCCGTGGGGAATTTAAACCCTGTCCCAGGGAGCAGCCACCAATCCCTGTGCAGCGGAACAAGCTGAGGTCATGAGGCTGTTGGCCACCATCCTGCCCACGTTCTCATCCACTTCCTCTTTGGCTTTGTGGCTTCTGAAGCAAACAAAAGCTACTCTATGGTTAAAACATTACTTATGGGCAAGATCATTAACCAGCAGGTCTACTGAATGCACAGCTGTTGGTATTGTGTAGGAGGACTTTGGGGCACATCCGTCCTCCTTCTGCAAGGAGTCAGAGTCTGGTTCCCAGAAACTCTTCACGCCCTGTTCTGTAAGGGGTAGGGATGTGTCATATCTGCAGTGTGAAGAGTGCCAAGAGTTTTGGGAACCAAGGGACATCATAGGAACAAATCCTATGTCTGCTTTCTAGCAGTGTCAGCTCTGATCATGGAGGTCTGTTCCAGCTGTGCCTTGCCTGGATCTGGGAGCCTCACCTGCCTCATCCATGACATGCTGCAAGTCTCACAGAGAATCATTAAGGTTGGAATAAACCTCTAAGATCACCAACTCTAACCCAAACCCATCCCCACCATGCTCACTAACCATGTCCCTCAGTTCCACATCTCCACATTTCTTGAACACCTCCAGGGTCAGTGATTCCATCACCTTCCTGGGCAGCCTGTGCCATACCCTTTCCCTCAGTGTATCTTTGAAATTGCAATGAGAAGTGTCATTAAAGCACAGAAAATCCTTCCATGCAGTCTTTTAGAAGGCAAAGTGTTCATAGCTGTCTTAAAGCTGTTATCTCTCTCTGCAATTTTGATCAGCATACCACAGAATGGTTTGAGTTGAAAGGAACCTCAGAGCCAACCCACTCTAGGCCTCTGCCATGGGCTGATTGCAACCCAGCAAATCAGGCTGCCCAAGAGCTCCATCCAACCTGGCCTTGAGCACCTCCAGGGATAGAGCATCCACAGCATACCTGCCTATTGATTTTGCAGCTTTTGAAGATGTTCACATTGTGAGAGAATGGCTGTTTGCCCTTAATCGTGCACAGATGAGATAAGCACTTTGTCACAGACACAGCCACCAGGCATCCTGTACTTGCTTATATTTTGTTGTCTGTTCAGAAACTTTGGGAGAAGTAGATCCAAGTTCTCTCAGTGACTGCTCACCACATCATCACTCAGACCTATCTAATGACATTTTTGATCTGATAATAGCAACAGACTGCATAATCTGCATAATAATAGAAGTGAACAGCCTAGGAGAAGATTTAGTCCATCACTAGCACATCAATAACTGCTCTACGTGTCCATAAACCCATGTACAGATCCACGTGAATGGGGACCATCACACTTTTCATCTTTGGAGCAGTATGGGACCATTGTTACATACTACCTCAGAGAATACTATCCAGAGCTTTCAGGAACAGAGATTTCCTGAGGATTTAGATGGGTTCTGTCGCAGTATCATTAAGGTTGGAAAAGACCACTAAGATCATCTAGTCCAGCTATCAGCCCATCTATGTCCTCTCCCAGCACATCTGCAGCTTGGTGTTTCTGGAAGGCAGAGCTCTTCCTGAAGCCCCTGAATGCAGACACAAGCTTCCAGCTGCAGGTAGAAATTTTCACTTGAGCATTAGGTAGCATGGGATATGCCCAGATAAACACACATTGATGCTACTCAGTGGCTGCTTCAACAGGGCACTGTTTCTCTCCCCCAGAGACATGACGTAGCCCAGGGGAACTGTTTCTGGCTGGCAACTGGTGTTTCTGCCCACTGGGACATGATAGTACTTCTGAGCACTATTCCCAGAGCTGGAGAGCTGTTTTGCAAGAGCTGAGGAATGACATCCATGTTTTGCAGTAATTCACAAACAGGACGTGAAGTGACAGTAAAGAGCTTAATTTTTTGCAAGATCAGCTGGTGCACAGATGTAGTAAATTTAGCACTTGTCTCACATCCCTCATTATGTGGTTATTCATCCTGTAAATTATTTTGCCCAGCCAAGAAATTCCCATGCCTTGGCAGGAGGCAGTGCTCCCAGTGATAAGGAACAACCAGAGGAAAAAGGGGACTTTCACCATTTCCACTTCCTACATACAAATTCCTACAAAAGCAGGGGAACAGCAGGATCATAGAAAAATTAAGGTTGGTAAAGATCTTTAAGATCATCCAGTCCAACCACCACGTTCACTAACAACGTCCCTCAGTGCCACATCCATACAGCTCTCGAACACTTCCAAGGACGGTGACTCCACCAATTCCCTGAGCAGCCTGTTTCAGTGCCTCCCCACTCCTTCTCAGAAGCAACTGTTCCTAATATCCAACCTGATCTTCCCCTGAGCTCAGTTCATTGCATTTGGACAAGCGGGAGTGCACCATATTTTGACTTTTGGGACTATTGGAGTTTGTAATATGTGATCTGTTGCAAGTAGGTGATGCTTTCCCTTTGATGTTCTGTTAAACTCTGAGCCCTTCTCAAGGGAAAGCCTTGCCCATGATGCTCTGTCCTAAAGTAGAACCAAACTCACTGCAGGTGAGCCCAGTGTGTATTTGGCCATCCCACAGCCATCAGCATTCTGGGTGCAGGTCATCCTGGCTCTGGTATTTGCCACGGATCCCACTTAGCAAACATGGGGCTGAGCAATTCCAGCTGTGCTCTGGGACAACAGAGCAACATCCTCAAGAGAGAGCATTGAGTGGAAATGAACTTCACACACAGCTTTGCAGAAAACTGCTTTTTGCACAAAGCTTTGCAAAAAGCATGGTGACTTGTTTTTTCCCAATCCCCTGCCATCTCAGCATCCCCGTTTCCTATTCCAATGGCAAAATTTCCTCCTCCAAGAAGAGGGCACACAAATGGAAAGATCTGCACGCATAGAACAAATGTGGAAAGAACAACGTCGCCTTGTTGTACCTTGCGAAATCACTGGAAAGTCACCCGACTCCTGTGGCACAGAAGCACAGGCAGCAGAATAGCTCACAGCACTTTTTGCACCCTGTATGAACCCCGCAGTCACATTTCCATGTGCTCAACCAGAAGCGAGCCCCAAAAATCTTGCCGTCAACCCCAAATGTAAGCATTTTGTAGGGCACCCTGTCCCAGGCAAGGGCTTGGTGCAGAACAGATGAGTTACAATCATAGAATCATTAAGGTTGGAAAGATCACCAAGATTATCTAGTCCAATTGTCAGCCCATTCTCACCATGCCCACTAATTATGTACCTCAGTGCCACATCTTCCCTCTTCTTGAACATTTCCAGGGATGTTGACTCCACCACCTCCCTGGGCAGCCTGTGCCAATGCCTCACCACTCTTTCTAAGAATAAACATTTCCTAATATCCAACCTGAGCTTTCCCTGGTGCAACCTGAGGTCATTCCCAGGCATCCTGTTGCTGATAAGTGGGAGATGATGCTGACCTCCACCAAGCTACCACCTTCATTCAGACAGTTGTAGAGAGAGATAAGGTCTCCCCTCTGAGCCTTCTCTTCTCCAAATTAAATTATCTCATTTCTCTCAGCTGCTCTCCATAAGACCCCTACGTGCTCCAGAACCTGTACAGCTCCATTGTCCTTTTCTAAACACACTCCAGGGCCTCAATGTCTTTCTTGTAGTGAGGGGCCCACAACAGAGTACTCAAGATGTGGCTTCACCAGAACTTAGCCCAGAGGGACAATCACGTCCCTACTCCTGCTGGCTGCACTATTCCTAACATAAGCCAAGATGCATCTGGCCTTCTTGATCACCTAGGCACTACTGCTGGCTCAGGTTCAGCCATGCATCGACCAACACAAGCAGAACATTTTCATCCATGCAGCTCTCCAGCCTCTCTGCCCCAATCTCGTAGCAATACATGGGGTTGCTGTGACCAAAATGCAGCACCCAGCACTTGGTCTTGTTGAAGCTCATACAATTGGCTTCAGCCCACTGATTCTGCCTGTCCAAATCCCTCTAGAGGCTCCTCCTACCCTCAGGCAGATCAATTCTTCCTTCCCAACTTTGTGTCATCTGCAGTACTTTGATATTTTGTCTGACTATTAAAAAAAGAAGGTGGCACTGAGAACCTCAGTATTCTCTCATCCTCAGTGATAATATGTTCCCCTCTACATCCAACAAAAGTGGGAGAAACTCACTGACCCGCCTCTAGCTGTTAATATATATTTGTATAACCACTTTCCTTTTAACAATGGCAGCCAGATGAAGTTCTTGCCTGGCTTTTGCCTTTTTAATTTGAGTTGGAACAGTGGCAGGCAGGAGAGTAGCCCACATACCTGCAACTGCCTGCACACAGGGCCTCTAGTCTGCAGCCTGCTCCTCCAGCTCCAGGAGAGCTGAGATATGGCACAGGGCTGCCGGGATCAGCTATGACCCCACCGCTCAACCTGAACCCAGACTCAGCCATGGCTGCACACCACAAACCACCTTGCTTTTGTACAAGTTTCATGTTTTTTGTGAGTGGTTTTCATGACTTCTTCTCCAGGACTGGAGGGGGACGGATGCAGCGCTGAGTCAGCATGAAAACAAATATCTCCCCCGGGTGCTGCGTGCCTGGAGTGGGAGGAAAAACCCAGCCGTGGGCATGGCGGGGGAAATTAGAGAGCTGGGTACCTGGTCTGGGAAGGAAACAGCCTGATCTGATTTTGTGGGGGGAACCAAACACTGGCAGATTGTGTCAAGGCACAGGAAAGTGGCACAGCATGGCTGACAGAATGGCAGCACTGATGCTTTGAGTCCCAGTCCTCTTCTGTGCCTCCCCGTACTTTTGGAAGGGGGGGAGGGGTATTTTGGAGCAGGAAAGAAGATAATCACATCCAGATTTAGGAAATAACATTTTGCACATAATTCTTAGTGGCTACCTAGAAAGATTGTTGGTTGAGTTTGCAGCTATAAATTTGGCAGAATAAATGGCAAACTGTGGTTGGCATATGGATGCAAAGCAGGAAGTGAGCTGTAGCTATACATTAACTAGAGAAAAGGAGAGCCTAAGAAACTTGGTTAATGAGCAGGCTAGCAAACAAACAGCAAGAAGGGGAAGCCAGCTCTGCAGACACATATACGACATCAGGGATTTGCATTAGGAACACTGGGGTCAATAAATAACAAGCCAGAACTGCAGGTTGCTTACTGAGCCTTGCTTATCACCAAAAAGTCAGATGACTTCTCCTCATCCACGGAAAATGTGAGCACAGAGAGTGACACACAGTTTTGGGAAGAAACTTCCATTCTGTATGGAGAAACTCCATCTGCTAAGCCCAAAATAGCTGATGTTGAAACACAGCTTAAGTTGCAGCCAAGCAATCAACCAGGCAGCAGGAGGCAGGGCTGGAATGGGAGCAAGGTGTTAGCAGTTGGTAGGTATGGCACAGGCTCTCCAGGGTAGTGGTCATGGCCCCAAGCTGTCGGAGCTCAAGGAGCTTTTGGTCAATGCCATCAGACATAGAATTTGGATTTTGGGTGGTGCTGTGTGTAGCCAGGAATTGGACTCAGTGGTACTTGTGGATCCTTTTCAATTCAGGATATTCTGTGGTTCTATTCCTATAGCCCTGCTGTGCTGGTTCACAGGCACAGGTATAGAAACACACACAAAGTTAATGTGTGACATCCCCCTCACTGCACCTAATGAAATTCTGAGTCACACGGAAGTAACAAAATAAATGGAAAAAACCAACACTCTGGATGTGTGCAATGCCAGAAATCCTAATGCAAATAACTGAAGCTCCCTGCTTGAAGCTTGAGATGGAAAGAAGAGGGCTCGATAACGTAGAATTTCCGCCAAAGGTAACTACAACTAAAGCACGGTAGCTTCCTGGCAGCTATCCCAGGAAGATGTTCAGACTTTCATTCTACCTGTCATCTACTTACTATGATATTAAAACAAGAGGTTCAAATCACTTTCAGCACAGGTAGTTTAGACTGGATATCAGGAAGAAATTTTTTTGTACTAAGGGTGGTGAGGTACTGGCACAGGTTGCCCAGATGGTTGGTGGATGCCGCATACCTGAAGACATTCAAAGTAAGGCTGGTCTGAGCACCTGATAGAGCTGTAGATGTCCCTGGTAATTGCAGGGGGGTCGGACTAGGTGGCCTTTAAGGGTCCTTTCTGATGCAAACTATTCTGTTTTAATATTAATTTTGTCCCTGCCCCTGTGTGCGTTGCTGCACAGGATAAACTGGTCCTTGCTGATCGTGCACTTATCAGTCCTGGGTAAGGTTTAAAAAAGGATCACTTTGCCCATCAATTGTCAGCTCATGGCTCAGCACCGCCTACACATCAGACATGGCAATGATGCCCGAGAGAAGCTCAAATCTCACCCCTAACCCACAGCTATGCCCACGTTTCTCTCAACACACTGATTTCCCATCAGCTACTACTCTCCAGGAAATCTCGATCCGCACAGAACCTGCCCTAACGAGTGCGGGGGGAAATGGGGCTTTCCAATGCAAACAGCAGGCGGTTGGCTTGTTTGTGTTTTTCTTTCAGTGCAGTAATCTCTTGCAGGACAGTCTAGGAAGGCAGAGGAGAAACGTGTCTTCTGTGAAATGTAATTAACATGGTGATCTTCCTGTCACAAGGTATAATTGCAAATAGAACCCAAAGCACAAGAATGGGGCTATTTTGAGTTATGGGTTGTGCATTTCAAAACAGTGCAACGGGTTTGGTCTGTAACACTGAAGAAGGGCAGACGTCTCTCTGCCTTCCTGTTTAGGGCAGCGGTCTGGGACGGGCTGCCACAACCTATAATGACAGCTGGCCTGCTGCTCCTTTCTCCCTGTCTATAAATGCAGTTCTCCAAAGAGTAAACATATGCCACAACACGCGCATGCTTGTGAGCTTCTGCTGGACACGACAAACTCCGTTCTGATCTCAGGTAGTTGTAAAACCCACGTACAAACACTGCTCCCCACAGCCCTCACATATACGTGTCTGCATGCACAGCAATGTGGGATGTTCCCACAAGATTCTAGAAATCACAGCCCACAGAGCTGAAAAAACATCCACCACTTCCTACCCTGTGCCCCAAAGGTGCTGCAGACATTACAGCTGAATCCTCTGATGTGCATTTCTCATGTCCAGGAACCTTCAGGTTCCTTCCTCCAGGATGATGCAAACCGATCCACACTATAGGGAGAAAAGAGATGGCAAAAGTACCCCTAGATATGCCTGGGGTGATAAGAAGACTGGGGTGATGGTAGTGGGACACAGGTGGTGGTGGGACTTGGGATGGAACCAGAAGCAGTGGTGGTGGAACAGACTGGGGGGACCTGAGTGGCAGTAGTGATAGTGATGATGATGGGACCTGGAGTGTTGGTAGGAGGATCTGGGTAGTGAGACCCAGGTGCTGGTGGTGTTGGGATATGAAGTGGGTTCTTGAGTGCTGCTGGTGGTGGGACCAGGGTGATGACGGAAAGATATGGGGTGGAAGCAGGACCCAAGTGGTGGTGGGACATGGGTTGGAACTTTGGAGCAGTGGTGGTGGTGGTGCATGAGGTAGAACTTGGAGCAGTGGTAGTAGCACTATGGTAATAGTGAGACAGCTGGGTAGTGGAGGGAACCTGGGGTAGTAGTGGACCCACCTGCTGCTCGCTCCTGCTCTGGTGGGCACAGGACTGCACATCTCCAGTCTGGGCTTGCAAACAGGCTGGTGGCTTGGGAAAAGAAACAGCTGCTGCCCTCCCAAAAAGCAGAGGAGGGGCTTCCTGGGGGCTAAATAGCTGTGAGGCAGGGAAGCTCTGGAGAAGTTTTGAGCTCTTCTTGGTGCAGCTGTGTGTATTGCCTTGGGAAGGAGTGACACCTGAGAAAACTAGATGTTTTATCTGCTAGGGCTGCAGCCAAAAACCAGTGCATGTCATGAGAAAGGTGCTGAGATGCTGAACATCACTGGCAGACGTGATGGTTTCTGCGGAGTACTGCAGTGTGGATGTTGGACTTCCCTCCTGCGTGGGGAGGTACAAGAAACCCTACAGCACTGCCCCAAACGCCACCTGGTGACAGCTCCCAACCCAGGGACGCCACTGGGACCAGCGATGGAGTGCGTCACAGCTCCATAAACCAGGGCTTCCCCCAGCATCTGCAGCCCCACTGAGCCAGCGAGCACATTGTGCCAATAGCAAACACACTCTGCTGGAATGCCCCAGTAAGCAGCCTTTCCTCGGGAAACTTGGAAGGGTTGGAAGGGTTCCTTCCAACTCAAACAGTTCTATGATTCTATGAAACACACAGCTCTGTGCTTTTATCCCGTTCCTAGATGGTGCGTAGGCTGAGGAGCGCTCGCCCACCAAAACGTTTGCCCACTAGATGGTGCCCAACGCTCACTGGTGGCCATAGCCGGCATGGGGACGTGCTTGGGCTGGGGACGAAATTAGTCAAATGGCAGTCATAGTGACAGAAATGCCTTTATTTCTTCAGAAGCACGATGAAGTTGGAGGGCTTTTCTCCCCACGTTTTTCCTTGGAAACAATGCTATCCTACACCGCCGAGAGGGTGCTGCATCACCCTGACACTTTTGAGGGCGCTCCTCAGAAGGACCCCCGGCCGTGGGGATACCCTCTGACCTCGCCATCCTCCTCAGCGCTGTTGCTGTGGCTGCCCCACTGCCCCTCATAAGACTGGCTGCTGTCGGCGCTCCAGGGGTCAGCGTGGGCTGCGGGGGGCTGCAGAGGACCGCCCACCCCACTGAGGCCATATAGGGCCCGCTCATGCAGGCGCAGCCGGTCGGCGTGCCTCACCTGCTCCACCTGCCTGGAGTGCTCCAGCTCTGTCAGGCCCCCCATCCTTTGCCCTCCGTGCAGGTGGGCAAAGCCTCCTGCTACCTTGCTGCCCCTGGTGTTCTGGGCCTGGGGGTGGGCGCTGCCCCACATCCAGGGATCCCTTGGCACATCTGTGGACTTTCCCATGGCATTTCTTTTGTCCCCATTATAGGCTCTGCTAGGGGCTGGCCTGGCCACCCCCAACACTCCAGGTGCTGGTGCTGCCCCTGGCCAAACCCTGGCCCGGTTCCTCTCTGGGGCCACAATTCCCTCCACGGTGTTGGGTGCTGGCACCACCTCTAGCCTCGCTGCTTGTCCCAGCCTGGCTGATTCTGGTCGCATCCTGGCCCTGTGCCTCTCTGAGGTCACTGTTTTCCCCACCATGCTGGGTACTGGTGCTACTTCTTGCAGAGCCCTGTTCCTGTGCCTCTCTGGGACTGCTGTCTCCACTATGCCAGGTGCTGATGCCACCTCCGTCCAGGTCCTGATCCCATGCCCCTCTGGGACCACCATTCCTCCCACCACACCAGGTGCTGGTGCCACCTCTTGCTGGGCCCTAGCCCTCTGTCGCTCTGGGCCTGCTGTCCCCACCTCCCTGCTCTCTCCTTGCCCTGCAGTGGACATCTGGCTCCCTTTCCTAGATGGTGTGCTGGCAGCAGTGCTGCAGTCCCCCGTAGTCAGCCCTAAGGAGGCTGTACCTCTGGTACCCCGAGTTGTCATGGTAGCAGGAAGGCTATGCTTTCCCATTGGCCTCTGCCCGCTTCTCCCCTTGCCTCTTTGGCCACCGGCTGTTATGATGACAGTGGCATCATCACCAGTGCCCTCCCAAAGGCTGGGGGCCCCCAGCTCTTGTCCGCTGTGGATAGCAGTGGCACCATCCCCACTGTTTCCCACAGAAGGGTGGCCCCCAGACCTACTGGCGGCACTGTCCCCATGATGCAGGGTGTCCATGGTGGCTGATTCCTCAGGGTGTCCATGAGGCCTGGCAGTCACCGCCATAGGGATGACATTGGCCTCTCTGGTAGCACCAGTGCTGCCCATACTGCTGTCATTCTCACCCACTTGGATGTTGGGTCTTCCAACGAAAATCTTCACCTCATCTTCTGGAGAGATATGTGTTTCACCGTCCTGCCCCTGGGTGATGGTGACAGCGTCTACATCAGGGATGAATGCAAACTCATCTATGCCTTCCGCATCCACATGGACATCCTCCTTCTTGGTGACAGAGGTGATGGCAGAGTCTCCCGTCCCCACGGTGCCCACTTGCCCTTGGTCGGGCACAGTGGCATGGCTGCTGTCCTCACCCCCAACCCCTTCCGAATCGGTGGCCCTCTCCCTCCCCGCTGTCACAGCCCCATCCACCAGGACTCCCAGTGTAACACCGTTACCACCATTGCCATCTCCATGAGGTCCACCAGGGTGAGTGCTTTGGGGGAGGCCATCTTCACCATCA
Source organism: Meleagris gallopavo (assembly GCF_905368555.1). Taxonomy (NCBI): domain Eukaryota; kingdom Metazoa; phylum Chordata; class Aves; order Galliformes; family Phasianidae; genus Meleagris; species Meleagris gallopavo. The sequence goes on from NC_139407.1 coordinate 25,586,652, forward strand.
ATGATCTCCCCCAGCAACATCGAACCCATGTCACCGCTGCCTTCCACACTGGTCGAGGTGGGATACACACCATTGCTGTCAATGATACTGGGGCGCAGAGCACGGCCTTCCCCTTTGCTTGCTGGAGTGATGTGGCTGTGGGGCTTGGGGCTCTCCTTGTCCTCTGGCACATGGCTGCTTCCAATACCTTGCCCCAGGGCCTCCCCATCCGCCTTACCCAGCCAGCGGCCATGGACTGTGCCCTGGTGGTCACCTTCTTCTTTCTGTGGGGGCATGGGGAGGGTAGGCACAGGGCAACAGGAACACCTCAGCATCCCATGCTGTGCTCCCATGCTGTGCTCACCTTGACCTGTGTCTGGTTTCTCCGCGTGAAGTAGTATATGTATTTGAATAGATAGAAGCCGTGTTTGGTGTTGCAACCTTTCAGCAGTATCTTGGGTGAAAGAGAAAAAAATTATTTCCTCCCATCCCATCACTTACGTGCACAGTGTGTCTCCATCCCATCGCACTCAAGTCCCCCTTTTCTCCCTTTCCACACCCATTTTAGTGGAATGTAATCTACCTGGTGCTGTCCAGGGCAGTTTCCTCTCACCCTGGATGGAGGTGGCACCTGCAGGCAGGAAAGTATCAGCGTTAAATGAGTATTCAGTGGAGTAATAAATGAAGTAATCAGTGGGGTATATAATGGAGTATTCCAATAGGTTAACTGATGTGTTAGTTAGTAGTGTATTAGATGGGTTATTTGATGGGTAGTTAATAGGGTAGTCGATAGAGAAGCTACTGGGATATGTAATGGTTTACTTGATGGGTCAGTTAATAGGGTATTAGATGAGGTTTTCAATAGGGTAGTCAACGAGATATTTGATGGGGATAATTAAGGGAGTATTTGAGGAGGTAGTATATGGGATATTTGATGGGATTATTGATTGGAGTATGGGTATTTGATGGAGTAGCCAATGGGATATTTGGAGTGTTCAATGGGGCATTGAGTAAGATAGTTAATGGGATATTTGATGGAATATTCCATGAGATGTTAGATGGGGTATTTGGCTGAGCAGTTAATAAGGTAGCTGGAGTGTTATATGAGATATTCTGTGGAGTATTAGATGGGATATTGAATGGGGTATTCAATGGGATAGTTAATAGAATAGTTAATGGGATAATTAATGGGATGTTGGATGGCATATATGATGGGATAGTTAATGGGATAGTTAATGGAGTATTTTACAGAATAGTTGATGGGGTATTAGATGGGATATTGGATGAGCTATTCAATGGGATAGTTAATAGAGTAGTTAATGGGGTGTTCAATGGGGTAGTTAGAAGGGCAGTTAATGGGGTGCGGACAGAGTGGTGGATGGAGCAGTTAGTGGGACATTAGATGGGCTATTCAACGGGGCATTGGAAGGGGCATTCCCGAAGGCAGTGCCATACTCACGGGCATGGGCAGCACGGTGCCCAGCAGGTAGAGGCAGAGGCAGAAGAGGGCTGCACGCATCGTGGCTGGCTCCTGGGGGCACAGCATGACCCGCTGTGAGGTGCAGTCCTGTGCTGCAGACTGAGGGCAGGGGGGAGGGAGGTTACCTGTGCTGCTCGGAGCCCAGTTCCGCAGGCGATGCTGGGGGCTCTGCACCCTGTGCCGAAATTTAAAGTTGCCCAGGGGTGCCCAGAGCCAATCAGCTCCAGCCCAGGGCCATTTGTCAAGGTCCGCGGGTGCCGGGGGGGAGTAATTTCCATCTAAAAATGTGCCTGTGGTGGCAGGCAGCTATCAAATGTTCCACCTGGCCGCACAAACAGAAAGCATGATGTATAAATATCTGCCCCAGGGCCACAATTGCCTGATAATTAGTGCGGCACAGAGCCAGTCCTGCTGCTGTGGGGACAGGGCCATGGGAATGCCGGAGCTGACGCGGGGACCAGGCCCTGACGTTGGCAGCCACCTCAGGGCCTTATTGGTGCATTTGTGGTTGCGGGTCTGGGCAGGGTGCAATGTAATGAGATTATTGCCTGAGTATTGCCTTGCCTCTGCCATTGGATGCTGCATTTATCCCACTGTGCCCCAAACCACTTTTTTGGAGGGGACCACATTGAGGCACTTTCCGCTGGCTGGTAGAAGGCAATGTGCAAAGTCCACACCCCAAACAACCAAAACCCCATAGTTTGCAGGGATCCCCACGGCGCACACAACATACGGTCAGAAGCAAACCAAGCCTTGTGCATGAGCTTCACTTGTTGCTTTATTGTGTTTCTGCGATACATGGATGACAATATTCAGGCCAGGGCGGTGTTGCGTGTTCCACCACTCACTCACTGGCTGTAGTAGTAATCCTGCCCATAGATGTCATAGCCATGCCCCTTGTAGTAGCCGTACTCATCCTCATAGGCGCGGTAGCTGTCCCCACGTGCTGGCCCCTCCTGGTCCCCATAGCTGCCCTCAGTGGGACCTTCATCTCCGCGGGCTCCCACTGTCACCTCATATTCCCACTGCTCCCCAGCTGTAGTGGCCTCAGAGTGCTGCTCGTTGCCCAATGTGGTCACCTCATCCTGTGCAGTGGTAGCAGCAGTAGTGGTGGCTTCAGCTTCCTCCTCCTCCTCTTCTTCCTCTTCCTCCTCCTCCTCCTCCTCTTCCTCCTCCTCTTCCTCAGCCACCGCAGTGCTGTTCCCGTGGGGTGCCTCTGCCGTGGTGTTGGTGCTGGTCCCATTGACACTGACATCCTGCTCCTCTACCTCTTCTTCTTCCTCCTCCTCCTCCTCCTCCTCCTCTTCCTCATCACTGTCCTCATCACCCGAGTCACCCCGTGTGCCCTTCTGGCCCCCTTTGCAGCCCTGCGGCACACAGGGACAGGGCAATAAATAACCCGGCATCAGCCACACCTCAGGGCTCTGAATTCAGAGAGCTCACCTGATGGGTGGACGCAGCATCACCCCCCAGCTCCGTATCACCGGGGGTCAGGCCCTCACCTGCTGCCTGAGTACCTGCATGGGACGGTGCCTGTGGAGTGAGGAGGAGACACAACAAGAGGCTCACACTCATCCAAAAAACTGTGGGATGGTTCAGATGCAAGTCCCTGAATTTCTGCATGCTGGAGGCCTATACTCACCCCCCCGTCCTCCTCCTCCTCTGAGCCGTCCTCCTCTTCCTCCGAGGAGTCACTGCCCTACGTGAAGGGAGAGTAGAGCCATTGCCATCAGTACCATGGGCATCAAAGCCTCAGCCCAGAGGGGGCTTTTTGAGGCAATATCCCTGCACATGAGGCTGGGACCCACGGAACCCAACGGACCCACCTTGTAGCGATGCAGCGGCGGGTAGGCGTAGCGGTACAGGTAGTACCGGTGCCGGCTCTTCAGCACCTGCCAGGAGAGGAAGGGAGTCAGCCCTCCAGCTTGGGGGGCCGCAATGCTCCAGCACTGTAGTGGCACAACCCTACCGCATTCTCCTCTGAGTCGCCTGCCCGGGCTCTGCGCAGCCAGCTCCTCACTGAGAAGGCGGAGGCGGTGGCCAGCAGGCAGGCAAGCAGCAGCGCCGTCCTCATGGTGCCACTGGGCCAGCACTGATTTCTTGTGGCCGCTGCCCTGCGGGTTATAAGGCAGTCGCGGCCCCCCCCGCCACAGCCTGTCGCCGCCCTGCCCTGGCTCTGCCCGCCCAGAAAACCCCCAAATTTTGAAGTGCCCTGCTGCCAGAAGGGATGCACCACAGCACTTAATTGAGGGTCTGGCCAGGGCTGGAGGGTATAATAATGTGTTGGGCCTTGGTTAAAATAAATATTGGGAAATCTGGTTTGGGGGTTGTTTTCTTTTTCTTTTTCTTTTTTTTTTTTCTTTTTTTCTTTTTTTTGCCACCTCCCTTTTTGGGAAATTCTGCCACTGTAAAGCAACTCCCCCCCAAAAAAAGAAAGAGTGACCTCACCACAGTCCCTTGGGTGAAAGCATCGATGGAGAACAGGCTGAGAATGCAAGCAGAGGAGACTGCCTGGAGACATCCCTTTCTGCAGCATGAAGAAGAGACCACATGGGACAGAGCCACAGTGAGACCACCACATAGTCCCAACTTCCCATGGGGTGACATGGGCTGGGGACGCGCTGCTTCCCATCAGTGCAGGTCAGACCACACCGATTTCTGTCCTCGCCTCCATCCCCACATCAGCTTGGATGTTTTGGGAAACAGCTCGTGCTGTTCCCATATCTGAGTGGGGCAGAGGAGTCCCTGTGGCCACCCAGAGGTCCAGTGGCACTAGTGCCCCGAGTGACCACCCCATTCCCATCCCAAAAGGCACAGCTGCCCATGGTGTCCCTGCAGTCATAATTACAGGGGACACACAGGGCTGGCCACAGCTTTCAGCCAACACTGCCTCTGGCCAGGAAAAGCCACAAAAGAAATAAAAATAAAAGGAAATATCTTTAAAAAGCAGTGTGGTTTTCCAATGCCAGCACTGCACTCGCTGCTAAAGAGGTGAAAAATGTGGGGCTAGAAGGGCAAAATGGGGATGGGCATCAACAATGGTGATGGGGATGGGGACAAGCACAGCTTGCTGAGTTTGGAGTCTAAATTTAATTGGAGAGTGCTGCCAGGGGTGATTTTTAATGTAATTAGAGGGACACTGGTTTAAAAAAAGAACTTTGACTCTAAAAGCGCTGATTTCACCCAAGATCCCTAAAAAAAGCTGGGGCATAATGACCGCATACCCAGTGCCTATTTTAGCTGGCAAGGCAGAGCACGGTCTGGCACCAGCCAGCCCCGTGTCCCTGTGGTGCCACACGTGGGGCTCGGCCCCACAGAGCGCAACCCAACACCTACAGGCTCCACAATGGGCTCATTAGGGCAGGTGATGACGAACGCAGGGCCCCCCAGGAGAAGGAGGAGGAGGAAGGTGAGGAGGGCACCCTGTGCTCTGCCCCATGGAGCCATGTCCCATCCCGGTGCTACCCAGCACGTTGCAGTGCGCGGTGGGTATTTTTGCAGCATGGTGAGGCGGTGCCATCTCCCTGCAGCTATGCTGGCAGGAAACCTCAGCACCAAAAATAAGCACAGCAAACACAGGCAGGAGCGCACGGTTCTTAGCTAAATGCATCAGGCCATAGGTATGAACATCGGACCTGGCTCCTTGCATCAATTCAATCTGTGTTTTATGCCATTTCCCACGTTACGTGGGAGGAAGACAGGTGAAGGGAATTAACGCTATGCGTAGTGCTGCTGTAGTTCTGGATCCAACAGCAATATGGAGCTGCAAGGCATGGACAAGGAGCTGAGCATGTCAGGAAAGTGTTTTTACTAAGAGGGGTTTGGAAGTTCATGCACTGCAATGGACTTTTTGTGCTGTAAATAGACTTGGTGTATTGTAGGGGCTATGCTGTGCTGCAGCAGATCCCACACACAGGAGGAACGTAGGTCAGCACCGGCTCAGTCGGCAGAAGGCTGGTGCTGGCACAGCTCTGCTCCAGATTCAGCTCTGATACACAGAAACCTGATTCCAGACAAAGAGCCAAAGCAGTGCCTCTCTCCAGCTACGCACTGAAACCACTGTTCATGTCCCCTCTGCCCAGCCATGACCCTATGTCGCAGAGAGAAGCAGCAGCAAAGCTGCAGCATTGGGGTCTGATGGTTTTAATGTGAATCAAGGACATACACAGGATACATTTCAGCATGGAGAGATAAGTGCTGTGGACACAAAGAGGTTACAATTGAAGGCTTTCTGTACATTTCTTACAAAATATTACATACGCCCCCCCCAGCGTGGTATGATGTGCACCGACATGGTGCTGTGCGTTGCTCCCAGCAACAAGGGCAAGGAGAGAGTGTTGGGATACCCCCACCTGCAGGTCAGGACTCAGGACTTCCCACAGCTAGCCCCATCACTCATTGCCCACATGGCCAGCCCTCACCCTGTCTGTCTGCAGAAGCAGAGGCTGACCCAACTCCACCACCACAAACAAATGATGCAGCAGTGCCATCAGTACCCATCCTGGCAGTCATCATCGTCGAGCTCAGCAGCCTGCTTCCTGTGGTAGGCACCCGGCCGCCGCCTGTGGTTCTTCAGGCTGCGCACTGAGCTGGCATCCCCGCGGCTGGTAGCCTCCTGGGAGTGCTCATCATCATCATCATCATCCTCATCCTCCTCCGGGGAAGCACTGTTGGTGCTCTCTGTGGATGTGCTCTCTTCACTCACTGTCTTGTCCTCCTCACCCTCACTGTCCTCCTGGCTGCCCTCTGGGGATGAGCTCTGGCTCTCAGTTGATGCACTTGGAGCATCTTCGTCAGGCTTGGAGACATCTTCCTCTGTCTCCAAGCTGTCCTCTTTGGACCTGCTCTGTTCCTCCTCAGTGTCAAGGTCAGACATTGCACTTTTGTTTTCTGCGGACGCCCGCTCCTCCCTGCTGCTGTGTCCTTCGGGTGTGCTCACTGCCTCCTCTGAGCCGTCCTCTGCAGACTCCTCATCTGATGCCTCCTGTGATGGGCTGTCCCCATCCTCTTGGGATGGGCTGTCTTCGTCTTCCCTGGATGGACTGTCTCCATCCTCCTGGGATGGACTGTCCCCATCCTCCTGGGACGGACTGTCCCCATCCTCCCTGGACCTGCTGGCCTTGCTGTTCTCCTGTGAGTGACTCTTCTCCTCACTGTCTTCCACAGAGTTGGTGTCCTCAGTCTCTGGGGAGTGGCTGTCTTTGTCCTCCCAGGGGCTGCCAAAGTTTCCCCGGCCGCGATGCCTGCCACCCAGGCTGTCGAAGACTGAGGGGTCGTCACCCTGCATGCCTTCATTGCCCAACCCAATGCTCTCCTCATCATCCTCCTGGCTGCTGCTGCTGCCTCCTCCCCATCTGGAGCCGCCACGGTATCGGATGTGGCGGCGCGGGGCCATTGCACTCTCACTGCTGCTGCTGCTGCTACTGTCACCATGTCCTCCAGTGTCCCCAGTGCCGTAAGCAGGCCCTTCACCCTCTTCCTTATCCTCATCAAAGGTGTCATCTCCGCTGTCATCCTCCTCATCCCCAGGCCAGGCAGGCAGCCTGTTGTGCTCAGCAAGGTCTCGCTCCACATGGTTCCCAACGGCCATGTCCGCATCACCCGTGTCCCATGGCCCCACTCTGGCACGGAGGTGTCCATGATCTTCATCACCCAGGAGAGAACCCAGCGCATTTATCACATCCCCTGGTGCTGCGTCCTGTGGGCAACACAGCACGTTGAGTGCCCAAGCATCACCACATCCCTGCTGCTCCCAACCACAGCCCCGCAGCGCTTCCCAGCTCACCCCTTGGGGTTGGACAATGGGAGGAGAAGGCAGAGGCCCTTCTTAGCCATAGGCAGGCATGACTTTGGTCTTTAATAAGTTGTCATCTTGTACGGATACAAGTATATGGAAGCTTTGAGCTCAGGGAAACGCAGACCACAGCAGTTTGGAGCACAGAAACTCCTGTTCTTTTTAAGCGTGAGCACAGCATAACATACCAGGTTAGCAGAGATGGCATGAACTGAAGCCCCTCCAGCTCTAATGGCCCAAAGCAGTGGGCAAAGCTCCCAGACCCACAGCACTGCTCCCCCTCAGCACCCCATAAAGAACACCCTACAGCCACGGGGCACACCACCTTACCTCAGGCACTTGGGACACAGAGAGATGGCCAGGCACCTACACACAAAGAGAAAACCTTGGGTAAGTTTGGGGCAGAACCAGCATGTCTGAGAGAAGAACCAGCTGGATTTGGAGCAGAATCAGCTGGTTTCAGGTCTGTGCCGGGTACTTACGGGGTGGGCGCGGGCTGCAGCCCATAGCAGCAACATCAGCAGCACAGCCTTCATCCTGCAGCTGAGGTGTAGAAGCGCGTGGTGCTCGTGCTGCCGTCCCGGCACGGCTGCCTGGCATTTAACTGCTGCCCGGGGCCATGGACAGCCAATGGCACTGGGGCCAGGCACGGAGGTGTCAGCGGGAAACAGCCTCCCACGCTTCCTCCGGCGGGACGCCAGCCCCAAAAACAGCTGCTGGTGGGGGGGTGGGGGGAGGGTGTTGAGCAGCCAGCCCGGCCCTGTGTTTTCCTTGCTATATTTACCCCCTCAGTGCACACTTCCAGGCGTGACGTGCAGGAAATGAGGCACCCACGCTGGACCCCGGCCCTCGGATGTATAGTGTGGGGCAGGGGGAGGGAAGAGCAATAGGCACGCGTCCTTATGGGCATACAGTATGTGGATGTACCCGTGGATGGATACATCCAGTAGTCACTCCAGGGTCCCCTGGGACAAAGGACCGGGACCAGGACCATGCCAATGTCCCTGGAGTGTTACGTGCATTTTCTGTGTCACACCATTACACCCCTCCTCCTCCTCCGTCTCACCCTGCAGATGAGGTGGGATGTGTTTTCCTCTTGACCTGTGACCAAATTATACCCCTGGCCCCCGCCAGATGTGAGCATATATCACCAGCCTTATTTTAGGCGCCTCGAACAATTACCACCTGCTGTTGTTTGGCTCTTGGTGTCTGGCCTGCATCTAACTCAACCCCTGAAGACCCAGCGCCAGTGAACACAAAAACAGGCAATGCACAGCCAAACCCCTGGGAGACAAAACGCAGCTCAAAATTGGACTAAAATGCCCCAAATTCCAGGCATAGACTGCAGCACCTCTGTTCACCACCTTTCCCCAGGATGGAGATACCTGAAAGGCAGCCATGGCTGTCACTGAACTCTGCCATCATCATGCTATCCTCCAGCTAGATGCATTGCTGTAGCTGGGCAGAAGCATGGCCACAGCCACACCCTCACACCCTAGATGGGAACTAAGCAGAAGTGTGCCCACCTGCAGCAGGTGATGGCCCTTGGCTCCCCCAAAAAATGGTGCAAATAGAATCATAAAACCATTACGGTTGGAGAAGACCTCTTAGATCTCTACGTCCAACCACCAACCCATCTCCACCATGCCCACTGACCACGTCCCTCAGCACCACATCTCCACAGTTCTCAAACACCTCCAGAGACAGCAACTCCACCACTTCCTTGAATCCTGAAATCCTGAGCTTTGAGCGTCAGAGGGACAAAAGAAACATAAATGCAATGAACGAAAGGGCAGCTGGAAATGCTGCTCCCAACAACCACCTCTGAGCATCTTGACCACACGCACCGATCCAACCCTGGCCCTTGGGCTGGTGTTCATGTTCGTGCCAGCTGTCTCATATCACCTCTCAGGGGCATGGGGTCCAAGCATGGTGACACTATGTGCACTGTGCTTCGCTGGACAGAAATGGTCACCAAAAAGTGCACATTACACTTTTCCAAATGCCTCATTAATGCAAACACACACCTCAACACCAAAGCACATCATGACATCTCACATCTACTGAGTCAATACAGCTCAGAAACTTTCAGGTTACATCCGTATCTACCTGGTGCTGGCTGAACTACCCTTCCTGTTCTTGGTTTTGTTTTGCTTTTTTTTAATATGTCTTTTTAAGAATTCACTCCACTTTGGCCAATACAGAGCATTAGTTGAGTCAGTCTGGCTGAGGGGCAAAAAATAGCCATCTCTCTGTCTGCACTTTAAAATAGCTCCTCCCCAACGGGAGTCAAATGTTCCCGGGCCAGGAGGGATGTTTGTTTCTCTCCCTCTTTTTTAAACTTTTAATTTCAGCTTGCGTAGGCAATGTGGTCAAACACGACACAGCCCAGCACTGCGGCTCAGGGGCATCAGACTCAAGTCTCTAATACAGAGAGCACTGCACACCCCGGAGGACCAGTACTCGATTTAGCAGTCACATACAGGCAGCAGCAGCAGCATTGGAGCCACTTCCCGCTCATCACCTCCATACATTGTGAGTATGTGAGGATGTGAGTCCTGGCTGCTGCTCTTTCTCATCTCCCCTCAGGAAAATCACGTTACAAACACAGCCAAAACAGGTTTATTCAAAACTGATAATGAGAAAAAGAAAAAAAAGAAGCAATGCAAAACAGAAAAGTGATGATTGGTTTTGACAAACAGAGTTCCCCCTTGGGCTGGCTTTGTGCTATGCAAATAGGGAGCAGATCAGTGCTGCAAGGAGGGATGAGCCCAAGGAATCCGTATGGTCACAGCCAGGAATTCCTACAGTTATTTTAATAAAGAACAAGAAGGGGATGGTGGCATACTGGGTTAAGATGAACCATGAAAGCACCTCGTCTGTATAGCTCTACCTTGGTTGTAGAAATGTAGAAATAGAGCTGATGAAGTAATGGACTTTAAAAGCGTCTTCTTCTTCTTCTTCTTCTTCTTCTTTTTTTAATCTTATTCTGCATGTGCTTGTTTTCATTCTCTTTTTAATGAGATGCCACATTTTGTTGACATTTTTCCCCTCACTAAATTCTTAGGAAATAGCTCAGCTAGAAAACACTCATTGTCAGCTCATACGTATTTATTGTCACGCTCTCACCGAGTGCTCATTTAGACAGGGCATAGGACAGTGCCATCTCTATTTAGAAAGTGTAAGTTTTAAATTTCAGAAAACCATACGAACACTTACTCAGACTGTAAGAATTCAGTCTGAGTTCTGGATGCCCTCAGGAGGCATTTGAGTTTTCATTCTTTGGGGGTAAAATGGACAGATGGAATCAAGTACTCATTTAAATTGGTACAGAGGACAAAATTTAATCCCGTGAGATAATCACACATAAAAACCAGCATTATACAGTCCCTATAAATACCACTGCAATTATGCTCATAACTCCATCAGCACTGTCTGTTGAATAAAGGCCCAGGCCCCTAGCATGCCCTGGAGAAGGCACATCAGACTCCAAATGCTTTCTCACCATTTTTTCCCTTTGGTAAATTTAAAAAAAAATTAAAAAAAAAAAAAAAAAGAAAGCATAAACACATAAATAGATTATTATGGATACGACCACTGGTGTATTTACACAATTTCTTTATGTATTCTAAAGACCACCTGAATTTCAAGGTGTTTATATTATTCCTAATGCAGTGTAAAGCAAATCTGACAGAAAAGTCAGGTCTTTTTATTTCAGAACCAGAACTGACACTGAGGTTATATTGCACTTGACATACAGGAAACCTGTGAATCCATCCCTTGCACCTGGTATGCAAATGGTGGCTCAACACCACTCCCTTGTGGGCACAGGTCTGAAGGGCTACGACTGCACTGAGCGCACAGATGAGCACAGCTCCAATAACAACAAACCTGTCCTTGCAGTTGCCTGGCAATAAAACACAAGACAATTGTGTTACTAAGACCAGCTTCCCCCAACTCATCCTCCTCTTACTTTGCTGATCTTCATTCACCTAGCGTTCAGTCCCAAGTCTACAGATATCAGAAAGCATCTTTCCACTGACATGGCTCCTGGGCACACAGGCAACAAGCACAGCCCTGAAATGCAAACTGAAGCCAAGGCAGAGATGCAAAGTACGGGGACCGTTGGCATAACGTAGGCATGCAATGAGGTCTTGACCTTCTACTGCCAAACCACCATAAATACTGCCACACACCTCGCCAGCTGTCAACTCCCCATCAGACACACTAGCATCCAATCCATTGTCCCACGTCAAATACAGGTGAGGATAAGATATAATTATTCAGTTTCCAAGTGATATCATCTAATGAGTCACAACAGTAATTTTGAGGTTGTAGTCTTCCAGGGAAGCAGCCACTTGGCTTCTTTCCCCCCCTATACTTAACCCTGACAGCACAGCACCTCTTCTTGGGGCTGGAACCATCCATCCACTAACAAAAGCATTTCCTACAATGACCCCTCTGGCACAGCGGAGCCCGCTGCACATATTCCCAGTAAAACCAGTCAGATATTGCAAAGAGAGATGTTCGTGGCATACCACAAAGCTTTGAATAAATAAGAAGGATCATCTTTTTTTTAAATGCACAACAAAAGGAAAAAAACATAAGCTCTGAAAGCTCACCTCTCCCTTCAGACGCTGACTAGGTGACAGGACAGCAGAATTTCAACTCCAATAGGCATCAATCAGTTTCCAGGCAGAGAAGCAGAGATAAAAGAGAAAGGGATTTATAGAATTTCTCATGGTATTTTGTCAAAGTTTTATTTTCTGCATGGACTACAGAAAGAGGGCTTGGCAGTGATATTATTCCTTTTCTTTCACTTGTTTTGATTTATTACCAACAAGCTCCATAGTTGGCCAAAAAGAACTTAAGTTTTTGTACACTGTAAGAGCGGATCCAGCTGCATCTAGGTCCTTACCTTTGTGGTTCAGGGGTTAAGAGAGCAATGAGGTACTCTCCATACCTCATAACACAAAGGTAGGGCCTCCTAGACAAAGGTATTTCTGTGCAGTAAATAATCAAGTGCATCCAGCCATCTCCAAACTTGTTAGACCACCATGTTGTATTATACCAATAAACATACTCCTGCTTCTCTTGCAAGTGAGGTGCACAGTATAGTTGTTTCCACCCACAGCAGAACAACTTGCAGATTTTCACAAGTATACCAGCTCCTTCTGCTAGCATCATCACTATCTGAGAGATGGCACAGCCATGGCAACAGCACTAACACAGGTAACTCAGGAATTATGCAAGACTCCAAGATTTCAACTGATTTTTTTTATTAATTATATGTTAGGTTATTATTATTTTTTTTAATTTAGAGCTTTGCTTTTCTCTCTTTTTCTTTCTTTCTATCCACAGACTTGCATGCACATCGCACGGTATATTGAAACAGCTCTGCAAAACTTAGCAAGGACCAGCATCCTTGCTTTACTTTCAGCCAGGCAACATGACTGTCATAGCTGATCTCTTGTTCAGCTCTTTTGGGGCCAACCAGAGTGACAGAAACTATCGCACCCATTCCCTTTGGCACCCCTCCCTCTGAAAGGCTAAATATGCCCTTCCCACACTATGGCTGAGCCCCACTGGCCCAGAGCCTGTGAGCACTGAATGCTTTTTCTCATTCGATTAATTCAGCAGAATTTCACTAATTCATCCCCCAACCCCTCCGCCTCATCTCCTGGATGCCCAGGACAGTGTATCATTTCGTTTTACTGAGATCCAGAGACAGACCTTCCTCCTCAGAAGCTCACAAAAAAACACGCTTTCTGAAAGATTCCATATTCAATGCCAAAATACACCACAGGAAAAATCTGCAAGGCTCACGGATTTCCAGTGCACCAGTGGCTAACCAAGTAGGAACACCTCTTCTACTGCTATGGTACTGTTTCTTTTTAATTTTTCAGTTAAAACCTTAAATGTCTTTTATGTAATCCTCTGTTTTTTTGTTGCTAGGTTGTTTGTGTTTTTTTTCCAACCAACTGAATTTCTTAGAGTATTGTTTGCTTTAAGGATAAACTATATCAGGCATTTATGCCTGGAGCAGTGTTTTGTGGAAGAGAAAGCACAATGTAATTAAATTATTGTGTTGAAAAAGGTGACCTTTATTATAATGAGACCATTATTTTCCTTCTGATTCCACAGAACAATAAAGCATTATGTGATGACCAACAAAAAACATAGTCATCTACTCTGAGAGCTGCTTCCCAACACCTGCCACATCTCCTGTAGCATCAGTTCAGGAACCTCCTCCAACAGACAGGGATACAAAAGGCAAGGTACAACCTTGTCCCTTCCCATAGGCAAGAGCTGAGGCAGGAGATGTGGTTGGTCTTGAGGAACCTTTCACAAAGGTGATTGCAGAACTGGTAAAAATCCACAACACGTATTGGATCTGCAAAGGAAATGCAGATTCCAGGACAAATTTTTATCAAATATAGAAAATCATTCTGCCTGTTCAACAGGTCTCATTTTGGCACTTGTCAAATTTAATCAAAATAGCTCTTTTTTTGGCTTGAATTTGGCTTAAACTACATGGGGAAAGAGGTGAGGGGTAGTATGGAAGAAAAAACAGAACCTTAGGGAAAATAAAATCAAATGCCTCATTTTGTAGAAAGAGAGTATAATAGATCTAACAATTTATATTACACACACAAAAATTGTTTAAAAACCATTCCCAAGGTGTCCTGAAATAATGCTGTTTTTCCTATTATTGAACTGAGAAGCTATAAAGGACATACAGCCAATGGCTTTTGCAACTAAAGAAGAGTTGGCAGCAAAGAGATTGATTCTTATCACTGGGGCAGAGTAAAAGAGTAGAATTACTTTCTCTTCTGGAATCTACTTTCTAATTACACTCTCTTTGTTGACTTCATTCAGATCTAACTCTGTCTTTGCTGTGCAGATGCATACACATGAATTAGTTTATGTACATGTATATGTGTACATGCACACACTCCTACAAAACTTCTGAAGCAGTCTGTGCCTTACCAGCTGCACTTGAAGAAAATCAATGCACATCTTGGTAACAGGAAGACTTTGTACAGTTTCCATACTGCACTTCGTGACTTTCCCTTAGATATTTTTGTACACAACTACGAGCGCTGTGATCATCATCTGCCTCTGAGGTCCACATATTTGAAGTATTTACTAGTGAGGATGTGGGCATCAGCATCTGCATTTCCTGCTGAAACAGACAATGGGCTGATTTCAAAACCTCATACTGCATCATTTTACCAAGCTATTTCAGGGAACGTGTGCAAAAGCTCACTTTTGAAGCCTCTGTTGTTTAAATGATTATGAAAAAAATTGCAGTGTCTTTTCACATTTGACTCAAAAAACTCATTGCCTGAGTCCCATCCTCATGAGACAAGAATTTGTGCCCGCTGTACTCAATGAGATACTGAGTTCCAAAGCTGACTTGCCTTCTCATTCTCTTTCCTGAAGCCTGGACAGCTGCCACACTCATTAAGGGTGACAGAAAAGGCACCTCCATTTTTCTAGAGTTAGGTCTAATGACAAAGGACTACACAGAATTTTCTCCCACTGCCAAAGCTGAAACTAGGTCAGTTTACATGCTTGCTTTTGTTTATCACAAGGCATTCATCACCTTCAGCTGCAGCCTCTACCAATTAATCATTTCTGGGTGGCATTTCATAAGCTTTGAAAACATGATGGCTGCATTGGATTTGCTGTGCCAGTGGCTGACCAAAAATGCCCAATTAGAAACAAAACACAAAGAAGCAGTAAAAGCTGCACTTTCCACCTCATCTATTCTTGCAGATGGTTTTCTCTTACATCCCATTTAAGCTGCATACTTCATGCTGTGAGCAATGACAAACACTGAGTCTCGGTGAAATTCCTGGTTGATGAAGGGGAACTGGTTTTAGCTAAGAATGGGCAAGACTGGCAGGCCAGATATCACCTGAAGACCTCTAGACAAAAATTGTGTCATTGATCACATTACAAGTGACTGCTGCCACACTTGTTAAGAGTGGTAGCCCCTGTGTAGTACTCTTGCCAGGGATAAGCTCACGAGTCATCTCTGGTCACCAATAGTGCATTGCTCACATGCTCGCAATGACACCAGCAACTGCAGGAGCACTAAAAGTGAAATAAAGCCATAAACAAGCATCTCTGCAACCTGAGGTTGGAAGATAAGATCAGAAATCTAGGTAGAACTTGAATTGGGTTATAACTTTCATGCTTCCCAAGAGAAGAGATGCAACCACAAAAACTGGAGCTGCTTAATATGACTTAGTGCACCCGTATCCAATAGGGCTGAGTGACAGGAGCATCCTTAGGTCTATCTCCACACAGCAGCTCTGTTCTGTTCTCTGGAAAAAAAACCATCATTCCAGGGTTGTCTACCCAAAATAGCTGCCATTTGTCAGGACAATTTTTTTTTTCCATTTTAAGCTGAGATGCACACATCCTACAGGGGACTCACTGTAGGAGTAAGTGAGTCAAAGCTTCTGTCTCCTCCAGGTTTCAGGCAGATCAATTTCTTCTTTCCAAGACTGAAAAAGTGGGTGAAAGCCTAGTTAGCATTGCTTTCTCAATATGCCAGGTGTTAAATTCCCCATTTCTCAGAGCAAGATACTGCTACGCAAGGAATCCATTCCAGGTTTGTCTTTTGATCGAGATTGCAAAGCACAAGGACTGCATTTCTTGAGGTGGGGGCGTGCTGCTTTCAGAATAGCTCCGTCTGCAGTATTGACAGTTCTGCTCATCTGAAGTGACACAAAAGCTTGTTTTTAGAAACACAGTTCTGTGGGACAAATTTGGAAATGAAAGAAAGAACAAAGTGTCTTCACATTTAGATCTCAGGGTAGAAAAAAGAATAGTGTCGCAATGCAAATCCTTGCATCATATGATAGATAATGCTGAGCTTCTTCCATGACCGTCATCTTACTTACTGTGCACTACATTTGCACTTGACCAGGCTGTAAGTCTGTAACAAGAATGACTTGTCTTTTCTAACATCAGAAAACTAAATGAGGAAGTGCAAAAAATCCAACTGCCATAAACCACGACCTTTACAGTGAGAAGGGCAGCGAGCCTGCAGGAAGAGTTCCTGGTGCTTTTCTCCCCCTAAGCTCAAACTTCACATTCCTTGCCTCTGGCTCCAGTAAACCACCTCAAATCCTTCACCCAAATTGCTTGTACAAAATAAAACTGTTCTCTTGGGCTCTGGCAAAAGGTCCTGGCATATTTCACAGTCATTCCCTGGCACTTCACTGAAAATGAAGTGATGCCAAGAGAAACACTCCTCTCAACCTTGGAGGATGGAAGGGCTACAGTCCATTGTACAAAGATTTTTTCTCCCTTTGTTGAGGCAGCTGCTGTGGTTATTGACTTTGCAGCTTTTATGACAGTAATCCCAGCTTCCCCCACCTCTCCCTCTTCTTCGTGAGTGCAGCCAGCATTGAAAAATATTTTTTTACTGTGGCTTTTGAAGTAGTCTGGTAGTTTCCATCCACCTATTGCAAACAGCTCCCAGCATCAACAGCATAATGGAACTGGTTGCATAAGACAAGAAATTACCTATTTCAGCAGTCAAGACCAATATGAGGCACAATCAGAAATCCTTGCTCTAAAACCAGTGTGAGGAGATGCTTCCTGCTCAGAAACAAGTCTTACCGCCCTCTCAGAAAAAGTCAAGCAACATGATTAATAAGGGCAATACTTGCACAAACATCATAGTTCAAAAAGGAATTTAACTCTTAGAGATGCTGCTTAGTGTTTGGGGCAGATTAACCTGTATTGGTGCAGTTTTATAAATGCTGGCAACGCCTTTGGACTATTGTGACAAGAAAAAAGATACCCGACTAGGCTGTATTCTTATACTCAATTCAAGAATGTCAAGGCTTCCTCAGTAAATAAAAAGTAATGCTTCCCACGGGCCACTGCAGGTTGGTGATAGAAAAAAAACAACATCAAATTTCTACTTTACTATATGAACTTCAGACTGACTTCAACTACATTTTTCATTATTTGGACAAAGGCAGAAGCAATGGAGCCAGCTTGCAAGCCAGTAATTATAAATTTATAATATGTTTATCGCTATCAAACTCTGCTTTATCAAAACAAATACACGTAATGGGGTTTCAGAACTGAGAAACTCAGTGCCCAGAGCTGTACTGCTGATTTGAAACAAAGAGAAAGGAAGGCTACCCAACATCTAGTACTACCATTCAAATGCTTCTTCCCTACCAGGTCTTCAAGAGCACAGCATATTGTTATTAGGGCTCTATATCTATATTGAAAACAGATCTAGGCATGGCAACAACCAGATTGGTTGTTTCTTAGCTCACATAAATACAAACTTCCCTGGAATCCTCCTTTTGAGGTTTTGGTGTTCCTCCCATCCAAGAACATTTTGAAAACATACACCGAGCCTCATTTGAATTACATTTGAATACAGTTGACCCAACTGACTGAACCACTGCCAATGTTTTCATGTGTTAGAAAGCTCGATCAGTAAAAAAAACAAAACACCATGAACTTCAGATAACAAAGTGACAAGGTTTCGTTTATGTTGATAAAGAAATATATATATATATATATATATATATATATATATATATATATATATATAAAGATATGAAGATGGAAACATGTGAGGTAGAAATTGAAAATATTTTGAAGAGCAGCAAGGAGAGGAGAATTTCCAGAGATAATAACACTCAGTAGAGTGGAAACAGGCAGAAAAGCAAAGGGAAAATCCCAGTGATTACTCACAACCACAGGGAAAAATATAGGACAAAATAAAAAACAGAATGAAAGCAAAATAGTGAGTAAGATCAAGGAAAAATTGAAACAATGTTTTATTTTTTGTATTCCTGATGATACAGCTACAGCCATATGAAATTCCAGCGCATATGTACTGCAAAGGTGAGAAAATAAGCCAGTGATTTCTGCAAGGTGAAAACAAATTTCCTTTCGCCCACTTGAGAACATTAGCACAGATTGAAGAAACTCCTACTGCACTGCATGCTCTTCCAGCCATCTGCCTCATGCTACAGTGCAGCAGAGTTGGGTTTGGTGCATCCTGAGCAGGAAGGCTCTAGAGCTGGTGGATATAGCACACAGCCTAAGTCTTGTAAAAGAGGCAGAACCAAAGTACCCTCTAGATTATAGAATCAAAGAATATCCTGAGTTGAAAAGAAACCTTAAGGATCATCAAGTCCAGCTCCTGGCTCCACACAGAACCACTCAATATTAAAACCCTGTGTCTGAGAGCACTGTACAAACTCTCCTTGAAAGAAATTGATCAAGATTCTGAATTTATATAGAACTGGCCATTGCATAGAAATGTTGGGTTTTCAGACTGACCTTCAACCTACAGCAGCCGCTACATCACTTCCATCAATAATTTCTAAAGCATGATGCCTACACTCTAACTTTGTTTCATTTCACGTTGCTTCCAGAAAGAAAACTTTCAAATCCTACCACTGAACCATTAATTATCATCCTGATTAAGATCTGAAAAACATGAAGACCGTAGTGCTCCTGATTTGTCTTCTAGGATCTGCTTCCACCACTCCAGTAAGCACTCTCCATGCCATTATTACTATGCACTTGAACTTTTCATTTCCATGAAAACTCTGTTAGCCCAGAATTATTTATAAACAGATTTTTAATATAATTGTTTCTTCTAGACCTATCCCTTGAACTACCAATCTGGGGCCCATGGACAGAAAACTGCAGAGAAGGTACTCTCATTCTTTAAGCAGTAAGAGGTAACCTACATTTTTCATATCCACTACATAGAAGCCATTACCACACACACATTAGTTAGAAAAATCATACACAGATTCTCAGCCATGTAAGAATTTTGGCCACAACTCTACACAGAGCATTAGAAAGACACAGCTCATCTTGGCAAGCTATACAGTGGCTGACAAACCAGACAGGCAGCTCTGGTGGTAATGAGACAGGTGACTTCAACAGCACAATGCCATATATGCAGGCTAAGCACAGGGCTCATAGTTTTGCATTCATGGTCAATCCAAGTGAGAACTGGTCTTTATTGTGTTATTCTGATGAGCACCTGTAGCTCAGACACAAAGGACTTGGGTTTCAAACCAACGAAGATTCCATAAAAACAAAATTAAGAGAATGCTGTATAGAAACAAAATACAAAATGCCTTCCCTTCCAATAACATTTTCAAATAATGAATCACATCTAGCTATGTGCAACTTTCTAGATGCATATCATGCCAATCCAGATAGTGCTCTATAATGAAAAAGCAGAAAGTAACTGTTCCTCTTAGAGTTTCCAGCAGAAACTTTGGTGTGAACACCTTTTCAAACAGCTTGCAGCCTACAGTTATATCTCAGGAACAACTCACACAGAAGGCCTATGTATGAAAATAAAACATCACAGTATCAGATGAATAATCAGCTCCAAGTAAAGAACAATATTTCCCAAAGGGACCAGTAGTTGACTATAGCCACACTGAGTAAACCTTTTGTCACTGTACTAAGCATCCTCACAAGTGAGGAAAAAAAGAGGGGATGGAAACTTGCTAAACATGGAAAGGCTACCAGCTGTGAATTTCATGCCCTAACATTTAAAAATTACAAAAAAAAAAAAACAACCACAAAACAACACAAAACAAGAAAATCAGAGTTGTATTTGTTTTTCCAATCAGGCAAAAATCCTGTCCAAAGGACTTCAAATATGTTCTAAGATTTATTAGTCTATTTGTTAAGTCTTTGGTGGTGCTTTTTTCCCCCCACAGACTAAATATACTCATTCTGAAAACCCAGAGGAAGAGAACACGGGGTCTGTAAATAAGGGTAATGTGCTGTCTGGCCACAGGACCATAAAGGCAGAGGTACCAGTATTAGATACACAGAGGGATGAGCCCTGGGCTGCCAGAAGACAAGGACGAAGTGGTGGTGAGCATCAAACAAAAAACAGCCTGAAGAGCATTAACTTCCTTACTCTGCACAGTAATCCAGGCTTGGCTTCTGATAACTGGGAAAGCAATTCTGGCAGCAACAGGGAACAGCCCAGCTCTGAGCACCACCAGCCCAGGAGGCACAAGAAGCATGGCAACATGGCTGGTCAGCAGGCTCTGAGAGGAGAAAGTCCAGCGGATGCTCTTGGTCTCGTTCGTGAGCTCAACACATGGAAATATAATAAAAATGCAGTTGGCCTAGATGAAAACAACAGTGAAAGTGAAGAAGAGGAAGCAGGGCAGGAAGAAGATGAGGAATGGGGTGAAGAAACTGATTATAGGGATATGAAGCACAGAGCCCATGGGACAAGTCATGGAAGTCAACACAGGAGCTGGCAAAATGAGAACAGCCGGCCATCTGGTGAATTCTTGAGAGATTCCAGTCTGCCAATGCGTATAACCAAGAGACACGGTGAGAAATTCAGCACAGAGGAGGAAAGTCAGGAAAAGCCCTACGAGGAAGGAAAACTTCCTCTCTCAAAGAAAAATCATAATGAGGATCAAGGTGAAAAAAGACAAAGCCAAAAAAGCAAAGAGCACTTTCAAGTAAATGATCAGCACAAACAAGAAGCAGTGATGAAAAGGCAGGATAAGGAGGGCAGCAACGCTGAGGAGGATGATAATGATAGTGGTGACGATGGTGAGGAAGATCTCAGCAATGTCTGGAGGGAAGGAGTCTACGAGGAAGAGGAGAGAATGCAAAGCAATGCCCAGGACAGCAATAGCAAGCAAAAAGATGAAGGAACCGCTGGAGATGACAGTGGAGTTTATAGGGAGATGCAGGATTACCAAGGTGACAAAATTAAAGACATTACTCACTCCAAAGACGATCATTACCACCATGAGCCACCTAATTCCAGCAGCAAGAGACAACTGCAAAAAAGTAGCTCAGCTGAGAGCATGAATTCAACGGAAAGTGAGGATGAGGTAAATTCTCTTTAAAATGTAACTAGAAGATTAGAAGAGGGAAAAAAACACATATTTAAGTTCCTTGTGATCAAAAGTACACTTTGGACACAAACAAGTCTAACAATTTAATGCTATTTTGGAGGTCTCATTACACATTATTACCCAGTTAGTCATGTGTCACTTCCTCTACAACACTGAAATAGGACCAGAAAGGAAGCGAGCACAGTCTACATCCCATAGGGTGCTCCAGCCCCTAGCAGCTTCCCAGGCACTGCTGAAATGCAGTCCATGCTCACTGATGCCAAGTAAGGACTGAAGCAATGGTCGTGCTAGCCTCAAGGTACCACATGCTGCATGTCACTTACTGCAGACCATGAGGAGCCCAGGTCTCACTGAACTCCTGACTGATCCAGAGAAGAGAGCACCCTAATGCTCTTAGAGGCCTTATCCCTCTTGCATATTTCACATAGCAACCTCCTTCTGCAGCAAATATGGATCTGACTCAGTATGCTATATTTGTATCTGAGAAAAAAAAATTCCTAGTATTTTTTCCTTCCAAGATTTACCACAGCTTCTGTCTCTGACTTACACAGGTTAAGACCACAGGAAGTTCATATAATGAGGAAAGTGCAAGGAACAGCACTGGGAAGGCTCTCCCGGGTGAGTAAACCCTATGCCAAGCCCACGCATCACTGCTAACTCAGTGTGGCTTGGGAATCTGCTGGCCTGCACTTCTTTTCTGCCTTGGGCAGGGTGAGATTTCACATGACTGAGTTGTGCTGGTGCATCATTCTACACAAGATATGTTCCAGAGAAGAGTCCTTTTTGCATGCCCTTGGATTTACTCCAGTTTTCTGAAAAATATATTTAGGTTGTGCACACATTTTTGTGTCAGCACTACAGGCTGGGAATCATTTTCTACTAAAAGCCCTCATTTAACAATACTAGCCTGAATTAAGCTGGGAGTGGAATTAAGCAAGAACAGGTGGGACACATTTCAAAAAAACTGAAAGTAAATGTCAGCCCTTAAAGGAGAAATGGCTTTTTCTGAGAAATCTGTTTCCCCATGTAACTTATACGTGGAAGTGGTAGAAGTTGCTTAGTAAAGTTCACTTAAAAATTGACTTTTATTCAGTGAAAGATTCAGAAACGTCTTAAGCTTGCAAAAAGCACTTGACTTCTTGATGAGCACTTGTTTCTATTTTACTTTGACTGCGCGTAGCACTTGACAGAAACACTTGTTTTCATCCCATTCTCTCTTACACTCTCTTCTTCTTGATATTATTTCTAGATCTTTGTAGGAACTTCCACTGCAAAAGAGGAAAAGTCTGCCAAGCAGACAAGCAAGGAAAACCCAGCTGTATTTGCCAAGATCCTGCTGCTTGCCCTTCCACAAAAGATTATGAGCGTGTAAGTATTACATTCAGTGCACAGCATGTGGGAAAGCCAGCAACAATACTTACAAGATACCACATTTCCCTGCTAGTATTTAGAATAATTCTACCCTAAGAATAACACAAATAGGCTTGGATCATTTGAGTAGAATATCAATACTTGTTATTAATTGGAATAGTATAAACTTATATAGCCAATGTGACTTGCTTCCATTAGCCTCCCAGGGAACACTGCTTTTTCTGTCATTAAAAACAATAATTCAAGCTTTCAGAGTGCATAGCAAATACTAGTACATACCTAGTGTTATAATCCAGTAGCATCTCAGACACTGTATTACTATCACAAAAAAAAAACCCAACTCAGATATCTTGAAAGAAGTTGTGTAACTACAGCCACCTAATCCTTAAGCAAACATTTTCAATACATCTATCACACGCAATCTCTGTGGGTATTCCCACTGCTATGTCATATTGCAGCAACCCTTTTATTGTAAGGCCTCCATTATTGACCAGGTAATTTTTCTGAACATAGACAGAGGGGTGTGCATGTTTATTTTCCACTCCCTTAGGTTTGTGGCACGGATAATAAGACTTACGATGGCACATGCCAACTCTTTGGCACCAAATGTCAACTTGAAGGGACAAAAATGGGACGCCAGCTGCACTTAGACTATATGGGCGCCTGCAAATGTAAGATCTCTTTTTCCATATAAAGTTTGTCTATATATGAGGAGCCTTAGGATCACCAGCTAAGCATAAGGAATCTTTCTTCTTGTGCTCTCCCACTTCTCTATCAATTATGCACTGAACAAAACCAACCTTCAAATTCTAACTATGTCACACCGCTCACTTTTCCTATAGTTAAGGTTATTAAATGGCTGAATTCCAAAGACATCCCTCCTGTGCTTAAAACTGGCTGTTAACCCTATCTTCTCCTGGCACTGTCCTTTGTGTTAATATGGCTTCCAGTGCTTTACCATGTGAAAAAAATCTTCATATCTATACAGTATATACATCAACTTAATAGATTGAAACATCATGTTAAAAAAAAATAAAAAAATCATAAAGCTACCTAGACACCAAATGTAGAATCACAGAATCATCTAGATTGGAAAAGACCTTCAAGAAAAGACCTTAAGATCCAACCCTCAACCTGAACTACAAAATCCCATCAACAATCCATGTCCCTCAATGCCACATGCAAACAACACAAACGCACCCAAAGTCACAATCCAAAAGCTAGAGTTGATTTCTAAGATCTTCTTCAGTAGCCACGTACCCTAAGAGGAAAGAAGACTCACTTAGCCAGAATATTCCTTTGCTCCTAAAAACTGCTTTCATACAATCAGTGGTTTGATAATGGCTTCACTGCATGATTCTACTTTTATGGTACACAGATAGGTTAAACTTGTGGCTTGCATGACCTGTGACGAATATGCACCAATCAGCAAGCTCTGGGTGTATTACTGAACCCACTAGATGCATTCCTAGCTTTATATATTTCCAACTACAAAAATTTTAAGCTGAAGTCTGTTATTGACAATCAAGCCTAACTTAGCTCAGAAATGCTTGAATAGGAACTTAACAAAAGCTTTGTGTCTTGACACAGACATACCCCACTGCACTGATTATGAAGTGGGTCAGTTCCCTCTCCGTATGCGAGACTGGCTCAAAAACATCCTTATGCAATATTATGAACGTGATCAGGATAAACCTGGATTTCTGACTGAAAAGCAAAGAAATAAGGTAAGCGATCCATTTACAAATAGGAAGATGCAGTGACATGGTTAGTACAAACCAGCTGAAACAAGTGATTCACAGAACACTTGAAGTTGGAATGCAGCTCTGGAGATCACCTGGACCCACCCCTGCTCAAGCAGGGCCACATCTTACAGGTTTCCCTATTTCATATTAGCATTTCTGTTCTGGTTAGGGTTCTGGATATCAAATCACATGCAAGAAAGTCAAAGTGTGAACTGGACAATCTCCATTTCATTTACAGTTTTCCAAATACACCTACATGTCCCCTCGCAGTAACTTAAGCTTAGACACATTTCTGTTATAAATATTCATTTTGTCAAAGTGAACCTAAGCCAAGTATGTTATTTTTCAGTGTGTACTTACATGCAAGGGGCAAAAAAAAAAAAAGAAAAGAAAATTAACGCACATCTATCTGGTAACTGTTCTCTTGAGAAAAAACAACATTGCTTTTGTTGTTCAGTAAGCACTTTGAGAGAAACCTTTTGTCTGATCAGTTAATGGGAACAAGGATCTGATTCATGTGGTCAATGCCATTTTCCAGCTCTTCTGTTCTTAGGACACATCTTATGCTTGGCAATCAATACAGAAATATGTGAAATTGGAATGAACAGTTATGGGTGTCTTCTACAGGTTTTAATACAGTTTCATACACTCAGTTTACAAATCAAGCTTGCAGCATGATATTCAAGGGATAAAATTAAAATAAGTGATACTCAGCCTGTACAAAATATGCGTGAGGACTTTTAAAGACTACCCCTGTAACTACAAGAGGGATCATGGCCTACCATGAAAGACTCATACTAACAGCCATGAATTACACAATATCTGATACAGCAAAGCTGATCTGCTTACCCCAGAACTGAAGATACACTAATATCAGAGTCAGCTTTGCCTCCAACTGCCTGAGGCCAGTCTTGTTTACCTGGGTCTGATGCCTACTGAGTCACAGGGGTCAGACTTCCTTTCCAGTTACTATTGAAGTTCATACAGTAACCACCAACATCCACCTGGCAAATCTGAGACAAGCTTTTTCTACACTGTACATTTAAACAATAAAATTCATTTCCCCAGTAGTATTTCATCAAGCTTAATTTCTTCAAATTGCCTCCCTGGTGGAGAGTTCTCTTCAGACCGCGTCTTTACCACAAAACAATTTCTCTGATGTATCCAGGTCAAAAAAATATACCTGAATGAGAAGCGTCTCGTGTCTGGTGAGCATCCAGTTGAGCTTCTCCTGCATGACTTTGAGAAAAACTACCACATGTACGTGTATCCTGTGCACTGGCAATTTTATCAGCTTGACCAGCACCCCATTGACAGGTAAGAACTCTTGTATGTTAAATTCTGATTTGCAGGTCAAGTTAAGGATGTTTTACTTTCCTAAACCACTTTAAGTGTCTTCTACATAAAGGACTGGTCCCTCAGCTGATACAAGCCAGCACTGATCCTTCAAAACTTACCTCTGAGAATAAGATTCAGACTTCAGGCATTCAGTCATACCACTTGGTGGCGGGATTTGTGTTTCATGGGCCTTAATCCCTCATGTCCATCACACCTAATGTCTTAGAACATAGCTAAACATCTTTGCAAGCTTCTCCTGAAGATTAATGGTAAAATGACAGGACTGGTGAATTGTAAATCAATGACAGTAATCTCTTCCAGAAAAAAAAGGGTTTGAAAGAACACAGAACAGTTAAAACGTATAGACTTCTATGTCAATATCACTGCTACCACCTTTCAGACACTTATCAGTGATGTTGATGATTTATCACAGAAGTACACCTCTACCTGTCTTCTCCTCCTTTCAGATCACTGACACACTCAGAGCTTGCTCCTTTGAGAGCCTCCCTCGTTCCCATGGAACACTGCATAACCCGTTTCTTCCAAGAGTGTGATGGAGACCAAGACAAACTTATCACTTTGAAGGAGTGGTGCCACTGCTTTGGGATTAAGGAAGGTAAGCCTCAAAGACCAGGAAAGCACACAGTACAAAGCATTCCCACTGCTAAGTTCCAGATTTCAAGAAAAATTCTACGCAGGCAGAACAGCAAGAGATGCAAGGTTATGAAATGTACAGATCCTCTAAAACTTCAGTACACCATTTTTAATAACAACACTGCATAAAAACAGCACTTTGGCAAGTGTTAATAACATTTCCTCCTCTGTTGCAGAAGACATAAATGAAAGTCTCCTGTTCTGAGCCCAGCTGAGCAGAATCCCTGTGCAGTGCTACAGCATGTCAAGCATGTGATGCCCACTTACGACTGCAATTAACAGCTCTATAATTTTCAGTAACAAGTTGGCGTAAGATTCTTGGAGGCAGAATGAGTTACCCTCAGGTAACACACGTGCCTAATCGTTGCAAATTCATTAACAGCAGTAGTGTTTAAGAACTCTAAGTAGCTCATACCTGAGCAGTGTTTTCTTCTGCATGTACCAATAATCTCTTAGTAGGACTAACGTGAGACTGAGTTGTTCACAAAACCCTTCAGTAGAATTATAGGATGTGGATTTTATAATACACTGAAGAAAATTACTTTGAAATAGGTTTTCTTTTCTTGTCATTTACTGTCAGTGTAGGGTTCTGCATAGAAAAATTGAATAAACAAAGTCTACCTAGATTTTTGTTCAGATTTCTGTTGGGTCAACTCTCATACTATTACACAATTAAACGCATCTACCCCTTGACTAAAAACACACAGGAAAAACACTAGCAACTCTTCAATAACCAGTATCTTTAAGGGCTCACACTTGCCTTTTGACTGGAAAGTACTGCCATCACCTAAAAAAAAACAACCCACACTTTGGAAGACTGCTTTGAAGGCCATGCATTCCAGTGATTCTGCTTATGGCATTGCCTCCCCAGTAGCTGCACTCTACATGCAGTGTAAAGAGAAGCTGCCAAAAATCAGTGAAGATACATCCTCCAACAGCAATATTTTAGATGGAGGCACTGTAAGACATCCACATGCGAACACCACCCATACTGCAAGCTAGAAAGCAATTAAAGGTGAAAATTAATCACAGATTAGAAAAGTCACTGATAGGACATTTTAAGTGAAACCACACCGGAAGAAGATCACTCAAATACATAATTCTTTAATTCATCTTAGTAACTATTCAGGTCATCATCCTACAAACCACAGACTTGTGAAAGATTCATACCTCTGACAAGAAACAAGTGCAAAAATAGAGCTTAAGCATAGCTCAGAACTACAGTCAGAATCTCAGTGATCTCTTGCACCTCTGCTGATATAAAGATTTGGCTGCAAATAATTAAGAAGGTAACAGCTCCACATTCATCTCATTTTTCACTTGTTGAGAAATTCAAAGAAGCCATTTCAAGCCTTCTAGAAGCATGTTCCATCATAGCTAGCTCTGCCTGACCTGTGTATACAGAGCTAATCCCACAGTTGGAGGGCTGTACACAGGTGACACAGGTGACAGTCATTATTACACGTTACTTGCAGCAACAAAGTCCCTTAAACGTGGTACATGCTGTACTTGAGCACTGAGAAGTTCAGCATCATCTCAACTCCAAGGCTGCTGAACACCAGCCTTCACACATGGGTCCGTTCCTCCTTTATATCACTCAGGGCACTGACGACCAGGTTCCTCACTCCAGTGGGCTCCCCGTTTCTCCGTCACGAGCTTAATGAAGTAGCTATGATTTGCATACAGCTTGAGCTTCTCACTGATGTCAACCCATTTCACCATCCCAGCATCATCACCTGCTTCCAGAGGCAAGTTATCCATGGTCTCACCTGTCCACAAAACAAGAGTTAGACACGCTCTTGCATCTTCTCTCCTACCTTCTCTTCTCACACCTAACCCTTCCACTATTCTATTTCCACTACTTTATGACCAAATTCTGAAAGTGATGCATACCTATACAAAATGAGAATAATACTTTACTAAAGCCTCAAAAGTATTTAAAAAACCCTTCAGTGGAGATGCAGAGAAAAGCTTCTGAATTACTCTCTATAGTTTCTAGCTCTGGTTTCTGAATCAAGTCTCAGTACTGCATAAACAAGACAATAAATGATTATTAAAAAAAAATTATGAGAAACAAATATCAAAGGAACAACCTTCATTACTTCTGGGAGTTGATAAATCAAGAACCAACAGCATGCTAAGCTTCAACACTTACCTTTTAACTACCCAAAACAGCAAAAATGATGGTAAACCAAGCCAATTCATCTCAAGAGGGAAGACATGAGAACTCAGAATTACGGATCAAAGAACAAGAAACGTATGCCCATTCTAATTGGTTTACAAGAGGAAAATAAGGTACAAAAATTACACTCAGAGTACCCAAGATAAAAGGTGTCAAGAGTAACCAGGATCTCCAAGCAATAAATGCAGTGAAAATCTGCCTGCTGCCTGAAACATACAATTGCTGAAGGAGAATAAAAAAGAGCTGAAGGTCCTTCACCATTGAAACTGGAAATTAAACTGACCCAAGTGACCAAAAAGAAATCAGGCCTAGCAATCAGTCTCCACACAAAGGCACATTTTGTGGTTTGGAACTAACACAAAAATACAGAATTTGCCTGAATATGACTTAAGTTTCTTAGTTCAGGATTGAGAGAAATCAAAGGGGAACAACTATTACTTGCTGTGGGTAAACATCACAAAAGACAAGATTTTCACACGTACTGGTTTCAGTCCAAGAACTCATATCCCATTTTCATGCTCATACATTTCCATTGCACACCTCAGCCTCACAGACACCAATATTTCAGAAGAGCATGTGCAGTAAAAAGCAGCTAAGAACACAAGCAGAGATATCTACCAGTTTCATCGTGGTAATTCACAGCTTCTGTCTCCATCCAAGCATTATCAGTGTTACGAGGGTCATCCACATATCCTCTGTACACCTAATGCAGCAAACAACCAAAAGAAATGTAACAACATAAAAACGAGGTGGAATCATTAAAAAGTGTTTTCCTCAGATGCATTCACCCTTACAATCTTACATGACAAGAAATTGAGAATCACAGCTTATTTTAGTGACAGCTACACTTCCTCAGTACCTCAATAGCTGCAGTTTACCGACAGAGCTCAGAGGCTTCCACAAAGACACACAGCTTACCACAAAGTGCTCCTGGCTGAACAGTCTCTGGAGTTGCTTTTCCAATTCTGCTTTTTCCTCAGGTGATTTCTGTAAGGAGTTCAAGGCCTCTTCCCCAAATTCCCGCTTCAGAGTAGCGCTGATCTTCTCCCCTGGATCCACCATCCCCTGACAGGCAAAGAAATATGAGTACCCTCACACCTCACTTGGTATAGCATTCTTTGACTGGTGTGTACGATATTACAGCCACCTGCATCATGCTCTGGATATGAGAGGAAGTCTGTATTTGTGGATAAAGAGCAAGCATACCTATCCTTCAAAAACTGGAGCAGGTTAAAATTATATCTACGTTAAGCAAAAGACAGTATCAGAATGAAGTATATATAATGCCTTGTATTGTGGAAAAAGCAAGAAGCCTACCAAGAGATGCCTGAGAAAAAAATTTGCAATACCTTTCTCCTTCCCTCTACAAAATGAGATCATTCTTACAAAGCACAATTTTATCACATGCATGTCACTTATCTGCTCTTGATTTTGCCAAAAGGGAGAAATCTTCCACTTCAGAGTTCTGCTCTTACCCCAGGGATGGCCCATTCCCCACAGTCTCTCCTCTTGATAGCTACAAACTGCAAGATGTTTTTGCCAGTAACTGGGTGAGCTATTTTATTGCCACTTCTATCCCTCTTCCACCTGCAGAAAATGACAAAGAAGACGACTATTTTCTGCTTTTTTGTAGGAGGAAAACACAACAGTGGGGCCCTCACACAGTAGTCTGTTAGGGAGAGTACAGTTTCTGAGCAAAAACAGACAACAGCTGCCTGGGAAGATCTCACCCATGCAGTTTTACTGCTAGGTTCAGAACATCCATATCTACTGAAACTCTCATTATAAAGCTTGCACCTCTAACTTTATTTTTGTCTACCCATGAGATGAGGATAATAATGACTTCTGCTATAAGAGTAAATTTTGGCTGCAATACTTCCAAATCATCTTCTTGGCACCAACAGAAGGCCAAAAACATCCACTGTGTCTAGTAAAGGATTTAGAAGAACTGTAGCCACTAAAGCAAAAAGCAATCTAACTGAAGGGGAAAAATAGAACCAAGATTTGCATTACTTTCATGGAAATAAATTAGTAGCTTCGGTAGTGTTCTGATAATGGCAAGAACTAAAATGCAGTAGTGTGTCTTTCATTATAGTCGTACCTTAAAAGCATTGCATTTCCTAGCTTGTAGCTTTGTTATCTACACCATCTCTGCTAAAACCTTTGTATGTGTCTCCACATGCAGTCACACAGACTCTGGAGGCAGAAACACCAAAGCAGAGCAGGCAATGACAAAACACAAACCAACAACAGATCATCCAAACCTTATGTCTTCCTCTTACATACTAGGCCAACCCAGTATTTCCTACAGTGCAAAAACAGGCACACCACTGATTTTGCAATTGAGTCAGTCACTATTTTTCTGCTGTACTATACATCACCTTTCAGTCACCCATCCCTTACCTGGTCACAACAGGATCAGCAGCATGGTTTGGTCCCCAGCGCCCCAGCAACCCTCTCCCTGTGAGACCTGTCCTTCCTGCTGGGTTTCTGAAATAAGTGGCACAGAGCATTTAACAGCACTGTTTGCCCACACAGAGTTCCAAGTACTCTAAGAAAGCAGCTTTAATGAAGCTTGAACAACAGAAAGGAAAGGAAAGCAGCGTACACCCAATGTCAGCATTAGCTTTAAAGAATAAAAGAGAACGCGGTTTTCTCTGTCATCATCGGATGCATTCAAGGCAGCCTGGTCTACTGGTTGGCGACCCAGCCCGTGGCAGGGGGGTTGAAACTGGATGATCACTGTGGTCCTTTCCAACCCAGGCCATTGTATGATTTTATGATCATCTTTTTCTAACCAACAGCATAAGTAAAGGAGAACAAAATGGCTTTGTCATTTCCCTGATCTTCTGCCTCCCTAAGGTCCCCACAGCCCACCGTCAGGGCAAGTCCAGACCAACCTTCTCATGCCTCTCTGCACAACTTTCTTCCAGGAACAGCACTCTTACACTGAGGTATCATTCTTTCCTGTCCCTAGGGAAGACTACCCTCATTTTGTTCTAGCAGGTATCATCTACTAGAACCGATACAGATGTTTAAGAGCTCTACAACTAAATCATTGAAACACATACTCAAAGAAAAATCACTCACCGGGGCCTCCCGTTTTCAACCACATACAAGCCATTCCAACTTGTCCTCTCCACTTCTCCATCTCTCTCATTAAATTTGGGAGAGAAACTTTTATCACTGTGGAAAAGAGCAATCAGAAGTTATAAAGCCCAGCACATCCCTCTGGTTGACGGCCAGCCATGCAATCTGTAACACCCAATTGGCTAACAAGTTTTTACCAAGACTTAAAATGCAGGCCCTCTCTTTTCTGTAGGGGGTATAAAATTTGAGCAATTGCTGATGACAGTCTGCTTAAATCTGCAGATAAGCGTGATGCTCTAAAGCACTCAACAATTTCTCCTTTTCATTTAGGCAGTATTTTGAAGTTGTTTTTGTTCATATTAAGGAGCATAAGATGTTATCCAGCGATGAAGCTAACAAATGCTTTCCTAATTTAAGTACAGTGGGCAGATATTTTATTAGGTATGCTTTATCACAGTTGCTACGGGCAATCACTGACTTTCAAAAAGTGTTTAATGCCTACACTCTTTGTGCATCTCTGGAAATGAAACAGCGTGCTGGTAGGAAGGCAGCTGTCTACAGAAGCATATTTATTGCTCTCCAAAGCAATTCCTCTCAAATTATCACAAGAGTCAATCTACTGACTAGATTTTTGCACACAAACAATTCAGGAATCTATATTAAAAACTGAGTCTGTACTTTCAAGTGCTATCAACACCTACTAAAAGACTATCTGACAGTAGATTAAGGCATGCATCTAACCTCCCCGCTAAGCAGCACAACGTGTTCCTTGGGAGAAGAATATCTTCAAAGCAATACAGTCACAATGCTACCATCAGGCATTCAGCCTGCTTCACTTTCTGAGTCAGAGTGCACTGCTTCAGGCCTCCAATTCTACTCGAGTTCTTCTCATCTTGCACACAATCCAAGAACAAACAAGCAAGTACACGATGGCAATTTTCTCCCAAGTTCTTAAGGCCACAATGCTATTCGCTCATGTCAAAAATGATTGGAAAAGACAAATCAGCAAGGACACTAGAATTTCTACCTGTCTCCCTTCCACTCACCTGACCTGAGGATCTGCCCACTGAGGTCCAGACAAAATAGACACTGCAGTGTACTCCACGGGTTGGTAGTCTTTCCACTCAGTCAACCAGTCCACTTTATCTGCAGGAATGTGGGTACGCTCAACATGTGATCTGGGGTACGGGGAGGTGAGAGCTTTGTTGTGGTAGAAATTCTTAATGTTACAACTGTCACACATGTTAACGGGATGGAGGTGGGACCAGTGAGCTGCAGAGAAGTTACTGAAAGACAAAAATGAAAATATCACCTTATTCCAAGAATCACAGAATACTTATCATTAAGTATTTACCATGCTATTGAACGTCTCGTCTGCATATTAGACTGCACCATGCAGAACAGACTGGAGCTTTCTAGAGAACAGCAATAAGTTCTCACTTCTTTCAGGAATCATGCAAACACATGTGATTAAGAAGCTGAGAACAGCAAGGGCCCTTCTGGGCTATGCAGCACTCTGAGCAGATACTGATCATTTGAAAGGATTGGTTGGGAAGTGTTTACCATGGAGTGCAGTTGTAAGCCCTGCCCAAGCACTCACTCTCCACATGGGCAACGCACCAACAAACAGCTCAGCTTTACAAGAGGCCTGCTCTCACACCCATTCACAGAAAAAGTGAAAGTAAATACAAAATATCCAAACACCAGCAGGCTTGGACAGGAGGATCCCGAAGGCCTCTTCCAGCTCCCACAGTTCTACTCCCACGTGTAACTCCACAGATTACTCTGAGCAGTGACACAACACTCAATGTGATGCAGTGTAGAGTAACACACACCTCTCTCTTCTACTGCCAGGAAGGCAATGAACATCCAAATAACTCACTCACAAGGAAAACCTGAAGACCATGAGCAATCTTATCCCAACATGGGTTTTCTAGAGCCAAAATTGCAGGCAATTACATCACTGACAACAGCAGTTGTGGTTATGGTGCTTGATGAGCAGCTCTTTGAAACTCTACACGGATTTATCAATATCAACTGTTGCTTTATTTTTTTTTTAACCACTCCAAAAAAGAGATTACCCCAAATAAGAGGCTCTAAGCATAGCAAGAGGCTATGGCCTACAGAAGCACAGATTTTTAAAAGCTCTTGGTGAAAAACTTTGGGGCTTTTTGAGATGAGGAACTCCGCCCGGCCCCAGACAAGCCCATACCCCAGCGACGATGCCGGCAGCGGCCTACTGTCCCTCACACAGCCCCGGTGCCGCCGTACCTGAGGGGCGGGCAGCGGCACAGCGCGCACCGGGCGGACGGGGACAGCACAACCGCGACGGACAACACGGCGACAGCCCGAGCGAGTCCGGGGGCCGATACTGCACGCAGCACAGTGGCGAAGGGCAACATCCCCTCGCGCCACAACCGGCGGTGAGACGCTCGGCCCGGGCCGCCGGAACCGCCCTCACAACCCCAACAACCACCACTCACCGCCGCCGCCACCCTCTTACAAGCTGCTCTCTCATTGGGCGACGCGCGGCCAATCAGCGGCGCCTCCCGCCCATTGGTGTTCTCCTCTCCACCGGACACGCCTCCTCCCGCCCCACAACTCTCCGATTGGTCACGACGGGCGGTGTGTGCGCCACCTTGCGGCGGTGCTGCGAGTTGCCGAAGGGGCGCTCCGGGCTGCCGTGTGGCGGCAGGATGAACCCCGTGCTGGGGCTGCTGGTGTTCCTGGGCACGCTGCTGTACGCCTACGCGGAGGCGTTGGTGAAGCTGCTGCTGCCCGCCAAGAGGAAGACCGTCCGCGGGGAGCTGGTGCTGGTGACGGGCGCTGCCCGCGGTCTGGGCAGGGCCACGGCCCGCGAGTTCGCCCGGCGCCAGAGCCGCCTGGTGCTGTGGGACGTCGAGGCGGTAACGGGATGGGGTCGACGGGGAGGTCCTGCCGGCGCGGGGGGAGCGGGGCTCGTGGCTGCAGGTGGCTGCGGAGAGCTGGGTGCCGTCTCTGTGTGCGGTGAGGGGAGTGTAATGTATACAGAGTACAGCTGCCCCGCGGTGGGGATGTTTAGTAGTGTACTTGTGTGCTCACCTCCAGCACAAACTCGGGCATGCATGGCACTGCTCTTGGGATGCAGGAAGGGCTGAAGCCAAGCAGCAAGTCATTCGTCGTGTGTCATCCATCGAATGCATCAGTATGGGTTAGGGGCCGACCTCCTGGAAGGGAGCTCTGCAGAAAAGGTTGGTGGCCAAGAACGCCAGTGGTGTACTGGTTGACCAACAGCTGGCCAACTGTTGACCAGTGGTTGGACATTAGCCAGGAATGTGCTGTCATGGCCAAGAAGTGCATTGCAAAGAGCCTGGCCAGCACGTAGAGGGAGGTTCTCTTCCCTCTTTATTCTTCCCTGGTGTAGCAACTTGAAATCACAGAATGGCTTAGGTTGGACAGGACCTTAAAGATCATCTAGTGGGCAGGGTGGCCAACCACCAGACCAGGCTGTGCAGGATCCAATCCAACCTGGCTTTGAATGTCTCCAAAGATGGGGCATTCACAACCTCTCTGGGAAATCTATTCCAGTGCCTCACCACCTTCTGAGTAAAAAATTTCTACCTAATATCTAACCTAAATCTTTCCTTTTTTTAGTTTAAAGACATCTGGAACACTGTCCAGTTTTGAGCTCTCCAGTTCAAGAAAGAAAGGGATCTCCTAGAGAGTCCAACAGGGGGCCACAAAGATGATTAGGAGCCTGAGGCATTTTCCTTATGAGGAAAGGCTTAGAGTCCTGAGGCTGTTTATTCTGGAGAAGAGAAGGCTGAGAGGGGATCTGATAATTGTTTGTAAATACCTGAAGTGTGGAAGTCAAGTTGGTGGGTTTGGATTCTTTTTAGTGGCATGCAACAATAGAACAAAGGGCATTGGACAGAAACTGGAACACAGAAAGTTCCATACTAGCACAATGAAGAACTTCTTTACTGTGAGGGGGACAGAGCACTGGAACAGCTGCCCAGAGGGATTGTGGTCTCTTTCTCTGGAGATATTCAGGACTTGCCTGGACACTTAACCTGTGCGACCTGCTGGGCAGGGAACCTGCTTTATCACAAGTTTGGACTCCAGAAGTCCCCTCCAACCCCTATGATCTGTGCTTTTGTGTTCTATCTTCTGTGGGAAGGGAAGAGGTACTGACCTTAGCTTTGTAGCTGCAACATTCACACATAATTCCAGGAGGAATGCCTGAATACATGTTAGCAAGCAATGAATTAGGCAGCCAAGGGAGGCAGTGGAACCCAAAGCTTTGTACAGTGTAAGAGATGATGGAAGGTCAGAAGGAGCATGGCACCGTTGATCTGTTTTGATGGTAAAAGATGGCCTTGTTATTTCAGTCTAACACAAAACATGGACACTTTAGTCAGCTGTCTTTCCAGGTTGTACATTGAGTGCCATACCTCTTTTCTCACAGCCAGACTGTTACTCCTGCCATATGCTGGGTATACTTGTGATATCTCCAGGCTGTCACCTGCAGCTGCTCTTTAGTCCTCTGCATGCAATCAGGAAGCTGCCAGCTGTCACGTGGTGCCCACTTCCTGCTGTCCAGCTAAGTGAGCTTTACTGAGGCAAGGGCATTATTGTCTCTACATTCCATTTCTAGCAGCAGTCGTGTGCAGGTCCTAAATTTAAAGTCCTCCCCCGAGGTGCCATGGTGCCCAAACAGCAAAGCTCAGGCAATGTACGGTTGCACATGCAACTAAGCAGGCTTACTGAGGCCACGGTACTCATGTCATACATGTATCCTTCTTTCTTTCCTCCCACAGCATGGCCTCAAGGAGACGGCAACAGAGTGTGAAGGGCTGGGTGCCATTGTTCATACCTTTGTGGTGGACTGCAGCAAAAGAGAGGAGATCTACAGCGCTGCTGAGAAGGTAGGGAAAGCAGGCTTGTGTGCCAACGCTTACCCAAACATGCTTGGGTTTTGAGAAAGGCAGTGAAAACAGCACCTGAGGTTCTCCACGCAGATTGTGCCAGCTGTGACTGTGTAGAGCATATTTTCTGTGGGTGATGTGTAGGAGATAAATACTGGAGATAAATAAGGGAAAAACATCAGATCAAAATAAGCTTTCAGGACATTGCACAGTTCCTACCAGATTGAGAAAGAACATGATTTTCTCCTCTCTAAAAAAAAAATATCACAAAAAAACACAGAATTGTAAGAGTTAAATTAATTGTTGCTCACAACCTTGCACTTCTGTGATAATGAATGTCATGGGGGCTGCACGTTCCTTTTGTCTAAAAGGTGAAAAAGGACATTGGTGATGTCTCCATCCTGGTGAATAATGCTGGTGTGATTACAGCTGCCGACCTGCTCTCCACCCAGGACCACCAAATTGAGAAAATGTTTGAAATCAACATTCTCGCTCACATCTGGGTAAGGGCTGCTACTGTTTTTATGCCTTTGTGTTTTTGTGAGTGTTGTTAAGGATGAAAATGGCACCTGCTTTATCCCCTGCAGAGCTTCTCTCAGCTCTCTGCCAGCAGCCTGCTTGGAGGTGATGCAGCTGGGACATCTCAGAGCTGGGCTCTTGGCTCCTTGCCACTCTGGTATCTTACCCTGGGACTCAGCTGTCAGCAGGGCCTACAGGGTGGAGGTCACAGGTGCTAAAGAAATTCTGCTTGCAGTGGAAAAAAGGAGCACTTACAGATTGTACGTGCTAGGGAAGAGACGCTGGCAGTGTTGCTGCTGACAAGGAAAATCTAGAAAGCAGGCTAGGAGCAACATGAGAGCATCAGCCTCTGTTGATACTTGACTTTGCTGAAAGGTTCCCTTTGGAAATCAGACTGCACCATCTGAACAGAGAGTGGGCATCTGCTTCTCAGGGCCTAGGGTGCTATGTGGCACCTTGCATTAGGGATAGCTTCACTTAATTGCAAGTAATTGGGATCAGTGTTGAAGACATCTAAGAAGACATTGCTCTTTTCCTCCTCCTCCTCCCCACCCTATTTCTGCCCCTTTTTAAAACTCCTTTTCAAGACAACAAGAGCTTTTCTGCCAACAATGATGAAGAATAACCACGGTCACATTGTCACAGTGGCTTCTGCAGCAGGTCAATTTGTAACTTCTTTCATGGTGGCTTACTGGTAAGTGACTTCAAAATCAGCTCTCTTCATTTAATTTTAATTGTGTCTTCTCCACCAGCAAACACGGAGTAACAGAAATAAACTTCCCACTGAATAAGCTACTTCCAAAGGAGAAAAAACCCACAACATGCACCACATAAGGACCTATAGAGGTACCCACTGATTTGCTTATTAGCTCTGACTGATTCAGGTGATCCAATGAAGGACTAACGTGTTACAAATCAACTAATGCAATCTTCAATCTCTCTTCTCTCCATAACTGATCTGGACTTTTGCTTACTAAGAAAGGTATTTTATTCCCTTTTTCTTAGACTGTAGTGCTCTCGTGAGTCACTGTAGTGTTACCAAGTGAACATATAATGAGTAGCTTTTCCTATTTCTAGCGTTTGTGACAACTGCAGTGCATAGAAATACTTCTGCCACCATGTGGTAAAATGCAGGATTTGAC
This sequence comes from Meleagris gallopavo, assembly GCF_905368555.1. Lineage (NCBI taxonomy): Eukaryota > Metazoa > Chordata > Aves > Galliformes > Phasianidae > Meleagris > Meleagris gallopavo. The sequence goes on from NC_139407.1 coordinate 25,624,775, forward strand.
AGTAAACCTTTCACATGACAGAAGAAACGTGCTAATACTTAGTGTTGCAAACATCACGTCACTACTGAGAGGTCAAGGCACTGCCCGTTTAAAATAGAAGCATTTATAACTCATGCACAAAGTTACAGAAAAACTGTAACATGGCATTTTATCAGACTGCATGTTGTTAGCCCTCTACTATGGTGGTTCCAAACAGAACCACTTTCCCTCGGTACGTTCCTGCACAGGGAGTCACTGTTCGTAGCAGGAGAACTCCTCAGCCAGGAGTTTTAATCAGACTTCACTGTTCACATCCTTAGCATCAAATACGTTCATCTGTTTCTGCTTGCCAGGAATTTTCTAGCACCACTCTAACAAGTAAACACTTTGGATTTATGCACTAACATTATCAGACTCTTCACTATAAAGGTAACTTTCTGAAAGACACCCACTCTACATCCCATAGCATCTTCCCCGAGCTGCAATGTGTATTTCAGCACTACACTGTGGCACAGCAAAAGTTAGAATTAGTCCCTGTCTTCCCATTGTTTCCCTCATTAGTCAGTACTGCATGTTCTCTCAGCCCCTTTCCATTTCTGTCAGGCCAGAAATAACGTTCATGCCTTCTGATTTGTGCTTTTTTCCTCCACCAGTTCAAGCAAGTTTGCTGCAGTTGGATTTCATAAAGCTCTAACAGAGGAGCTGTCTTCACTGGGAAAGGATGGAATAAAAACAACATGTCTCTGTCCAGTTTTTATGAATACTGGATTTGTCAAAAACCCCAGTACTAGGTAATGATCACAAGTCAGCATTACATATTTGCCCCTGCTTTACCTCTGTTATTCAAACTGAGTGCATGTCCCACATAGCAGTTGTCCTTATTTACCTGACTTTGTGCACGTGTGAAGCATCCTACTTCATATTCAGCTGCTGCCCATGTGTTATCACTGTTGATCTCACATATATGCTTTCCTTTGATTTTAGGCTTGGAAAGATCTTGGAGGTTGATGAAGTTGTGAAGGCACTGATGGAAGGAATACTGACCAACCAGAAAATGGTTTTTGTTCCACCACAGCTGAGCTTTGCTTTACTTTCTGAAATGTAAGTGGCATGCACACACACACACACACACACACACACACACACACACACACACAAACAAACCCCCAAAGAAGGGGGAAAAAAGATGCAACATAACTGCAAGAGTGTACAAGCATCACACCTGTAACATCCGCTTCAAGTTTAAGCTTCACTGTAGGAGGAAGTGTAATTAGCACTGTTAGTAGTCAAATACAACGTTTTGCAGCATAGAAATACTCCTGCATGACAGATAGATATGAGAAGTTTAGGTTCAACCCAGTTTCATTTATTTTCTACTATCTTCAATACTTTTTACCACTGCATTGAGTTATTTACGTCATTCCATATTTTACTTCAGACAGAGAGAGATCAAGGGATCACTTTCCCTTCACAAATGGGAATTGCCATAGGGCTTGCAAAGAACAGTTTCTCTGGACCAGCAGCCCCAGGCAAGCTCCAGAAACAGCTGAACAACTGCTGCTTTTTAGTGTTCATTTCCTGATGTCAACACCAGAAGGTCTAGGTCATGGAGACAGAGAATGCTTCTTTTCTCTGCCATGTGAAGTGAAATTTGCCCTCAGACTTCTTAAATATTCAGTGTAGCTGCTGCTTTAGTCGAGCTCTGTTTTCATTGGAGCTCTGACTGGAAACCTGACATTTACATAAGAGCAACTACACTGACACTTCAGTTAACTGCTACAGCATCCCAAGAAACACTTCATAATAGCTTGTTAATTAAACTCAACATCAGACAGTTAGGAAACAACTCTTGCATTCCAAGGGATATTTGGACAGCAGAAGTGTGCAAAGCCACAAAGAAGTGGTGCTTACTACTGTCATAACCCTTAAGATAACTCCATGTTAAGCTAGGAGCAGGCAAACACAAAGAGACATGGCTCCTGCTAAGAAAAAAAAACAACGCAGAAGAGGAAAGTGCACCTCAAGGTCTCTCTTTTGCCATCCCACCCTTTCCTCAGACTGCTGCTTTTGAAAGCAGAAAAGCCCCTTTATAAGCACAGCTCTCTACTGTGTGTTAAACCTTCAAGGGTCCTGCAAGTTGCAGCCAACATCTTTTCGTCCAAGCAGTGTTGCAGCCAACATCTTTTGCAGTGGATATCTGTCCTTGAAGTGATCATAAAAGGAGGAAGGTGTTGAAGGGACTGTCAAACTAGTCAAACAGTTATGAAGGCAGTGGGTTTTTAGGAAGTACTCCCCAGATTTAAGTTCTTGTCTCAGTCTGATGTGAACATGCATTCTGTGCCCAGATGAGCTCCAGTCTCACCTGTGGTGCCACTTTCTCCAAAACCTGAATTCTTACCCTAGGTTTAATTTCATGGGCTTTTTTGTTTTTTCTTTCATCCTCCAGGTTGATTCCAGAACGTGCCTCGAATGTTCTCAAAAAGCTGACTGATGTTAAGTTTGATGCAATCGTTGGGCGTGGAAGCAATCAGTGAAAAAGAAATTTTCTTATTTCCCCATGAAATGAGTGAAAGCAGAACATACGCTGAGTGTAGCACAGCGATTTGGATTCAGAGCAGAATTAAGATGTATACTTCTTCCAGGCTACCGCTTCCCATCACACCTTAAGGTCCATCCCACACCTGCAGCAGGAACAGATGTGCATAACATGGTGTGTTAGCAGAGCAGAGATGCAGCTCTAGAAGTCAGAAGGACTGTTCTGGCTCTGCATTCTACTATCTGACTCCTAGTGCTATTGCAGACAGGAAACCCAGCAAGGCCTATTTTGGGGTAAGAGCAGCTACCTACATGAATACATATTCATATAATATACTCAGGGATTGCCTGAGTATAAATTAATTTGGTCTTATCACTGAGCAAAGCTGTCTTGTGTGGGAAGGAGTGCTTTAAGGTGTCCCGCTTCATCTTAATGAATCATTTTAAGTTCAAAAAGCCTTGTACTGCACACTCCATGTTTTGTGCTTTTGTAATGAGTACTTGAAATAATACAGCCTTTTAATCACGTGTTACCTAAGTATGTCCATTATGCATGAGCACCATCAGAACAACTTGTACAGAATAAATGCAGTTCTCTACCCAGAAGGTGTCAAATAACATACTCTCTGCCTCCCAGACACTTTTCAAACACCTTCCTTTAAAACAAAGCACATAGCATGGGGGTTGAAACTAGATGATTATTGTGGACCTTTTCAACCCAGGCCATTCTATGATTTCCTTACAAATTTCTGGGTGCTCTGTTCTGTTTCATGTGCACCACAGAACGTGATTTATTTCATAAGAATGCAGAAAAAGTAGCACTGTTTTTCTCCTTATACCAGAAGGTAAATAATGCAACCTTCTGTAAACTATCTGTTCTAGTATTCAAAAGTCAGGCTCCTCTGTTAGAAGTAAAAGCAAGGATATGCTGTACCTTCATTCATGTACTGGGGTGAGCTGAAGTGGAAGTGTTTCTATGACAGTGTAGAATACAAGTGAAGGCCTCAGCTGGTAAGCCAGATATTTCTGGATCTATCTTCATTTCAACTGAGCAATGCATTCCTTGCAGCATACGGTTGAAACAGCACTGACTTCAGTTACCATACACACTTCCCCATACCCGTTCTCCTTCCTGAGAGTTTATCTATTCCACTCCACTGAAACGCTAAACCCATTCATTGCACAAGATGCTGTAGCACAGCCAGCCCTGGATAATCCTGGGCTTCCCCTTTCCACCCTGCTCTTCCCTTTGCAAATGTGGGGGAGCAGCAGCAGTGCAGGAATACTCTGTCAGGACCTGGGCCCAGACACGTGTGTGTGCCAGACCAATGGGCAGGAATATAAGGGGAACGGCCCCAGATGGGCCCAGCTCTTCCTCACGAGCCAGCTATGAAGCAGCCACCTGCTCTATCAGGACCTGCAATGACCAGGAGGCTAAGCCTCTAAAGCTCTGCATGAACTAACTGCCTTTGCCCTGAGGTACAAGAGAACACCATGCAATGGAACGCCGGTCAAAGACCTCTTCAGAGCACAGATTGTGTTTCTGCTTACTCACTGAACTGACTGTGGCAGGCATTGGCTGGCTAGTGGCCATTTGCAGGAGGCCTGAATACGCTGCCCACATTAAATACACCAAGAAGTGGGTGGCTTCTAAGGTAGTCCTTGTTCTGCATACCAATGTTTTTTTAGACTTCTCAGTTCTCTTCCTGGCCACAAGAGACAAGCTTATTCCAAAATCTGGTTGTTACAGGTACTTAGCAGAAGCCTATGCCACCAAACCTCATGTAGCAACTTCCAGTAAAGTCCCACAGTTGAATACTGGTGTCTCACACACTGGCTTAGGGCACTTGTGAGTTGGATGAGAGGCTCTGGACTCATGCTCTGCCTCCCTCTGAGCCCTGGAGCTGGCACTTCCCTGCCTCAGCCACAGCTCTGACTTGAGGTCTGTGCCAGGAGAATGCCAGCACTGCTGAGCTGTGAAATTAGGGTCTGGCTGCACTGCTGATGTGCTAATTAAGAACAGAAACAAGTTCCAGGAGAAGAGTAACAAGTCTGTAGTTCTGTGCATCTCCAGTGGAATCAAACATCTGCTCCACATTCAGGCTGAGCAACTGTGCAGCCAAAGCACTGGGACAAAATCTCTACTAACAACTGATCTTATACAAGCCAATTCTAGACATCAATGGAGCCTTCACTTTTCTCAGAATAGGTAAAATAAAAATCCTTCTATATCCAATTATGAACACAGTTTGAATACATCTGAATTTGTGAATGAAAAGAGAAAAGCAAGTAATCCCTTTCAAATAGGCCAATGCAGTTACATCATTAGAGCTGGGGGAACAAACTCAAGTTATCTTTTAAATTCTTCCATTTTTTATTAACATTTTAATTCTGGTTAGGGTTCTGGGTGCTGAATTATACAGAAGTAAGTCAAAGCATGAACTGGGCAATGTAGACTCAATTAGATATGCAAAATACAACAGGCTGATCCAAGAACAGTTACATTACAAATGCATCTGGCAGAACACATGGCAATTTTAAAAAGGAGATCAATTATTCTAGAATACAAGTAGCTTTGTGATGCCAAGCCAAGCACTTCACCAAAAACAACCACTCCAGATGTACTCTGCTGGAAGCAGGAGACCCCAAACACTTCCTACAGAGTAAGACCAGAAAACAGCCTTCACCTGAACCACGTCAAAGGGAATGGCTTTCAGAAATGCCATTAGGGTAGCTCAGAACACAGAACTCCACCTGCCTCCTGTTCCTTTGCCCTTGTATGAGCAAGGGCTGCTTATCCCAGTGCAACTCCGGCCTGATTCTCCTTAAGGCAATGAATAAAGCCACCACGAAGTTCAGCACAGGAACTTTCATAAGCAAAGGATGGGTGACCACCAAAACATATTTTGCTGACAGTTCCTCCTGTAAACATGACATGTCACCCACTGCACCTTCTGTAACATCACACAGCAGGACATACACATTAATTTGGATTAGTTGTACATTAGTTTGCTCTGTGCAAATTCCATTTGATAAGGAGCCTTTCTCTGGGACTTTAAATCTCTTAGGGAGGAAGAAGTTTTGACAGCATTTTGTTCTGCCCGACCACAGCCATGGGTCAGCCTGTTTACAGCAATCAAAGCTAGCTCATCAGCCTGTTTAGGAAAGGTCAGCACACAAGGGATTGTCTTATTCTCCACAGAGCTTAAAACCAACTGGGGCTCTGCTCCAGCCAAGTGGTAGAAAAAGATGCAGTCAAACAGAACTCATCAGAACAAACAGGGAAGACTTTCCTTAGAACCATCCAAGTTCCCTGAGGCAAACAACTACATCTCCAAGGCAGATTAGGATTTCCACACGTTACTCAAATTAATCTGCAGTTATTCCCACTTCTGCCTATTTTGGGGGCATTTTATTTCTTTTCTACAGTCACTGTCAGTTCTTTTTCACTGAAGATGAGGACTTTCTTTCAAAGAAGTCAAATTTCTTTTGACATTGCAGGAGACAGTGGCAAAGACCTTACTGATGCCAAAGAAGACAATATCCACTGCCCTCTGCTCATCCATCAGGCTGTTTCATTGCAGGACCTTGTCAAGTCTGTCAGGCATGACTTCCCCTTGGTGAACACATTGATGGTGAATTCTACTGATGTTGTTATACACATGGAACCTGGAAAGGGTTTCCACAATTAGCTGATTTTTCCATTTTGGAAACTGTAACCCTTCCTCTAAGTTAGCAGCTTCAGTACTCTGGACATTGGTATCACACAAGTACTTCCTACATAGCTGGGAGAACTTCCATAGTGAAAAAGACAACAGACATTCCTTTCACAGTGCAAACACAACATGCATTCCCATTGCCAAACCTGTCAATCCCCCAAGGATTATATAAAAATCATAAAGGTCAACTAAAAAATTTGGCTGCTTTACCAGGTGGGAAGTAATTAAAATAAACAGTAAGTGGGTCCAAACAAGATGTGACTCATAACATCTTGTGATTTTCTGATGCAAGCCACACTACCCAAAACCATATATATATAGACACCGGCCATCCATGCATCGCTACTGCCAGAGCCATCTGCCTCCTTCTGATCCACCGACCAGCCACTCAACATGCAGCCCAAAGGTAACACAGATCCTTGGCTCTCACCCGAGCTATGTTGCAGGCAGGTGCTGGAGCAGGTTGTCCATACAGGCTGTGGAGCCTCCACCACAGGAGAGACTCTGATCCTACCTGGACACAGTCCTGCACAAACCTGTTCCAGCTGACCCTGCTGAAGGGGCCTGGATGTGGGAGGGGGGGTGAACTCCATCAGCTCCAGAGGTCCCTCAGCCTTTCTGTGAGGCTGCAAAGAAACAGCTCCTGGCAAGGACCATTCAAAAAACACCCTTTACTTACCCTGGCTGCACACATCAGCAGCTCAAACACAGGGCTGGCACTCGAGGACACACACCGTGGTGCACACAACTCACAGCACAGCTCCTGCTGCCCCATTTCCCTGTCACTCCTCTCAGAGGACAGCCTCATTACTCCTCCACATCTCCTTTTCAGCCAAAAGCTGTAACTCTGCTTGCTGTCTGCTTCACAGGAGTCTCTCTCACAATGAAGTTCCTGCTGCTGTCCTGCATTCTGAGCATGGTCCTTGCTGTCACCAGTGCAGTAAGTACTGAACAAAAATGCACAGGCATCCAGTATGGGAAATCTTAACACTGACAGCTGGAAATTACATGGCTTTTATCTGTCAGGATAGCCTCAAGAACACCCAACGGTTGGTACACAGCTAAATGCATTTATGGTATTCCCAATCTAGATTTCCAAGTTAAGATTAAGCCCTTCTCAGACTTGAAAGCAAAAACAACAAATAGCAAGCTCACACCCAGCCCATCAACCAAGTCCTCATTCCAACAGCACAGAATTAAGCTGACAATTTTTCAGACACTGAAGATCAACTTCCTTTCTCAGATGTAGGATTCTAACAAGATGTTGATTGAAAAGATATATGTTTTTAAAAACAAAAAAATGAAGTACCTGTTTATTTTTGTTGATAATAAAACTAACAAAAAAAAACCCCACAAGTACAATGAATTATGCTTTGCTAAAAAAAAAAAATCAAAAAAAATCAAAAAAAATCATACTTTTTCTACAGCAGCAGCTTGACAGCAGTGAAAGCTCCGGTTCAGACAGCTCAGAACAGGTAAGCCTTCTGTTTCTCAGTTATTGAATCTCATCAGCTCTAATATTCAGATTTACCAGGAGGGGTTTGTACTGAACTGGGAAACACTAATGCACAATTCCTCTCCTTTCACAGTACCAACAAAAAAGGAACATTCTCTTTCCTTTGGATCCCATTCTTCAACTCCTCCTGAAACTCCCCAAGCATGCTCAGCCATCTGTTTTGCTGAGAGTCTGAGGTAAGCAACCCGTCTTGTAGCAGAAGACACAAGCCTGCAGCAAGCTCTACCACTACATTTGCTTACTTCTCACTTGCATTATTCTAATTATGCAATAAACAGTCTTTAGAGAAGTTTTTCTTTCCAGAAATAACACACAGCTCTTGGAAGCACTGCAGCTTTTATGCCTTGTTCAGCATGGTACTTGAAGAATTTTTATTTTTCTGCTTTCACCGTTAGCACTCTATGTTAATGTAAGCACCTCACGTGGAATGAAAACCCATGCTATTTTGACTCGTCACAGCACAGCCAGCTTTATCCTCAGCCACCAGCAGCAGCCTGCTCACCTGCTCGCAGGGCTCTGTTTTCCAAAGCCGATGATGCTGTTGGGCATGTGCTTCACATCATGCATCAATTAACAGACTAAAGCCACTAATGCCATTGGTTCTACTCTGCAATTCTGTTCTCACTCTGTAGATACCTATCTGAACAACCAGGGCTGTCTCCTATGAAATACTGCTGCTCTCCAATCATCTTCTGCTTCCTTCAGCTTCCCAATGCCTTTTGCCACCAGCACATTGAAACCACAGATCAGCAAAGAGGTTCCTGTGACTGAAGTCAGCGTGGGTCACAATGAATAGCTCACTCCATCCTTGTCTGCTTACTTTCTAAGCCTGAATAAATGATAGACAGCAAGCAATCACAATTTCTTCATCATTTCTTAACAACAAATATTCCCATGTCACTTCAGTGACCCTACTGTCAGCAAAACAGGAAGGGTGCTACTGCAGCAGCTTTGCCCTCAGACTCTGGGCTCTGTCAAACCTCCATCCCATGCTTCTGACTGCTGACTTAGCACACAACCCTCTGCCGCGCCAACAACCACCAGCTCCTACCTACGATTTTAAGATGCTTTGGTTGCTAAACAAAAACACGTGACCACCTCCGAGAGCTCATCGCCCTCTCATTGGGCGGAGCCCGGCCAATCAGCGGTGCCACCATCCCGTTGGCCGCGCCCCTCCTTTGGCCCCGCCCCTTGCTCACAGTGCGCTCGCAATTGGCTGCTTCCCTCTCCCCTGTCTCCCGGCGGAGCCGCGTGCATTGACTTGTGCCGGTGTTACGGAGCGGTCACAAGATGAACCCCGCGCTGGAGGTGCTGGTGTTCCTGGGCACGCTGCTGTACGCCTACGTGGAGGCGCTGGTGAAGCTGCTGCTGCCCGCCAAGAGGAAGACCGTCCGCGGGGAGCTGGTGCTGGTGACGGGCGCTGCCCGCGGTCTGGGCAGGGCCACGGCCCGCGAGTTCGCCCGGCACCAGAGCCGCCTGGTGCTATGGGACGTCGAGGCGGTGAGGCCGGGCCGCGGTGCGGATTAACGGGCTGTTCCGAGGCCGTGACACCCGTGTCATACATGCATCCTTCTTCCCACAGCATGGCCTCAAGCAGACAGCAGCAGAATGCGAAGGGCTGGGAGCCACCGTTCACACCTTTGTAGTGGACTGCAGCAAAAGGGAGGAGATCTACAGCGCTGCTGAGAAGGTAGGGGAGCAGGTGCATGTGCCAGGGCTTACCCAAACGTGCTTCGATTTGGGAAGTGCTGGAAAACAGCACCCGAAGTGTCTCACCCAGTTTGCCCCTGCAATCTCACCACTGTTCGCTGCTGTACATACATACATACCTTCAGGTACCGCAGCCTGTCCCATCCTAATCTGGGAGCCTTTGTCCTACTGAGCTCATGCTTCGACTTTAGACCCTGCAATCAAACTTCCTGCTACTGGCTTGCTGAGGAACAGACATAAAAATGTATAAGGCTGCACTGTAGGGAATGGTTCAAATCATTCTGTATGTCCACAGTGCCAGCTGTAATTGTAGAGCATGTTTGTCCATGGGTGATGTGTAGGACACTGTAATAACTGGCAGTAAAAAAGGGAAGAACATCAGATCTAAATCAGCTTTCAGGACTGTTGTGGTTTTGGCTGCAACAAGGACACTGCATGCTCCTGACTGCAAGAAAATCACTGTAAGAATTAAATCATTTGCTACTTACAACCTTGCACTTTGTGTGTTAAGAAGCAATGTTCACCTACACATCTTTTGGTCCAAAAGGTGAAAAAGGACATTGGTGATGTCTCCATCCTGGTGAATAATGCCGGTGTGATTGCAGCTGCCGACCTGCTCTCCACCCAGGACCACCAAGTTGAGAAAACATTTGAAGTCAACATTCTTGCTCACATCTGGGTAAGGGTCTCCAGCACATTCATCCTTCTGTTAGCATTATTAAGGATATGTATTTAGACCAACAGTTATTTAAAACTACAGGCAAATTACCAAATTCTCTTGCTGCTTTGTGTGTATAGCAAACATGTACTCAGTCTGGCTGTTGGGAAACTTGATTGTCTCTTGCTGATCTGGGGCTGGCCTGGCTCCCTTGTATTTTCCTTTCCACACAACTTGGCTGGTGATGGCCTCTCCTGCAGCGTAGGTTGGTCTATGTCACAAGAGTCTTAGTGTTTCTCTTTGGGTCAGGCTGTTTGGGCACTCTCAGGCAGGCACCAAGAGCCTGCAAGCAGTAGAAAAAACTGTTCATATAACGCAAAGTGCTTTGGTTTGTTTTTTTATCAGCTGGCCCCTGAGAGAAGGCAGCCTTTGGTACGTAGAGCTAGGTGCAAAGCAGGGCTGGCTGCTAGCTCTTAGCCATTCCACGTGGTGCAGCCAGACCCAGTGTCTCCCTGACTGCCACCAGCACCTTAGCCAGTCTGCAGGGCTCTGTCCTGAAGCATTTTGTACCTGTCTCATTGCTGGCTCCTGGCAGTGCTTTAATCCCATCCTGTAGCTGTCCTGCCGCTGCCTGCAAGTGCCACCTGTCTTATCTCCTGCAGGGCTTCTCCCAGCTCTCTACCAGCAGCTTGTGTGGAGGTGATGGAGCTGAGACATCTCTGAGCTGGGGTTTTGGCTCTTTGGGACTCTGGCAACCAGACCCCGGGGATAGGACAGCTTTCAGCAGCATTCTTAGTATTAAAGAATTTCTGTTTGCAGGAGAAAAAAGGGCTACTACAAACTGTGTGTGTGCTGGGGAGAGATACTGTAGTGCTGCTGCTGACAAGTGAAACTAAAAAGCAGGCTAGGAGTACCATGAATATCATCTTCTGTTGATACTTGACTTTGCTGAAAGAATCCTTCCAGAAATCAGGTTACAGAGTGCATCAGCTGGAGGGAGAATGGACGTTTCTGTGGTTCTCAGAACCTACCTAGCATTAGGAAAAGCATTAGTCACTTAATTGCACATACCTGGGAACAGTGTTGAAAAACACTTGAGACATTACTCTTTTCCTTCTCCCCCAACCCTTTTTCTGGTCCTTGTTCTAAATCCCTTTCAAGACAACAAGAGCTTTTCTGCCGACAATGATGAACAACAACTACGGTCACATTGTCACAGTGGCTTCTGCAGCAGGTCATTTTGTAATTCCTTTCATGGTGACTTACTGGTAAGTGATTTCAAAATCAGCTCTCTTCGTTTCTTATCTTTGTCTTCTTCACCAGCAAACACAGAGAGGAAATAAGTACACTCAGCAAGCTTCTTCCAAAGGAGGAAGAAAACCCACAGCACTCAGTACATAAGTGCTTGTGGGAATGCTCACTGATTTACTTGTTAGCTCTGACTGAATCGGGAACAATGCTTCAATGAAAGACTAATGAAATGACAAATAAACTAATGGAATGTTTGTTTTTTTTTTCTTCTCCCCATAACTGATCCAGACTTTGATTGGTGAAAAAGGTATCCGCTTTCCTTCTTCTTAGGATAACATACAGCTCTTGTGAGTTGCTGTAGCCATAAGAAAAAGTAACACTTGTATGTTTTTACCATCTTTTTTCTTCTTAGCTTTACAGATTCAGGCCATGTTTTTCCCTGTAGTAAGAAATGCTGGATGTTACATGTCTACTGAATTTAGCTTTCAAAAATAAAAACATCAGACTTACGCATGCCAATTAATATTTCCTAACACTCCTCTGACAGTTCACTACTAAGACTACTTAGATATTCTACTTCACATCCCAAAATGTTTTCCTCAGGCAGCAATGTCTATTTTAGGAAAACACTATAATGCAGCAAAAATTAGAATTAGTCCTTGCCTTCCTGCCTTCCTAAGTGGATTGCATTGTTTCCCTCATTAGTCAGTACTGCATGTTCTCTCAGCCCCTTTCCATTTCTGTCAGGCCAGAAATAACATTCATGCCTTCTAATTTGTGCTTTTTTCCTCCACCAGTTCAAGCAAGTTTGCTGCAGTTGGATTTCATAAAGCCCTAACGGACGAACTGTCTTCACTGGGAAAGGATGGAATAAAAACAACATGTCTCTGTCCAGTTTTTATAAATACTGGATTTGTCAAAAACCCCAGTATGAGGTAATGATCACAAGTCAGCATTACATATTTGCCCCTGCTTTACCTCTGTTATTCAAACTGAGTGCATGTCCCACATAGCAGTTGTCCTTATTTACCTGACTTTGTGCACGTGTGAAGCATCCTACTTCATATTCAGCTGCTGCCCATGTGTTATCACTGTTGATCTCACATATATGCTTTCCTTTGATTTTAGGCTTGGAAAGATCTTGGAGGTTGATGAAGTTGTGAAGGCATTGATGGAAGGAATACTGACCAACCAGAAAATGGTTTTTGTTCCATCAAATCAACGTTTTGCTTTACTTCTTGAAAGGTATGTAACAACATAAGGAATAAGTGGGAGCGTACAAGCATTACACTTCATAGAATCACCAAAGTTGGAAAAGACCTTTAAGGTCATCCCATCCAGCCATCCACCTGTCACCAATATTTCCTACTAAACCACGTCCCTCAGTACAACATCTAAACATTTCTTGAAAGCACTTGTAACATCACATTCAATTTTGTGCTATTTTAGAAGCTGGGGCAAGTCAGTGTTGCAGTGTGGTGTTTTTCTTTCCACTGACAACAGCAGACACCATGAGGGTTTTGTTGAGTTGTCATGTAGGTAGTTATGATCCATTTTTTTGCACAAGTGCTGAGTGAAGAACTCAGATGCTCCATTTGCTGGTAGGGATGCAGAAGGAAATAAAGGGATTGCTTTTCCATCAAAAATTGAATTGCAGGATCTGCTGCTTTTTGGTGTTCATTTCTTCACGGCAGCACCAGGTATATGCCACAAGTGCTGGGAATGCTGCTTGAGAAGTGTTCTGCTGCTTTCCCTCAGCCATGTGGAGTAAGGTTGGTCCCCTCAAACTTCTTAGAGATCCAGTATAGCTGCTCTGTTGGGGCTGCATTTTCTCCACAGCTCGGATTCAAAAGCTAGATTTGTATCACAACAACTACATTACCACTTCAGTTAGTGTTTACAGTATCTCAACCATTACTTCATAGTAACTAATTCACGAAAGCCAGGAAACAGCCAAGAGTGTTTTATGACAGCGTAAAGAATCTTTTGCTTTCCCAAAATTCTCTATCAACCAGATGAGGTTTTGAAAGCAAAGTCAGTTCTCGTTTCATTTTAATGTATTTGTCTACAGTCAACATTAAACCTGCAAGCAGTAATTGAATCAACATCCTTTGCAGTGGATATGTCCTTGAAGCAATCGTAAGAGGAGGAAGGAGCTGAAGGGACTGAAGCTCAACCTATACAAACAGTTATGAAGGCACTGAGTTTTTTGGGAGTACTCTCCAGATTTAAATTCTGGTCTCAGTCTGATGTGAACATACATTCTGTGCCCAGATGAGCTCCCATCCCATCTGCTGTGCTGCTGTCTCCAAAACCTGAATTCTTACCCTAGGTTTAATTTCATGGGCTTTTTTTCTTCCAGATTACTTCCGGAACGTGCCTTGAATTATCTCAAAAAGCTGACTGATGTTAAGTTTGATGCAATTGTTGGGCGTGGAAGCAATCAGTGAAAAAGAAATTTTCTTATTTCCCCATGAAATGAGTGAAAGCAGAACATATGCTGAGTGTAGCACAGCGATTTGGATTCAGAGCAGAATTAAGATGCATACTTCTTCCAGGCCACCGCTTCCCATCACACCTTAAGGTCCATCCCACACCTGCAGCAGGAACAGATGTGCATAACATGGTGTGTTAGCAGAGCAGAGATGCAGCTCTAGAAGTCAGAAGAACTGTTCTGGAATGTGCACAATTGCTTACATGAATGCAGTGGAATTGTTGGAGTATAAATTAATGTGGTTTTATCGAGTAAAATTATCTTGTGGGGAGGAACGCTTAAAGGTGGCCTGCTTCACCTTAATGAATCATTTTAAGTTCAAAAAGCCTTGTATTGCACGCAGTTTAATGCATTTTTTTGTAGTGAGTACCTGCAATAATACAGCCTCTTAATCAACCGCTACGTAAATACGTTGATTGTCCATTATGCATAAGCTCCACCAGTACGGCTTGTACAGAATAAAAGCAGTTCTCTAACCAGAAGGTGTCTCTTACCAGTTACAGTCACAACCACATCCTACAGGTGCACTTAAGGTGCAGTGTTAAGTAATACATGGCCCTTTGCTGATGTCATTTCTCAAATTGCTGATGATTCCCCGACCAGATTCAAACACCTTCCTCTGAAACTCTGAAACAAGTGTAGTATTTCCTACAAATTACTGGGTGCCCTGTTCTGTTTCATGCTTACCACAAAATGTGATTTTTTTTTCATAAGAATGAGGAAGTGTGGTTCTGTTTTTGTCCTTACACTAGAAGGTAACTGGTCCAGCCTAATAAAAATTGCTGTTTATCTGCTCCATTATCAGTCTCCTCTACTAAAAGGAAAACCAAGGCTATTCTAAGCCTAAATACCCCTCATTCATTTGCCCGAGGTGAGCTGAAATGGAAATCCCCAGAGCTCCTATGCCTGTACAGAACACGAGAAGGCATCAACTGGGAAGCCAGAGATTCCTTGCTATGTCTTCAATTCAACTAATTAATGCAGTCATTGGAGTACAAATTTAAACCAGTACTGACACCGGTTAACACACACACTTCCACACACATTTTTATATCTTCAAACAGCATGTACAGAAGTGAGGATTTATTTATCCCACCCCTCTGAAATGCTGATCCTATTCACTGCACAGGATGCTGCAGCACTGCCAGCCCTGGATGATTCTTGCTCTGCTTTTCTACATACAGGTGAGCAGCATAACAAGGATGCTCTGCAGGAGGAGGGAAGCCTAACATTGCAAGTGTGTGAGATACAGCCCCAGATGATCCCAGGTTTTGCCCTCAAGCCAGCTCTAGTCAGACCCGCAGTGATCAGGAGGTTAATCCTCCAAAGTTCTGTATGAACACTTTACCCTCTGGTATCATGTGACGAAATGCCAGTCAAAGACCTCTGTAGAGCAAAGATAAACTTTTTGCCTATTTCTGCATCTCCTGACTGCGGCAGATATTGGCTGGCAAGTGGCCATTTGAGAGAAGCCTGAAAACCCACCAGGTTAAGCAGAACTAAAACTAAGTGGCTTCCAGTGTAATCCATATTGATGTCCTTTGCACTTGTACTGCAAACTTGGATTCTTCAGTAGGTGGAGAAGTTTTAATACAGCTCCACCTGCTCTTAGGTAGTAACAGAGCTAAGTCTGTGCTGCTGACAGGCTAACTGGGAGGAAAGCTTCTTTTGCTGCTTATACAACCCGCATAGAACAGGGCATTCAGGGTGTGCCAAAGTACCGTTTCTTACACTGAGACAATTGGATTCTAGTTTATGAATCCTGTGGCTGAGAAACCGGTTTTCAATATTCCACTAATGGAAAATAAGTTAAAATAAGCAATCAAAAGTTAGCGCGTAAGACTTCTAAATGGATTGCATTTAAAAGTCAATCATTCCATGCTGTAAAACATTTGGGGAGCGTGTTTTGAATCATTATGGAAACAGAGGCCAACTTAATACACATGAATTATTTTTGTATCTGTTTTCCCTTTCTTGGAGGCAATCCCAAAATCTGAGGAGTTTTTTGTCTTGCATCTCTCTTGAAATAAGTTGCTTTATGCTGCTCCTGCTTTTATTTAAGCTGCATGTTTCGATTTCTGCTTGGTGTAAAGGAACATAAGAGAGGATTTAAATCTTCATCCCATGAACGCCAGTGACAGAGAATCAAATTGTCAACCCTGGTAAGCTCCTCAGTTCTCTTCCTGGCCACAAGAGACAAGCTTATTCCAAAATCTGGTTGTTACAGGTACTTAGCAGAAGCCTATGCCATCAAACCTCATGTAGCAACTTCCAGTAAAGTCCCACAGTTGAATACTGGTGTCTCACACACTGGCTTAGGGCACTTGTGAGTTGGATGAGAGGCTCTGGACTCATGCTCTGCCTCCCTCTGAGCCCTGGAGCTGGCACTTCCCTGCCTCAGCCACAGCACTGACCTGAGTCCCGTGCCAGGAGAATGCCAGCACTGCTGAGCTGTGAAATTAGGGTCTGGATGCACTACTGATGTGCTAATTAAGAACAGAAATTATGTAGCTCTGATCATCTCCAGTGGAGTCAAACATTTTCCCTGCAGACAAAGTGAGTAACTGCATCCAGAGCAGCCAGATGCACTATGGCCTCAACCCGATGACTGGGGCAATACTTTTAATACTTGTTGGCAATACCAATATGCGTGCAATTGTATCAAATTTCAGGCAGCGGCTCAGAAAGATGAGCCCAGTACATGCACAGAACCTCCAGAACCCAGCAGTTAAATTAATTTTTTCTGCTGTATCACCACCTTTAAATGTCCAAGATCACTGGCCATTCACAAAGCCTGCAATACTGTAAATAAAATTCCTTTCTGAAACAAGCTTCTGGTACACTAAGTCTTGCAGCTGCTTTCAATCTGCATATAGCCACACATTTTGCTCTTTTCTAAGCAGACCTGCTGCTTTTTCTACTTAGGGTACCATGAGAGTTTAGCTGAGAATACCCCAGCCTAACTGCAAAACCTTATTTAGAACAGGAATAAGTTCACATCAGCCTATGGTTCTGTTACCATGAATAAACATGCTCTCATACAAACTATTTCTCCTCTGCATTCGCAGTTTTTTAATGCTCACAAAATAGTTTTTGAGAAACACTGCAGTTCAACAGGTGTGCAACAGGGAAATACATTCATTGCTCACAACAAATCCTGTGTACACAGCCATAGCTGCAGTTTTTACACAGCTCCGGGCACTCGTGCTCACTGGTGCCTGCTTACAGCTTGTCACAGGTAAACTGCAGTGGAGAAAAGCAGTGGGCAGAACTTACATAATCTTTCGATGACCACATGATGATGAAATGGTATCGATGAAACGCTGGCGGTCTGGAGCAGAGTTCAGCAGTGGTGCCTGGAGACTTCCATCATCAGCACCTGCACTGCAAGAGATGGTATGCTGAAAAGCACATCATGTACGTGACACTGTAGATGTTATTTGCCATATTGATATTGCAGCAGTCGGTATTTACTCTCATCTCGCTATTTCTGTGCAGTTACTTAGACAACAACGATTTTCTGGGCTTCTTAGGTAAATAAAGGAGGCTTTGCTTATCATTTGACTCCCTGTGTCTTGCTTAGTATTAGCTAGTTTTGTGAAGGCGAGTATTGTTCAGTTAAGTATGCTTAACATCCAACCATGTATATTTTGCTTAGCATTAGTTAGTTTAGCAGTATCACCTCCTAACACAGCTATGCCAGGAGCCCCACTCGCAACCACAAACCCAACAGAACGTCGATGAGTTCGTGTGGAGAACGACTGTGTGGTGACTTAGCGCACACAGAATAATACAGGATGAAGAAATGAAAGGATTCAAAGCGTTTATTTCCTCAGAAACGCCCTTTTCAGTCACCTTGAGCCACTCACCCCTTTCTGCAAATGTATTAAGTGTAGCCATCCTTTTACATCCCCTATTGCAGGGTGCATCACTTCAAGGAACTATCCCTCGAGGCTCGACATTTGCCAGAAGCAACTCGCGCTGAGCCGAATTGCCGTCAGGCACCACAGCCCCAAACCATCACCCCGCAGCGCCTCTTCCCGCCTCCACACCGCGCATGCGCGCTGCGCGCCCCCTCCTCCCGGCGGCCCTCGGCGGAGCGCAGGTGAGCGGTGGCGCCGGGCCCTCACTCACCCCTCCTTCCCTCCCCGCCATCACCCCGACCCCTCTCGCCCCTCGCTCTGCCTTATGAACAGTTCCTCGGGTGGTTCCAGCGGCCCCAGCCCGTTTCGAGGGAGAGGGAGACAGAGCGCCGGGAGGCCGCGGCCCTCAGCGGGGAGCGCTGCGCAGCTGGGCCTGGCCCCGAGCCCTGAGGGGGGCTCTGCGCCCTGAAGGGAGCCCCGGGCTGCGAGAGGGGTGGCGGAGGGTCACAGCAACTCTTGCGTTTCTTAAACGGTGGAAAAAATTACCTGCAGTTATCAGGGAGGGGTTCCGGGCTCTTCCTTCCTGCTCGTGCGAAGGGGAAGTGTGACTTCTGCCCATTATAAACTGCCCTGCCCTGCCCAGGTGTCTTCTGTGTGCTGATGGGTTCCACCATGCCATCCCCCCGGACCGCTTCCTTATTGGTTGGTGGGAAATTGCAATTACGGAGGTCTCATTAAGGAACGTGTAGGTGGTTCATCTCCTAGTTCCTATATACCTTTTTCTATAATTCTCTTGCAGGATGTGGTCATAAAGGTGAAAGAATGTAGAGTTTTAGAGTGTTCTGTGCTTGTCATAAAGGCTGCTGGAAGCACAAGCAGTGCATATTTTACACAGAAAAGTACCACAGTAGCTGAATTCCCATACTGAATGCATGCAGGCTTAAATCTTAACAGGTGGGTGTGCTCTGCTTGTCATGGAGGTGAAGCTGTGCAAGGTTCAGCAGTCTTCTGAAGATGAAACATTGGATTAGTGTGAGGTGGTTACTCTATAATCCATGTTTGAACTCTTATCTGTAAATCTGCTGTGCTGAGATTGTGCCTGTTGTTTGTGTGCAGGTTGCTGAAAGAGCTTACAGCTCAAGTACCACTCCTGGGCTTACAGCTCCAGGATAATGGGATATTAGGAAACACCGTCTTGGAAATTGTTTTGCTCTCAGTTTAATGCTTCCTACGAAGGGCTGGACTAAATGCTGCTGTAGAGACCATCAGACTGCTGTTTTTTAATTGAAATCCTCGGTATGAGTCTGCTCTCTTTTCTTACAGACATGAAGTACCAGCAACCACTTCTTTTGCTTTAAGCGCATATGTCAACATTTCGCCCTGCTCTTGAGAACTGCATGGATTTGCAGTGTTTTTTCTTTTTTGTTCTACTTTTTGGGTATTCCCAAGGTTACCTTGAATAAACAAAGTGCCTCTTAAGTACTATTTTTATAGCAGAGTTCTTCCTCACTATGCTGGGGATCCTGATGAGTTTTGTTCATAGAATCATAAATGCTGGAAAAGTCCTCTAAAGATCACTATGTCCAACCCCCAACACATCCCACCATGCCCACTGACCATGTTTCTCAGTACCACATCTTCCCTCTTCTTGAACACCCCCAAGGGACAGTGACTACACCACCTCCCTGGGCAGCCTGTGCCACTGCATCATGGCTCTTTCTGCAGTTTTTTTCCAAAATAAGATTTTATCTGTGCTTTGCAAAACATCGTTTCTGTCCTTTTTCTGTCACATCTTTTTCCTAGAAATAGCAGCCTTCATTCGCTGTCTGTGCCCACAGCACTGCTGTGATTTTGGTTATAGAAGCAGCTAAAAGCTTCTTCTGGGTTTTACATTAAGGGAGCTTTTTACCCATCCATTTCAGTTTTCTGAAATGCCTTTTTTTGTGACAAGTAATGCAAAACAGTTGTTATGCCTGCCAGAGAACCTTTGAAACCGTTTAAGCACATAGGAATCCCCCAGTAGTGCTGTCTAAGATAGCTTTTTTTATGGTTTTCTAAACCCAGTGGTTTCAAACAAGCTAAACCAGTTAGGCATGTGGTATCTGAATTGTGTTATTACTTTAATTTCAGATGTACTTAATGGGAATTAAACTAAGCATAGGCTTGCAGTGCAGCATGTAACTTGAACTTTCCCATGTTTTCATGTAGCCTTGTGGGAGGCGGCAGCACCATACAGTTACCTGCAGAAACTCATCAGCTCCATTTTAACTAATTAGCTTTACACATTTGCATGTGCAAAATAATATATATTTATATGCACACATTCCATTTGTAGTTGAGTTGTTTTCCAAAACTCCATGCTCTTAGAGCTACATATTTTGCCTTTACAGAAGGCAAATCTCTAGTCTGCTGCAATTAATGGGCCCTTTCAGTTCCCTGGTTAGATGCCTGTCTGTCTCTGCACAGGTAAAAACATGAATTTTGTCTGCCTTGCATGTGACTAACCAAAATTACATACAGTAGTGTGGGTAGAGCCTTACCCATATCTTTAATTCTCCTGGACATTGGGCTGCTTCTTATTTTTCTGAATGCAGTATTGGGACTGATAAACAAGCACTGGATCTACCTGTGTCACAGAACCCCTCATTTGAGCACTTCCTCACTGCGGTTATTACAGAGTCCTTTTGTTTCTTGTATCATGGAAGCATCTTTCTGTTTGTGGCAGCGGAGGCAGGAGGACAATCCTCTCTCAGGTCAGTGTCACAGGGGAGGATCCTTTTCTTGTTTCCTTCCTTCGTTTCATGAGTGACATTCTTGTCCTGCTTGCGGCCGATGCTCCTACCCCCTTTAAGCTGCAAAATTATTTGAGGCACATTACCTACAATGAAGGCAACTGCTTTGTTTTATGGTCACTTCAATTTCAGATGATTTGGCCAAAATGACTGGACCTATAGCAGTTCATTCACTTTAGGACGTTCTTCTTAGCTGAACCAAAGCAGCTCTACTGTAAGGGGGCTCTGAGCTACCATCTCTGCTTGTTTGAATACATGCAGTAGTAAAGAAGGGCTCGGATGGGATCCTTGAATATCAGCTCTGGCCAGCTGCCAACACAGACATGACAGATGTTCTAAATGTTTACAACTCGAGAAGTAAAATTGCTGAGCTGATGCCAGCAGACAATGGTGAGCTGTAAACAGGGAGTAAGGCCTTTTTGCATCGGTGAGGTTGCTCTTCTATGAAAAGTGCAAAGTGACTGCTTACAGAGTAACAACTGATGATGTTATGAATGAGGCACTTCCTTCAGATTCCTTTGAGCCAATCACTTATGCTGTGGAAGTGTGTAGTCAGGCTGTATGCAGGCCAGAGCTCTTCACTGCTGAGATGAAAGGAGGGTTATGGCTGGCTGTGACAACTCTTCAGAGAAGAAAGCCTCCATTTGGGTGCAGTGTTCAACCAGTGCTAACCTCACCTCAAGCAGCTGGCTGCAATGATTGCATTCTTGTTTATTTGAGGGACATCTGAATGGCTTTTCTGTGTCAGTCAGTGGATTCTGAGTGTGTAATTGACAGAACATTGTGCACACAAACCTAAATGCTTATTAAGCCTCCTAGCAAGTGATGCTTAAACTTCTGCATTGCTCAGGAGTTGAAAAATACCACTTTCTTATGCTATTCCTTTAAGTCTGTGCAATGACAAAACAATTTATCATTCCAGTTCAGGCAAGGAGGAAGGCTTGGAGTTGAAGTACACTGACCTTCACATTTCCATTTACTGTTCTGATTAAAGGACTACTAAAACTCATTTCTGTTCTGTTTAAAGTATAAGAATAATAAAGGCTGAGTGTTGGGTGTTTAAATCAGCTCAGCCTGATTAGTTTCTGCAAATTACACATCTCTCCTTGTGCCTGGTTCCTCATAGACTGCAAATACGTGACCTTAATGTTGTGTATTACATCTCATAGTATTACTTCTGTGCTTAACTCATAAGTGCACCATTTTTATATGACAGACTCTTTATGGCATTGGTTGTTGACAGACTTTAAATCTCTGGTCGTAAACATTGCTTGATTTCTTAAATAAATGATAGGAGCATTGACAGTGATATTTCTCAAGTCTGATGCAACTTGGTAAGCTCTTAATTAATTATCAGCAGCCAGCTGGGTATCTACAGAGACCTCCATCTTCTACAAAGGTGCAGCTGTCTCGTAATCTCAGCTGCTGTCTTCCACAGATGATGATGGTTTATTTGAAGACTCAAAATGTGAGATACTATAATTAAGACAAGTGGAGGATTTATGGATAGAGTATCTAAGTGATTTGGGAAGCAAGAAACGTCACGGAAGCATGATGCTCCTGAATTGGTGACATGGGGGAAGAACAAAACTCTTACCTAGGATATTAATATCTGTTACAAAGTCTCATCGCAGTGAAGCCACAATGTGTCAGACTGCTCGGTGTCTGAATTATAAATTCAGGTTTTTTAAGCCTGTTAACTTTAGTTCCTTGAAGAAATTTCTTTTTACGTGAGGAGTAACTTACTGTCATGTGGTCTAGTATTAAATGGTGGCCCTGCTTCTGGCAGGGGAGCTGGAGCTTGATGACCCTTGAGGTCCCTTCCAACCCAAGCCATTCTATGATTCTATGTGCCCACACACTTACTCGATATTGCCATGATTTATACTGAGAGTTTCCTGGTACGTGTGATTCCTGTAACTGTGATTTCCTCTGGTGTGAGGGGATCAAGGCCTCCAGTTTCTGCTCCTGCAGAACCAGTACTAAATGTATCAGTCCACATCTGCGCTCTTTTCATCCAGATGATTGCTCAGACCATCTCCAGCAGCTTCGTTTGATATGAGCGTCCTATAAGGACAAAAAACATGGTTTGCAGTTACATTTGGCTTTTGAGCTACTGTTCAATTTATTATATTTAAAAAAAAAAAAAGAAGTTAATTCAGCAGTGTTAATTTAGCTTAGGAGTTGTGGGCTTTGTGTTGGTGTTTACAATGGCATGTCCAGAATAGGTAAACCTTACACCAGCAGCCACTTTTACAAAGAGCCACATGCGTGTGGTAAAGCCATATGTATAGTCAGTTAAAACATGCAGATAAATTTAGCACATAATAGCAAATGAAATAACCTTATGACTTATGAGCAGCAAACCATTGTTTAGTCATCAGTGGCAGTTCTGTTTGAAAGCAGCGCTTCTACTCGGCTATAAAAGTACCATTGTTTGTCTGAATAACACATGACGTTCTTCAAAACCCTTGCACAGTATTCCAACTTCAGTCTTTTTCTTGGATATCTTTTACAGGAAGGATGCCTTGCTTACTGCAGCATTAGTAAATATTCTAAGCACGTTTCATCTCACTGTAACCTGCCTGGCTGACTGCAGCCAACAGCATTGTGACTGCACAGGATTGGAGCTGCCAGCAACGCTGAGACTGAGACCGTACGATCACCTGGAGTCACTTCCTGCTCCTTCTGATGCATGAGGAGTTGTAAATGTATTAAGTGGCACGGATTCCTTAAAAATATTCCAGAAGAACAGAAGTTCTGTGCCCACCCACATGACTTACATCTTTATTTTAAAAGCTTTGTTTTGTTTCTTCAATCAGTCAACTTCCTCCAGTGCCAGAGCCCAGAAGCAGAAATCACTGAATTAGAGCAAGGATCATTTCTTAGTAGAATGCACAGTAAGTTAACCAGAAAACACCAAAACAAAAACTATCCCAATATAGCAGAGGAACACACTACTCAATATTCTCTTTGTGTTTGTCTTTTAACCTTGCAAATCTGTTGGTCTCCCTTGCCAGAATATAACAGAACTCCAGTAGCTTGTAACTTGAATCAGTAACTTCATGCTTTCAAGTACTATTTCATATTTTTCTTGTGGGCTTTACCATCTTCCACAAAGCATGTGGACACACAGCCTAAATCTTATTGACTTAATGGGATGCAAATTGTCACGGGTGTTAGACACACAGAGCTGAAACTTCACATGTGCTATCAAGCTGGAAAACTATGTGCTCTTCCCTACTGCTTCAGTTTTACCTACAAATAAAAAGGTGGACTTCAAACTTAGCCAGGCTGAAGGTCACAGTATTAGAAAGAGTATCTGTGTGACTGAAGCCAAAATAAACCTTCTCTCCATTTTCTGTGGTATCCCAGATGTGTTTTTCAATCCTGGGAAAGTTGTGATAGCAGAACAACCACGACTCCCTTCGTCAGAACTGCATGAATCTTAAACAGTAAAATAATCTTCAGCTAAGACAGGTAGACAGAGCTAAAATAAAAGCTAGCAAACAGTGACAGACTTTTGCGGGATGCTTATTTTCATGCTTTAAACATCCATCTTTGGGTTAATATTAAGTAAAAGGAAATCATTGTCATTCCAAGATTTTTCCTTAAGCATACATTCCTTTACTCTTTAGTTCTTGTTGAAACAATACTAGAGTGGTTTCATTTTTCTATACTGCTTACATGTGCGTAAATACAGATAATACTTGGGGATTCCTCTAGCTGTTGAGATTGAGGAAAACTGAGTAACAAGTATGTACAAACATACCTGTCGGAGTCAAATCAGCAGTCTGTCTCTGGCAGCAGTGATGAGATGAGGAGAAAAGCCCATCTGCCTGTGGTCCATGGCCATTCTGCTCCTCTGCCATCCACAGATGTTTGGTGAGGAATGGCAGAGAACACATCACTGCCTTTTCTTCTTCATATCTTTTTTCAACAAGTGTGGGGAACAAGTTCATAAACGAGGGCTTTTCCCAAAGGTACCTGCATATGATTTGCCTATGGATCTCTTTTCCCCTCTCCCTCTTCCCACTCCCCCGAATGAGATCAGAGGTAGTAATTTTAGAATGTAATCTGATGGTGGATACTGACAGTACTTGATATCTCCTCTGTCTTTTTTTTTTGTGTGTGTGCTTTTAGATAGGAAGATGAAAAGAACTTAGCTACATTTTAGGACTGACTCCTGATGGGCTGGACTTTGTCTTGGTGGGAATATTTGACAGTTCACACTGCAAAAGACGAAACAACCAATGGCTTCAGAATCCATGGTCCCAGAGCAGGGAAAACAACATCCAGTGAAGGGAAAAAGGCGGCCACAGCAGCAGCAAACTCGATCTTCCAGCGGTGATGGTGAAGATGATATCTTTGTATTCGAAGCAAACGAGGCTTGGAAGGATTTCCACAGCTCTCTTCTCCACTTCTTTGAGGCTGGAGAGCTCTGTGATGTTACATTGAAGGTGACAAAGACCACCCACGTTCATTGTGTTTAACGATCTGAAGATTAACTTATAAATGTGTTGGAGATGGCAATGAGTTTGTGCAGGGGTATGGAAGCAACAGAATCCCTGTTTGAGCTGAGGCATTTCTAGATAAGCTCTTAGATTTCTTGTCATTTACGAAGGTCACAACTAAAATGTAAACAATTAAGATACTGACAATCCAAGAGAGCAGGTACATGACTCACCTCACCCAATTTGTCCTGTAAGGAAGTTCCCATGTTTGATTTATTTACTACTATGTCATTTCTGTGTGCTTCCAGCTCCTTGCAGCCTCTCTGTTCACCCACTGCGATCCCAAATTTTATCTGTAGTTTTGCATTCTGTGTTTCTGTGCTAGATCTTACCTGGCAAATAGGATTTCTGTAACAAATCTAACTTCCAGCATTCTCCTGGGCAATAAAAAATTCTCAATCACATTGTTCTACAACTGATCAAAGAGGAAACAAAAAGGAGGAAACTAGTTTTGTTATTCTTGCACAGTGTTATTTTAAATGCATTCTTTTCAGCTCAGCTTTTTATTACTTATGTCCTGATCACAGGAAATTTATAATTACCATTTGTAGCTGTGGTTGCCAGCACCTACAAACATAAAGTATTTCTTAGTTAAGTACTGCTTCTTTCTGCTACAACCTTGTCCTACTCTGGTGGTAAGGTTACAACTGAAATCTGCTTGGGAAATCTGCTTGCTGTCTAACATCAGCAGTATGAGGGAGACAGAGTTCATTTGTTTCAGCAAAATACAGAAGCTCAATGTATATTGGGCCCAAAAGTCTACCTTTTCAGCTTAACTGTCTTTTATAGCTGGAAGAAAATTACTGACACTGATGTTTCAGTTAAATAGTTTTGTTCTCTTTTTCTTAGGTTGGTACAAAGCTCATCTCCTGCCACAAACTGGTGCTGGCGTGTGTTATACCTTACTTCAGAGCCATGTTTCTTTCAGAAATGGCTGAAGCCAAGCAGACGTTGATTGAGATCAGGGACTTTGATGGCGATGCGATAGAAGACCTCGTGAAGTTTGTTTACTCTTCCCGGCTGACACTGACTGTGGATAATGTCCAGCCACTCCTGTATGCTGCTTGCATTCTTCAGGTGGAACTGGTAGCAAAGGCGTGCTGTGAATACATGAAGCTGCACTTCCATCCCTCCAACTGCCTGGCGGTCAGGTCATTCGCAGAGAGCCACAACCGCATTGACCTGATGGACATGGCCGATCAGTACGCCTGTGAACATTTTACTGAGGTGGTGGAGTGTGAAGACTTCGTGAGCGTCTCACCTCAGCACCTCCATAAACTGTTGTCCTCCAGCGACCTGAACATTGAAAACGAAAAGCAGGTTTACAGTGCTGCTATCAAGTGGCTGCTAGCCAATCCACAGCATCATGCCACGTGGCTGGATGAAATTCTCGCACAGGTAGGGCAGGCATCACTGATTTGGTTCTGTGTAAGCTGCTTTTACTTAGGAAGATTTTAAGAAGAAAAATGTTTGTAGCACTTGGTGCTTCGTCTTGTATTCACAGTTATGTATTGACAGTGCAAGCAGGTTAGGCCTTGGGAATGTCAGCACCAAGTTATGTTGCTCAGTCTCTGTCAAGAAAAAGATTACTTACTCTAAGGTCATCAGCAGAGGGAGGAAGGGGAAATCAACAAAAAGCCGCATCTGTGTCACAGCACAATATCCTTCGTTTTACACGCAACGAGGTGGAAAACACAGAGCCATCACTTCATGTGGCTCGATGTTACTACAGCCCATACGTAATTTCCCTTGCTGGTAAGCATTTGTACTTAGAAAGGAGAACAAGGCCGTTGAAGGGGTATAGTTAGATGGCTAGGGAGGCAAAACTGTAATGGAGATAAGTCATCAAGCGATGCTACTTCTAGAATGTTTGTATACATAAATAACAAAAGGCCAAGATTTTGCAGACCCTTTAAAGCTAGAGTTTTAAAGCTGCTGATTACCTGTAGGCTCCGAAAGGAGCATGCAGTTTAATCCCCTAGGCTTGTTAAGTGTTCATTGCTGAGAGAAACCTGTAATGGAGTCACAGGGTCACTTGGATGAACACCCAGAGTCCTTCCTGTCAAAACATGGACTGTTCCAATTAAGCTTTGCACGTGCTGATTATGGAAGCTTAAAATCAAGCATTTGAGATAGGAACCTGCCCTAAGGAGGAGGAGGAACACGTTGTGTGCTGCAGAGTGCCACATGCATCATAGTAAATGGGAGCAGCTGGGAGTCTCACAGCTGTCCCTGAACTCCACTGGGAACATGCTGCATTCATCCTGTTTGCATCATGGGAGTAACAGGTCTGCTAACATGGTGCTATTCTTGTCTTGACACATCATTTTTAATTTTTCCTTGTAAAAGATCACAACTGTTTAAACATTTTCAGTTTAAACAGTTCAGTTTTTGGTACAAAAAACCTCCTTTCAATATACAGGCCATGTAATTGGAGATTTTTAAAAGGATGCAGTTGATTTTTATAATAATCATTACATTTTTATAATAATAATTAAAATAGAATAAAATACATGAATATAATGTTAGCAGATTGATTAATAGCTTTGTTCATAGAAACCAGAGTCTGGAGCAAAGCACTGAAAAAGTAAAACCCTTACTGTAAGTAAGGGCTGTTCAGCAAGATATGTAGAGCTTAGAGTTGAATACAAGTTATTGCTAGCAGAAAGCAGGACTAGGCTTCCTAACAGTTGATACTACATGATGGTCACTCTTAGGGGCTTTCCTGTTATCATAGGTTCTGCATTTTCATCAGCCTGGAGTTCTTCATGCATCGTTAACCTCCCGAGTCTATTAGCAGGGCTGTGGCAGTGCTTTGAGTCAGCCTCAAATACACTAGTGCCGAAGTAAATGAAGAAACAGGGTTGAACCCAAGTGGTTTAGGAAGAACTGCAAGAGAGACCAACTTAGAGGCGAGGGCACTTGTGTAACAGCACTGTTCTGCTTCTCTGAAAAGCTCCTGAGATGCTGGGTTTGTCCTTCACCTTGCTGAGTTATCTGGGAGCTCATTGAAAGCAAGACACTGCTTTATTTCAGTTTGTCACCTTTCAGACCTGTCCCACTTGCTGGCCTTCCTTTTGACACCCCACTCTGATTGTCCTTTATATGCCTATTGCTTCTCCCAGAAGGACAAACGAAAGGTTTGCAGAAATGAATTCCTATGGGGAGGGAAGTTTCAAGGTGGTTTTTTGAGGCTGATCTCACTTCAGATCTGCTCTGTCCTTGGGATCGCTCCAGGCAGTGGCTGCTGGTAGTGGTCTCACCCAGGCAGCCTTGTCATCGAGCCTGACTACCAGCTCTTGTGAGGAAGGATAGAAAGAATTTGAGGAAAGAAACACCTTGGTAATAATGGCCATTAGGAAACTGAAATGTGTCTGTGCACTAACAACCTCGCAGTATCGACATCTGCCAGTACAGTTACATCCTTACAGTTCTCTCTCCTTTATGTTGCTGTGTCATCACACTATTTTCACATTAATCTTTTCAACAGACTTGAACCTTCTCCTGTTATTATATTTCAATGTGAACCTGATGCCAAGATTTTACAGTCTTGTTTGAAAAGACTGTACTTACTGCCTTGTACTCCTCTCTGCCACCCAGTCTGTCCTCTACTCCCTCCAGACTTTGGCAATTAGCTGTAACTGGTTGTTTCATTTTATCGCAAGGTCTGTCAAGCCCTCCCCAGAGAAGGGTATTCCTGCACCAGAAATACCTCCTTAAAAGACACTTAGTTCACCTTACAGGGTTTCCATTCTGGCTTGCCATTACCACACTAATCTGAAATGTGCTATCCCAGTAGAACTGCAGACCGTACTGTGACTGGCTCGGGAAGGAAGTGCTCACGCCCCCCTGGTATGGGCAGCTGCCCTTCTCCTTCCTCCACTGCAAAGGCATTTGCCTATAATCACAAATGGTTGCGGCAAATAATTGTCACCAGAAATAACCGTTTGTATTAGGGTTAGTCTGGAAAAGAAAACAAAAGCTGCTCTTCTTACTGAAGAGTGTGGGGCT
Organism: Meleagris gallopavo; assembly: GCF_905368555.1. Classification (NCBI taxonomy): domain Eukaryota; kingdom Metazoa; phylum Chordata; class Aves; order Galliformes; family Phasianidae; genus Meleagris; species Meleagris gallopavo. The sequence goes on from NC_139407.1 coordinate 25,653,817, forward strand.
GACAGTTGGCTTGCAAGTTGCAGTCCGTTACGTGTACGTCACTGTAAATGGTCAGTTCAGTTTAGCCAGTTACTCCAACTGTGTTCATTTCTGTCAGGTACGACTGCCTCTCTTGCCCATTTGTTTCCTTATGGGTGTTGTGGCAAAGGAAGAGATTGTCAAGCAGAATCTAAAATGTAGGGATTTGCTGGATGAAGCAAGAAACTACCACCTTCACCTGAGCAGCAGGGCAGTGCCAGACTTTGAATACTCCATTCGCACAACACCAAGGAAGCAAACTGCTGGTAATTAAATGTGTGTCTGATTATCCAGTATGGAGTGGTGTGGAGAAAAGGCAGTGCATCTGCATAGGACTAGTCAGCTTGGTGGAAGTGGATGTTAATGCATAACTGGGAAAGCCATTATGTCCCTCTGGTGATTAGGTTACGGGCTGCATTTACTGTACAGAATTTTGGCATTTTCTTTTTTAGAGCAGCATTTAATCTGATTGGCTAGAGCTGTTAAGAGCATTATGTGCAGGCAGTAAGCAAAAAGCTATACAGAAACCAGTGGACATACACCTTGTGGTGCCAGAAGGTTGAGCTAGCTGTTAAACTCCGCTTCGCCAACACCAAAAGCAAGTGATGCATGTTGGACTGCAAATTCTAATTTTTATGTTCAGTTAAGATGTAGCAATCAGTTTTTCTCCCTAAGCAAATCAGAAAAGAGCCTGTTTAAAATACACTCTGCTTTTAAAAGAGAGTAGACAGTTAATTGCCCTAAAAGCATGCCAAACAAATGCCAAAGTCCATCATCCCATATACAGGGCAATTACTGCGATCCTTGAAGTGAAATATGGCTTCTCCTGAAGTATGTAGTTTACCGTCTACTCCGCTGTAGAATTTTATCCCTATTTTCTCTGCTAGCTCTCTGGAAACCTCCTTTGTCTCCTCCAGGTGTACTGTTCTGTGTCGGTGGCAGAGGAGGATCAGGTGACCCATTTCGCAGCATCGAGTGTTACTCTATAAATAAGAACAGCTGGTTCTTCGGCCCTGAAATGAACAGCAGGAGAAGACACGTGGGTGTAATCTCTGTGGGAGGTCAGTAACCCTACTCAGGCAACCTTATTTAAAAGAGTTGCATGGCTTATCAGTTGAATATTCTTCGTTTTCATAAAGCTTATTCCCCATGAAGAGGAAACAATTCTAATATCTGAGAGCATGCTTACTGAAAAGCCATTACTTCCAATTGCACATAGCCTGATGCCTTAAGTGATTTAACCTTTTTCAAATCATTCCTAAAGAAATGGAGCTGCACAGCAGAGTAACCCAGAGCTTGCTAGTACTCATATGAGCTTCCTTCATACTTAAATCTGTACAGACCTGTCATTAAGACTGCGAGGACAGACCAACCTTTATTTTTGACTCCACAACTTCTGCCAGGCCAGCGCAGCTTAGTATCCATGATGCAACTCCCCTCTGCCCATGGTAGCCCCTGTGTTGCTGCAGAAGAGTGGAAATCTTTCCCTATAAAAATTGTGGAGAGCCTGAGGTAAACATCTGAAATTGACCTGGCCTGCACTACTTGAGTTCTGGGAAGATTCCCCGTTGATGCATCTCAAGATTTGTGTAAAATCTGTGATAAAACAGATCTCTGGTTGATTAGAGCATATAAAAGTGCAAAGTCCTTCCTTACTAAAAACCTGGTACTGAAAACCTTTAAAAACATGACCCCTGCGTTTGGGCTTGCTGCCCCACACATGTAAATGAAAACTGAAATGTTACCAAGCAACCTCCGTATCCAAATATGCATATGCCTTTCAGGTAGAGTTTATGCAGTGGGTGGACATGATGGAAATGAACATTTAGGAAGCATGGAAGTGTTTGATCCTCTCACAAACAAATGGATGATTAAAGCATCAATGAACACAAAGAGGTATGTGTGTCATGATCCAGCATGGTACAAAGTTTAAGTCCTACTCCGTGATACATCATTTCTTGCTACTGCTGAAAACCTGTTTGTTCTGTCTTTATACAAGTTTCCAAACTTTGCTATTTTTAGGATTTTTTTTCTACGTTCTGACTTAAATACTATGCTTATCTTCTGCAGAGCAAACAAAAATCTGCGTCACACGCTTGCATATATCACATATTTGCACAAACACAAAGTTTTGTGTAATATACTAAGTGTTTCAGTGCAGAACTACAAAATCCCCCTCTTGAGGGAGAACCCCTGGCTGCTAATGTGGATTATGCTTTTTTGCTTTCTAATGCCACTCTCAGCCATTTTTGGGGGGTTTTTTGTTGGATGACTGGCTTCAGAAATGAAGAGAAGCTTTTCTGTTGCAACTGTGCTTATATTCTGATAACAGATAAAGTTTCAGAAACTGGTTAAGTGGTTTTGTGGTATTTTATCTCTTTTAAACAATGATAGTTCCACCAGCATGTGTGTAGTAAAATGCTTCACAGCCAGGGAACGTCTTCCTTCTGGCAAGGTTCAGTTCTGGATTTCTATGACATTTCTTAATCAGGAAGCTGGGCAGAGCCTTGCCCACACCCTGCTTCTCCAGCAAAAGGAGATGGTCCTAGAACACCTTCTGGAGAGAAAACTGCACGTTACCTTACACTCTGTGCAGTAACACGAGGATTTTCTCAATAATTTCTCTAATGAGAATACATTTCATTTCACTGTACTGACTGCACTTTGAGTACTGATAAATCTCACAAAAAAATCTCCACTTATTTCAACGTACACTTAATAAAAATCAGAATTCAGTGATCTAGTTCAAGCACAGGTTTGTCTTTTAGAATGTACTTATTGCCCCTGGAAAGTTAATTCCCAAGTCATAGGCACAGCTATACCAACAAAGCTAAAACCAGCAGATACATCAAATAAGATCAGAGATGGAAGATTCAGTACCGAGGAATAGCAATCCAGTAACTGGGAAAACCTCAAATATCCAAATGCTTGAAAAGAAGACTTGGACCTTTGATGACATGCAGTTAAAACAAGATACTGCATGCCCTCTTGCCTTTTTTCCTCTTTTCTTTTTCAAACCAGAGCTCCCTCTTTTTGCAGTCTAAAAATATTCTAGCTGCAGCAGTGCTGTTTGTTGATGACCAGGATGTACAGCTGAAACTGAGGTGAAGATAAAACACTAATGGGATGCCGCAGACACTAGAAAGACTTTTTGGATAATGATGCGACACTGCCATCAGTGTGCAGAGGGTTGGTCACACTTACGGATCAGTATTACAAACCCATTACTTCATTACTTTTTTCCCATTACTTTGAAAGTCTTACCGGTCAGTTAATGTTGCACCTGATGTCTTTCCCATCCCCTTTAAGGATATGCACTGAGGCATTGATTCTGTGGTTCTCTTAGGAGAGGAATTGCTCTTGCTTCCCTCGGCGGCCCCATTTATGCAATAGGAGGTCTAGATGACAACACATGCTTCAGTGATGTGGAAAGATACGACATCGAGTCCGATCGATGGAGTGCGATAGCCCCCATGAACACGCCCCGGGGGGGAGTTGGCTCCGTAGCCCTCATGGTGAGTTTGTTTCCTCTCAGGTCAGGGCCAGGATCCAGGGCTGCTTTTCAAGTATTACGTAAGTTTTCTAAACAAACTTTCCCTATGCAACTTTTTCAGAACCACGTCTACGCTGTGGGTGGCAACGATGGCATAGCGTCTCTTTCCAGTGTGGAGAAATACGATCCCCATTTGGACAAGTGGATGGAAGTGAAAGAGATGGGCCAGCGAAGAGCCGGCAACGGCGTCAGTGAGCTCCACGGTTGCCTGTATGTTGTCGGTGAGTAGGCCAGGGGCACTGTGTTGGACAGAGCTGTTCTGTACGATGTGCTCCTGTGCAGGAGAAGAAAGCACAACGAGGACATGCTTGAACACCAGAGTGGTAGCCAGGAAATAAGAAGTTTAGCTTGCCCACACCAATGGGAACACATTACTGAAGTCATTCTTATTCAAGGATTTGTTTCCTACTTTCGTTTTCAGCAGTGGCTTATTTTGAAAGTACCGCAAGAGCATGTTGACAGAGGAGAGACCTGTTGGATTAATTTTCAGGTGGCTTTAAGATTTGGTTAAAAACGTAGACCTGGGGTACTAACCCACTGCATGCTAAGAAAAGCCCTGTAATGCACATCTGGGCTATCACCATCACTGGAAGTGGCCAGATATCAGTATATGGTGACTCTTTGCAGGTGGCTTCGATGACAACTCGCCACTGAGCTCCGTGGAGCGCTTTGACCCACGCAGTGACAAATGGGAATACGTCGCAGAGCTTACAACCCCAAGGGGGGGAGTTGGCATCGCAACACTGATGGGCAGAATTTTTGCAGTTGGAGGTCACAATGGCAACGCGTACCTGAATACTGTGGAAGCATTTGATCCCATAGTTAACAGGTAATTCTCTTTTTTTATTTGGCCTAAGAAAGCGATCATATCCGCCTGTATGGAACTCAGCGTAACAGAAGCAGTGTACAGTAATTGAGTAATACTCACATAAGCGATGTGGGAGTGCTGCTCATGTCACTAGTTCCTTCTTGAAATAATTAAGCACATCCTCCTCCCTCTTCCTCCTCCTGGCCGTCCCTCGTCCTGTTATCTTCATTCAGTGAGAATCTGTGTTCCTGTGGTGGATCCAATCTGTTCTTACACAAAACTTACTGGAGAAATAATGAGAATAAATGAACAAAGTGTATCTTTATGCACTTAATAACTAGGTTCTATAATAGAATTTCAGATCCTGGAAATAAATACTTTAGGTTGCTCAGAAAGGACACAAACTTACTTGTCTTTTTCTCCTTTGCTCTGTTCTCCAGGTGGGAACTCGTTGGCTCTGTGTCACACTGCAGAGCTGGGGCAGGCGTTGCCGTGTGCGCCTGCCTCAGCAGCCAGATCCGTGATGTGGGCCAAGGATCCAGCAATGTAGTTGACTGCATGTGAACTCAGCTGCCTCCTCCAAATTCCACGAGAACAATCATACAGAAGCACTGCAGAGCTTTTAAATATGGTGGTTTGTGTGGTAGGTTAAGAAACACAGCACGGTTTCCTTGTGAAAATGTTACCATCTGTGACTTTTAAGCTTTTGGTGGCTTTTTGACAATAGCAGTGCAGAAGAGCCTGTGAAAATGTGGGACAGCAGTGTGACTTACAGGAGAAAACCTGCTGAGAGCTGTAGTTAAAGAGCCATTTGAGGCAGCTGTTGCAGGGACTCACTGAACTGCAAACCAGGCGTGGACAGGTGAGGAGTGAGCAGTGGGCAGCATCGCTAAGCCTCACCTGACAGCCCTGCTGTGTGTTTCCTGAAGGACTGGAGTGCCATTTATTGACATAACTAACTTATTATCAGGAATGCAATCTTAAAACATTTCCTAATCATAAAAGAACTCTGAAACAGAGCTTTTCAGGTTCTCCCTGAGCTAACTGGATACAGATGTTAACTGCCCCTGCTGTGGGACTGCTGGCTGTGGAAGAGATGGCAGCACTCATCCTGGACCTGCCTCTCAAGTGCTCCCTCAGCCCCACACACCTGTTAGAAAGCTGAAAAGACTCTCAAAGCCTGAGCATAGTGACTGGAATACTGACATTCTTTTATCCTCAATAAAATCTATAGTAATGACTCTCTAAAAGGTTCCGTCTATGGAGAAATCAATCCCAAAGTAACAGCTGAAGGCTTCAGTGGTCTCTGAATCCCTTTTGTCATAGGAAAGGGACACGCACAGAAGAATTTGCAGTGTTCCGTTGAGAGCTTTAAGTGCAAGTCTAGCTGTCAAGCCCAGCTTCAGGATACAGTAACAAATGTGGGGTAACAGTTGAGGTCCTAGGTCCTTAGGATTATTCAGCCAAAAAAATCTCATCAAAACAGGTACTGCAGTTGAAGCTTTCAATCAGCAGCAGGAAGAATGAAAAAAAAGCAATACTTTGATCAAGGACTAAAACAGGAACTCGGCACTGAGCAGAGGCGACACGGTCACAAACCTTGACTGCAAGGTCACATCTGGCTGGAAAGACCTCAGCATCCTGTTCTTGCCCAAGCACGCATTGAGCAGGGACTGATAGCTGTCTGTGACCACAACCCCAAGTTTCTGCCTTGTTCAGGTGACAGGAGAGCAGCAAATGTCTTTGCCTTCAGTAACAGGAACTGGGTGGGTTTTAAGGTTCCTTCCAACCCAAGCCATGCTGTGGTTTTGTGATTCTATGAAATGAAGCCTTATATTTTCATTTAGGCTGAATTGACTTGTAAAACAAATCTCTGTGTCGCTGCAGCACCATGTGCTGCAAACCCAAGTACTTCATTCCAGATGCTCCACTATGTTTTGCTGGCTGTTTCTGCCACATCTGTATTTGTTTTCTAAACTTCTGCATGGTTTCTTGACTGGAGCTGGCAGAAAGCACAGCATTCCTAGCCAGGAGATTAAACTAACATTTGTAATTCTTTCCTGGCTCTGTCATCAGGCTTGATGCTGCTGTCACCTCCCAGCGTTTTTGGATGCAGTGCTTTGGCTTCCAATTTGAAAGCTGTTCCAGCACCAAAACCAAGTCCACAGGCAGCTGCATAACTGCAGCCATCTGACTGCAGTCAGATGTGGACAAACAGCATCCACGTAGACAGGCACCTGCTGGTCTGAACCACAGATCACCCAACTGGTCCTCCTCCTGACACATCTGTGCTGTGCAGGCTTCAGAGAGGCAAGCCAGTGTGCCCTCCATCAAAGCCTGTCAGAGGGGAAAAAAAGGCAGTTAAAAAGAAAAAAAGAGATGTGATGTGGGCAGGAATCTGTGCTGCACAAATGCTCACAGCTGAGCTTACACAGCTGTGCAGCAGCCCTCAATCCCAACCCACTTCTGTGATCTCCAGCCCCTAGGGCCAGCCTGCTGCTGTCAGCTGTCTGTTAGCAGGTTAACTAACATTAATTAATTAACCTTTGTTAAGATTCTTGCTGAACAAAGGTCAAAGCTGAGGGCATATGGCCCGTAAAACATGCCCACCTCTCACCAAGAGGGATGTGATCTGCAAGCATGCGTCGATGTTTGCGGAAGCAATGCTTAGGGATGCAGGCCATCAGGACATCGGATCTCGGAGTCAGTGTTCAATCCAGCAAGATGGGGTGTTCCATGCTGCTCTCTTCCTCCCAAAGGCCACAGCGAGGCAGGGGCAGCAGCCGCAGCCACAGCCACACACGGGTGCCCCCAGGGAAATGCGCAGGGGAGCAGAGCAGAGCCGAGGCTGTGGTCACTCAGCTCTGGATTGCTGAAACAAGAAATTCCACCCCCCGGCAGCTTGTTTGTCATTTTGCCATTAGAGATTGCGTCACCATCTCTTTCACTGGAAGAATTTAAAAACAAGCAAGTCAAAATTCATTTGTTTTAATTATATATAAACTCTGTCTTTATATATCCATAGACACACACACACAGCAGTTCATCCCCCAGTACAGAAGACAGACAAAAAGATCTTTGACACAATTTTTCTGGAGGGAACTTTACCTGGTTTTTCTTTCCCCAAACTGTCACGGATCCCCTGTGCCCTTCTCTCGGCCGGGATCCTGTCAGGCAGTACTCAGCAACATTCAAAGCTTACTTTAAGGACATCTCCACTGAGAATTGTTGTGTTTCACATGCACTTTAAAATGTTGAGCAAGATAGGGTTAAAAAAAAAAAAAAAAAAGCTGAATCACAGCGATGACATTTGAAATCCTCTCTCCATCTCAGCAGTTCCGTTCTGAGCAGCCAGGAGTGCCAAAAGGTGCTGGGCTCCACGCAGCTCCCAGGAATGCCTCGCGAATGTAGGAGTGGGATAGAACAAAGCCATCAAGCCGGGCTGAACAGAAGCATGGTTGAACAGAAGCATTCTGATGCAAAACGCTAGACCCAAAGAAAAGCCTGACCTCAGCAACACTGGGGGAAAGGAAAGAAGCCCCACAGGACTTCCAGGGGCCTTGTGCCTCAACACAACACACCCCAGAGCAACAGCAGCAGCATGTTGTAGATGTGCATACAAACCCTTGGGTGGGGAATACTAATTTTTGGAAACACATTCAGAAATGCTGACAGTGGCCCAGGAACGCTGTTGATTTTGATTATTAACAGTGCCATTAATATAAAGCAAGCGTGAGCTGCCAGAGAGAGATCCAAGTGAGATCACAATCAACTCTCATGCAGCTGCTTTGCCAAAAACTGTTGCCTCTGAAAAGGGTAAGCAAAGCCAAAGAAAGAAAGACAGCTAACCCAGAATAGATAACAGATCTCAAAATAAAATACACATGGCTGCAAAATCAGGTTTGGTAAACAATGGTTCAATAAACAACCAAACCACCCAGCTCCATCCTGCTCCAAGCATCAATTGCTTCCAGCAAACCATGTTTGCAAATGTGACACCAAGTTCCTCTCACCTCATCCACAGCTGAAAACTGCACCAGGTGCTTCACATTTCAAGTTTTGTCTAACTGGCTGTTTCTTCTACGTATTCCAATTTGAATTTTGCCCTTAGGATTTTAAATGTGCAGTGAAAAAGTGCATTGACCTAAAAAAAATCTGTTTCCATACACAATATCTGTAACAGCAACATAGCCAGCAAGCATTTCAAACAGGATCCAGTATTCTGAACGCTTCAGATGCTACATCAAAAACCACATCCATTAGCAGCAAACACGATAGGTACAAAGCAAAGCATTGCAGAAAAGATCTGAATTAAACACGTATCCCAGCAGCGCGGAGAGGTGAAATCGCTCTTCCTGGGAGCAAAGACATTCACCATCACCAAACAAAGCAGATGGCAGACAGCAATTTCTCTCCCAGAAGCTGAGAACACAAGGACTCTGGCAACGACTCACAACAGATGGGCTACTTCATGTATTGTTTATTACCCACATGAGCGAATGACCACGTCGGACACTCCGTCTCACACAGGGCAGAGGTTATGTACAAGAGGGACACGTGTCCCTAAAATAAGGTGTACAGGTTTGTAATGAGAACCGAGATGGAAGGGAGAAAACCAAACACAAGGACATTGCAATCAGACTTTGACCTTCAGGTACAGAAGAGATCTCTGTCTCCATGGAAGTGGGGCTTTTCAACTCTTAAATAAATGACATCTTAAAAATAGAACATTTAACAATTCAAACACATCATTATTTTTTCTAAATAAATATTGCGTGGAAATGATGCTGCGTTGCCACCACAGCCTCCTCTCCTTCAGGGACTCAACCATCACCTCTAATTTTCCTTGGATGCATGGTTTTGTTTCCTAGTGGCAAATCCTTTTTTTTTTTCTTCCCATTTTTTAAAGGGCCTGAACAGACTCAGGTGAAAACTATGGGCATCTTTCCCTAACCCTCGCGGGCCTCTCACCTGGCTCATGATGGAAATGCGATGGCTTTCTGAAAATTAGCTCCAATTTAAGCAGTCTCTTCTACCAACAGAAAGAAAACGCTGCTTCCACCCACCCCCTGGATTTGAAATGAGAGCCCCTGTTCCACCTTCCAGCTGCTTCCGCAACAACTGCACTCCCTGCCCTCTTCCTCAGCTAGAGCACTTGGACACAGCCTTGCTGCAAGGCGAAATCAGAAAGCAGCAGCAACCCTCCACTCTGCATGCCAGGAGCAAGCAGGCTCCCAGTCACTCCCTCCCACTTCCCGAGGCAGCTTATCCCCGAAATGCACTAAGGCTTTTAATAAAGTGAACATAGGACAACTCAAAGGTGCATCTCTGGCACAGCATTGCTGGGCTAGCCCATGGCAGGGGGAAGCCGCTCCTGCAGGACTATGTTTGATAATGCAGACCCCCCGTATTTGCTGCGGATTCTTGTGAGCCTCCAAACTCCCAGCAGGTGTTTTGCAAGGGGTTAGTGCTGCACTTGCAGACCTGCTCCTCCACCCTGAAATGCTGGAGGGAAATGGAGCTAACTCACCAGAGATACGTTCTTCCCTGTAAGCACAATTTATTTTGGGATATCGTCCTCTTCACCACTCCCACAGCTGGGAGGGATGTGAGGTGACCAGAGGGCTAAGGCACACTATCAGATATGAGGATGGCAGGATGCTGCTGTCATGCAACAGGAAATCTTTGGGTACAGATGGCTGTTTTCCTACAAGTGCTGTGGATGCTGCCTTCACTGCTACTGCCACCTGCCAAATCACAATTCCAAATATGCAACTCCTGACAAGGACAAAGGCTTGCAAACACCTCGCTATTCCCTTTTGTGTTCCCTTGAAGACAGGTTCCATGTCCCTGGGCCCACTCTGTGGTTTAGCTGAGGTAGAGTACACGGTTACCTCCCACATGAAGGGCACTTGATTTTGGTATCCACATCCTGTTCCTGGATATTCACTAGGACCAGCAAGGGCTGCAGGCCAACATGCAAACACAGGACTCACCTTGTGCCCCATGAGGCCAGGTGGCCTCTTCTTGTCCCACCTCTCCCACCCAAAGCAGTGCTCAAGTGAGCACAGTGACCCAAGACAGCCCTCCATCTGTCCATTCCCCCTGAATGGGCACAGCGTGAGTGGACGAGGTGTCCTCAGCAGGAGCAACATCCCTCCGTCGCAGGGCCAATACTGAGCCCCAGCTGCATTTGGCTTCCACAGCTGAAACCGAGTGAGACGGTGAGCAACTTCATGTTAGGCTGTGTGCCAGGTGACTTTGGAAGTGGACGTGCAGCACAGGTGGCAGGGTGTCATCAGTGCAGCTGCTGGCAGGCAATGCATGTGAGTGAGACTGGGGCCGGTGAGGCAGAGCACTCTGCTGTCTGTACCACATTGTTACGGTGATGGGGATGCCACTCGCCATCCAAAAACAAAGATCCAACATGATGGACTGCACCCATGCTCGCAAATACACTCATTTCACATCTCTTTCAGGCACACAACCATTGCAGACTGTGGTGTGTTGCATAATAACTTCTGGAGGCAGATTTCCTTCTTGTCGGCACTTCTTCAGGTGTGATTATTGTCCTGCTGGTTATTCGTAATAGAAATGTTTTTAGACCATCAACACATAGAGCCACTCAGACGATTCATTGCACTTCACCATTTTAAACGAAGGCGCCATCAATGCTGAGGCCTTCCTCTGTCTCTTCTTTTCCAAGGCAACAAAATGCTACCCTAAAAATAAAGTTCATTTTTTTCCAGTGTAACCAGATTACTTCACCTTTATTTATTTCCCTTGCAGGTGCTTTGTATCCAATGATTCAGCAAGCCAGAGTGTTTCTGAAGCTTCCAAAGTGCAAAAGAGTTCAAGGTACTTAGCCACCATGAGCACCGGTTAAGGCGTACTTGTGTTCAGTCTCAGCCAATGTAAACCCTGTCTAGTGTAGTGTACCATTTCGGTCATGCTACTGGTCAGTGCCAGAGGGCACACCGCTGTGCTGAGTTCAGCAAAAAACTCTGCAAAATGATTAGAGAGAGAAAACGGTTGGTTGATTTCACGCAACAGGCACAGCATGTTTGGCAATACATCCCTTCACCCCAAAACACCATGTGTGTGATGAACAACAGCACTACGAGCACTATGTGGGCTGACTGGTTGCAGACTGAGCTGTGTCCACACTGGGGCTGTTGCCTGTCCACCACTGTTTGTGTCATGGGACAACAAAACAGTATTTTTAACAGTAAAACTATAAAATGCGAGACCCAGACAGGCTGAGAATTGGGCAGAGAGGAACATGATGAGTTTCAACAGGGGTATGTCCTGCACCTGGGGAGGAATAACTGCACGTATGGGTACAGGCTGGGGGCTGACCTGCTGAAGAGGAGCTCTGTGGAGAATGACCTGGGTGTCCTGGTGGACAGCAGGTTGGCCATGAGCCAGCAGTGTGCCCTGGTGGCCATGAGGGGAAGTGGGATCCTGGGCTGCGTCACAAAGAGTGCAGCCAGCAGGGTGAGGGAGGTGATCCTCCTCCTCTGCTCTGCCATGGTGAGGCCACATCTGGAGCACTGTGCCCAGTTCTGGGCTCACCAGCTCAAGAAGGGTGGGGAACTTCTGGACAGAGTCCAGAGGAGGGCGACAAAGATGATGGGGGCCTGGAGCATCTCCTGTGTGGGGAAAGGCTGGGAGAGCTGGGGCTGTACAGTCTGGAGAAAGGAAGGCTTGAAGGCTGGAGAGTGGATCTGATCAGTGCTTATCAATATCTAAAGGGTGGGAATCAAGTGGGTGGGGCCAGGCTCTGTTCTGTGGTGTGCAGCAACAGGACAAGGGGCAGCAGGCACAGACTAGAACACAGGAATTCCATACAAACATGAGGAAGAAGTTTCCTGTGAGGGTGACAGAGCATTAGAACAGCTGCCCAGAGAAACTATGGAGTCTTCTTCTCTAGAGATATTCAAAGCCTGCCTGCACATTTTCCTGTGCAATCTATTTTAGGGAACCGACTTTAGCAGGGAAGTTGGACCAGATAATCCTCAGAGGGATACCCTCCAACCCCTATGATTCTGTGATTCTGTGTAATAAGAACGTAGCAGTTGTTTTACTGCTAAATGCTGGTCACGTACTCAATAAGGACTCCAAGTGCTGCTTGCTTACTCTGTTACAGCAGGAAACCAGTCTCACCATTTTCAAGTCAAGAATTCCAGAGACTCTGACAAACAAAATGAAACACAAGGCCACTGGGCACAAATCTGATTGAAAGTGAAGTGAACCAACTCAGAAAACCTAAGCTCCTGCAAGGGAAAAACAAAGGGCAGAAAAACCCCTGGGCTGGCTTCTCTTGTTAGCACAAAGCAATTTGCCTGGTTTCCTGCAGTGAACCCTTAGTTCATAGACATCTGAGGCTGCCAAGATAATCTTTTAATTGGAACACTCACCAATATATCATCACTAAGTATTTCTGCCAAAAACCTGCCAATACACCACAGGTGTCTTTTCAACATATTTAAGACTTTCTCCTGCAGTTATGGTGTTTGTTATACTAAGTGTTAGAATTTAAATAGGTTCATACAAATAAACACAATGTGCAAAATGGAAAAGCTAAAGTGAAGGAACCTTACCCTTATTATTCTTGGACAGTGCATCAGCATGTTCCCAAATATTATACGCATAGAGGACATAAGAAGTGATGTTGACGTATGAAGAGGTGATGCTTGGGATGGTGACTGAAGAGCCAACGCTGTTGCAACTGCAATTGCTACCATTTGATCCCTGCTGAGAACTCATAGATCTGGCAGGAGAGGGCACTGGAGAATGAGGAGAAGGCATGCCTGTGCTTCTGCGGGAGAAAGAAACACCACCGTGAACGCCTGTCTTATCACAAGACTATTTTATACCAGGAGCTATCTGGTGTCATCTGGACCTGCACTCAGTGTGGCCAGCTTGCTTGCCTGCCAGGGTGAGGTTCCAAATAATTCAAAAATCAGAAAATGAATTTCTTTTTCTTAATTGATGACTAACACAGAGAAAAATATACAAGTATCACTTCAAAGCGATTCTACCATGGTGTAAAAACGTTCTCCTACCAGGAAGCAGCCAGGGAGATGGGCATGGTGTTCCAGAGAGTCTTAGAGATCTCAGACGTGGAATAGAAGGACAACAAGAGCAGGGGCTCTGAAAGCAGCACAGCCACAGTGCTCTCCCCACTGCCTTGGTGGAGAACTGCTCCCCAAGACAGGCAGTGACTCTCTGGATCTCATCCCATAACAAAAAAATCCTTCACTGATGCAAAAGACAGGAAGAAGAGCAGAAACACCCTTATGCCCCCTAACATGATGTCAAGTGGCAAGGTGGAGTGGGTGGCAAGTCATTTTCAAATGTAGTTAGCATCTCAAAGATTCCCACTTCAGTTTCTGCTCACACCTTTACAGATGCAGATTTTCACACCTTACCTTGCAACACACGGAGAAGGTGCCTGTGTTATTCTGGAAGAACTCTGCAGCAAGGAAGAGAACTTTTGTTAGTTTTCTTGACCAATACCAGTACCAACTGTAGCCCCTGAGCTGGCAGCACAGCAACACAAGTGCCCTACCTTGAAGTGGTCGTTCAGGATCCTGGAATACTTTATTGCAGTGTCTCTTTTGTAACGAAACATTGCCATGTGCAGGAGGGACTGGCAGCGCATGCTGTGAACAGAAAGACAGTTAAGATTCAGTACTCGTGCCTGGTGGCACTGTACCAGCAATGACCACACCAGGTCGGTACCAGCACCCATCAGCCTCTCTGCCAAACCAAGTTCAGGATCTCCTCTCCTGCTCAACTTAAGAAGAGTCAGATTCTGTGAAAAAGAGGAAGGGCTATGTTTTAAGGAGACGGATGCACAGCTCTTTTGGATGCCAGGGGCTGAGTGAGCCCTCAACCACCAGCAGCAGCAGCAGCAGCAGCAGCAGCTGTGCTCAGCTACAGCATCAGTTACACAGCCAAAATGTGGGCAAGCAAATCACATTCTTCTGCCTGGGGTGAAAGCCTTCACACGCTCTCCAGTTACCAGCAGGTCAAATTTTGGAGCCTACACCTTCCATGCCTGGTCTCTTGTTATATCCTAGCCCACTTTAAAGATGTTCTGGTTTACTCTGGTTTTTATATTGTTTTTTCCCTTGAAGAATTCTGATTCCCATTTAACTCATTCCTTTGCCCCTACAAATAAAAAAGGACTTTCACTATAGTAAGTCTACAAACCGAATATGAAGTCAGAAAAACAGCTACGCACCATAACACAGCAAAGACATGTTCATGTGAAGATGCTGAGACATCCGTAAAGGGTTTTAGTGTCATTACGTATCTGAGGGAACAAAATGAACAGCATCTGGTCAGTTATCAGGGCTCTCAAGTATATATAGAAGAACTGCTGCATGCCACTGCCTCAAACACTGCTCCAAAACCCCAGAAAGGTGATGTCCCCATGGGTGCAGGCCTGAGGACCTCAGCAGGAGCTCTCCTCACTGAGAGTGGAATATTAATTCCAGGCCAGGTAAGACATCTTGATGGAGTTCTCACAAAGCAAAAAACCATTGTGAAAATACAGTCCATTAAAATCAGAAAGCAATGAAATTTAAAAATGTTGAAGTCTGCCATAAAAAAATTACTGGCAGCTATTTCAATCAGCTCCATGTGGAGGAAGTCAAAGCAGCTGTTGAAAACACACACACAACCCTCAACTTCAATATGAATTAAGTGGTTCCTGTCTCTTCTATCCAGTATCAGGCTCCCTGGGTTGTACTGCCTGCAGATATCATACATATTACAGCAAACAACACAGCCACTGCTTCCCTCCTTGCACACTGCCTGACCGTCAGTTCAAAAGCCACTTACTTGAGGAGATCTATTGTGTCAGCGAAGATGCTGTAAGCAGGTTTTGGTGCTTCTGCATTTGATTCCAGGGCCATCCCGTATTCAACGAAGGAAAGGGCAGCATCAAGGTACTGAAAGGCCTTTCCAGTCTTGTCTATCTGTTGGAAAAAATTTCTCACTTTCAGACAAAGGCAAAAACTATTTATCTCAAGTGTAGCTGAATTCCTTTTCTCTCCCTAAATAGGTAGAATTTGAAGAAATTACAAAACACATATCAGGCCTCCAGATAGTTGATGGAAGGCTCTCTGCTGAACCCCTAATGTTGTCCTGATCACCAGCACCGTGTGCTTGTACTATCGATCTCTCTTCCTTGTGTTCTGCCAGAGCAAGTGTTTTTCCCATGGCAATTCATGCTTTTTAGTATTCGTGGCAGCACCTGGAGCCTACATTTGCAAAGGGCATTTCCAAGTCTTGTTCAACAGCAAGTCAGTTATCACCAGTACTCTGGTATTTCAGAGCAAACCGCTCTACAACTGACTTTCTGATTCACCTGCCAGGACTTTGTTGATAGCTCTGCAGAGCAAAGTCAGCTTTTATTCCTGTTCTCCAGGTACATTCTCTGGATGTGTTTATACAAAGGGAAGTGCCTGAAAATTTGGTAAACAAAAACAGCCTCCCCACATATGACAGGAACATGTTCCACTAGGTGGAAGGGACATTGGCCAGCACACTTCCATCATGTACCTGCACGTGTGAGATCCCAGAGGAATAGCAGTGTCAAGCACAGGGCCCAGGCTTACCATGGCATCAGCCTCGTGCTTCATCTTCTTGGCCTCTTCCAGGTAATATTCTGTCAAATGCTGTCTGAAATGGAGACAGGCAGAGGAAAACAAATGTAAGAGAAAAAGGATAGGGGAAGTAACAATGCTAACCTTATCTAGATGATGCTGTGACTCCAATACAAGCTGATATTGCTATCAAACGCATAGCAGATTTAGGAGAATCACTACATGAATGTCATGTGCCTGTTTAAAGGTTCATATCCTGGACTGGCCTGCCACCTGCCAGGACTCAGAGAAACCAACACCATCCCTTGCTGTCAGGCACACTGCACAGTCCTGTGCAGAGTGGGATGTCTCCAAGTTAAACAAGCACCTGACTTCTACAGCAGCTTCCTTCAAACTGAGAGCTGCTAAAAATAGAGACCATTGCTTTGTGGGGATGTCCCGGAGGTGACAAGGCAGGTCTAACAAAAGCAATGCTCAGTACAAAGCAGGAGCCACGGTGGCTGCATGGCCCAGCCTTGCCTGGCATCTTCAGAGGGGCACAGAACAAAATCTTACCTTTCAAACTTGATTTGAGGTCTCCTTGGTTTGGAGGTACCATTTGGCACAGAAGGCACTGGTAAAGGATTTGTAACATCCCCTGCAGATCCCTGAAAAATCAGGAGCAGAGATAAAGCTGATTAGAGAGATCCATTTAGAACAGTTCTAAAACATGGCTTTCCTAAATTTGAAGTGAAAATGTTTATTTGTCTGAGATATAAGCTACTTTTCAAGGTTCCTCCCCTTCTTCTTTCCCAGACCCCAGACCAATACTGGAAATGAAAACCTGGCTTCCCACCAGGCTGTTGCTGAGGTTTTAATGCCATCAAACATTCCCTGAGCAGGCAGAAATTAGGCAGCAGGTTTCCTTGTACAATAGCTAAGATAGCAGTAAGGCTTCCAGCAGCACATTTTTTTACAGCCACTGGAAAAGACAGGAACTGGTAATATCCATTCACACTTACATCTAGCTTAATCACAGCAACTGCTGATTCTGCATTACTAACTACAGTGTCAGGAAAAAGAAAGTAGTGAGAAGCCAGCTTATACAGCACACACAGTCTCCATTACAGTGCATACACGTGGAAGTTCTGGACCACACACATACAGGCACTCAGAAATGGCAATAGAGCTGAATTTTCTAAGCCACTAATGTGAAGATCTAGCTGCAAGAATCACTAACAATATTTTTTAATGCAAGCTATAACAAATTCTACACAGGTTGCAGCCAAAACCAGAGTTTGGTTATTTCTTACAAGCAATCCACTTGTTTCTGCTAGTTCGTTTTTTGTAAACACACTTCTCTTTACACTTATCATACCTTACTGGCAGTCATCTACAGTCAGAACCAGTTCCTGCCATAAACACCATTCTATTTTTTACATGGTCACCCTTTCACACTGAGTTTCACCAGTGAGATGAAAACAGGAAAGTGAGTAGTGATACAACAGCATGGCTATTCAAGCTAGCAAGATCCAGTCACAGATCGCCACTAAAGGGACAAACATCTTTCAAAAAGCTCTCTGCGGTGGCTGGTTTCCTGTTCTCCTCACTTACTATCCTATAGACAGGTTTCTAAAGAGAACTAGATGGCAGCCACAAGTTGCAGGAAACATCCCACCACTAATAACTAATACTTACTTTGTTACCTTTCACCTGCTCAGAGTGGTTTTCCACCATCTTCTTCTGCTTGGAGGAAGAAGGATCCTTGTGGTTGCTTGTGTCCAGGGCAGTGCTGCTGGCAGTGGCAGGTGGCTGGCCGCTCTCACTCCTGGGTTTTTTATGGGCCTTCTTGGTTGGCTTTTGTGCAGGATGCACGGGAGACACGGGCAGCAGTGGCAGGGGTTGCCTGAGATCTTTGTTCAGGGTCTCAGACGAAGTGTTCCGTGCCCTGGAGATGGGAAGTGAATTTTGCAGTTGGGATGAATACAGTATCTATAGAATATTGAGGGTGTTGGGTCTTTTTTAATAAAAAATCATCCTTAAATGCACTGTGTCCCAGTACTGTTTAAATTTCTTCAGAAATGCAAGATGACTTATTAACAAAAATTCTAACAGAAACAAAAATAAAGTTTCAGGGACTTTGCTGTGTATTAGATACCAGGTGTTCAGCTGCCAACAACACACAAGCAAGTTGCTCTTGAGGTAGGAATAAGCCTCTGGACTCATCCTTGGAGGAAACGTGCAAGCAGAAGGTCAGGATGCTGCAGAAATGCCACAGCACCTTTTCACTGAAAAAGTGAGGGGGTGATTCCAGTGAGGAAAATCCCCAGGACAAGTCACCCAAGATGGCAAGGGAACCACAGCACTGCCTCTCTCCCCCTGCTATGGAAGAAGGCATCTTCTGCAGCCACCGACACTTGCCCTGACACATGATCCCACGCAGGCCTCAGCAGAATTAAGGCCAGTTGGTCCTTTAGGACTTGCCAACTCTACTAGACAATACATGTGAGGATTCAAGGGAGAAAGACTTTAAATGCTGTGCTTTTAAATGGTAGAGCTGATCATATTTAATAATACTGTGCCAAATTTCTGACCATCTGGGGTTGGATTACCAGGGAACACCTGCAGCTATAAGCAGAACTCAGTAGCTCTACATCTAATTTCACTGACGCTCATTTACGTTATTTTCTTTCAGTTCCTCTAAGTTTCCAAGAAAATAGAAAGTGTTTAGAGTGAGGAGTGCTAAACATGTGCCCTGACAGCTTGGTGTTGTAAGATTGTCAAGGTTTTCCCTAGAGAGAAGCAGCTGAGTCAGGATGCAAACCTCAACAAATCCAAGCCAATACCTCAAGCTCATGATGGCCCTGAGTAAGCAGAAAATGACTGCAGCAGCTCATGATGGATGCACCAGTCTCCTCTCTCGGGAGCGCTGCCCATTAAGATACATTCTTGGAAGCACTCACGCAGACCTAGCCAAAATGCTAGTGGTATGCTGTTGTGCAAATCATGGAGGGAGTTTCAGCAGAACTACCAGAAGCACTGCCCACGCAATTGCTGGAATAAAGGAGACATTTTTGGCTATGAAGGCCACCTGAAATTCCTGGCGGGATTCACAAGGTACAGTGGATGTGCACCCATTGAGCTACACACTGGGACAATTTGAGGGGAGAAGGAAAATGCTCCTGACAAGGGATTACCACTGCAGTCAGACAGGGTCCCAGCAGGCAGGCAGTCTGCCGCATTATTTCCAACTCAGACACCAGACTCCACGCAATCGTTTTTTTGTTGCACAGCATCTCTTCTGAAAGATGGCAGTGCCACTGTGTGGATATCAGCCTAGAAGGAAAAGCAGCACTGGCACAACTAGCAATTTCACTTCCTGCAGCCTCAACAGATTTTTTGAGCTATGTGTAATGGAGGGATCAGTTCAGCAATCTGAACTGCAGGAGATTTGTGTTTCAAATGGCCAAGTCTTCATTTCGTCTCAACTGCTAGAAATTGGGACAAGTGCCACCGCATGCAGTTTTACAGCAACATAGTGCAAGCATGGCAGGAGGCCAAGCACCAAAACACCAAAACATCACCTTGAGCATTACAAAGGGTGAGAAAGATGGGGGACACTAAGGGCAACTGCACATCTGCAACAAATAAAAAGGCAAATTACGCTCCTATAGCCACGTGGCAGACAAATTTGCAGCAGATTATGTTTCCAAAGTCACATTCACAGGAAGAACGGAAGGTTTCTCTTTGTTTTAAGGTTGTACAAAAATGCTCAGTTTAATGCATTTTTTCTACCATCCCACCACTGTATACTCACTTCAATTTACAGGAGTCTTTGTTAGGCGAAGACTGCAGTGATTTTGCTTCTTTGTCCAACTTCCTTTTCTTCCTATCGATATCCTTCTCCTTTTCTCTCTAACACAAACAAAAAAAAATCAACTTTCATGTAAAGCACAGAACAAAACAGCTAAGTTTTATGGTTTCACACTAAAAAAAAAGAAAAGAGATTGGAACTGGCAAAGTAGAAATCCAGAGTACAGCAGATTTCAGGCTCACTGACAAGTATCCTGAAATGACCTTTATCCACTTCTGCTTGGACAGAATAATTATTTTGTCACAGAGGGGACGGAAGAGCTGAAGTTCTCCTTGCCAATAGCTGAAAACTGATGTACTTCCATAGCTGAAAATACACACTTCATTATGTGATTTCTGCATATTGGTTTTTTTTTTGTTTGTTTGTTTGTTTGTTTTGGTGACATGTTGCTATGTAATTTTTGTCTAAGATTAGGGAGAAAAAAGTCACTCAGCTTCCTGACAGGTAGAGGGATTTGGGTTTTATCAGCAAGAATCTATTAGAGGGTGACATTTCAATTAAATTTGCTGCCTACACACTGCCCTCCAGTACAGCAGGAACCACTGAGGCAGAAGGGTAATAAAGGACACCTTTTACACACACTCCATAGATCCTATGATACAAACCATGAGATGCCAAATCACCAGCTCACACTAATGAAAAAAAACTTCCAAATAATTCACTACAACACTAGAAAATTCATAGAAAAGGAGCACAGCCCATGGCGTACGTGGTGCTAGCAAAAAGCATCTAAGTACTTTCCATCCATCTCCTAAGAGCAGGTTCATGTCACTGTGATGCAGCTCGGTGGGTTGCACACGGACGGTGCAGAGCCATCAGGGCAAGGCTCCAGCACTGGGATCACGTCCTTACGCCATTTCTCAGGTTGATCTCCACACTGCTTCAGAAAAGGTCTGGCAGCTGCAGCTGACCCAGCTGGCTGAGAGGGAGCCTATGCTGCTAAGGGCACTGCGGCACACTGACCCAGCACACGTGGCAAGGCTGGGACACAGGTTTTCCTGCCATCAGATGCTCAGGTTGCGAGGCACGATGTGCCCGGCGCCAGATAGCTCCTCTTTGGCCCTGGAGAGACCAGTGGGAGCACTGACAGATTCACTGCCCGCCTGCCTTCTTCCTGCTGACCGCAGGACAGGAACCATTGGGGCGTCCACATTTCTTCACCATCTCCTTGTTCATCTCGGTTCTCCCACACAACCACAGGAAGCTCAAGGGGTGACAGGAACAAATGAAACTCGCCCCAAATCAAGATTATTCACCCACACATGCTAAGCTACCTCCTCCTGAAGGAGGGACCAAAAAGACATGAGTGCATCAGACCAACTCACTGCAAGCCCTGCAGGAAAACTAGCTATACCGTCACAGTCTATTCCGAGAGGCAGCCTTCAAAAAAACACTTGTGATCAATGATCAAAACAAGGGTTGTACTGTAATTCAAGGAAAAGCAACTGTTCTAGTTGCAGGACAATATAGTTGATAGCTGCAGAACAAGTGGGTGGCAGCATGCTCTCCTACAAGGGATATCCAATGGCTGAGGCCATGTCTGTAACACGAGGTGCACGGAGAAGGCACTGCTGCCCTGCAAAGCTCTCCTTGGGCTGAAACTAGGACTAATCTTTTGGAAACACCAAAGCATTTGCTAGACATCTTGCAGGCTTTTCATTCGCTCAACAGTGGATCTTTGACCAATAAGAAACATCGGGGGATAGTTTTTGATGAGTGTTCCCTTTAAAAATTTGGCAATGCTGCAGCAGGAGTAGGCTTATGAGTCTACTCTGAAGCTATGAAGAAGAAATAAACCATATGCAGGGTTTTTTTCAGACAGCTCCACGTACACCACTGTGGCCCCTGCACAAACCCACCTCCACCTCTACCTCTCACCTTCCTCTTTTTGAAGGACCTGTCAGGAGTGTCTGCGCTTTTCTTCTCCAAGTCCTGCCCCTTGCTGCCAGGGCACTCCTTCACCTCTGCTCTCTTCTTTTGGTTCCCCTTCTCAGGGGGCTGGGGAACTCTTGACAGGAGTGGGAGATCAATTCTAACCAGGAGGCTGGGATTGCCAGGCACGTCCCTCACCGGTGGCAGCAACTTCTTCTCCTTGGTGGGCACAGGAAGCTTCCCCTTGTGAAAACCTTCCTTCACCTCAGCAGCAGACCTGTGGCCACTAGTCCTGGTGGGAGCTGTGCCCTGGCCCTCAGGAAGGTGTTTGAGAGTGGGACGCTCCTGGGCACTGCCTACCAGAACATCTCTCATGGGTCTGTGGTCCAGCGGGGCTTTGGCATCAGCGTGGTGGGAGCTCTTGTGCTTCTTCTCTTTAGGAGCCTCCTGCAGCCGGGGCTTCAGTTCTTTTTGGTCAGAGGATTTAGGTCTGCTTTTTGTTTTGGGTTTTGGCTTGTCTCTGGAAGACTGCTCTCTGATCTCATAAGGAGCAGGCTCGCTCTCCACCTTCAGGCCTCCCTTGGGCTCCTCATGCACTGGGGGCTTGCTAGGCCTTTTGATCCCCACAGTCTGTCTCTGTGAGGGCTCCTCAGTGCGCACAGGAGACTTCTGGCAGCCAAGTTTGGTCGGAAGATGAACATTCTGAGGAGCTTGGGCTGCTCGGATGAAGCTCCTGTCATGAGGTTCATTTGGTGCAGCATGCTCACAGGAGGAACTGTTGCTGACAGGCTGCTCCTTGTCCTCCTCGTGGCCATCTGTGTGGGCAGTGTCACTGGGGCTTTCTGTTGGCACTGCTGGTGGGTTCACCTTGGTGAGCCAGTTGTCAAGCTGCCACTTATTGGAAGTTGGTGGGTCAGGCTGCAGATAGAAAGAGAAAGGAAGTATGCAAAGCTGACACCTTTATCTCAAACTGAGCACTGGTTATCAGAACCCACTAAAATTTCCCTCTACTGTTAAAAGGCCTTGAAGGCAAAAGACCATGAGAAAGGGGGAATGCTCTGGTACATGCACACCAACCAGGAATTCAGAAGCACAGACATCCTTTTTGCACTGGACCAGTCAAACTGTGGCACAGCACGCCTGGATTCCCCCAGCCCTACCTGTCGTGCAGTAAGAGACTGCTCTGCACAGAAGCCTCACCTTGGTGTGCTCTGTGCCACTAACCAACACCCTGCACAGTCGAACATGCACAGACATAACCACTGCAAAAACAAAGCAGGTGCTATCCTCACAATGCTTTTACCAAATCATTTGCACAAGATGGATAAAGAGCTGTCACATCTCACTGAAGTCTGACAGGTAGGGTGGCACACTTCTGTGCTTTAAGCATTTATCAAAAGAAGGTATACAGCCAACACATCAAGCCCAGCCTCTTCTGAGCCCTCTGCCTGCACTGTCTGACAGATGTGTCCCCCTGATCACACAAGAGTGAGCTACCACTGAGCTACACTGACCAGATACATCACACAACTAGGAGAAGCCCTATAGATCAAAACAAAGGTCTGACAAATTGAGAAGAGAGTTAACCAAACAGCCACAAAAACAGACATCAAAGCTGCAAATTGCAAATAGGGGCACGATTCTCTGGAGCCAGTTCAGAAAATACCACTTATTTCTCAGCCGCAACTCCCTATTCTGAGAACAGCCACAGCACTTCTCAGAAAAAAAGCTCTAGCACAGGAAAGGTCTTCCAGGACTAATTAATCCCTTCTGCAGTGGTTTTCTTCTCCACCCAGACTCAGCCCTTCTTTGTGCAGCAGAACATAGTGACATGTCTTCAACCATGACTCCAAAGAGGAGCCTGGCTTAAAAACAGATTTGGTTTTGTCACATAAAATTAAAAAGAAACCACTCCATTCTTGTTTTCAGATAATGATCTCTTCCCTATTTTCACTAGCATTTTAACTTATTAGCCCCTGAGGAGCATTTTGTTGTTGTTAACACTATAAAGACCTCGCTCAGGAACTTTAGAAGTTTTGGTTTATAATGTAAGTAGGCAGCTATCAGACAGTGGCAGATGTTGACCCTTTTCTGCACTTACTATCAGCTACTGTGTGTGATCTACACCCTCACAGGGGTGTTCGGCCTTTTCAAACACAAAGGATAAGGAGACAAGATTTTTTAAAAACAAAATACAAACAAGGAAATATTAACTATATTTCTTAAATTATTTGCTCTCGTATGAAGAATTGGATCTAATAAAAACAAGCCGTGAGCATTAACTTGTTCCTTGTGCAAAATGGATCATGAGTTTGCTGAATAAAAGGATATAAAATGGTCAGTTCACAATAGCTAGGACTTCACCAGAGTGACAACAATCTAATAATGTAACATTATCAGTATAAAGCAGGCACAACTGGGTATGAGAAGGCAACATCTGTTTCTCTCATTGCACAAGGCAAAGTCTGTAACTGAACTGCTGAAGTGTGAAGGGTGTTAGATGTGAGACATTAGAGTGCTCCTAAAGTAAAAGAAAGGAAAGTATGAGCTACAGAAGGCAGGGGGAATAAACGATGGAGCTTTTGGGCCTCGTGAGAATCCTTCAGAATGGCTAGTGAACTGCTTACATAAGCTGTGGTCCATCAGACTGAGCCATGCACTTTCCACTGGCCCAAGAATGTTCTTAAAGTGGAGGACTGCTTTAAACCATGGGACAGGAACACAGTTGCAGCAGATTTTTAAAAGCTGCACGCTCTCAGTTATTATGCAACTTTGAGGCACTAAGCCCTATTTCCCTGCATTTCCCCATAACAGCCTCAGAAATGCCAGTGCAGCACTATCTGAGCCAAACCCAACAGAAGCAAGGCTAAGCACATTCCTGCCCTTCCTGCAGGTCCTATCCCTTCTGCTGCGATCTGGGAGAAGCTGAGTCTGCCACTCACACACAGGAACTGAAGAGGGGCAGCAGCAGCTTCCAGAAAAGGTGCACCTCCAGAGATGGGCCCCAAGCACTACAGCAAGCTTCAGTTCCCACCTGCAATTTGCTTGTTCCAGACAGGTGAAGGCATAAATTCTCCAGCAATGCCAGCCAACAGAGAAGGGGAGCGCTTCAAGGTTAGGCACGTAAAAGTCTATTTATGCTATTACTGAGGGTTATTTGTTTGACAAACTCTGGCAGAGAAGCAAGAGGCAAGAGGAGTTTTGATGATGCAGCAGAGGTGTCACCTCAGGGACACCTGAAGGATGACGGTATTTCAGGTCTGACAGCAGTGAGTCCACATTAAGCAGCCTCTACATTTACTTTGCATTCACCTCAGGAGCTGACACTCTCGGAGGGTCGTTGGCTTCACTGTCACTTGAGCTGCTCTCTGTCTCTGAAGAGTCTGAAGAGCTGTCTGAGTCACTGCTGCTCCCTGACTCTGTGCTGTTGGAATGTGCTGATGCCACGCTCTCGGGCTGGGACTGCAGGGCACTGCAAGGCCAGCAGGAGACAAAATTAGAAAGCAGTACTCGTGAAGGTTACTTATTATATTGATATGGCAGTATCCAGAAATAAAACCTAAACCCCTTATTTTGGCACTAAGAAGAAAGGTGAGAAGGCCAAAGAAAAACACAGCCATATTCACAGCTAAAACATCAGAATAAAAAACCTCTGGAAATAATAAAACCTACAACTTCCACTCATGGCAAAGGGAGAACAGTTGGGGGAATACAATTCTGCTTCAAAAGCAAAATCCATCTTGCCTGAATTATTTATTTCTAATTTAAACTTTCTGTAAAGCCCCACAAAACTGAAACCAAAGCTGAACAGCAGCTTCAGGCAGTTACGAACCAGAGCTTGTATGTAGAACAGAAAAAGGAACCCATTCCCATTCACCTCACGTACAAAAAAGCAAAGTTCTCCCCCCTCCTCCAAGCTAGCAGTTTGGGAACAAACATGTACCTTGGAGGATCAAGTGAAGAAGGTGGCTGTTCAACAACCTGTTTTGTTCAAAAAACAAATGGGAGAGGGGAAGGAAAGGTTAGCTTTAGGAGCTCAGAGCAACGCGACAAGCTGTGATGATTTTATGGGATGTCTGTGTGCAGAGGGGATAAAACATCTAAAACTGACTTGGTCGTCACCACTCTCTTCACTATCACTGAGCTGCAGGTCCTCCTGGAGCACTCTGAAAGACAACCAGAAGAAACACATCAGCCAGGGCAGACACGTTTTCAAGCAGCAGACCCCGAGAGAAGACTCAGTTCACACTTTCCTAAACAAACAGATCTCCCAAATCCTATTTTACTTTCGGCATGCTCAAGCTGCTAATCCTATGGGTACCAGAAGGGAATTGACAACATGACTCCCAACCTCAGGGCACTTTGCACCACGGGGCAAAGCATCACCGGGTGCATGCAGACAGCTGCTGAAGAAGCTCAGTTCTGGTACAGCAGGTGACATCTACTGCTGCCAGAGGACAAAGCGGGATGCTGTGAGTGTTTCCAAACACACAACTGAGTCCTAAGGCTGCAACCAGTAACTGCTGCTTCCAATTTCACCAGCATGTAGTTGGGTTGAAGGGGAACTCGGGCATTCTCTCAGAACTTTTCCAAGCAGCAGATTCAAGCACCACAATGCAAAGCAAAGGCTGTATCTTTCCTTCAAACAAAAAGCTCCATCGTTAGTATCAGAGCTAATGGGAATTACGCATAGACAACAAAGAGAGAACAGACTCCGCAATTATTCTCAAGGCTTGTTATGTTAATGAATACTTTTGCTTCCTTTCAGAACCAGTAACAATTCCTCTGCTTCCAGCGCTTCAGGAGGGAATCCAGCCCCCCTGCACAAAGCCACAGCATGGCAGTTTGTTATTTGCTGCTACTTGCAAACATTCTTGCTCGCACAGAAGGAAAAGCACCCACTTTCTAGGGCACGTCCAGCCCAGCTGGAGCACATGGGATGATGAAATCCTACAGGAAACTCCACTCCTCTCTACAACCACATACCAGCGGCTACAGCACATCAGTTCCCAACACGCCTGTGGCCCTGTCCACTCCTTCTATAGGAAGACAAGTCCTTGACTCCTTCATGCTTGGACCTGGGTGACCTGGAACTGAATATCCACTAATGAGAACACCCCATATCTTCAGTCTCAGTGGAAAACAATGCCCTAATACAGTAGCAGACTCCACTACTGAATTACACGCTCCCATCTTCCTGCATCACTGCCATTTGTTTGCAGCATTAAACTGAAGAACTTCATCCATTCAATTCCATCTCTTACTAGTAATGCTACCATGTTTTTTTCTTCTTTTTTTTTTTTTCCTTGGTAGGATTTGAGTGAGGGGCTGCCTTTCTTTTAAATATTACATTTCCAAATTCTTGGTTTGGAAGATGAGAAAATGGGAACGTTTTCCTGCTCATAAATTAGTCTTTATTTAATTCTTCTTATCTTTTTATTTACATCTTTGAATCCCATAGAACCTTGCTAGCTTAGAGTGCATTCTTATTTTGGTAGGATGTATCCTTTGGCACAGTTTCCTTCCAAAGATGCCAGGGCTGGCAGTGCTGGACACCATCTGCTGATTCTGATGACACAGCAACTCTGTTTGATGCAGTTTACTTTCAAGTTACAAGACTCTCAAAACTCAAGAGTGGATGCAAAGACAAATGCCTGGGAGTCCAAACCATAAGGGAGAAATTGCATCCTCCTGTTCTCCTCTCCCCACGCCCAGCAGACAAACTACAGATACTGCAGCACCAACAGTGCAATGTGTTGCAGTTGTGTTTTATTTTTCCAGTTCATTGCTCTGTTGTTGAAACACGTCCATGCAGCTGCTACTGTACAGTTCACAGAAAAAACCTGTCTCAAAAGGCTCTGTTTCTGCATGACACCCATCTGAGTCAGACTGAGGCTGGGATGCACAGAGCAGGACAGCACGAAGAAACACTCGAGGTTTTTTGTGCCCACCAGCAGGGTCAGACCCTTCTGCAGGGACTGCAACTACCCACAGCCCCCATTTCTTCTAACCCATGCAGAAAAGGCTCTTTGTGCCGTGAGGGCTCTGCCTGGTGACGCCCTCACAGAGCTACGAGCTTTGCTCAGGCATTTTGACTCTGCTTTCCCTTAGGGTTATCCCTCCTCCATCTCCCAGCCTCTAGAGCCTCATTTCTGCACACACCTCCCCTGCAGACCTCTTCTTGTAGTAAACACTGGAGGGAAGCAATAAAAGACACCAAGGTGGAAAACAACTCCCTGCATTCTGAAAGTGGTTTTCTGGTTTTTGGGTTGCTTTGCTTCAAGAGTTCACAGATGCATCTGGTCAACAGATTAATTTGCTTTAGAGGTAAGAGATATCACAAGGAAGCGCCACCTAGATAGTCTTTTACATCTGCCTTTTTTGCCTGAGCTGCTGTTAAGTTAAACAGAGAGTGCAAGAGCACTGCAACCGCTGAAGTTCAATTCAGAATCAAGGAGGAACATTGCAGCTTTAAATGAGTCATACTTTTGCATGGATTGACAAAGCTGGTTTCCACAAAACAAAGTTTCAACAAATTGTCAAATAGCCTGGTTCAAGAAAATTAATCTGCTCTAATAATCATAATGTTTTAATTAGTTCAGCACTTGAAAGACGTCAAGTTCTCACTTGCAGGACCAGCAGCTTATGTGAACACCATCAATCTCCCTGCAAATCTATTTAAAAAGAGCTCTTTTCACCAGACAAACGGTGCTGAAACCAGAGCAGCTTTGCCAAACAGCTCTATTGAAGCAGGGGCTGCTCCCTCCCTGCCGACCACCAAGCCAGGCTGGCAACTCCCCATTCCAGCACAGGCAGCTGTGAGTGCAAGGGCTGCATCCAACAATGAAAGCCATCTGGGAACCCAGGCCCCTCAGGGAGATGAATGCTTAATTTGGGTACACAGATGCACAGGGATTTCAGCCTCTAATTAAGAGGCACAAGCATCATTTCTGTTCAGCCTGCTACGCCGGGTAACACGAGCGATGCTGGGCAGCTGAGCTTTCAGACAGTCACGTGGCTTTTGCAGAGCAAAGAAAGCCCTCTTGTGCAGAGAGCAACAAAAACAAAAAAGGAGGGCCATAGCAGTTGAAGGGAAAAACGTGGGTAAGTCCTTGGGCAAATCTCAATTCGCTCCCCTCTGTATGTAAACTGCTCTGCTGCTCTGGCTTGAATTGCCTTTGTAGGCAATTAAGCAGGTTGAGTGTGTCCGTGGTACATGAGAGCTGGCTCTGAGATGCTGCAGACATTGCATTTAACAATGGACATCAGTGATCACAGGTTCTCTTCATCCTCTGAGGTGGGATGGTGAAGTGGGATAGGGCGTCTTCTTCCTAGCTGGCTCCAGAGGGCTTTGATTTGCCTTCATTCAATGAAATCTCTAAATGCAGAGACTCGGTGAGATGCTCCCAACAGTGAGCAGTAGGATGCTTCTGGCTGGGCTGACTGCTCAGGTCAGGAAGGCTTCCATGAAGAGCTGGAATGAGAAATCTCGAGGTGGGGAGATACTCTTCCTCTCACTTGTGCCCAGGCTTTTTTGTTGTTGTTACTGATTTAGTTATTCATCATAAAGAAAAGTTTAAAAGGAAATCGGTTTAAGCTTTGTAGCCTGCAGCTTGCAGCTCTCCAGCAACACAGCCTGAAGTCAAACAAGCTCTGCATTATCACCGAACTGACGGGCGTTCACTGGTTGCACACAGACAACTCAGCCTCCTATTTGAGATGTGGAATGGTTTCTGCTATTCAGGGCTCAGGACCCAACAATGCTGCCATCTGGCCAGCTTAATCCCAAAGGACTGAAAGTCAGCCTGCACAAAACTACTGTCAAGAAATTCCTGTAATTAACCTAATTAGTAGATAACCGCTTTAACCCACCGGAACAGCTCCAAGTTATCTTTCTGCTATTACAAATCTTTTCCACTGGTTTAAATAATTGCATTGAAGCAACAGATGCATCAGTTGGCACTTCTTCCCTGCTTTCGCAAAACTGTGATTATGCATAAACTTCTACAAATTCAGGCTCAAATTCTACAAAGCCTTCTGCTCAGAAGAACCATAGAATGACAGGGAAAAGAAATACAGAAAGAGAGAAGAAATAAGTAAATATAGAAAAGCTACAGGAATTTCATATCCACCCCACTATAGAAAACGTAAGCTGAGGTTTTTAGAAACTTTGCACGAAAGGTTTTATTTTTGTTGTTGCTGGTTTGTTTTTTTGTTTGTTTGTTTTAATTAAAACAACTGAAGTACAACACAGCTTAGGGAACTCTTCCCTGGCAGTTAAAGAAAATTAGACCATGGGATCTCTTCAAAATATCACCTCAAGTGTCCACAAATTCCATCCCATTGCTTTACGAACCCTCATAAACGTCCGAATGCTATGCAAAATGGATCAGCTTCACTCTGTTTCCTTTGCAATCTGCATCAGTTTAACACATTAGTAACACACACACAGTATGTGATGACATTAAGTAGCCAGAAATCAACAGAGCAAAATCCCTCCACTTGGTGCATTCATAGTTGTGTGGTTCAAGTTTGTTGTAAATTCACTCAGTTTAAATTTTCTGGGAAAAACCAAACTGATAAAACTTTAATCTTCAGAAACACCAAGCAAGCCAAATTTCAATTCTTTACAGATTCTTTCAAGTAACTGCGGAGTACAGCATGGGAACTGAGTCTGGTTGGTTACTTACGATATTGTTGGATGAGAACTAGGCAACGTTTTGGAAGGTGCGTCATACTGCTCTGTAAATCAAAAACGAAGTGGTTGGTTTTGCTTGCCCCATGTGAACCATATTTTACCTTATGGGCTTTGGGTGTCAGATTAGAAAGTTACTCTCTTCCAGGGTGTAATCGTTTGCCAGTGGTATTATTCACCACCCCAAATAGGATTTCCTAACAGAATTTCTAACAGGACACTGTTTGTTCTCTGCCGAACTGCTGCCTTAATTTCCAGGTAAGTAATGGACACAATCCCCTAAGCACTATCTAAATTACTTAGTATTCAGCCAAGCCCAGGAAACTGTGCTTCTTAATCGAGGTGAACATCTGATACTCTCCCCAGTATTTAACACAGCACACAAAGCTATCTGTCAGTTCATACGTATCACTGCGTGTTATTTGGACTTCTACTTACTGTGATTCTGTGCTACAGATGTGATATGCTGCGATTCCTGGAAAGAAAAGACAAAGCAAAAAGTTGAGAAGAAAGCAAGCAGATCTCTCTTAATAGCTACATGTAAGTGAATTCAGCATGTTATAAAAGTCTGCCTTGCCAAAGTTTGCCTTTGAGCTGCCTATGAGTTTCAGCTGCTTTGACGTAGTTTAGCATTGACAAACTGCCATGTGTTGCTGCCATCAGGAATGTGCTGCTGGCACCTTCACGGTATGTGCCTTTATGAAGAAATATAGAACATTTTAGCAGAGCTGCCAGATATTTCTGTTTAATGCAGGCATCAAATATTTTTGTTGAAAACAAAAACAAAATCTTTTTTTGTGTTGCAACAGAGACATGATGCTGAACGTGTTTCTGCACAGCAGTCACAGCTAGAGACATTGTGCTTTAATTTATCAGGCTTCTACAGAAGAGAATCTCTCCTGTCAGCCTTTATCTATGAAAGGTAGATAAAAATCAGATGGAAGCATGTGCCAGAGTTAGGAAATCCCCCTAATCTATCAAAAGATCTGGAAAAAGAGGCTGATTTACCTTTGTTGGAAAGGGGAATTTGGAGGGCTCTGCAGCACTTGGCGTGTGAATAGCTGTCAAGAGAGGTGGCCATGAGTGTGTCATTTCCTGGAAGGAGATGGAGAAAAGCAAAATGCAGTATTTCCATTGATACACGCAAGTGAATTCTTAAGTTAAGACTTGCATGGCTCTACCTGAAGTCCCTGTGGACACTGGAGACGGTGTGTTGTGGTGAGAAGCCCTCCTTTGGGCAGAGCACCTACCCCAGGGAGAGGGCTCACTCCCAGTAAGCACACCTGCATAGCCCAAGCTACACCACACAGTTTGCCTCAGGGCTTGAAAGAAAATGTGTGTGGGGAGCATGTCTGAGCAAAGCGCATTTTGTACTTTTGGCAGCAAGTACATCAACTGCAGTGTTAAAATCTCTACTGGGCTGGAATTTGCAGATGCCTTATTTTCATCAAGGCACAATTGAGAAAGCTCAGAAGTGTCTCCAGGTTCCTTATCAATCAGGAATAGAGTAAGGCACGAAAATTTATAGGAAAATAAACCCATACTGCTCCCTTTGGCTGCACCAAGCTGCAGTAGGTGACACATCTTGGGATGCACCAAGCTGCATGACATTACAGGCAGGAAGCCCAGTGCCGCACCTCCAGCTGTACCTGGAGCAGGTAACTTTGATTCTCTGCAGCGTACCCAAAGACCCACTTCTTCTGGCTAATAAACTGAAGCACAGCAGGGTTTCTGTTCATACTATTTTAGTGTGGGAAAAACGAAGTTAAGCATGGAGACCTGGTATTTCAGAGCACATACCTTCAAAATTTCTTCAACGCACTGGCTATCACTGGGCAAGGTTTGCTACAACAAAAAAGAGGGAAGAAGAATGAGTTTAAGACATGTACTCATCAAATGTTTGCTTACCACTGATTATATAAACTTCATGAAAACCCATTAAAAAACACAGGTAAAAAGTAAGAGGCTACCAGAAGGATCAGCCACTAAGATTCTCTGCATTTTGTGACTTGCCTCCTTATTTCTATGCGCTCATTTGCCCTCAGCCAACAAAGAAATGAAAGCCCTAAGCTTGAGAAAGCACACTTAAAGACCACTTGTAAGTGAAGACACTGTGCACCAGATCCTTGACTCCTATGAATATCACAGAATCATAGAATTGAAACATCAAACAGCTTGGATTGGGAGGGACCCCAAGGATTACCAGGTTCCAAGCTCCCTGACGCAGCCAGAGCTGCCAACCACCACATCTGGTACTAGATCAGGTTGCCCAGGGCCCCATCCAATCTGGCCTTGAACACTTCCAGACACAAAGCATCCACAGCCTCTCTGGGCAGTCTGTGCCAGCACTTCACCACCCTCTCATGAAAAACCTCCGACTGACATCTAATCTAAATCTTCCCTCAGCTAATTTAAAACCACTCCCCTTGTCCTATCACTGTTTTCCTGTGTAAAAAGTTAATTTCCCTCATGTTTATAAACTCCCTTTAAATATTGGAAGGCCGTAATGAGGTCTCCCCACAGCCTTCTCTTCTCCAGACTGAACAAGCCCAGCTCCTTCAGCTCATCTTCAGAGCAGAGGAGCTCCAGCTCTTGGATCATCTTTTGGCCCTCCTCTGGACCTTCTTCAACAGCTCCCTGTCTTTCCTGTGTTGGAGTACTGGACACAGTACTCCAGCTGAGGCTTGATGAGGGCAAAGCAGAGAGGGACAATCACCTCCTTGTCCTGCTGGCCACCCTTCTTCTGATGGAGCCCAGGATACCATTGGCCTTCTAGGCTGCCAGCGCACACTGCTGGCTCGCTTTAAGATTTTCATCTACCAGGACACCTAAGTCCTTCTCAGCAGGGCTGCTCTCAAGAAGTCCTTCACATAGACTGTATACATATCTGGGATTACCTTGACCCAAGTGCAAAACCTTGCACTTTGCTTTGTTGAGCCTCATTAGGTTCACATGGGGCCCATCTGCCAAGTTTATCTAGGGCCCTCCGGATGGCATCCCTTCCTTCTGTCATTTGAAATTGTAACTGCAAAAGCAATTCAGCTGTAATGCTGCACTTCAGAGTAATGCCTTGGAACCACCACCAAGTAGGCATTCATTATGTTTCTTTGTTTCCTAACTTTGCCACGGCAGAAAAGTTCACCAATGTTAATGCTAAAAAAAAATACTACTGGGTTCCCATTTAGAGCTGCTTCCTGATTAATATTGTATTTTAATACAAATATTGACACTCTCATTTATTTTTGCATGACAACCACAATGGCTTTCACCAATGCAGTGAGGAACACCAGACACCAGGGTTATCCTCCAAGGATGCTCTCATGTTCTGTATCACAAAACAGGCTGGAATGCATCCATTAGCTATCAGCAGAGCATGCTCTGGAAGCCTGTGTGATTTTGCAGAACACAAAGGGAAAGCATTGCTATCACAACTGCAGCAGTAGAAAAAAGACCCCTGCAAACCACAGGAGAACGGATGGCACATGGGAACCACTGCAGCCAGCAAGGAGCAAAGAAAAGCAACCAGGCTGCAGCAAGTAAAAGGAGCACGAGAAGACTGCTAAAACATGATTCTCCTCTCATTCCTTACAAATTGAGGAATTGTTATTGAGGGTTTTTGGTTTGCTTTTGTTTTTTTTCTTTTTCTTTTTTTTTTTTTCTTTCTTTCTTCCTTTTTTTTTTTTTACAAGATTGCTGGAATTTTTAAAAGGAAAAATAAAGAATTTGTCCTAAAACTTGCTGAGATGATTAAGTCTTTGCACAATTTCCTTAAGTTACAAATTAAGTTGTGGCAAGTCAAACCAAAGATCATGCAGAGATTGAGAAATGAGCTGGATTTTAAGGACACAAACACCTCTTTCCCAACTGCAGGATGGGAATGACTGATATTTTCCTTGATGCTACTGATATACAGAGCCCCAAACCATTTATGTGAGGTACTGCCCACCGCAGCGCTAGCCGAGCGGTTTGCACGTGGTCTGTCTGCAATCTCAGAACTTGGCACCCCTATGCTCAGTGCACAACACTCAGCAGTATTCCTGTTTGCATGCCTGGAGGAAATAATACGTTCTTTAAAGATGTTACATGCTTTTCTCACTCAGAGATGGGTTCTTTTCCTAAAGCAAAATCAAACAAAGTCATGCAGTGTCAACACATACTGTGCAAAATCTCATTCACAATCATGGGTAGGAATGTCCTGTTGGGGTTAATACAAATATATGCCAAAGTACTGTATCAATTACAAGGCTATACCCAAACGACCAGATGTTGAAACTGAATAAAGAAGCAGCACAAGTTTGGAAATTCAAATGATGGGGTACATATTTCAGAAGTTTTCAATTTCTCAGTAGCCCCAGCTCTAATTGCTAATATTATTCAACCATTTAAGATTATGCTTTGCTCAGAGTCTGCAGGAATTAGGCTCTTAAAGGCAAATCAACTCTTTGCAAATAAATTCTACTTGCTAAGATCAAAGTCAAACATAGCAACTTTTTCATTCTTTTTAAAAAAAGATGGTCCGTTATGGTATTTGTTACCAATAGCAGGGAGTACAAAGGATTCACACAGAGGGTGATAAAGCACTGGAACAGGTTGCCCAAGGAGGTTGTGGATGCCCCATCCCTGGAGGTAATCAAAGCCAGGCTGGGCAGCCTGGTCTATTGGTTGGTGACCCTGAACATGGCAGGGGGATTGAAACCAGATGATCACTGTGGTCCTTTTCAACCCAGGCCATTCTGTGATTCTATGATGTGCTGCAGTACTCAAGTGAAGTATACTTTCAAAATGAAAGCACTGATTACCACTTTGAGAACAGAGCACAAGCTTCCCAGACCTCCTCTCTTCACCATGCCATTCCTGACCACTCCTGTTTATCTGAGAACACTCAGTGCTAGAGTCACAGCCCCTGGGGCAGTCGTAGGAGGAAGCAGCTTCCAAGTCACACAGGAGCTGCAGCCATTGAGCAGGCTGACTTTTGATGTCAACATTATTTTAGCACTAGTGTGGTTTCTCTTGCATGACAACAGTAATTTTGTACGCACATTTCCTTCACAAACCCTCTGCTGTCAGCCTGAGAAATTATTTGACTGTCAATTCTGATCTTCATCTGAGTTCAGTGAGGAGGCAAGAGAACAGAACTGTACTCGTTAGGATCACTCTTAACTGAGAAAGTCTAGGTGCTTTTTTTAAACCTTAAGGGAAATGTAAGAAATATTTCCAAATGCTTCCAAGCTGAGGAACTAAACCTGTGGGAAAAAAGCAGCAGGACAGCCTTTCGCTTGTGAAGGCAACTTTTCTTATCGTCTTACAACTGATCTACATGCAAAAAGAGTAGCTCTAGATCTGATGCTCTGAAAGTGAGAGCAGAGTGCTTTATGAGTAGCTGTGTCACTGTACATCACACACACACTTTGATGCAAAGCAGCATCCCCGGGCTGGCTATCAGACACATACCATACCTCAGGGCTGCAGCCAGCTGTGCCCAAAGCTCCTCAGCCACTCCTCTAGCGCATCCTTAAACATCCTGCTACAAAACCACTGCTCTCAAGGCTCATTCTTAACTTCCAGCTGTAAAAGCAGTGCCAAAGGCCCTGCTACTGGGGTCTGGTATCATGATGTGACACACACCAACCATGTTTATTCCTGCTGCCAACAGCTGTGTGCTTGGCAAAGACTTTCTGTGGCCATACAACCACGAGGAAAAGCTCTCTCATTAAAATGTTGTTGGTGCAGATACTAATTTTCTAAACTTAACTCTTCAGATAAGGAAAAAGCATTGCTATGTGGTCACTACTCAAGCAGCCAAAGAGAAAGAATGATTGCCTGAAAAGTTGAAATAATCAATTAGGTACTAATTTGTTGCTGAAGTAATAAACGTTTATCGTGGAGATGATGAAAATTGGCTGCAAAAACTTGGGAGGGAGTGAGATACTGATACTGAGGGAAAATTCAGTCAACTACCTCTTCAGAACTCAGTCAGAATGAAACATGAGACTTGACACTCTGCAGGACAGAACACTGAGCTGCATGGTTCAGCGCAGCAAGAACACCACTACTTTCTGGATGTTATTGCAGAAATTCACACACTGGTAGAGTCATACTTTAGAAACAGTGCAGCACATCCTACCAGGTAATACCAGGATGATGCTATGGGGCTGTCCTAGCTGCCCTCTGAAGTCACTCATCACTCTGACCACGCTCATCACAAACCAGAGCTGACTCACACTTTGGTGTAGTAACTTTTTGCTGCTGTACAGGGGAAGGGCATGAGAACTGCTGTGGTGCAAGGAGGAAAGAGCAGTACCAGCAGGCTGCTAGAGCACGCATCACTGTGATGACACAGGAGACACCCACAGAGCATCCCTGAGCTACAAAACACCCTTCACCTGAGTTCACCAGAGTCCACAAAGAGCAATAAAACATGAAGCGCGATAACCACCCCTCTCCACTTCCACAGCATTAGGAGTCAGAGCAAAACCAGAAAGTTGCTCAGATCAGTGTTAGGAGAGAATTAAGGCGATGCCCAACACAGGAAAGAAATCTGGAAGAAAATGCATCTCTTGAATGAGATACCAGAGGAATACCATCAAAGTACTCAAATGAGGACAATTCCCTCTTTCCAGCAGCACTGGGCACAGCAGGCTGACCCCTGCCTGCTCCCTGGCCTCTGGCCCCCACGCCACCCATCTCCCTTGTCTCATGGTGAGCTCTCTGTCCCCAGCAGCCCCCTAGGGTGCAGATGTGGTGCCCACAGACCGCAGCCAGAAGTGAGGTCGCTGTAGCCGCCAGCTCAGCACTTACCTCCGTCAGCATCGCTCAGTGCCTTCCTACATGGCAAGGGAGATTTCCTGTTTTCACACACCCCCCCATCAGCCCTGATCGGTGTCAGGAGGTTACGGTGTCTTTTGTGCTGGTGGTGGCACTGCCAGGAAAGAACTTTTAATCTCTTCCCTTGTGCCGAGCCGTGAGCACGGCGACGCTCCCAGGTACAGCTCCCTTGGCTCCTCTCCGAAAAACGCTCTCTCAAGCACACGGTTGCTTAGCAATATTTGCCTGCCCCCTGTACAGTTCCAACTGGCAACTTCTGTCCCTTTGGTACTTTGCACCAGGGCAAGAAACAGTGCGGAGAGTTCTGAAATCCACATCAGGTTGGCAGAAGGTGTTCCGCGTGAGCTGCTACAGCTGCTTTGGCGTGGGGCTGCTGGTTTGTTTCCAGCCTGGGTTAAACACATCGCTTCTTCCAAAGAGGAGGCACACAAGGGAAAAATGTCTTTTGCCTCCAGTGGGACCCACCTATTAAATCAAGCACAACGACTCGCTTTTTCTGTTTACGTTATTCTAGCTGCATGCTTTGGCTCAGTTGAAAAAAAAAGACACAAAAGAAACAAAATAACACTGCCATATAATTTTCCCCTGTCCGCTGGGATTGGGTTTGATTCCTCCTAACATACTTTAAGTGCATCAGGTGAGAGAAAAAAAAGGATTCCACAACCCCTTAGTGCACTTGAAGAATAGATGCTGCCCACAATGCTGCACCCAAACTCTGTCTGACCCAAAGTGCTTGCAGCTGCCTGGGGAATGCTGGTTGGGATCAGTGCCTCTGATGGATCAGCAGTGCAGCTGGGGATGCTAGACCACGTCAGGAGAAAAAAGAAACACAATTCTCATGAGATTAGTAAAAGCAGTAACTGCTTTCAACTCAGAGAGCCACAGAGGGCTGCGAAGAACATGTGGAATCGCAGCAGCAATCAAAGTCCCGTGGTTCCCTCTTCCAAAGATGTGGTGGTGCACACCTTCAAGCACCACAGGGCCCAGCACAAGGGAGTGGTGACACCGAACTTCCATTCCTTCTAACCAAGCTGGGCAAACTGCCTGTGTCACGCCTGAGAGCAAGCATCAGCCCGGATCCAGGTGCCTGATGCCCCATAATATATCCCAATGATGCACAGTCCCCCAGTTCATAAGAGACGCTTGTAGCGGGATGGCTATTGATACATTTCTTCAATAAACCAGAAATTAAAGTCACCTCTGGTTGGCTATGAAGTCACCCTGCCAGAAGACCTGGCTGTCACAAGCTCTCAGCCTTTCCAGATCGCCCTTTTTCACATTATTGTTTACAACACTGAGCAGTGACGCTCACACAAACAGCACAGAGTGCCTCTCGTTATAAGCCACAAACCTGCACAGAAGGAACTCAAGCTGTACTTTCATCTGTTGCTTTTCCTTACAGCAATTTCCTCTCTGAGATACAGCTATGTAGCCACCACTGCAGTCTCTATGCCCCAACAGCCAGCAGCTCATTTCCCTTTGCAGGCTTTCTGCTTTAACGAGCTGCCTGGCAAAACACAGCAGCTAATGCAGCTGCAGCGCTCAGCCGCAGTTATTTCCATTCCCATGCTAATTTTTTAATAGATAGTTCTATGCAATCAGCTCCCTTCACCGAATTGTTACCTTCCTGAAGTTGCAATCAAAGCAGCTGCTATCTGTGTGCAAAGGCGCAAGCAATGACAGCAATGGTTAATCCTTTCCAGCAGAAGATGGGACTCGCCTGTAGGAGCCAAAAATAATTCTTCAGAGGTAGGATATGGGCACACAGCCCATAATATCAGAGTTCTAATCCTCTTTTGAGTCGTGCCAATGCAAGGGTTACAAACAGGGAAACCGAAGGAGCCATGTTGCTCAAGACACACTTGATCCCACAGGTTCCCACCAAGTGCTAACACTTTCTACTAGACAATGTGCTTTAACTGGGAGAGGCTGAGCATATGTCCACACAGTGCTGCTGTCCTGCAGTTAAGAGATCCTGGCCAAGTGCCCACGAGAAATGTGGGAAGTGAAGTTGTCCTCACATTATCTTTGTGTCACATATACACTTCTCCGCTTTCTAAGGGACAGCTGGAGCTTTACTGAGTACCATATCAACCATACCGCTTTCCCAGAATATTACCTTGTGCCCTAGATCACACTAATAACACCATCCTTTCTGTACAGACTTCATTTTATTTTGATCCCACTCCCCCAGCGCTGCATCTGAATGTATTCATTCACCCTTCGTAAACTGTGTGCGTAAGTCCACACTGTACAGATGGAGGTTTGGAGATTTTAATCACAACCACAACTGCAGGTATGCATTTTACTGCTTAACAAGAGCATTCCTTGCTCCCAGGGCCTTAAGTTGAGAATCCGGGAATAACAACAAGTCATTCATGTTTGACCTGCCATTTTGTAGCTGTGAATCAACAAAAAAGACAAATTTATGCAATGCTTGTGAAGCAAGGAGACCCTTCTCGAATCCCATCCAACACCTCTGACCATGAAGTGGGTAGTGGTGGAAACATTCAATTTTATGGTGCAAAACAAACAAACAAACAGAAGCAAACAAACCAAAAAAAGGGGAGAGATCAATCTCATTTGTTAAGTGAGTTGCTTCTCAATTTACTTCTCACTTCGTAGGTGAAAGAGTCATCCCGTGATGTTTCACTATAAGGAACAAAAGGAGCTACCTACCAACATTAATAAAACCGTTAGGAAAAATAAGTCCAGTGCTGCACATTTGTTTAGACTCTATGCCCTTAAGAATGCTTCAGGATTTATCAACACTGTCTCTCAAAGCAGCCTCGCTGATTCCTGGCCCTGCCATCAAGCCTATTACCTTTAAGACATCACTGTCTTTGTAAACTGAAGTAATAGGCAGGGGACAAAGGCTGAACGTAAGGTTTTTTATTCAGACAAGAGGGGAAATAACGTTGAGTTTCTGTATGTGAATGCAAAGTGAGTCACTGCTGTTATCTGCTGTGGATTCACCTGCCCTGCAGTGGATCTGCTCATCTGTTCAGACAGGAGGGCTCAACTCCCCAGTGCTGCAGGAGCAAGAGCTGCCCATAATGAATCCAGAGTTGCAGGTGATAGATGCCTTTGAAATTCAATTAACCACAAAACACATGCTAGAAGACATGACTTCCCTAAACGATGTCAAGGGACATCACAGGGAAGAAGCTGCTTCCTAAAAGCCAACAGCCCACCCTCTCACCCCTGCCGCCCATCTGACACTGCGTATCCAGCACAGAGCTTATCCAGGTACCCAACCATGTAAATGAAATTGCAATTAGAGTTTTGTCTAGCACATAATCATCCCCTGCATTAGTTTCAATTCCCTTTCTATGGTGCTCTTCTTAGACCACAGACCAATAGCGCTTCTGCTTCATTAAGGTGCAGGATTTCTGACATGCACTGAGCTCCAGAAATATGTGTTTAATGGAAAGTGAGTGGAAAGAAGGTCACTCAGCAGAGAGCATCATCACCAAAGCTGCCCTGTCTTAGCTTAGATTATTGCAGATGCACACATAAGGTAACACAAAGATCATGTGGATGGGAAAAAAGGTAGGATGGATATAGAAATGGAGCCAAGGGAGCTGAGAGAGAACAAGGAGTCTCATTTCTGACAAATAAGTGTTTTTTTCTCTAAAGAAAAAAATAAACACACTAAAAAAAAGGCTTTAAAAGTACAGTTCTAAAGCAAGTTTCTGCTTTTAAACTTTTGGGTAATGAGGAATGAGTAATGAAGAAGATAAGACTCCACGTTGCTTTACTACCACCCTAGGAGTAAAACATCTGGTTGAGCAAATAATGAACTTCAGAACACACTGCTCTTCCCATTTTGAGTTACAATACGTTGTGCCAAATCAACATTGAAGCAAATACTGTCTCTCAGCATGAAACTATTTTCACAACTTCTTGACAATGTTACATTACCAGCTTCCTGTTTTTCCACATGAAACTGCCTACAGCTATTTGCAGCTGATCAAAACATCTTCCAACACACTTTACCTGGAAAAGCAGACAGCATCCACCCTACTCCTTTTTATTAGAAAGTCAAAATGCAATTCTAAAAGTGTCTCCATAGGTCTCCCTACCCAAACATCTCAGAAATCAGCACTGGGAGATTCACGTGCCACAGATAAGGACACAGATAAGCCTAAGGATGAGCACAGTAATGCTCCCCAAACCTTGACGTACCAGCAAAGGAGGTCTCTCCATTCCTTGTCCTACCCAGGAGAAAACCAAGCAGAATTCTACCTTAAAATGCACCTTCTAGACATGATAACATGCACAGCCATCAGTGCTTCGGCAGCCTCTGTTATTCAATGCCCTGCTTTCCCACAGCTGAATCCTGCCAGCCCTCTGACAGTCGCACTCACCTCAGTGGGCTCAGAAGAGATGTTCAATTTGGATAACTTGACCTTGGTGTTTGCCTTCAAATCTGAGATGTTTTCATACGGTTCACCATGGTATTCCTCCAGCAGAGGCTTGAGATCCGGTGACTCCACCGGAGCCTGCTCTTGGCCATCCATTGGTCTGACGTAGGCAGTTGGTTTCTGCTGCATTGCACTGGTTTTTGATGGCAAAGGTGGGGGAAAGGGTTGAGAGGAAGGCTGAGTGGTGCCAGCCAAGATAACGGCGGAGTTGTCCTGACTTTTATTCTTCCGTGAGCCCACCGCTCGGTCCTGAGGTGATTGAGTGTAGGCTGGCCCGTGACCTTTGCTGCTGTTCTGTGACTTGGAATTAGTGTGCTGGATGGAATGTAGAGGTGACAGGGGTGCCACTGGAGAAGACAAAGATGGCAGCAACGGGGAAAGCTCCAAAAGAGTGGCCTGAGGTTCAGGAGCACGACCTCCGCCACCAGAATGCCTGTCAGTTCTGTTGTGGTGAGAACTGGCATGACTGTCCGGCCTGCCACGCTTGTGTTCCTGACCTTGGCCCCAGCTGCTGGACGAGCTGTGACTCTTGGCATGCCAGCCTGGAGCTGATCCTGTTCCTGGTTGTGCCTTTTGGTTGGGAGCGTAGTGGCCTGGACGGGGAGGAGCAATGACTGGAGGTCCCATGTGTGGATAGTGGGTTGCATGGTGGAATGAAGATGATAATGTACGGCTGGTCTTTTCAGGGAAGGATGGGCGATTGGGCTTTCTCTGTGAGATCTGAGGAACGTCGCTCTCTGGTATCCCTATGAGATTCTGATGGCACCTGTCGTTAATAAGATCCTGCAAGTCATCGTAATTGCCCAGCATATTCTGAATACGGCTTGACAACTCATCCTCTTTATTAGTCTGAAACAGAAGAACAGAGTGGGAAATCTGAAAAGCACAGAAAAAACCAATCCCTTAGATCCAGCTCAAGAAGAGATACCCTCTGAGATCTTATTTTAATCATCACAAGTTAAGCTATCAAGGTCAACTTGTTTCTGCAGGCAGTCTCTGCAAAGCAGATCATGCTGCTCTTATCAGTATTACTCCCTGGAGTAGATGCTGAAGGCACACCTGTTTTCAACCACAGCTGCAAACAGATGTATAGCCCAGCCACTCGTGAGAACTCTGCACCAACTCCCAGACTTCAGGAGACCCCCAAAAGAACCTGCCCAACCCGAAGTCCACACTGCATGTTACCACCTGTGGAATTTTAAGTGCACACACTACTACCCGCAGTTGAGCAGATGGGACCACCATGCAGCCCCCCACCACTACCTTGTACGGCTCAGGAAAGAGCGGGGTGTTCTCAGGGAACTTGTCTTTCTCCTGCAGAGCCTCCTGATTCCGCCTCTGTCTCTCCTGAATACGCAGCAAGTTTCTGTCCTCATTGTACAAGCTTTAGGAAAGAGAGAATGAAAGACTGGTTAATGTTTCACAGCAGTCTTATCAACGAATATCCGCTTTGTGCGGAACCCTTTGCTTTCAGACAACTACATCCAGCACAGCATCTTGAAATGCACAGGTTGGTTACAGGCAATAAATTGGTCACGCCTAGTATTTGCAATACTGCAACACAGTGTAACATACAACATACAGCGTGCATCCTTCTCACAGATTTCCACTGCCAACACCATTTATTAAGAAAGGTG
Source organism: Meleagris gallopavo (assembly GCF_905368555.1). Lineage (NCBI taxonomy): Eukaryota > Metazoa > Chordata > Aves > Galliformes > Phasianidae > Meleagris > Meleagris gallopavo. The sequence continues at coordinate 25,697,126 of NC_139407.1, forward strand.
GGAAGAAGGAAAATAATCATCCATTTAATGGTGAAAAGCAATCTGAGAAGTATTACTCATTACTTCAGTTCTTCACTTGGGAGAAAAATCAATTTCAGAGTTTGAACTTTACCAACTTTAGAAACTGGCTTGAAAACCCCCACATAGGTACTCAATGCTTAATTAGGAAACCACGTAGTTGCAATTAAAGTCATCACATAACCATGTTTAAAGAGAGGGTCTCAGGAATTTGGAAAACCCAACACAGGAGCACTTCATTCTTCCTGAACTACAAACACCCCCCTCACTTCACCAGCCTTACATCAAAACAGCAATAAAGCTGTCTCAAACACACAGCAGGAAGACTCCATGGAAAACCAGGCATTGCAAGCTGCATTTCTGCAGGAGGCAGCATAGTGGTGAAGGAGAGAAATGCCTGCGTCTGCATACTTTGCCAAAGAGATTTTTCTTCCCAGGTATCTATGAATGTTAGAGCAGTGGATCTCCTTACTTTGCAATGGTGCCTCACAGCAGAGCTTCATCTTGCAATGTCTGGTTTTCCATGGAGTCTTCCTGCAATGTGTGTGACACATGGATTGTGGAGACATGGACATGTGAAACTTTCTTAGTTTGACTTCAGATGTGTCCCAGACTGGCAGGGAATCATCACATCTCGCCCACAGTGATGCCTCCTCAGCCATCACACACTGTCAAATACTCAAAATTCAGTTGTCCCCAGAGAACAGGTCTGACTGCTGCAGTGTGGTTTTCCTGACTCCAAGAGAGCTCTGGAAATGATCTGCCAAGTGGGAAATTTCCATAAATGGAATTGCAGCAAGGAGGTACTTATTCTACTGAGACAGATAAACATATTTAGGGGTTAAACTATGCACATTTAAAATAGTTTCCAACTTTGCTAGTGCTGGACTGTTCCCAAACACAGCAAAACCAGAAGCTTCCAGTAAGCACTACGTACCTCGCTTCTGAAAACAATGCAAGTTAAAAAATAAAAAGGAATCACACATCACTGGTTCGGTAAACATACAACCTATCTGCTAAAAACCATATGCAAGAGAAACATTTCCTCTGTGCATCTGATGGCATCTAGCAAGTGAAAAAATGCCCTACGTATCATTAATTTGCTGCACAGCTGCCTTATGAGTGCTGGCAGATGCGCAACATATCAACTGGAGAAGATAACAAATTAGGAAGACTGACAAGGGGAGCTAAAAGAAATTGTGGCTACATCCAGTACTCGAAATTGTGTGCAAGCAATTTCTTAAATGAATGCATTTTGTGTTCACAGTATTTTCTAAACTTTTCTATCTGGAAAATTTTTACTGAATGAAACATCACCTTCCAAGCATTCCAGGAAGTAGAAAAGGATTCTGTAAATATTCTTCATATAAACTCACAGAAATTCCCTTTAGAGCAAACATGGAAAAGCCCCAGAAGATGATCTAACAGCTAAGACATTGTTTGTTAGCACAAAGTGGACCTCTGGAACCCCCCCGTACACATCATGAGATTATGGCATTTCGGGACACCGACACCAACTGCAGAGCACATTTGTTAGATGAGCAGGACTTGACCTGGAGCAGCTCCTCTTTCCCCCAGCTCACTTCCCATGTAGTTGCAGAAGGCAATGCAATAGGGAGGTCAGACACCTCATCCCACATTTGCTGGCTTTCCCTGCAGGTTGCACAGCTCTCCAGCAAGAAGAGCTCTCTTTGGACTCACCAGCACCTTCACTGCCCTAACTTTTGCCCATGGAAGCCAGTACTGTGCACTGACTACCAACAGTGCTCAGCTCCATGACAAAGATCCAATAGGAACATGCAGTTACCCGAATCCCTCCCCATCCCAGCCACACCAGTGGCAAGAAATACAATTACAATGAACTCCTCTTCCTGGTGATCCAAGCAGAGATTTGCTGCCACAATCAGACCTGGAAGCATTTGCACACAATGCACGTTTGCTCATTCTGGCCACATGCCACATAGTTTTGTTTCATCACACACACATCTCCCAGGGAAAACAGCAGAGGCACTTTTTGGACATAATCCCATCTCAGGCTGCAATGGGCTTTCTAAAACAGGTTTCTTCATCACCTCCTTTAGCATCAGCCATTCCCCAGCCAAGCTTTCCTCTGGCAGCTCTCAGCCACTGTTTTCATCATTGCGTAGGCAGCACAGAGGGGAAATTACCAAACATAAAGGGTATCTGCTTTTTTGCAACATGACAGCATTACACAGAGCTAAGCTCCTTCCCTCTCTTCATGCCTCCTGATAGGGATTTTGACTCAGGTTGCCCTGTGGCTATTTCTGTCTTGGTCCACAAGTAAATATCAAGCACTCGGTCATACACATGCTTGGTTTTGTTTATTTTCTCCCAGTACTTACTGAGATTCTGACAGTGTTGGCTGGGTTAGAGGATACACAGATATTGCACTACCTTTCCCCAAGCACATTTTGCTGATAAACTTCACTGCACCTCAGATCCAGGCCTCCTGCCACGGGTCGTTGAGCTGGCACAGCTCCGTGCTGAGAAAGAGCTGTTTAAAATATGCACCTAAACAATACAGAAGGATAAAAGCAGCAGCAGATGCTACATCTTGTTTTACCTCCCCAGGTGAGAAATTGCTCACCTCTTTTGGCTGGGCAGGAAGATGGAAGAGCCACAAAGTTCAACGAAGGCCTCTTGGGGAGTGCTTTCACAACTAAAAGAGTAATTCCTCCCAACAGGCCTACTCCAGACCACAACAATCTCAGTTACCTTTAAAAGCCTCTAAAGTCACTGCTAGAGCACAAAACATCTCTTTACCATCTGTTTTATTGTTCAATGAGGTACCTGCAGCAGTAATTGAAAACCTGAGATGGAAAGAACAAAAGATCACACCACTATCAACAGCAAATGAAGAGTGAAAAGAGTGATAATCCCTGAACACCGGTACCAGTGTGTGTGTATTTGCCTGGCTGGCAGATCGCTGAGATTCTGAATCACTTCACAGCTGGGCCCTGCTGCAGAGCAAACAAGTGGAAATTCTGATCAAATTCTGTTCCAAATTGCAGAGGAAGCTGAGCCAAACCCACAGAAAATGGCAAAAATATTCTAATCGGCTTCAAGGGACTCCATGTCAGGCAATGGGCGAGCATTCTTCTTGTACCACAGTTGTATTTCATCCTCTTTACCACAAGCTCTCCCAGTAATAACACTACATCTATTAAGATAAAATAAATGCATGTACACATACATATGGGAGCAGAAACTGATGGGAAAGGATGCAGAGGAACACCAGTGTGAGGTACTAAGAACACCAGGTAAAACCATAAGGGCTTCTTCTGTTTGTCCCCCCAGAAAGATGCCCTTTACATCATACCCTGTCAAAAGTATCTCACAAGTTCTTGACTTAGAGCAGGAGAAGCAGAACACTCACAAGCAGTTTAACAGCAACAATTACAAAAAAATCCAAGCCACATAGCTTGACTTTGCAAAATGTTTTCTATCCAAGCCCTGTGCTGCGTTCCCAGTGGATTATGGATATCCTTCTATTTCTGGGCTGGCAAGCATCCAGATTCAGAGCAATCAAACTGTTTTCCTCAGAGCTCCTGATTACATTCAAACAAAAGGAAAACCCAACACACTTGTAACTCGCATCTCTTGCAGCTATAGTATTTACCAAAACACAACTCTTCCCTATCTGCATCCCAACACTGCGTGCAGCACACTTTGCACACTTTGTGTGCTGCCTGCTGCAGCAGCAGTGAACCCTTTTAAGACCTTTTCTTTCCCTGGACCCTCCTTGACCCCTAGCTCGCTTCCCAGCAATAAATTCCTTTTACAAAGCTGTGAAGAGGAGAAGAGGAGGGACGCAGGAGGGAAGGATGCCATGAGTCACCATGATGCCTGCTCCCTGACTCTGAAAGCAGAGGGACATGCCACTGCTGCAGGGCTAGTAGGTAGGCATGGGGCCTGCAAGTCAGCAAGTGAGCATAGTATCAGTTCTGCTCTGCTTCCCCTGGCTGCTTCATGTCACAGTGGTGATTCCCAGCTGACAGCCATCCATCACCTCTGCAGTTCTGTGTACCTGTCAAGAAACCTACTCCAACCCCATCCTTGCTTTCCAACAGCTGGTAGATCGATTTGCCTTTGGAGTTTTGAGCTCCACAGCAAGCAAGCATATGCACAGATCTCCCCTCCTCACCACGGGAAATAAAACAAAACAAACAAAGAAAACAACCCAACCCCCTACATCATGCTTTGCTCCACGCAGAGATGGCCAAATGCTCCTGGGCTGAATGCTGCCCTGTACAGCAGGGTACAGTGGCCTCTGTTTGACAGCAGAATCGTGGTCTGTAACACAAGCCATGAGGATGCCTGCGTGCTCCCAAGCTGTTCTCAGAGCCATTGCTGTCTTTAATGCAGGTTCAAATGCTGGCGTGTGACTACATGGCCCATGACACCGTTCTCAGAAAATAGCCTGCTGTGGACAGAGAGCTGCCTCTCCTCCTGTTCTGGGTGCTCTCTGTATGAAAACAAAATGAAAATAAAAATGTGTATTTGCTTTAATTGTAATCAGATCTGCTACTGGCCCCAAAATGAATGACTCCAGCAGTAGGGAAGGGGGTGGGGAAAGGCTAAAAGCAAACACAAATGACGCTTGCTTCCCTCTGAACACGCAGAACCTCTTCCTCATAAACATTAAGAGGGAACATTTCCTTTTAGTACAACTGCAGGAAAACATTAATTTATTCAAGTCATTTTGTCATTAAGACAGCCTCTCTTCTATGATGAGAAGCTGCTGATCAACATTTCCCAAGAGCAGGGGACACGTTCTTGTTTAACTTGGAAAGAAAAGCTGCCACGCATGGCCCAGGCAGCTCACCCCACGAGGTGGAGACATGCAGATCAAAGACAGACGTTACATTCACACTGAACAGCAGGCAACTTGCCTCATCCCAACCTTTCCTTCCTTTCCTTTATGGTAATGCCCTCACGTTGTGACTTGCTGGATATTGTTAAGGTCCTTTTCACATCATCAAACACTGTTTCACAGCACATACGCAGTTTGAGCAGAAACCAATGATAAAAAAATGCAGCAGCAGTGCAACAGATGGCACAGCTAGTCAATTATTTCCTGCATCAGCACCATCAACACTGGCACCATCGGACTGCTGAGCAAAAGATGGAGGCCTCATAGCCCATCCACGAGTGTATATATAATCTCCACTTAACTGTCTTCGGTAAGGGCACTTAACCAAACTGCTGCCTCCTAAGAATCCCAGTGCACTGAGCTTGGCAGAATGCAGCCAGGAAAGGCGTTAACTAGAAGTCATGCAGGGAACACCAAAGTTGTCATTCTCCATCTAAATGCAAATACACCAGGAGGGCTTCTAGGAAGGTGTGCATGTGTGAAGAGTAATTACAAGGAGAGCAGCCAGGCGTCAGAACTATGATAGATTTAAGGCTGCGTTTGATCTGGATGCGCAGGCAAAGGAGGAAATGTGAAAAATGTAAATCATCGGGTAGCAGTGATGATAAATCCTGTCCACTTTGTCTCTTAGAGACAGTGCTCTGCATACACCAGCCTAACTCACCAGGCTCAGGACTTCCCCAAGCCAAGCATGCGGTCCGACTGCCTTCCAGCCCCGCAGGCGCTTCTGCCTTCCTGGGTAGGTGAGGGAAGGAGAGGAAAATGCAAGCAGGCCAGAGAAGCCCGTGCCTCTAGTCGCTCCAGAGACAAGAATCTTCCTTCCTGCAGCCCCACGTCGCCTCAGTGCTTCTGAGCCCTTGTGTCAGACACCGTGCAGGACCACGAGGTTTTCAGAAAGGCTTCTAGGAGCACCCCGGGCTAACGAGTGCTTATCGATCCCACTTAACAAACGCAAAACAAAGCAATGGAGCAGTAGAGCAACACACCACAATCGACATGCAAGAATCCCGTTTTTCAAACGAGTGCAAGATTTTAAAGCTGAAAATGCAGTCTGTTTGCATGTGGTGTTTGGTGAGGGCCACTTCTGATCAAACACTTGCAGCTCCGAGTCCAGATGTCTACCAAACAGTGCACAAGAAAAAACAAATTGTTCTGAAATGCTCAGTGAGTGCCACACACTTACATCTCCATAGAATTAATGCAAGCGTGATATGAGGAAAGAAGGAAGGAAGACAGGGAGAAATAAATCCAGACTTTTCTCTATCTTTTTTTTCTTCAGTGACTTTTGAACGTCAGATGTTGAGAATCCTGATTAAAAGAATAAGCATAAATGGGCAAGGGAGAAGTTATCTCTAACGACCATTGCGATTCCCCTAGATAAGGAGGAAGACAACTGGAAAGCACGCTTTGATGTTATCCGTGGGCACTCTCCACAGGGCTGATGGGGCTCCTCCTTGTCTAAATATTACCACACAGCCCCAGTGCAAAGTAAGCTTAAAAGGAAGCGGCCCAGGATCAAATCTCACTAGAGAAAGTGTGTGCTTAACTAACCAGGGGTACCGCAGGCACCTCGGGTTGCAGAAGGACTACAGTCATAGCACATGGCCTTCCAAACAAGTAGCCTGTCTTCCAACTACGCCACTTCAATGAGCTACCCACGGCCTGAATGCGCTAGGGCAGCTAACATAAATCCTCTGTGCTATTATCTCCGTGCCAAATTTGCATTGAAATATTGCTCCGAGTAGCTTTTGTTGTGGCTCAGGCCAATCAATTCATTGGTAACACGCTTATGGGCAGCAAGAGAGCCGGGTGTCTGCAGCAGCAAGCTACCTAACAGGGGAACAAAACAGTGAAATCAGGTTTCTGCTTTCCTACAACAGAGTGTCTTGCACAAGCAAATCTTGGAGACCTGAGACGATGTGGGAACTACCTCCTCTTCAGGCCAATGGGCCAAACATTTTATGCCTGGCCTCACACCAACGTAATCAGTAAAGGAAAGCCCAACAGTTTGGGGAACTCACTGTTTCCCAGGGCCCCATAGAAATCACAAGTAGTAAAAAGATCTTAAGAAAAAAGTAGGCTACAGGGAAAAAAAAAAATCCAGATGCTATCAGCTATTAAATATCAGAAAATGTTTCATTATCCACCTGAAACCACTTTGCAAGGCAAAACAAGGATTTACATCTTACACTCCTTGGTTCTAGATCAGTTCTTCTAGCACACACAAAGGTTCACTGCAGGTACAGGAAGTCAAATGCAATAAATTTTTGGCTTTGAGGCTATGCTAAGATTATTCAAGCAGGTGTGCTTTTTTTTGCTCACCAATTTTATAGAACCAGCTCCTTAAATGCCGTTAAAATATTTTATCAATATTAAATATTAATTTAATATTATTAAATATTATTAATTATCGATAATTTATATTAAATATTAAATAGGTTCGATATTAGGAGGAAGTTTTTCACACAGAGGGTGGTGACACACTGGAAGAAGTTGCCCAAGGAGGTTGTGGATGCCCCAGCCCTGGAGGCATTCAAAGCCAGGCTGGATGTGGCTCTGGGCAGCCTAGTTGGCGACCCTGCATGTAGCAGGGGCGTTGAAACTAGATGATCATTGCAGTCCTTTTCAACCCAGGCCATTCTGTGATTCTATAAATTAGGAAAAAACAGGGATTACTGAAGGCTAAAATTATTTCATGCTTTCACTGTAACCAGCAGCAGGTAAATTGTGCAGCAAATGAAAAGATTTTCTTGCTCTTCTTAGCTTTCCACTTACATAACAGCAGGTACCATGTAACAGGTTGAACAAGTCTTATCTGCACTGCAAGGACTAAGCAGGAACAGCAGGAGATTAGCAGTGTTTGCAGAAGTAGTCCGCTTATACGCTCAACAGCCCATTTAAAAACTCTTTCCCGCAGCCTCTGCCAGGTTATAATGATTCCCCAACTATGTCCAAAGTTTTCCATCTCCGCACAGAAACATCTGCTCACTTTCCCATGGTTTGCAGCCCACGTTTGATTGCACCGAGGCACGCACGCTGTCTATCTGGGCATTGCTCAGTGCTGGAGTTTCACACTGCACTCAGACCACGCTGCGCTGTCTGAGTAACAAAGCAGCTCATTGTCACTCCCAAGGCTTGGATGGCATTCAAGCCACGCACAGCAATAACCCATGACAGGCTGCATTAGGCAGGTACCGAAGCATGCCTAGTAGCACTATTAACAACTAAAAAAAGCTACAAATACCCCACTCCCTTCAATTCTAAACAGATCTGTTAAACAACTTTGAAGTCCATCGATTAAAAAAAGACCATTTTCTTCCTATCATGCAAACCACTGGTTGTGAATGGCGTGTTTCCCTTGGCACAGCAAGCCAGATTGGAACCAGAGCTCAGCCCTAGTGGCGTGCACAATGTTTGCTTCAGGAGGAGCCGTGCGTGCTTGCACAGGGTAACTGCGAAAGGGGAGCACCGGTGGGAACCAGCAAGGTTGCTTCCAAAATATTTACCTGCTGCCCCGGGCACATACTGACTGATAAGCCCGCTCTGCTCTGAAGAGCACGCAGCTGTACAACCAAACGTGCTGCCAGGTCGATACTCAGCTTGTTTTACAGCAACACCGAGGCATTCTAAGGTCAATGTGCCTTTCAACACAGCCCCTCCACAGCTGAAAACCCATGTGTTGGTTTTCGCAGCCCATATAGCAGCGCGAGGCATGATTTGTACAGTGAGGCCAAGGGACAATGCATTTTCCAGCTGAAATGGCAAAGTGCTGCATACCAGCAGTTAGCTGCCAGCAACTGGGAAATGTGTTGATTAATACTTTTTCTGGGTTGCCTCAGGACAGCTCACGCATGGGTATCTTGCCACTATTCATTAATCACTCTTTGTGTGTTTATCCTGGTAGAATATAAGTGTCTCACACAATGACTGCAGCAAATGAGACAATTTCTACCTCCAAAAGCGCTGATATTGCCTGTTTATTTGCCACGCTTAGCCTGATGCTCAGGTTGGCAGCAATTTACCTCTTAGTGTATTTCATTTCATACTCCTCTCTCTCCTCACTGTCACCCTGCAAGCACAGTGTTCACAGGGATACATCCACTGGCAGCACTGCAATTAAGAGACTGCTCCATGAGGCTTTGTGTTTCTACTTGGTTTCATGTTTCCTTTAAAACAAGTGAGGGTGATGGCAATGCAACCACAGGAGTGTGGGGAGTAGCCCAGCAAGGGACAGGCAACACTTGTGGAGAGGATTTGAATCAGGCTTGCAAAACTGGGGAGCTACTGGAGACACCCATATGCAGGACAGGAGGGTTTTTTCCCCAGGTCACTGCCCTCTAAGGGACTGAGATCCTTTCAAGAAGGAAGGAAGCCATATCAGCCGAGACAATAACTGAAGTGGTTTCACGCCATCTTGCAACCAAGGCTGGGAAACTGCACCGAGCTGCTGCAGGGCAAAGCAGCACTGCTGCCCCTAGGGTCCCTCACCCCAGTGAGGCCCATGCATCGCCTGTGCATGGTGCAGGAGCTGCCCCGAGGCTCTCCAAGCAGATGCCCTGCAGCAAGCCCCAGCTCCAATCTCTACGGCTTTTAAATCCTTTTGTGCACGCTGCCAGATTCCTCCTCACCCTCTGCCCATGTCTGCCCAGTATTATGCCCAGTGCCAGGTGCCACAGCTTCACAAACCTTCTGCCCCAAAACAGCTTACTGCTGGCAAGAGCTAGAGGGAAAAGAAAAGAACAGGTTCTGATCCAAATTTCTTCTCTTGGTGTCAAAAGCAGTCCATTGCTTTACGACACATGGAGAGGACAGATTGGTTGGAAATGAGCGTACACAGACCGCTGCACATAAATGGTCTTTAAAGTTGTTATACTCCAGTAAACACAGCTTTCATCCGTAAATTTCCTTAATCAGAAAGAGTGGAGAATAGCACATTTTCAAAGGAAGATATTTAAAAAAAGGGAAACCATTACCTTGATATTTAATCTACATACAAAGGAATAGGACCATAAAGAGATAATTTGCCTGACATCTCCCCTGCTCAGAAGTTGTCTACTTCTCCATCTGCCCCATGACCACATCCCCTAACCACCAAGTGGGAAAAAATTAACAGGAGTCTTAGGGTGAGCATCAAAGCAACAGCATTTGACCCCCAAAATGACATAAGATTCAGTCCACAAAAGGCCTGAATGCTCATTAGATGTAAGAATCAATCTAGATTGTGTCCAGCTTTACAAGCATTACAAGATAGGTTTGGTTTGGTTTGTTTTAACAATGCACATGGAAACAGATTTTAATCAATTGCTACTAGCACCAAAACCAGATGGGTCTGGTTGCAACCAGCAGAAAGTGTGGCAATGACAAACTGTTTTCACTTACTGAAAAATCATGAAGAGGAAGTTCTGGGCTGTCTGCCCTCCAAAAAACTAACATAAAATCTAAGGGCAACTTCAGAGGGAAAAACTCTTCTCCTTTCCTAAGTTAAATTCTTCCTCCAAACAGGCTGTGCTGCTTTGCACCCAGGATGTCTCCAAACTGCAAAACCCAGGTTACTAAGAAGAAGCTGCAGCCTGCAGAGACTATTCACAATCCTTAAAGATATCTCTGTGTTCAGAGATGCTTGTTTCATCAGATGAATTCATCTATCGGGTAACTCTTCCTTCAGCAGTTGTTATCAGTGGTTCCTTACTTGGCTGCAGCATTGCTCAATACAAACTCACATCCTGCAAAGAAAGACTAGTAAGTAAAGCCTTTGTTTTCCCCATTGAATTGACTTTGTTTTCATAAGCTGCCTACAAAAAGCATGTTACAACTAGATGGCACATCTTTCTATAGCATCATTAGCTTTATTTCAGCTTTCTTACTTGCCAGTTCTTAATTATACTGCACCACCCAACTCACAAACTTTGCCTTTTCCCAACAGGGAAGAATTTCAGCTGGTCCCTTCCAACATCACACCATTTTCACTGTGATAGCTTGATGACACTGAAAATTCCTCACACTGGAAAAACACAAGACACAGAGTTATTCCCTTATGCATATGCTTTAATGGAGAAGGCCGGGGGTTCCGGTGCCATTTTTTTGTAACAAATATATGGAATATTGTACACAACAGCACTGATGGACCTAAAGTATTTTTTTCAAAGATGGAACATCCAACTTGCTGAATTTTTCCATGTCAGCCAGTTTAGGAAGTCTTTTGGTCTGTTATTTTTAATGCCTCAGCGTATGAGTCAACTGATTTTCATGCAGAACGGCATGGGAAAAAAAAAGTCCCTGAAGACCACATCTCATTATTACGGTGTCTCTATAAGGAGAAAAGGAGCCCAGCTGCTCTCAGAACAGGACACAGATCTGCCTGTTTTCCTTTTCCTCCAGGATCTGGGCAGTTCAATGGAATTTTATTAGTCTCTACATGAGTACATAGCCTTTGTTATCCTACAGAGCCAGGCATTCACTCTTAGGAGGTTCACAGACCTAGCTAGGCAAAGCAAACCTCGTATCAGTGTGCTGAATCCAGCCCATGTAAAATGGATAGGGATTTGCAAGCAGATAAATTGATAAACGGTGCTCTAAAACCTTGGTGTAGCAATCACATTCCTTCAGCAATAAAACATCCCCGTGTCTTTTGTCTGCAGAAAGTTATATATCAACTTTTAAATCAAAAATCTGCAGAACTAAAATGCCACGTATAACATCTCACTGACACACAGCATTTAAATAAATGGAAAACTGGGAGCTTTCAGAGATCCACACGCATAATGCATACTAAACAACCTCATATAGACTTCACGTGCTTTTGGAATTGGAGCATTCCTCACGTCAGACTGGGCAAGCCAAGGCAAAAAGCTGCTTTCTCCGACTGCACACCCAGGGATTTACACACCAGGCACCTCTGTTTCCTCATCTACAGAAACCATGGCAATGAGACAGATGACTCTCCACGCTGCCCTTCACCCTCTGGACCCGCTCCCTGCCCATCACACGTGGCTCTGGTGCAGGCATGAAGAAACACGTTCCCGACAGCCAGCTGGGACAGCACAGCCACGGGCTTACTGGCACCGGGGGAACAACGCTTCCTAGAACAGCGTGTGCTGCTGAGGGCACGGGGATGGGGAGAGCTGCATCACACCAGAGGGCCTCCCATCTGCCAGCAGAATCCCTGTCTGTGACACAGCCTGCTGGGAGAGAGGATCCTGGAGAAAGAGCTGCAGGCTGGTGCTGAGCCTCTAAAGCACACTGGCAAAAAGGTGGTTTAAAAAAGCTCTGTCGCTTTTTTAAGCATAATCGCAGTCTTCAGAAGCATGAGAATACTGAAAGTAACTCCTTATCAGGTGCCTACCACTCTTCAGAGGGCTAAAAATCCCTTTAACACTACACACACAAGTCCTAGAGACTGTTAATATTTGAAGCTATAATGCTTGCAATTCAGCTTAGAGAAATGGGGAAAAAAGGAAGAGGCACGTGCATTACACACTTACACACACACACATCAGCTGCTGAACTTCGTTGTGCTCATCCCTGAATGGATACATCATGTGCTGCTTAAAGAACATACACTCCAGAGAATTCTGAGTTAAAAATGTATATGAATGTAACACCAGCCCATGCTTCTCGTTTTTGTTTTGTTTTGTTTTGTTTTTGGATAGTGGCATCTCTTCCTCGTTAGGTTTTGGAGAGGATTTTTTCTTTTCCTTTTTTTAATTTTTGGAACAAGCACAAAAACAAAGCAAGCCTTTTTCTTTTTTTTTTTTCTTTTTTTTTTTTTTTTTTTCAGTTCTGAGAATGAGTTTTGCTGTTGCCAAAGAGATTAAACATTAACCAATGGCAACTGATGTTGTCTACCTGGATTTGTGCAAGGCCTCTGACATGGTCCCCCGCCATTTGAAGGGTGGATTATTAGGTGGGTAAGGAATTGGTTGGATGGTTGCAGCTAGAGGGCTGCAGTCAATGGCCCTATGCCCAGGTGGAGGCTGGTCGTGAGTGGTGTCCTCCAGGGGTCCATCTCAGGACCGGTGCTCTTCAACATCTTTATCAATGACATAAATGATGGGATCAAGTGCACTCTCAGCAATTTGCTGATGACACCAAGCTGAGCAGTGAAGCTGATACAATAGATGGGAGGGACGCTATCCAAAGAGACCTGGACAGGCTTGAAAAGCAGGTGCGTGAGAACTTAATGAGGTTCAATAGGGCCAAGTAAAAGGTGCTGTAGTTGGATCACGGCAATCCCAGGTACAAGTATAGCCTGGGAGAAGAGCCAGGGAGAGGGAGGTGACTGGCCCCCTCTACTCTGCCCCTGTGAGGACTCAGCTGGACTACTGCGTCCAGGCCTGGGGTCCCCAGCACAGGAAGGATGTGGAGCTGTTGCAGCAGATCCAGTGAAGGGCCACAAAGATCATCAGAGGGCTGGAGCACCTCTCTCATGAAGATAGGTTGAAGGAGTTGGGTTTGTTTAGCTTGAAAAGAGAAGGCTCTAGGGAGACCTCACAGCAGCTTTACAGTACTCAGAAAGAAGCCAACAAGCAGGAGGGAAACCAACTTTTTATATGGTCTGATAGTGACAAGGCAAGGGGGAATGGCTTTAAACTAAAAGAGAGGAATTAGATTAGATGTTAGGATGTCAGCTTTTCTCACAGGGTGGTGAGGCACTGGCACTAGCTATGAGGAGAGGCTATGGATGCCTCATCCCTGGAGGAGCTTAAGGCCAGGTTGGGTGGGCCATGGGCAGCCTGAGCTAGTGTGAGCAATCAGCCCACAGCAGGGGAGCTGGAATAAGATGATCATTTAGGTCCCCTCCAAACTAAGCCATTCTATGATTCTACAATTAACCATTTTCCTCGTCAACCTCTCTCCGTAAGTTAAAGCAGTGACAGTTTTCCCTTAACCTGATGGGTAAGGTTGAAGAAGCAACAGTAGCACAACTTCATGTCACTGTTACAATAAACAACTACAAATGACAGTTCCAAACACTAAATATACTCATCCCCAGACCAGCTCGGAAGACAAACATGCCCATGTGAAGTATGAAACAGCTTAATGAAGATTGCCTACTGGAACTTGCTGAGGCATCTCATCTTGGCAATACGCAAACCAGTGAGGTATTGAGAACTGGAACTGAGCAAGCACTTCCCCTGATGGAGGTCTCTTCCCCTAGCTGTGTGAATGCTCAGCTGTGGAAAACCTGTGCTCACCTGCTCCCAGTGAAGTGTTTTGCTGCAGCAAGGCACTGCATCTGGGAGGACACCTGCCCCAGCCAGTCCAGCCAGGGCTACGTGTGTCTTCATGCTCTCACCATGGCCATAGTCAACTCCATCCAGCAGCCTGAACTGCAGCACACAACATTGCAGGAAAAACACCTCCACGCTGTATGAACAGGATGAGAGCTTTCCCACTGTTTTGAGGCTCCATGTTCTCATTCACCAGGCAGCAGAACAGCCCAAGACCCTGCCAACCTATGTTTGCAGCAGCCCTCAGGAGGAGCAACGCATTAGCAAAGCCACCATGGGATCAGGGGATGTTTCATCTTTCAGCTGATAGGTGAAGTAACACAAGACAATGTTGCAGCCCTTCTTCACCTGCATCAGCTGCCTGGAATGCAGTATCACCAATACGGGCATCTGCCTGTATTGGCAGGACCCGCAGAACAAACACATTATGAAATATGCCTGGAGATCTGGCCCAGAAAGCTGTGAAACTACACAGATCAAAAACCAAGCTGCATTTTCCTCAGGTAAAAGCTTCAGCACCACTCCCTTCAGAAGAAACTGTTTTGTTGCACTATTTTAAATGCAGATGTAGCTACATGGTGTTTGTACACAGCATTTCCTTCCTTTTTTACTGATATGAGGACTCAGCACTATTCCCTGACTCTTATAATAAGAATTAGAAGTTGAGATGTAGCTGTTGGGGGGCTTACCACTGTCCCCAGCTCTGGAGAAGAGCCAGCAGGGACAGCAGCATGACACTGTGCAGTGCTCTGGCTGTGCTTCTCCACCACCTCCCTGCAGGGGAGACCAAACGGTGTTGGTCCTGCATACCTGCAGCCACACTAATAAGGGGCACATCTAAAGGCAAATTGTACAGCAATCAGAAATTCTTAGCAACTGTAACAAGACAGTGTTACAAACAAATCCAGCAATTTTAAGTAAATGTGAGAATAGCAGCCTACATCTTCAAAAAGCTGGATATCACACTGCAACCAACAAGGAAGTGAACTTGTTCCCAATTCTGCTCCTGCTCGTGCGGTCCTGAACACAGCATAAAAGCTCCATGCTGCTCGGGGATGCTACAAGCATCAGATCATCTGCATGTTCCAGAAGGGAGCGTGCAGGACCGCAGCTGCAAGCCTACAGCCAGCAACTGAAACACAAAACACCCCACATTCTGCACAACACAGACTGAGGGATACCTCCTCCACTGATTGCTTCTAGATGTAAGATGATTACAGCAGCCGGTGCTAAAAGCTGATTCATCTCAAACAGCTAAAACACCCACCTCACCATGCAATCAGTTTTAAGATTCGGTATTAAAGAAATAAAATAGTTATGGCATCTGGTAGCACATCAGTTTCTCAGCTATTACCACTGCAATTTCTGAAGCACTGCTGAGCAGCAACAGGTGTGTTTTATCTCCTTGTTCCCCTCATTCTGCCACCTCCAAAACAATAAATCCAAATGTGGTGGGAGCACTGAAAATGAAAGGACGCAGGATTTTCTCTCTGCCAAATCCGCATCCTCCCCAAGTTCACCTCCCTTCCCCTGGCTGTGCCTATTGAAACGCACAGCAAGCGAGAAATAGCAAACCCAAGCAGATGGAGGACTGCCCAAAAGGCCTCACACCGAGCGATGCCCAAAATGCGGTGTTCTGTATCACACCACCTCATCGCTGATTTACTGAGCTTGCAGAAACTGACTGCGGGTATGTCTGGTTGGTTTTCTCTGACAAAAGAGATGCAAAACCAAAAGGCTCACACCTAACAGAGAGAACCCTCTGACTTGCTTTAACAAATCAGTTCTGCGGGTGCTTGGCCTCTCTTTCCTATGTAGTATGACTCCAGTGACTGAGAGTATGCATCTCTTGTGGTGAATAAAGGCTTTTATGCACTCGTGCAGCACGCATCTCTGGCACACGGTGGGTAAGCCCGCTGACCCAAAAGCACGGCAAGCTTCACGGGGAACGCCGCTGCTCACCGTCACTCCCACTCCCTCTTAAAACAAGCAACAATTTAACTTCAGTGCTGGTCTTCATGCAAGCAGAGCTTAGTTAGCGAGTAAGGGAATGCAGAAACAAGAAGAAAAACCGCCGTAAAACTAAACCTCGGTGTCCGTGCCCCCCGCCCCCCGAGCCGGTGACTCACTCCGAGCTGTGCCCCCCGGAGCCCTTTACAGCCCTACCTGGACTGCGCGGCCATGGCGAAGCTCACGCCGCCGGCCCCGCCGCCTCCATGGGGCCCTCCCGCAGCCCCACGGCCGCGCTACGCCCCGCAGCGCCTCATCGCTCGCTCTGCCCCGAGCTGCCCGGCCCGGGTTGGGTTACGCTCATCCGGGCCCTCCTCCTGCCCGCCGCATTCCCCGACGCCACCGAGGGAGCGGCGGCCACCCCCGGCCCGGCCCGAAGGGGCGGTACGGTCGCTGGGCTCCGCGAGGCCCCGTCGCCGTGCGCCCGCCGACGGACGGGGCTGACGCTCGGCCCGCAGCCCCCCGCCGCTCCCCCCCCCTCCTACCCCCCCTCTCCCGGCACTGTGGTACGGCCCGCAGCCCGTGGTGGAGGCGTGGGGCGGGCCGAAGGGCTGAGGGGGGGAGGTGGTTAAAAAAAAGAAGGGAAAAACGAAATACGAGCTCCCGAAAGCCGTTTGTCTGCGCTTCGCCAGGCTGAAACTTGCTTTTTGTTGGAGAAAATTGTGAAAATTGTATCCTAAAAGGCTTCTTGTCTCCTATAGCAAACAGCCAGGCTGCACCGCCACAGTATTCCTCTCAGACTTCCAAAAGTGCCCTCTGTACGGCTGTGCTCAGTGTCAATGGGACACAGCCTTCCCCCACATACTTTTTATTCACACACTGGGGATAAAATTTCCCGTTTCTGAGCCCTTGCCTCTGGAAAGTGTGCTCCAACCGAAGGAAACAGTCTCCATGAGGTAAAATGCAAACAGATCGATAAAAGGAGTGTACACAGGGATGCACTGAGGAGTGTATCCCTGAGGTGAATAGTGTTCACAATGCACCATTCCTTAAAGACATCACAGGCAAAGGTTTCAGGTTGGATATTAGAAAAAAATTCTTCTCAGAAAGAGTGGTGATGCAGTGGCAAAGGCTGCCCAGGGAGGTGGTGCAGTCACTATCCCAGAGGTGTTCAAGAACCATGCGGATATGGCACTGAGGGACGGGGTCAGTGGGCATGGTGGCAGTGGGTTGGGGTTGGACTTGGTGATCTTAGAGGTCTTTTCCAACCTTAATGATTCTGTGATTCATTACTTCATACAGGTGAGCACAATGCAATGTGTTGAGCATGAAGCAGCAATGATTTCAGGCACTGTGCTGAAAAGAGGTGGCCCGGCATGGCGTCTACAGCATTGCCGAGGGTCTCCACTCCTATAGGAGCGAGAGCATGATCTCTTGGCTTGCCAGAACAACCCTGCCATACCCACAGCAACCAGCATGAAACTTTTGGGTTGATGGTCCATTACATTTGTGGGATAAATCCCAGAAGCTTACACTACTGTCAAACAGTTGAGCAAGCATAAAGGATAAATGCAGTAGATGCCACACAGTATTAAAGTAATTAGACATTGGCCTATAAGCTTTCCTGAAGTATCACATTTGCTGTACAACACAACAAGTGCTTGTTTATCCCCAGAAATAGGTCAGCTTCATGCCCTTACCAACCTTTTCCAAACGTCTCATTATATGGTACCACACTGTGTTTTTTTAAACAGACACACACCCTTACTTTCAGCCTTCAAGAGGCACTGCTCTTTTAATTAAAGCACGTTCTCCCAGTTCTGTTGACTAGAAATCACCATTGCCACTGATGAATCCTCCACATCTGAAGGTGAGAAGGATCACACATGCATTGTGATTCCAGGCTGTGATTCCAGACGTGCGAAGCAGCAGAGCCTTTTTATTTGCAGAGAGGACTTTTGCACCAGGTCAGAAGGCAAAGGCTGCCACAGACTTGCAGGAGAACCCCTAACAGTGCAGCTCTGGAGCATCCCTAGAAGCCAGTGCCCTCCTGCCCTTCTCATCACCTTCATAGAAAAGTAGAGGCTGCGGCCAGCAGAGGGGTTCATCTTTAAGGAACTGCTCGTGCTCTGGCAATCCCAAAGTGTATACAAACTTGGCAAGGGCTTGATATTCTCCTGTCTTCCCCCAGCCCTAGCTGCAGAAGCAGCTGTGCAACACACACACACGTTGCTGCTGTAAAGCACAGTCTACAACACCACACTACACAGTGTTTCACAGGCTTCACGTATGCAGGAGAATGGAGATGATAGATTTGTCTTTCCCCTAAACTTCTGTCTCCAATGTACAACTGGAAAGCAAGTAAAAGCTAGAAACCCAAACATAAAAGCATAGACAAAAACCAGTTTAACGAGGCAAATCAAGGCACAGGCTGTGAGCAATGGCAGGAGTCTAGACCAAGCACCTCTCCACAGGCTTTGCTTTATAGCACCTTCTTAAACTTAGCACTTCCAGATCTCCATCTGGCTGCCAGCAGCACACCCTTGCTGGGCAAAGTATGCAAAGCACTCAGCACCAGGTCTCACCCATGCTGCATGGCTACAGAAGTGGTGGGGGAAAGGTAAACCAGCATGGCACTGAAAAAATGGGAGGGGAGGAACATAACCAAAAGGTAGTTTTTGCTTTAAGAACAGAAGGCCAAGATGTATGCAGCTTATTATGAAAAAGAAAGAAAGAAAGAAAAGAAGAGAAAGAAAGAAAAGAAAAGAAAGAAAAGAAAGAAAGAAAGAAAGAAAGAAAGAAAGAAAAGAAAGAAAGAAAGAAAAGAAAGAAAGAAAGAAAGAAAAGAAAGAAGAAGAAGAAAGAGAAAGAGAAGAAAGAAAGAAAAAGAAAGAAAGAAAGAAAGAAAGAAAGAAAAAAGAAAAAAAAAGAAAGAAAGAAGAAGAAAAGAAAGAAAGAAATGTTAAAAATGAAACATTTCTGAGAACCAAGGGGAAAGCAACCCTATGTGCTTCAGTGTTTAAATGAAAGGAAAGACTTTAAAAGAGAAACCACCTTATTCCACAAACAAGACTGTCCTGGAGGCTGTACCCGATGAAATTTTGGCAGCCATCAGGAGGAATTTCCATTATCTCCCCAGGCACTACTGACTTATCACTGTTAATGTCTTCAAATGTTCCATCACCAGTAAGAACTTTCACAAACAGTTAAAGTCAGAAAGAGGTTTATAGTCCTTGTTGGCTTTGGCACTGAAACTGTCAGAAACCACACTGTGCAAGGGTGTTAAATATCCAGATTTATATTCCAATTGAATCAAGATAACATCTATGTACAGAACACAATGTACCCTTCAGATTCACTACAGCTGTCAGATTCATTTTGCAGCAATATCCAATCCCCAGATGAGGCAGCGAGGTATGTAGGACACCAAGAAACTAAATGCCTGTGATTCTGGTTTGGTTTTGACCCGGCTGTTATGCATTATATTCCAGAATTCCAGAAAGTGGATTTTTTTAACCAATTCTTCGTAGTTATATTGACAATTAAATATATATATATGAATACGTGTTTTGGAGAATGGCAGCAGAGGAAGTGCAAGAGAATGGTTTGAATCTCATCAATACCTGAGTTTCTTTTCACCCATGCCTTTCCCATATGCAGCAATCACTGTTCTTTTGTGCCTTGGGACAGCATAACAGGGGAAAAGATCACAGATTTCTGGTATGAGGGTAAAACATACTGGCAGCCAAAGAGAGCGATGTTCAAAAAGCAATGGGAACTGCAGGAAAATGACTCCAAAAAATCAGTTTTACAGGTTTGGCTTCTAAGGGAAAACCTTTCTGCTCCACCTCATCACTGTGATGCTTGCACTCAGTTTTCTACTTTAAAAAAATATATAATCTAATAACTAGTCCAAGCATCCAGGAAGATAGGAGAACACCAAATTAATTCCTACCTGTCATGTGGGATGCTCTCTTTGCCTGGAGATGCCATAGCTGTCTTTCTGCAGTCAGTTCATCTGAAAGAGAAAAAACCAGATATTGAACATCTTGCAAAACAATAGCACGTTGTACCCAGCTGATACCACCCAAGCTTTGCTTAACAGTCAAAGACCAACCCAGGAACATCCTTCCTCAAGATCTGAACAGAGAGGGAAATGGGAGAGCTAAAGAAGCAAATGTGGCGTGTCTTCAGGTTCCGAAGTAATAAGTCATGACTATGTAGTGGTGTCCAAAATATTTGTCATGCTGACCAGAAAATGAAATCTGAATGCATATTTTCTTTCTCTCTCTCCGTGCTCTGCATTTTAGTTTGGATTTGTGTTACATCCAAAATCTGTTTTAAATTAGTTCTCCAAAACCATTTGGAGACACAGTCCTCATCCTCCCCTCGCATATTTTCATAACTTAATAACATAATAATCCCTTGATTCTCCCAGGCAGCCTAAATCGTCTTTCATAGAATCAGAGTCATTGAGGTTGGAAAAGGCCTTGAAGATCACCTATTCCAACAGTCTACCTACCACCAATACTGCCTACTAAACTATGTTCCTTAGTACCACATCCCCATGGTTCTTGAACGCCTCCAGTGATGGTGACTCAGCAGTGCTGTAGGCACTGTCCTGGGCCACCTGACCAAGTCCAACTCCCAACCCACCCCCACCATGCCCACTGACCGTGTCCCTCAGTGCCACATCTCCACGGTTCTTGAACACCTCCAGGGATGGTGACTCCACCACCTCCCTGGGCAGCCTGTGCCAGTGCCTCACCAATCTTTCTGAGAATAAATTCTTTCTAACATCCAACCTGAATCTCCTTTGGCACATCTTGAATTTCAGCGATGTTCAGAACGACGGTGTGAAATGCTGCCCAACAAAAAGGGGAGGCATAACCTGGTGAATGGATGCTTACCCCAGGCAGCAAATCATCTCCTTTTTCTTATTACAGACAATCTTTGCATGAAAACCACTTGTAGGTTAAGAGACTGAATTCTGGGCAAACTTGCAAATACTGGACTGTTCCTGTAAGTGCTTCTGTTCATTTCAGAGGGACCTTTTAGAGCCACAAGCATCCTTTACTGTGGACTCAGCCAAGTGTGTGCCACCCAAGACTATGGCTCCAGGTTCAGCTGTTGAATTTAAGAACAAACATGCCATGAAGGCACTCCCTTTAGACACCCAAACTGCCTGCTGGTGAATGGAAGCATTTGTGGAAAGGAAAAGCAGTATTAGAAGAAAATACAGTTATAGATGAAAAGGTAACACAGAAAAATTACTTCAAAGCCTAAGCATTCAGGAAGCAAGGAGGAAACAGAAGGGGAAGGATGTTGCAGTAGTTATTGCAAGAGTCTGCCCCTTGTGCCACTGTAACGGCAGCTCTGAAATCGTAGACCTACCGAATCACAAAACTCTTTGTGTTGGAAGAGACCTTTAAAGGCCATCTGATCCTGCTCCTCTGCAATGAACGGAAACACCTACAGCTTTCCCCTTTGATGTCAATCAAACTAGCTGGGTAATCTAATGAGGATGGCTTTTCTTGTTCCAAAAGCAACTATTTTATTACCAGTGCTTTTTGCTTAAAGGACATAAAACCATTTATTTCTTCACTCATCTTCAGCAATGCATGCTGCCTCCTGCTCTGATGGGGAAGACGGGGAAGCCAGAATGCCAACGTTTTTATTCCTCTACAATTGGTCAGGAAGCAGAAAACATTGGTAGAAATCACTTTTCAGGTAGCACAAATGCTAACCATCTTTGCAAATCTTTCCTTATCAGTTCTTTGTTTCAGTTTTCAAGAATCAATAAAAAAAGACAGAAAATAGAAATTAATGCCTATACGCACATATTCAACATGCTAACATGTCTTCCAAAAACACTGACATCAACGGTGATGTACAAATGAGCTAATTTGGATTTGCTGCATAGGAAAAGGTCACATTTTTTCTTTTCTTCACCAAAGTCTTAAAAATAGCAGTTCTGATACCACTTAGTTGTGGTTGGACTTGATGATCTTTAAGGTCTTTTCCAACCTGAGCTATTCTGTGATTCTCTACTTCGAATAGACTATAACTCTTTGGTGAGAAAAGGAAAGGTTAGCACTGTGCATCTGGGCATCTGCAATGTACTATAAACGAACCCTGGTGGAAGACGGAATAAATGCATGCAGCATCCAGGAGGGGCAGCTCCTCTGCTGCCTGCCCTGTATGCTGCTGAGCCATGCTCAGGTTAACCACTTGGGTGCAGATTAATTGAGAAATTAATTAAAACTGGGGAAATACAGAGCTGCTGGAGGATGGAGGTATTGTCCCCATCTGCCACCAGCCCTCAGTGAGCCATCCATAGCTCCTGATCCGCGGGGCTGATGCCAGGGGAGTACTCATGACTCAAGAGTCAGCACCACTCCCAAAGTCCAGACTTCGAATACATGAAGTATTCAGAAGCTTCTAGATTTCTCATCACAATTCCAGGAACATGTAGCACTGCCTTGTGGCTGCCCAGATGATTAGTGTGAAATCCCAGCTTCTTAACCAAACACAACCCGAGGTGAGGTCATCTCCAACAGACCACCTTCTGCCAATCAGCAGCTAACCAGAACTGCAAAGAAGTCTTTTCAACACCTGACTTCCACCAGCCTACAAGAGAACTCCCTCAGTGCTCACATGTGCACCACACACATGCGGGCAGACCATATGGCTTCCTGGGGGCCCTCTGGTTGGATTAAACAGCTCAGGGACAGCTTTCAGGAAATAAAACAGCAAAACACCACCACAAGGCTCTACAGGAAGGAAGGCAACAAAAATAAACACTGAAATATTTCTGTATTTCATACTAATGATAATAAAAATGGCCTTACCCACAAGCTGCGTGGTGTGGTGACTGCTGGCAGAGAACTATTCGTGGCATTGAGCTCGGTGAGAAGTCAGTAGTTCAAGCTGCAGCAGCAATTTTCTATCCTAAAAGGAAATAAGAGAAAACAGTGAGTGCTGAAGAACTGCCAGGAGTCATTAGGTTGAGTGTCCCATATCCTCTGTACCGTGTGCACAGAGATTGAGGTCAGAGATACTGTCTGTGATACTGTGAGTGAGAACCAGGGGACGGTACAGCACAGGGAAGGCTGTGGCCATCTCTCAACCACCTAGGAAAGCAGTACTTAAGGGAAGGGTGAATTTGTGATGCTGACCTGCTGTGGGGATGGGTTTTGCCACGTGTGTCAGAAACGCAGGCCCAAATTGAAGAAGGCTGAGCCCAGCACTCACGATTTTTTGAAGCCTTAACTTTCAAGTGAGCTGTGTGAATGGGAGGGTTGTGGGGATGGAGGCATAAGGCCACAGTACCTTCAGGTTGGGCCTGCAGGAATGGCACTGGGATGCTGGGAACAGAGCGTCAACGAAGGTGCTGCCAGGGCAACGTTCCATCATTAGATACCTTACCCAAAATGCACTGCCTGACCTGCTCCATTGCTGCACAGAGTTCATCCTGGAGCTGATCACAGAACAGTTCATCTTCACTTTAACTTTTCCACTAAGAGACTTGAGAGCCATTCACCAGTGCTGAAATCGGCAACAAAAAGGTACAACCATTGGCAGCCTGGGAGCCTGAGGGGACTTCTGCAATTGCAGTATTAAAAAAAAATCAATGAATCCAGATTTGTTTCTTCATCGGTGTTCTCCCAAACAAGTTTGCCATGCGCCAGCCGCTACCACCCACTGCACTCATGGTCTCTTCATTCTTGCAGTCTTCAGGAATTCCTAATGCAGTCTTAGTTCCAAACTGTAAGCACATTACTTCACATATTGATCTGTAGCATGACTAATTTTTGCCCATAAACTGTTTTTTCCTCAAAAAGACTCCAGTTACTTCCAAGGTACTGGAGAGTCTAAATATTGAATCATTTACAATCATTATGTGATTGGTACTTTATGATTCTTTCATGTAAAAATTAAACAATTTTGATTTTCCCTGGCTATAGCATCTAAATGAGAGGAGACAGCAGGCAATCAGGGAAAAAAACACATGTGACAAACAGAAAAAAAAAAAAAAAAAAAAAGATGTATTTTCTACTTGGAAACTGAAAAAAAAAAAAAAAAAATTGGAGCTATTTTTTCCATTAACAAACATTTCTCCTAATGCTCCAGAGGCCTCTGCCAGGAAAGGGCTGGGTAGTGAATGGATTTTAACTTCAGGAACCTAATAAAACTCTTCTGGCCCTTTTCACTGCCTTTCAAATATATTTTTCCTGTTCTCCTTGCTCTAAGCCAGGCATTGTAGATGAAAGGAGGCTGAGGCAGCCCACTGGGTTCTCATCAACTCTCTCTAATTCTCTCTAAGCCTCTAACCAAACTTAGAGGTCAGTTTTCCTTTTATGCATCTGGAAAATGTAAGAGCCAAATTGAAGCTAAGATTAGAAAGCTTATTCACTCTTGCTGGTGCCTTCAGAATCAGGTAACAAACAAAAAAGAGTTAAGTGAGATACCAAGCAGCAAGGCTCTCCCAGGCCAGTAGGAACTCATTCTGTAGGTGCGCACTGGCAAAGGAATCAATTTAATGAATTTTTGTCACATCTACAAAGGTGAACTTCTTTAGGCGCAGACTGTGGAATACAATTTACGTGGAAAGAGGACAGGCTCAGGCTCTGCTTTACACTGATCTGCATATGAATGTTGGGTTTGGGATCTCTTTTTGTCCTACTGGAAACACCCCAGGCCCCGTGGAGCCAGCTTCTGAAGAAGTAGGGAAGGGCGGGATGTCAGCGGGTCCAGACATCCCCAATAGACATGCCATTGTGCTGCAGAGAGCTGTGACTGCAGAGAGAGGCCTGGTCCCACCAGAGATGGTACCGCCCGCTTTCTGAAGCCTCACAGGTACATTCTGAACAATGCCTTCAAACCTGATTCATTGGAAGAGACTCTACTGTATCAGCCTCTCAAAATAAACGACACAGACTGCAATCCCAAAATAATCACTTGGCAGCTGTAAAATGCACACGCTAATAATGAGCTCAAGTGGTGTCTCATGACTGATCCCGTAATGTTGAAGAAAAACATTGTAGATGGAAACGCTGCAAAAACAATCTGAAAATCTCTGGGTTCTGTTGATGAAATTAATTATCATCACCATAATCCAATAGGGACATCAGAGCATAGTGTATGACCCCTTGTAAGCTGAAATCTGACTGGAGTCTAATGCAGCCCCACCAGAAGCCTCATGCAGAAAGCAGAGGTGCAGTAGTGGAGTAAGAGTAGAGATGGACGTGGCACTGAGAAGGGCAGAGGTGTTTGTGCCTTATTTGAATGCCTGGTTCTCAGTTAGGCAAGCTCCAGCTCATTCTGCAGACAGCAGACAGGCTGGCACAGCTCTGCTTCTCACTCATAAAGCCTGAAGCCCAAGCTTTAGCTTCTGGCACATGTGGAGACTCGGGCATGTTTCGTAAAGGCCTGATGCTAAAGGCAGGCTGAAAAATACACCAGTAGAACAGTTTCTCTTAACACAATCATTATTTACACAGAACATAGTGAAGGAAAGGATGGGAGGAAAAATTACTGCATTTTGCTCTGGCATCAGGCAGCATGGGAAGGCCCTGGCTGCCTGCGGCCTTGTCTCCCAGTACACTTGTCACTGATAATGCTTGAGAAGGTGACATAATGGCTTGAGGAGGAAGGTTTTAGCCCCAAATAAATGTTAGCCGAGAGGCACAGCGCAGTGCTGACTCCAGTAATGGGAGGTAATTGGATGCTCCTTGATACGCTGGCTGAATACAGCCTGTGAACAGTGAAAAATATGCACCTTGCCTTGCGTTTTGATACAAGAATTTGGGAACGGGTTTCAAGATTGCAAAATAATCCATATTTTGTTATTCTTGTGACTCCATTTTCAGTCAGCGTCAATACATTACCTGTGAATTTTCAGATGGAATGTACAGAGTTGCAATCAGACATTCAACTCAAAAATGTGATCGAGTCTCTTCGCCAGACTTGCATAAGCTCTCTCCTACCAGAGAGACGTACCCCTCGCTCCACAGTCACGCCTTATGCATGTCAGTGCCTACATTTGGGCGTTTTCAAGAAAGGAGCTCAGAAGGAGTATACTTGCTTTACAATACATTGGGACCTGAATGTCACAAAATAAGTCTATCTCAGGCCTCATAAAGCTGTATTTTTCCCCATGCATTTCTATCTTTTCAGTAAATATAGCTAGCCTTGTCTCTTACTAAGGATGCTCAGATGTAGATGGCAACAATGCACTATTGTGTTTCATTTCTTTATCTGAATCAAAACTGGCTGTTCAAACACTTTGGAAAAAAATATTTTTCCAGTGCCCTGGTTTTAATGCAGAGTCCATTGAAATTGGTTTAAAATTCAATTTTAGTCTAACCATGATATGAAAGTAAGAGAAGCTTTTTTGATATTCCTCAAGAACAGAAATTGACATTCTGTTCCATTCATCTTAAGATGGTAGTGTCTGCTTCATGTCAGGTACAAAAATCGCAGAATCACAGAATGGCCAGGGTTGGAAGGGACCTCAAGGATCATGAATCTCCAACCTCCCTGCCACAGGCAGGGCCACCAACCTCCCCAACTAATACCAGACCAGTTTGCCCAGGGCCCCATCCAATCTGGCCTTGAATACCTCTAGGGATGGGGTGAACACCTCTAGAGATGGGGAAAAAAAGGAAACATATCATTTGTCAAAGGAGAGCTGTAACGAAATACAGCACAGCTTTCTAGAGCTAGAGTCTGACAGCCAAAAAGACTCTTGATGGCATTGTACACTCTCAGCACTGAAGAAAAATGAAACTGCACAAAGGGAGACCTGGGCTGGGAGCCAAGCCCCCCAGCTGGTACCTGTGAGCAAAGAGACTTTCAGACATGAGTTGGATGTCTGGCTGGCTCCACTCTGTTCTGCATCACCTGCTCCAGGCTGCAGACAAGCCAGACCCACCTAGGCCTGGTGTGCACCTAAGCACAACATCCCGATAATGATGTGGACGGGCAACCTGGCAAGGACAGACGGTCTGCAGAGAGAGATGAAGCACTCTGGAAGTATGTGGCTAAGGAAAGCATGTACCCATATGTCTCTGACCTTACAACAGGCTTTGAAGTTGCAAGGGGAGTGAATATTTTTCCAGATTTAGTGGCAGATTTCACATCGTAGAACAGGAGAGTTAATTCTGTTGTAAATAACTGCAGCACAGGGCACTCTGCTTGGATTGCCTGTTTTCACCAAATTATATTTTTAATTATCTAATTAGGTAACACCTGTGAGAATGAGCCTCCTCCTATGCAGATGCTGGTGCTGGGGTAGGTGCTGTGGGTGGTGCAGCCCCCAGCAGAACCTTTGAGAGAAGGGGCAGGGGGGAGGGTCTGAGGCCCAAGCAGAGAAGCTTCAGACAAAATCCTTCGGTTGCTGCCATGTGAATGCATCTGACCATAAATGAAGGTGTGAGACGGCTGGGGAAAAGCCAGGTGTGTATCTGCATGAAATACTGCAAATTCAGTGCTAGAGAAGGCAGGAATAGGCTTCCCTTTCTCCCTGAGTGTTGCAGCAAGCCTGAGTGTGGAAAGCTCTTGTTACCATCCCTGGTTTTTCAATGTGAACATGGAGCCATGCTGATGGCAGGCCTCACAAACATATTTTTCTTTCTATGCATGTACTATTTGAGAATTTACTCTGCTATAAGGGAGGGTGGATGCTATATCAAAGATAATTAATGGAAGTATTCTGTTTGTTCCCATGCCAAGCTAACACATTGGCATACAGCAAGCAGATCCAATCTGCAGACTGTTAAAAGCACAGCATGAGGGCTCTTGATCATTGCTGGTGTAAATGCATAGCTAATGGTGGTGACTGTATTGAAAAACAGTGTTTTATAGCTGAGAATTTGCTCTATCAAATAGTGTTATTGTGCTCTTTGTATCAGAAATAAACAGAAGGCATTACTCTACAGTGACCTACAAGAACACAGCCCAATACAATTCCTCTCCAGTGCACGTGGCCCAGGCAAGCTCAAAAGTTGGAGACCTACGCAATAGGACACAGAAACACCCAGATTCACCCACCAGTGGCTTTTAAGTGTATTTTTATTTACAGAGTAGAGATGCCTAATAAGTTATAAAGTTAGACATCTGATAATTCAACTTCTTTTTTTTTTTTTTTTGTAAAAGTATATAAATATATACATGGAACTCTATCAAGTAAACATTGTTAACTGTGATACTTACAGTAAACACTCACCACTATCCTTACACTAACAGGCAGCTCTTAAAGCTTAAATACTGATTTAAGATACTCTCTATAAAATAGCTCCAACTGTACTAAAAGGCCAAAACATTCTGTTGCCATACACAAGCTTTTAAAAGAGACCATTAAAATGGCATGGTAATAAATTTTGCCAGGACAAGAATACTGCTTTATCCCACACCCTAAGAAACAAATACTCCAGAGCAGCTGCAAAGCTGCAGGAGTATTTTAACATTACTTTTTTTCATTTTTTTTCATTAAAATATTTTTATTTGAGTACTTAATCATGTATTAAGGAAGCTGCAAAAAAATGCAGCTTTATTAAATATTATTTACTGTTATACAAATATCTCACAGCTGTGTCCATGAGCTGAAGACACCAGTGGTATGGTATGAGCTCTCCTTTGTCCATACACTATGTATCTGTAGTGACACACAGAGACAGATAGAGAAAACATTTGACAGCAGCTGAAGAAAAGGACTTTGATAGCATTGGCAGAACAAAGAACAGGTGAGAGCCTTCAGGTCTCCTCACATCCTTATTTTAAAAGCACTTCCAGTTCAGGATTTCATTTGCCTCTCTTCTTCGTGCTGGAGATGATTCAGGACATACAGGACAACTTGATAGCAGAAGATGTACTGATCCTGCAAGGGGAAGAAGATCAGAGTGCATATTACGTTAGCAGTGCAGCTTTGGGAGCTAGTGCATGATTTGGGGTAAGAGTTCTTTTCTGTTTTTGTAAACTCTGATGGTAGAAGTCCTTCATGTTCAAAAAGTGGTTGCAGGTCCAAGGTAGGTTCAGTATCTCCAGATCCAGGTTACTCCCAGAGGTTAGGTTTACTTCTGGCTAAACACCTCCCTCCAAAAGGAGGCCTCAGAATGGTCTCCAGTGGTTTCAGGGATTCACAGCAGCTACATGAAGCTCTCTCTTTAGCATGTAATATACATATTTATTTATATTTTTTGCAAAAAAAAAAATCAACTGATTTCCTCTCTAAGATATGCTTTAGAAGAAAAAAATTCCAATTCCAACTCCTTTTTTAGTCGCACATTGAAAGGGCGCAGCATGCTTAAAGCTGCATATATTTCTTGAACTATAAAATGCATCCTAATTCTCAGCGGCACGCATCTGATTTCATTCTGATAACACAGAGCTTGCATCAGAGAGCACAAAGACAATCACTACAGGAAGCTTCCTAGCACATCAGAGTTCGAATCCCAGTGTCTAGGAAGCTGTACCTGGAGACTCACCTCTGTCTGCACCATCCCGTGCCGCTGCAGACGCATTGTGCGCACCAGGTCCGAGATGTCAAACTACCAAAATAAACAGCAGCCAGTTAGATGCTGATAAAAGACATACGTGCATATACAAAATATCCCCAGGACCACACCAAGGAATCCAACCAGGCCCATGAAACATGTAGCAGTGAAACAACTTACGATTCTGTATATCCAGCACAAACTTGGTAGGTTACCAGCACAGGCTGCCTCAGGGCAATAAGGATGCGGCTCTCCTACATCACCTTTTCCTTTCTCTGTGCACCTCCACTGGCTCTTTGGATTACTATTACCAAGAGGTGAGTATGCAGAAAATTGAGTCCTTTGGCCCAGTCTAACACAATTTCTATTTCTCCAGTCTATAAAACTTCTGGACATTTGGTGGGTGCTTAAAAACCCTACTGAGCTAAGCATAGCTCAGCTTCCCTACAAATTCACAAAAGGATTTGCTGTACTGGCCCAGTGGTGGACACCAACATAAAGAAGCTAGCCAGCACCTTCCTCATTATCACCCTAGAAAGTATATTCCCAGTGGTGCTGGAAAAATGAATTGACATACTGCTATCTCAGGTTAAGGTGTTCCTACAGTGTGAGTTTGTGATGGTTTCTTTCGTCGTTCATTTTAAATATAGAAGTAATATTCCCACTGTGCAGAGTTCCTGCAAGACAGAAGCACGGTTGAGCCCATAGTCTCAGGTACTCACATCGAGGTCTCTGCTGATAAGCCCCAGAACCACATCGATACAAATCAGGGTCCCTGAGCGGCCAATGCCCGCACTGCAGTGTGTAACGATGGGTCCTGATCTGTGCACGTGCCTCATGTAGGAGATGAACGTCAGCAGGTCGTCTGGCTGAGAAGGGGTGTCATGGTCAGGCCAGGCTGTGAAGTTCAGGTGGGAAATGTGCCGTACCTCACCTGTCTGAGGTTTAACAACAATAGCAAGAACAAAATGTTACACATAGGAAGAAGAAAAAGAAGACAGAAGTTCCCAAATTTTAAATCTTAGAAGAGAGAGATTTGCTCCATGAAATTCACCTGCAAATCAATAAAACCAAAGAAGCGATGACTTAAACTGAAAATAAACAGTAGGCGGTTAAATAGTATGAAGTTTTCTGTGCAGACCAATCATGCACAGGAACAAACCAGCCAGACTGAATGAGGAATGAATGCTGTATCTCTACATATCTTTCTGTTTATGTGGCCAAAGGCACTTGGGGAGCCACATCTGAAGTCTAATTAGCATCAAAAAATCACCTCCTGGCCCAACTGCCTTCTCCTGTAAAGGTCCCACAGCAGCACAAACTGTAGGGCTGAAGAGTTGCTCAGTAACTATCACTGGACAAAGAGAAGCTCTACATTACCTCTTAGCACAGACACTGTGATTGAAACCAGGCAAGACACCAGCATGAGGACAGAAATGCCAGAACTCAGAAAGCATGTAAAATCAGACTCACTTACCTGGATCTCTTCTAGCTCCAGCACTCTGATGATGAAGCCCTTCAGCTGCTGAAACCTTACAAGAGCCAGCCGCAGCCTGTCTGTTATCATGGTGGTTTTATGGAGCACATCTGGCCAGTAGCGTTGGCATTTTATCTTCTCTCCTTCAACTTCCTGAGTCATCATGGCAATCACAGTACAGTTTTGCTCCCAAACCATCTGCCAGAAGTCTGCTACAGTAGTGGGGAGAGGTCCTTGACAAGCGATGTAGACAAACTCCTCATTCCCCACCGGCATGCGAATGAAGCTGGCATTGATGTATCCACCTTCACTGCCAAGAGGAACTCTGGTGGTATCGTCTGCATTTCCAATATAATAGAAATACTTTAATGTTAGGCATGAATATGATTAAATCTTCACACAGCAGAGATGCTGAGCCTTACACACTTGCATGGTGTGTATCTCCAAAGGTGCTTCAACATTTTATTGAAAAACAGAAAACATAAAACCAATACAATATTTGCATTGACATACAAATCAGTACTTCTATTTGAATAAAGAAAAAGATGGCCAGGGGACAAATCTAACCAACAGATATCATGGTGCCTGGCCTCAACTCCTGATGCTGAGGCTCAATACTTCTCATGCAGAGCTAAGCCTGTGTCAGTTGTCTCTGCTCCTCAACGCTTCTCCCAGCTAACAAACAACATTTTGCAGAAGGAGATTTACTGACAGTAGCATATCTGTCTGTTATTCCAAATTCACACAAGTAAAAATGAAAAAAAAAAAAAAAAAGTCAGTCTACATCCATATATCTCATTTAATAATGAGTGGGATCTATTGAAACACCTGTAAAATCTGTGGGCATTCATTCTCAGCTGTTGCACGAGTTTGTCATTCACCAATCTTACACCACTTTATAAATATTGACTTTAAACACGTAGAAAATGTCAGATGTATTTATTTTTTTTCCTACTCAGCAGCAGATTCAATTAATTCTCCATACAAATTGACACAAAATATCTACACTGAATGTCAGACCAATTAATACTCACAAGGGAGGATGTTTTTGTATCTGTTCTTCCTCCTGTTCTCCTTTGCTTGTCCAATCAAACACTGATCCAATGGTTTTAACTCTTGAAGATTCTGTAGGGAAATAATTTTTTGTAGGGCCACAAAAATGATACAAGGGATGGAACACCTCTCCTACAATGACAGGCTGAAAAGAGCTGGGGCTATTCAGCCTGGAGAAGAGAAGGCTCTGAGGTGACATCTGATAGTGGCCTTTCAATATCTAAAGGAGAGCTACAGGAAAGAAGGGGACAGACTTTTTAGCAGGGTCTGTTATGATAGAACAAGGGGAAAAGGCTTCAAGCTTAACAAGGGTAGCCTTAGGTTAGATATAAGGAAAAAGTTCTTTACAGTGAGGGCGGTGAGGCGTTGGAACAGGTTGCCCAGAGCTGCCCCTTCCCTGGAGACTTTCAGGGAGAGGCTGGATTAGGCTCTGAGCAATCTGATCTAACTGCGGTTCCCTGTTCCTTGCAGGGGAGTTGGACTGGATGACCTTTAAAGGTCCTTTCCAACTCTAAGGATTCTATGAATTACTCACACATTAAAATGCTCTGAACGATACAAGTACTGAGAGCAGCCTCTAAAATGAACAAAACCCTAATGGATGTGCAAAATCATTCAGTCAAAGAAAGGAATCTGATTTAATGTAGCTAGCAAAATACACCACCTTGAACAAACAAACAACCCAGTACGTATCTCAGCTGCTTCTTCCAAAAGAGAGTTCACTGAACAAGACTGACTGTAAGACCTGGAAAGGACTATTTTCACATCCTGCAGCGTTGCAGCATTTTTCTTCCTTGTCTATGCCTGTTAGCATCACATTCACTTGGTAATTTACCCAGAATAAAAAAGACACAAACACATTTTTGAACTGAACTACCAGCTCAACCCAATCTCATCTCTCAGCAGCTGCTGGGGGAAGGAACTCTTCTCATTCCTTTAAAGAGCTGCAAATTAAAGAACTGTGGTATTTAAGGCAGTGATGAATCAACTGTTCTATTTCTGTTTCATCCTGTTAAAAGGCCAAGTTTTAGAAAAAACAAAACTGATGTCACTCACTTCAATCTCCTTGGAAGGAACCCCCTGTTCCAGCAGTCCCCGCAGTACCCTGATGGCCGCCTTCAGCTTCGCTCCGCAGTACTTGCCACCAGGGAGCACACTCACAGCACGCAGCGTGGAAATCTCTTCATTTGTCACCAGAGGGAGATCTGGCAGAAGAATGAGGCTGATTTGTATGGCTGTGTAAATAACGAACTAAACTAAATTAATAACTAAAGGAAAGAAATACTTAACATGCGGTGCAATGCTGCATGACTTTGTTACTGTACTAGATGGTTTTCTTGCCATGAAAGGCTGCCTCTTATGTATTATCTTATACAAAAAGCCATGACGAATAGAGCATCCTTGAGTGAAGCAGTCCTTCCAACACTCTTTGCTTCCTGCCATCTTCAGAATCCCTCCACACAACCCAGAGAGCATACAAAGAGCTTCTCAGTTTGAGGGACAAAAATTAACCAACATAACCAGCAGGAAGCAAAACTGACTTTGATCAATCTGGGAACAGAGGATTTTCCTGAACTCTGAACAAATGAAACAAACTCTACTTTAATGCACTTTAAATGTAAGTTCTTAAAACAAAGTCACCACAAAATCCACGAATGTGCACAGGGATGAGTTCAGAACTTTCAGTTAAATGAACATGTAACTCAGTGCCCATTTGTAGCACTTAGAGTAAAAAATATCTTACAATTACCATTTAAAAGACATGTTAAACATCTTTTTTTTTTTTTGTCAAAGCATGCTACCTATCAGGCCTTTGGTACTCCTCAGAAACATGACAAAATTAACAACTTGAGGGCTTTCTGTTAACGCATTTAAGTGTCCTAAATCTACTTGTTTACTCACAAGGCTTACACTGATCTTTATTTTCTTCTATTAAGGAATACACACACTAGAGACAGAGGGCTTCTGTATAAGGATTTCAGGACTTGACATTTCTAATTCTCAAAAAGTAAAGACTAGTATCTGTCAAATGCATCCAAGTTAGCAGTACTCCACCCTGCCAAACTGAGCAGCAATGGAAAAATAAGAGTCCATATATAGGGAAAATAGCGAACAATGTGAGCATCGAGCAGGTAAAATTTCAAGCACACAAGATACTGATTTGATCACAATTAAATCCTGCAAACCATCACATGTTGTTAAAGACTTTGTCAGACAGGTTGAGGAAAGCTGCTTTCAACTCCTCTCCCATCATAGGCCCAACCTCACCAACATGTGCCCCAATGGACTTTCAGGCACATGTTACTTCAAGCTGTAAAGATTCTTTCCAGTGAGCCACTGAATCTTCCTACTGTATCTGTCATCAGACCCTCAAGCCATATCCAAGACTTTTAAAAATTCAAATGTGAACATATTGGCTACTTAATGTGATCCTCAGTTTTCAATTAATTGTTTGCTGAAGCTCTTGCCTTTATTTACGCATTCCTGGCTGATTGATTCAATTGGCAATTCATCACTTCCCCACGTGATTTCGTCTTCATCTGCTTGACTCGAGGGAGGTTGTGGAGGAGATCTAAAGAGAGCAAAGAACAGAAGTAAGAAGCGACACCTAGAGACAACCAACGCACTTGCAACCTCATGAAGCATCGCCAGAAATTCATTTACAGCTACAGGTA
Organism: Meleagris gallopavo; assembly: GCF_905368555.1. Classification (NCBI taxonomy): domain Eukaryota; kingdom Metazoa; phylum Chordata; class Aves; order Galliformes; family Phasianidae; genus Meleagris; species Meleagris gallopavo. Next base: position 25,731,919 of record NC_139407.1, read on the forward strand.
CCCATGGACCAAATCCATAGCAGTGATCTCAAAAACCCACATTTTTTTTTCATTTCTTAATATTTAACACAGAAATAATAACATGGGAATTTCCAGGAGTCAAGGCAGGTCAAAGCAAAAGCTAATAATGTGGTCAGGCACGCTCTTAGTTTCCCACGTACAAACAGTAAGTGTCAAGCACCCACGTGGATATAGACTCATCCGTGGAACTACACAGGCACTTTAAGACCTGAAGAAATCACATTAAGGAACATTGTAAAGATTCAAACTGAAGATAAGATTGTTTGAATTTCTTCTTCATTTGAAAGAAACAAACAGCACAGTGCAAATGAATTTGTTTGGAACCATCTGACAAATGTCCTAGTTACTTGTTATAACCACATATCAAAGGAATAAAAATGCAGCCAGGGCATGGTAAAGCACATAAAGCTGACCAATACTCAGATGAATTATAACCTTTTTAAATAACAAGGACAAAGGGCAATTTGGCAAGACATTACACATATATATATCCATCTATTTATACCTACACACATCCAACTTGCTTTATAACAAATCTCTACTGATTACTTCAAATCTCATAGGTTTACGTTCAAGAAACACTGGAAAACAAACGTTACCTTTCTGGCACAGCTCCTTCCTCACCATGGTCTTCACAACCATTTATGTGCATGGGCTATTGGAAGAGAAATGATGAAACACATCAAGGTCAGTGTAATAAAGTTCACCCACTGTAGATTTTAAAGGATGTGAATGGCTACACACCGTATTTTTGAAGGGGAGTAAGTTCAAAGCATCAAGTAATGCAAGACTTGACCCTTTTAGACTGCTCACCAACCCAAAACAACAGAGAGGGAGAATACTGAGCACTTAGAAAAGGCCATACTATTATAAAGCCAAAAGCTATCTTAAAATAATTTCCTGCTTGCGGCAGCAGAAGAGCCATCTACACTTTTTCCAGATGACTTTTTTTGTGACCTTTTATGAGGTAAGTTTCATTGTGAGCACTTCTATTTCCTGCTGAGCCACAACTGCCACAGAACAGGGCTTCACCTCTAAATAACAGGTACTCTGACATAGTTCTTCCTCAAAAGACAATGAAGACTCAGAAGAGAAGAGGACATTTCAGTCCTCCTTTAGAGAAAGAGCAAGTCTCCAAGATGATTTTTTTGGCTTATTATGACACCTTGAAAGTCTCTGCTGTCACACTCAGAGAATTTTACTTCTGGATCTCCCAGAGAACACTGATAGAGCTGGATGCCTGACTTCTCTCTTCACTCCACTCACTGGACAGAAAGCTGCAGGGATATACTGGATAGACAGAGCTCTTCTAATTTGAAACAACATTTCGGAAGCTATTGACTGATGTAAAAGAGAACGTGTAATAATGCTGGGGATGCAATATACAGAAGTCATTCAAATTAATGAGAGTATTCTAGTAAAGCGTAAGGGGAAAGAAGCTTCACAAGCATCACATTTACATTTTGGAAAGTCTACACAATATTCAAGTCCTGCTTCCTTTCTCCATGCAGCAATCAAGGAAATTTTAGATGAAATACCTCAAATAACACTAACAAGCTATTATATTATTACATTTTTTAAATAATTATTATTTAAAATGCATATAAGGGTATTTCTACAAACTCCATACAAATATGGAAGAAAATAAATGGAGAGAGACTATCTGAGAAAGAAAAGTCTGCCAGCTTCTTGCCATCTCACCTCTGAAAAATCTTCAGGTAAAGACGAGCCATCACAGTCTGTGTCTTCAGACTTATCTTCTGCCAGTTTCCCATTCATCTCCACTGGAGCAGAAAAATCAGAATGCAGAAAAAAGAGCATAAACACACTGAAAGATGCCCAGAGATCACCTTCTCAAACATATGAATCTTGTTATACCAGAATACAGGTATCAGTAAAAGCAAGCAACAACTTCTAAGTCCCTCTATTGTCAGTACATTGAAGAATCAGATCTGAGGCTTCCTCTTTTTTAAATGTAACAGCTGCAATTGAAAGTGAGGTTGTTGGCGCAGCTAACAGAATTGCTGTGCCACAGTGTAACAGAGGAACAGGCCAGTGATGTTAAGTGAGCAGATTGACATGTCAGCAGTGCGTTTGCAACTCCATTATATTTAGACCCACAGAAGTTCTAAACCAGGTTTCTGCTCATTCTTTGTAAGTCTAAAGAATACCTCATAGAAAAGGTTTTACCTATTTGGCTGCTGCAGCAGTTTTCTGCTGCCCTACCTGACAAGCTCAATATATCTTCATTTGCAAAGACCAAATCCCATCTAAAAGAAATTTGAAGTAGTGGAGCTCATACAACTGCTTGAGGTCCTCATTCCTCCCTGATTTTTATGTAACAAAAGATGATAATAACCAAAATGTACTTCAAAAGTAGCAAAAGTGCTGAAATAATTATAATTCTAGAAGGTCGGAATTCTACATATACTGTACAAAACAATTTCATGCTTGCCACTGCTCACTAGGCACCGTATTTTCAAGAGGCCCAGTTTCCAGTGACCTGTTTTTCCAGTGACTCAGTACCTGTCAGATGATCTTCTGATGTGGCCTTCCTGATGTGCAGAAGGCTCTGGGCCTCTGATGTTGCATTGTTACGATTTAATAGGTTCTGGGCTTCCTCATCTACAACATCCAACAGATACTGGACTACTTCATTGTGATCATCTTCATCATAATATTCATCATCTGGAACCTCTGTTTCTAAAATGGAATAGTGTAAAATTATATTTTTTCCCTAAACAGGGAAGGAGACAGGCAGAGAGGGAGAGGAGCAGACACTGAAGTGTTCTGTCTAGTTCTTACCATGACTTTCTCTCATCATCTCTGGCATAAAATCCAGACTTCATAAATCTACTTCCAACATTAACAAATTCCTCAGGAGCACACCACAGGGCTTGAAGATGATCTTCTAAACATGACTGCCACTCTTACTTTGACTTATTTCAGTCTGTTCAAACTGTGCTATTGCCTTGACTCTTTTTCATCCATGAACCACATACTGAATTACGCGGTCCCTCATCTCACCTGTTCTTACCTGATTTGTCACTGTGTTTAGAAACATCTGATATCTGAGCAGCAAAGCCAAGTGAAGGGGCATCTCCAGACCCTGTGAGATTCAATTGTCCCTTCGTATGATGGATATTATTTTCTGTGTTTGCATGAGAAGGTCCTATGATGCTGTTGCCATTGACCTAAGACAAATGAAGAACAATACAACTTAACTCCTAAAGTTTGGCACTTCTTTTTAAGCAGCAAGAACCCTTGCATATAGCTCCATTAGGAACAGATGGAAAGAAACTAGGCGTATTGTATCTCATCTGAGCAAACAGGGTGAAGGGGTGAATAGAACTCTACCTGTTCATTCGGTAGCTTTTAACTGTGTTAGAATTTTCAAATGAAATGAGCAAAGAAAAAAAATACAGCAACTAAGAAAAATAAAACACAGGATAACTACTAGAAGAAAACACAAAATAATATCTCACATTGTTACATGCTCTATAACACATATGTAGGCTTAATTCCTTGGATTCCACATCACACAACAACAACAACAGCAAAAAACAAGAAAAAAACAGAGAGGTAAAAAGGAAGAAACAAGTACAAACATCTGCAGAAGCTGGAAAGAGACCAGATCACAGCCTTGCGTCCTTATGAAGTAATTTGTCTTTACATAGAGCAATCCCAAAGATAGAAAAGATTAATGCCAAAAACTTGTGCATTTATTATTAAAATTGCCTTTTCACATCCAGTGGCAACAGTGGATTTGCACAGTTTGATGTAAAGCACTGTTTAATCAATTTATTTATTAAAACAAACCAAAAAACAACTTGTGTAAATTGTATCCTTTTTTCTAGTTAATGAAAATGTACTCCCCTGACGGATATTTACCTTGGGCCCATAGGCATCAGTTGTCTTTCCTGTTTTATCACAGGGATCACCATGTGAGCAGCCTAAATAAAATGGGGAAAAACAAACAACTTAAGAACATCATTTTCACTGTAACTATATTAGTTTCCATCAATTATCTTTTTTTATAAAAGAAACAAGATATGTTGTGTTGTGAAATGAGTAACATTTCTGCCTGTTTGATTAATGGCCATTGACAAAATGATGACTAATGAACTATACTTGATTATGGTTATTTGAACTTTAAGTTCAATGGAATAAGAGAGCAGGAACACTCATACAAATAACCAACTCTAAGCAAAGATAAATGTTGATAAGCAGCCTAACAACCTGTAGTGAGAAGGCAACACTTGCACCTCAGGGAAATAGGGTGCTATTTCCCTTCCTTTCAACTGTACAGATTACAACCTTGCAATTATCTATCACTTTTTTTTTTCTTCTTAAAAAAAAAAAACAACAACCAACAACAGAATCAAATGAACACACATCATCTGCCACCTGGGTTCTTGCTCTAAGGTACCTTCCCCTCCTTGGTAACAAAAAGAGCGATACCATGACATGAAAGACCACTGCCTATCCCAAACATCACACTGTTGGTATAATAAATGAGACAGGGTGGAACAAGCAGTTGCTATAGACCTAGTTTCTAGCACAGTTCTGGATTTGCTTGTAAAAGCATGTGTAAGAAATAAAGCATTTAGACGGAATCACAGAAAGATAAAGGTGTTTAAGGCAGTGTCTTCCAAGATCCAATTACTGGGCTGGTTCCTAAAGAATATCTTGACCAAGTTTTTGGGAACAATGTTTACTATAGTTGAAAAGTATGTGAGCAACAATGAACTGGAAGAATTAAAATAATGTCACGAGGCAAAATCAATATTCAAAACTAATGATACATTAATGGAAAAGTGTGGAAAACAAGACTGTGAGGAATCAAAACAAATGAAAGCAACAAATGTCAATGGAAAAAGCAAATGTTTCAGATATAAGTGGTAGCATACGCAGTGATTCAGCAGAGGAGCAGAAGTAGCTGGTGAAATATACTGAATCCAAGAGAATAGTACTTAGCAAAAGAGAGTTGCTTTCACTGGGTCACTACTAAAAGGAGTGCTGTCTACAAAATGCTCAAAGCCTTTGCTCTTGTCTGCTGGGCACTGATGAACCTCAGTCCTTGCCATGTGTGGGACTGCAGACACCACATGTGAAGAGAAGAGCAGACAGATGGAAACAAACCCCGGGGATGCAATAAAATCAGTCTGGGCTGTTTTGCTCTTGAGAAAGAGAAGATGAAATTAGACCTGAAGCCTAGACTGATGTTTTTATTTGCAGTCAGAACAAACAGGACACAAGTAAAAAAAAAAATATATATATATATATGTGTGTAATAATAATAATGGATCAGTTAAACTTACTCCTTGAATGACTCAGGCTTGTTATGAGAGAAAATTTCTAAATTGCAAGAGAAACCGACTAATTGCCTGTTGGAGCTACCTCAGCACACACAGTTGTAGTGCAGCAACTGCACACTAGAGAGCATGTAAGACCCATACCACTTCCTTCATTTTTACAGTGTGCATTTCACATGCAGTGTGACCATGGAAATCTTACCATTAGCTTTCTTTGACCATGAATCTGAGCTATCTGGGCTCCTGGATTTTGGAAGTACTGGGTGACCATCTCTATGAAAAGAAATGTGTACAGAAATTTTTATTTAAAAAAAAAAAAAAAAAAAAAAAAAAAAAAAAAAAAAAAAAAAAAAAGCAGCCAAACAGCCAACAAACAAAAAAACCATGGTTATTGTACATATGTATATCTTAATATCCAACAATCAACAAAACTGCTCATTGCACTTTCCATTTCAACAGTTTTGGAATACTAAGAACATTTAATGACAGAAATGAAGCACTGGTAGTTAGGTTGGTTCCTACTTCAGGAATCAATGAGGACTTTGTACAGTTTCATTCCAGATTCTGACAGAAAGACTTGACCTTGCTTGCCTTCAAATTAAAGGATAGGTGGAGAGGGAGCAAAGAACATCAGCATGACTAGGAGGTTTCAAAATAGAGAGGAATGTTGCCAGACTTCCCATTCCAAGCAAAACTTAAAACTTAAGAGTAGTCTGACGTCTGTTTGTCAGACTGCAGTATTTCCATAAAAATAGAAGGATTAGTGAAAATACTGTGGTGTACTGGGATCTGTGCCAGAGTTTTGACATTCAGAGCTGTGCCAGAACATCCACACGATGGAACTATTCAAGCACAGAACAATATTTTCTCCTTCTCTCCCTCTTTTTTTTTTTTTTTTAATATATTTGTACAATGCACAGTAATGCTTTTGATTAAAAGAGAAAAAAGAAAAAAAAAGAAGGAATAATTGCATTAAAACAATCTGTGCCATATTTTGCAAATGTTTTGAACGCTTGATTGCTTGACACAGCTTTGTCTTCCCAAGAAACACAAAATACAGCAAGTACTAAGTGCCCTTCTATTGCACTGAAGTGCAAATCTGAGAGTATATGTTCCCTTTTTGTGGCACCAGTCCTCAATAATATGCCAGCTGATACTGCTCTGGTGAATAGCTGTTATACCAGAAGCATGTTTTACCCACGTATAATCCAGTGAGAAAAGCAGTAAGTACAGGGAAATATGCAGTTCCAGAACGCACCTGGTCACTTTGAGCACGACCCAAGGAAGGGATGTTTCCAATGTTCTTTTGGCTTCTTTCAGTGTCATTCCTTGTGTGCTGACCCCATTAATATAATGGATAATATCTAATGCATGGAGACTCTCCTCTCTGGCAGCAGCTGATCTGGGGAGAATGTCACTGATATACACAACTTGGTAAATGCTGTCATGACCTCCTGCTAACAACAGACCTGTGCAGGAAGAAAGAAAGAAAACAAAACAACTTTCTTTGGAACTTAAGAAAAATAATGACATTAGCATGAAAGAGCACTATAATTCTCTATTACCTAGCTCCTCTTTATGGCACGTTAGTGTAATATCAGGCAGCAAGTGAGGCAATACTGGCATCTTGGGTAACTCCAACACACGTCCTAGAACCAATCTGACAGTCTTTGGGGCAGCACGGAGAAAGCTGACTGCATCTGTATGACTCATGTTGGTAACATCAATGTCGTTAACCTGTGAAGACAAAAGCAATGAGTATCTCCTAGTAAGGTTCCAAATAAACCTCTTTCACAGCAAATCTGTGTGTATTTCCTAGCAAGTTAGGAGCTGTCAATGTATTTAATCAACTTCTCCACGTATTTGAGTAAGTATCTTATTAAATCAATACTTCTCTCTCTAAGTTGGATGCACTGTAACTCCTTTCAGCAACCTTCCCAGTGTTCTCCTTGTATTCCCCTTGTCTAACTGCACAAAAACATGCACATTTTTGTTCCTTAAGCTATTCTCATCCTGGTGGATGAGAAGCTGGACATGAGCCAGCAGTGTGCCAACTATATCCTAGGCTGCATTAAAAAAGGGGTGATCAGCAGAGAGAGGGAGGTGATTGTCCCCCTCTACTCAGCTCTTGTGAGGCCCCATCTGCAGTACTGCGTCCAGGCCTGGGGCCCCCAGTACAAGAAAGATGTAGAGCTCTTAGAATGGGTCCATAGGAGGGCCATTAAGATGATCAGAGGGCTGGAGCACCTCTCCTATGAAGAAAGGTTGAGGGAACTGGGCTTGTTTAGCTTGGATAAGAGAAGGCTCCAGGGAGACCTCACTGTGGCCTTCCAGTACTTGAAGGGAATGTATAAACAGGAGGAAGTACAACTGTTTACATGAGTTGACAGTGATAGGACAAGGGGGAATGGTTTTAAACTAAGACAGGGGAGATTTAGGTTAGATATGAAGAGGAAGTTTTTCCCCCAGAGGGTGGTGACGCACTGGAACAGGTTACCCAGAGTGGTTGTGGATGCCCCATCCCTGGAGGCATTTGAGGTCAGGCTGGATGTGGCTCTGGGCAGCCTGGTATAGTGGTTGGCGACTCTGCCTGTGGCAGGGGGGTTGAAACTAGATAATGTTCGAGATCCTTTTCAGCCCAGGCCGTTCTATGATTCTATGATTCTATTTAACTTCAGCACACAACAGAGTTCACATATTTGTTTTGGTTTTGGCTCAAAGTTGTTCTTTTCATGCAGCCCCTTTGTCTGGAAATGGTAATTCTCTCACTTTTATGAGTCGGTCTCCAGGTTGCAGTCTCCCATCACTTTTGGCAGGATCCTGAACAATATCATGAATGTAGCAGCCCACATTATCATTCCCTTTGGTCACTGTAAAGCCCAGGCTGCCTTTTTCAGACTTGGTCATGGTGACCTGAAGTTCTACTTCCTAGGGGAAGAAAGTAGCACTTAACAACACAAAAAAAAAACAGAAGCAGCTTTAGACCATGGGCAAATTGAATTTTAACACTGATAGAAATAGATAACTAATGCACCAATTGGTGTAACTGGAACACAAGTCTGGATAGCACTGAGACACCTGCAAGAGCAGGTTCAGCTCAGCTGTATCCAGCATATCCAGCACTTGTCTCTCATTTGGACAGGACGCTCTTTTTCATGAAGCTGACCTTGGACCAAAAGCCTAATGATCTAAACAGAGTTGTGAAGGCTCACGTCAAAACTGGCACGTTGCTTTACTCTGAACCAGCTATCATGAATAAAAAGGCTCTTTGAGCAAGACAGCACAGCAGGAACTAGTCAAGTGAAGTAGGTGAATAGGTTTTCCTACAACGAGATAAAACTATGTCTTTCCTGGGAACTGCACGCATGCATATGCCTTCTGTATTTTTATTTGCATGAACTGTCATTAGAAAGATGCATATCTGTTTCATTTGCACAGACACTCACACAACGCCATGAAGGTTTGTGAATAACTTCTGAAGAAGAGACTAAAAAGGAGACAGTTTGTTAGTTCTCAAAAGGGAGCATGGGCATGAACAGCTGTGTAAACTGGGAGACTTCTACAACTGAAATGTATCAAGGCTCAACTGTCACATTCTTTTTCATTTGTGAATCAATTATGTGAGGCTATGGAAGCATAAACTCCTTCTGATACTCTACACAAATGTTTCCAGGGTGGCAAGAAGCTATTTCAGAAGAGTCTCAAAACTATGCTACATTTAGCATTTGATTAAAGCAGCAAAGAACAGGGTTTCCTGAGGCCTCCTCTGGCCTGATTCATCCCATGATCTCTAAACAACCACACAGCAAGGTAACTGGTATATAAGTCCAGCCTGAGAACTTGTCTAGAGCTAGGGAAATGTTTAACACCAAGCTTCTAGGCTAAAACAATACACAAAATATATGTATGCAAATCTGCCTATGCAGACAGAGATGCATTCATACTCACAGAGGGACATGTTATCAATCCCTGAAAACCTCAGAGAGAAAACAACTGCAGACATCTCTATGACCACAGTTCAAAGCATAAGTGCCATTTATAAGACACCCCCAGTCAGTGCAAATATAACCTACAATCGTCACATTTGTAAATTAATATGGCTATCCTCTACTCAGTCACTCTCCAAACTATGGCTACAAAAACTTCAGAGGTTATACTTAAACTACTGAAAGACAGAAATAGGAAATTACCGGTTCATATTCTTCAGCACTTTTTTCTAGCTGGCTGAGTAGTGAGGCCATCCCTTCCAGGCGTGGAGGCAGCTCAGAAGCAGGGGCAGCATAACAGCTGTTTATTAAAACAGATGTGGTAACTTCAGGAATGGTTCTACACGGTGGGATCGATTTCAAATCCAACAGCAGAGTGCTGGAGACAAACAAGTGCATCAAAGATCAGCTTGTACAACATGGCTGTCAACAGTAAATTAATACGTGAACCAATATTGACTTTATACAGATCTAGCCAGCAAAACAAAAGAAGCATTCCCATGAGTGCTCTACAGGAATCATTATGACTACTCACCTGTTCTCATGCTCTGAGCTGCTAGGAGTCTCATGCGCAGAATACAAGATGGTGCGAAGAGCACTGCCCTGAGCACTGTGTGCCTCGTGCTGGCTGTGTTCCTGTGTCACAGCTTCATCTGGCGGCTGGCAGAGGGCAGAATTCCAGCTGTGGCCTGACTGTGCCAGTGAGTCCATCGTCTCCTCATCACCACTCCTGCTGCTGTCACTGTAGCTGTCTCTCCTAGAGGGAGACTTCAGTCTTCTTTTACTCAGATCAGTAGTTTCATTTTCATCTGAGCTATCCCCCTGTTCTTCATTCGATGGACCAGAAACTTCTCTATTGACATCTGGAAATACTTGTAGGGGTGAATTGATGGGGGTCTACAGAAAGCAAGGACATTTAAATGGATTAAACTCCAGTTCTGCAATTGCAAAGATCACATAATACTACCAAAGGCTGTGACTGAGTGGCCTCTTCTGCCAAGACGCAGCCCCAGCTGGATGAATGCATCACAGAGCAGTATCGCCAAGTACAATGCAACTTTGCCAAGACAAAGTATGCAGAACTTTGAAACACACTATGCTAAAGAACTGCAAAATCATTTAAGGAAAACAGATTTTAAAAGCTTCATACATGCTTTTATGGTCAAATTCTTGCATTCATGAACGTAGCAATCTGCAATAGTGTTATAAACAAAAACTGTCGCTTGTTTCTTTATTGCTTCCCCCTCACCTATTCTGATATACATGCTCTTTTATCAAAGGCATTTTGTACTTGAAATGAATTACAGGATGAGTTATTTGTATTTTGTTCAATCGTCCATCTTCTTTTATTACTCTAATTTTAGCTTAACTTTGTACATTTAAGTTTCTGCCTCGGACTTGAACAGCTTTGCTAGTTTGAACATAGAATTACAATAATTTGCATAGAAAATCTGTTTCTGCTCCTTTTACACTTTCTACCCTGCATTATGGAAAGCCTTCTTTTCAGGCAAATTCCTCTCTACAGTCTCTTTTGCAGAAAATATTTTAATTTCCACTTTTTCCAAGCATCCTGCAATGTCTTCCTGTTCTTCCAATTTAACTAATGGCAAGCTTTAAAAATCGTTTTTGGGCATCTCTAAATTCCAGCAAGTAAATATAACAGTCTCTTTCCTAGTTGTACACACTCCAGAAAAAGACAAATTGCTCTTTCATAGAATATATTTCACACACATTACAGTTTCTATTTGAGATCAACTTCAAATCTATGTGCTACAAAGCAACACCTGCCTCAGAGAGTAAACCCACTTGAAAATCTAGAAATACAAAATTAAAAAAAAAAAGCAATAAAGACAAAATCCCCAAACAAAATACCAACAAAAAAGGCCCTCGTTCTTTTCAAGTCTGTGAAATTCTCAGTACACTCCTGAGGAATTTACCACAGGAGCCAACCTTCTGTGAGCACAGTTCCTCCATCTTTCCTTCTCTATCTTGCATTTAATTAACTAACCCACCAGACCAAGTAAATGAACCCTCAAATAGTAATTAAAAAAGAAGAATCTTATGCCACAGGCCTTACCAGCAAAGCAGGATCGATGTCTGGCAGTATACCAGGCGGTGGCCGACAAAGGAGAAGAGAGACTTCTGGAGATGTTCCCCTCAGAGCAGAGATGACTTCCTACAGCCACATTTGGGTTCAGTATTAGACAGAGCCACCAAGATGTGCAGGACTACCACAGCATGAATTATGCCATGAAGACAGACAATAAAAATCACTTACCTGCTGAGATAAACCGTTGAGCGATGCCCCATTCACTTTGAGGATGACGTCCCCAATGTCTATCTGCCCACTCTCTGCAGCAGGCTGCCCAGGGAAGAGCTTTTTCACCCTCACAATGGTTGAGCCCAGCTGCTCTGGAGTAGGATTATCCTCACGGCAGAAGCTGAACCCAAGACCTGAACTGTTCTTCAGCAGCTTTACCTCAAATGTGTTCTCTGTAAGAGAAGCGGTAGCACATTATTTCTTACAGCACACTGGCCATTAAAATAAGTGGTGTGCACTCTGCCTTCAGCTATGATGTTCTCTGGTTGATAGCTTCTCTTCCTAACACCACACCACACAGCACATGAAGGTGTCCTCAAAGTTCAGTTCTCCAGAAGCCCGTTAAGGAGACTGTCATAGCTGACTGATGTGTCTATTCTGGCCACTGAACAGACACCTGTGAGAGAAGCAACTGTAGCTCCTGGCAGGCACCCTACCCAAGAAGACTAAAAGGTACCAGCAGCAGTTTCCTCACATGCACAGATTCCACTCCCTTTGCACACTTCTGTAGCAGGAGGAGCTGAGATATCAGCCTCTGGTCAGGCAGACAACTGGCCCTTCTCCAGTCCCAATTCTGGATGTCTGCTCCCATCTAGACAGGAGCAGCAGTTATATGAAAGGAACTCTCACTTTTATATGAGGATTTAACCCCCACTACATTTGTCTTAGCAGCACCAGAATTAGCAGCGCCCTTCTACCTCAACAGTCCTACAGCCCTGGCCTGCTGGCAAAACTGGGCACAAAAAAGGAACACTGAGAGAGCAAACAGTTCATAGTCACTGAACTGCGTTAACAAGATATGAAAGGAAACCTTCAAATTTCAATGGCACAGAAATGCAAAAATTGCATGATGTGCAGGGACTTGGTATGGATTCCTAATCAGCTCTGACTCCTGTCTTCCTATTTCACGGGAGATACAGGAAAACAATTATATAAAACTCAAGGATGCTTTCCTTGAGTGTTTTTCTACATGACCAGACCAGACCTGCAGTGACAAAGCTGTAGTCTTTGGTGTTTGTAGTTCTTGTTGCTGGTTTTTCCTGAGGCTCACATAGTCCAACCAGATTTGGAGGTGTACACTGTGGTGTTACTGGAGCATGAGCCTTTGCCACAGAAAGCTGTCCTTTTTCCAACAGTAGATGCACCACCTGAAAAGATGAAACATCCTCTGGTTAACTGGCAGTGGTCATGGAGATAGCATAGTCTAGTTTGTCAGGATCTTTAGCCACTGACCTGTCCAGTGTTTCTCAGCATTTCCACAGCTTGTTTATGAGTAGCACCCTCCAAACTAACCCCATTGACAGAAAGCACACGGTCACCTAGAAATAAGTAATTATAAAAATATAAAAAATTATAAAAAACAGAAACCTTAAACTCTCAGCTAACAAAGGCACTGACTAATCAAAAGGCAGTAAATAATCAAATCATAGAATCACTGAGGTTGGAAAAGACCATTAAGATTATCTAGTCCAATCTCAATTCATTCCCCATCTTGTCCACTGACCACAGCTCTCCTATGCTACATCTTCATGGTTCTTGAATGCTCCAGGGATGGTGACTCCAACATCTCCCTGGATAGCCTTGCCCAATGCCTCACTACTCTTTCTGAGAAGAAATGTTTCCTAATATCCAATCTCCTGTCCCTCTTCTGAGCACAGAGGAGAACTTTGCAACTAAACCAACCTGGGTTTATCCCATGTCAAAGCCAGCATTAACTACTGGAATGATGACCTGCCACAAAGCTCTTATATCTATATTAAAAACCAATCTCAATCTGTAAGGGCAGTTCTCTCTCTAGTACGGACTGAAGCCTGGCTCAAAAACAAGAAAAGCCACAGCCATTACATTGATTTAGTGTATGAAGTTACCCTGTACACTAAGTGAAAGGGCCACAAATAACACAAAAGCTCTCCCTCCCCAGGGCTGACACAGAGAAGTGTTCTCCATCACTACAGGCTGCACTATGGATAATAATCCTGCAGCAGATTTCATACTTTCCCTTCCACAATCTCTGCAGTTTTCTTTTGGTTCTACAGCTGTTCTCTACTTTGTCTTAGTGTTAACTTCATCTGCACAATTACCTGTCAGAACATTTGAGACAAAATCCTGAATTAAAACCATAAACACGTGACATCGGGAAAGGGATTCCTCCTCCTGAAGCCTTCTCTGATTGTTCCTTTGTCAAACAGATTTCTCAGCTTCCAAGCCACAGTGTACCCTCAAGCCTACCCTGGACAGTTCTCTGACTATTTCTCACATTCAGAACCCCTGATGGAATGACTCAAAATACCTTTTTCTATTTTGCCATCTTCTTCAGCTGCTCCTTTTGGAATAACTGCTTTCACATAAATACCACCGTGCTTTATACTTGTGTTTACACCACCCTAAAAGGAGAGCAAAAATGGGATTTGTCAGTCTTTTTACAGCTAGAACACTTTGTAATTCAATGCAATACACTACAAGGATAGCTGCACTCAAGGAAGCACTTTGACTACTGGCACATAAAAGGAAAGGCCAAATTGTCGAACAAAAACATTTTACAAAGCATGGTTCACAGTCATGCAATTTGTTATGAGTGAGCCTAGGGTGGAAGACTGTACAAACACAATGTATCACAATGCAAATGCATTCCAATCAAAGAGGTATCCTGCAGCAAAGCATGTCTGCTGTGCTGGAGTTAACATGCTTGCATGCACACAAAGCTCCAAGAACTGTATGAGCACATCCAGCAGCAACAGCCAAAGAGATGTATCCCATGCAGTGTCCTACTCCAATTCACCCTCTGATGTAACACAAACTGAGGAGTGCTTCTTTTCTCTCAGGTCATAGAAATTTGAAGGTCTACACTGAGAAAACTGCTCAAGCTCAAATGGCACTATTCTCTGTGGGCTTCTGCATTCCAGGCTCTCAGACAGCCAACACTACACTGTCAGAACTGCTCCACAAACTGGAGGGAGGAAGGAGACGAACAAAATGTTAACGTTCACTCTGAAAGAGCGTGATGCTACATCTGAAAGATTAAAGCACAGAGTTGATTGTGTCCCTCTTCTTTTAACCACTATGCAGGATGGCCGTGCAAGGCTCAGAGTGGAGACTGAAGAAGGAAAGCAGAATGAAGGCACTATTTGGTAATCCTCCAAGGGCAATCACTGCATTCTTGGCATTCTGTGATGGTTTCTGCAAAGCCCCAGGCTCTGCAGACTTGCTGCTGTTCAGTAACCACGTCCTGCTCACCCTTTGTGACTCCAGTCACTTCACACTGAGAGCTTGACAGGGCAATGTAACTTCAGTGGTTACAAATTCCAACTCCACCCATATACATATCCACATGGTCACACTTGGGAAAAGACTGACTTGGTTTAGATATAAGCAGCCACTAAAACCCAATAGATTTGATCTATAGTTTATAGCTGCTCTCTATTATTATAATTTATGCTGCTTTTCCATTCTCAAATTATTGCAAAGTCTACTGATCCATCAACCAGAGATAATTCTGGAAAATTAAAAACCTCAGATGTATTTCCGAACACAAAACAAAAACAGAGCAGCAAAAGATGTGTACGTATCACTTATGATTCATTCTCTTCATCTCTCACTGTGAGGTGTGGCACTCTCTAAATGTGATTCACCAACAAAATTTTATAACCTGATGAGAAATTCATCCATTAAAAGTACATTTTTGTCTCCTAAGGGCAGTAACTTGCAAGGAGGCAAGACAGGTCTAAATTGCATCTCAGTAGTTTTTTGCTTTCTGCCTTTTAACCAGCAGAGGGAGAACACAACACAGTACGTGTGTGTGGAGTACAAATACTCTTTTTCTTCAGGTGATGCCCAGCAGGAGATCTCTAATTTCTCCCCCGTGCAAACTTGCCATGTTACTGGGGAGGAAGGGACAAAGCCCATCTTTCTGTCTGTACTTGCAAAGCAGCTGCTGTGGTGAGATTGACTTTGGGATTTCACTGCAAAACATCAAATGAAGGTTACCTGAAGGGGAGATGGTGTGAAGGATTTACAATACTATTTTTCAGCTTTGATAAGATTAATTGTAGATAAGTAAAACTACATGCTCTGCAGTGACTTCAGAAAATATTTTGCTTCCTTGGAATTTAGTAATTTAATGGGTTATGGGAGTAGAGAAAAAGAGAAAACATCTGAAAACCTTGTCAAACAGTACCGTGACACTTATTCCCAAGCCGTTATCTTTTTTGGCTAGTTCAACCTCAAAGATATCTCCAGGTTTAAGAAGTTCTGCAGAAACCTTTTTAGAGTTCATTTTGTCGGCTGCATTTGCTGAGGAAGATTCCTTTATTTAAAACAACAACAAAAAAAGAAGAAAAAAGATTTTTTGTTAGAACAGAATTGTACAGATAAGATCCTAAGGAATGTGTTTCTGAGTCAGCTGCAGCCAAAAGGTTTCCACATGGGAAAGTACCAGACTGTATGGCTCATGAGACACAGTGCTATAACTTTTCCACAGCTGCAATCAAACAGCATTAGTGCAGAAACACGTTTGGCCTTCAGCACTTGAGTCCTTAATGTCATGGAACACAGAAAACATAACTAGAACTTCACTATTACGTCAGCTTAGGGTCTGTTGCATTAATTTGCATAAATTAATGCACCACTCTTCATCAGCTGGGAATCAGAGATCATTACATGTTAGGGATGAATTTGTAGTACTTTCTGCTGTGTACCTTCAGCAAAGTGATTAATGTCTGCTCAGCGCATGGCTCACTTCAGAACTTCATGAGACAAGAATGAAGTTTCATTAGATAAGAGCATTTTTCCATTGTTTAGATCAATGTCAAAAGATACAGGTTCAGTTGCTACTCTAGGCTCTCATTTCAGTTACATCAGTACTACTTTTCTTATCTCTTTAGGACTGTCATCAGACTATGATTACATTAGACAATACTAAATGAATGGATGAATCAAGAAGAGCATTACACATTCATTCCAAAGCAGAATCTGCTTTGAGTAAGACATGCCCATGACATGACACGGTAATGTTGGAAAATGCTTTGAAATTCCAGGAGTGAATTTCTTCACTTATTTTGAACAAAATCACCAAACTGGTAGAAATAAGCTATCAGCATTTGCCATTAGGAGGACAAACTGTAGGTTAGGCTGCCTTTCCCCCTCATTCATACCAACAGACAGATATTTCACTGCCACTATTACACCAATGGGAAATTTTCACATGAAATGAACTGTGCCTTTTGAGCAACGTGCTGCTCCTGACTGCTGGAGTAAGTTGCTTCATCCATGTCAGAATCTCCTCGGTCAGAATACTCCACAGACTCCACAACTCCCGACCTTTTCATTTTGGCTCGAGTACTGTCTGATGACGACCTTCTCTTCTCACTAGTTTTCAAAACCCCAGACTGGGAGTCATTGTACTTCTGCGCATCCTGTTGGGCTCTGCCACTGGCACGTCTGCCAAAGCAGCTGGCCGTCTGGCTCTGGGACAGGCTGGCACTCTCAGTCCTGGAGTCCTGGGAGCTCACACTCCCATCCCGCCTGCCCCCTGACAAGGCAGACACACTGCCTGCAACGGCCCTCTGGTGAGCACGGGACCTGCTAGGCTGCTCTGAAGAGGACTCTGCCTCATTGTCCTGCACTGATGATGGTCTTCTTACATAGGTCCTGGTTCCGTTAGTGAGGTGTGAGGTGCTGCATGATGCTGAAAGCCAGAAGAGAAGACAGTCAGCAGGGACTGGTCACATCCTGTTTTCAATATTACACATTTTTCTCAGTTTACGGCCGTGTGAGGTTTTACCATTCTATACCATGCAGAATGCTTTCTATTTAAGGTGCAATCAGTGTGCCTTCACTGAAAACTACCTCAAATGATCCTACTGTAAAGGTTAACACTTCCACTGTCAGTCTCTAACACAACTGTAAGCACATATTAACTGGGGTGCACAGAAGTGATGTACGGTTAAGTCAGCTGCTCAAATCAGTGGTTTAATATTAAGGAATACTTCCATACCTTTGGATGGCTTTTCTTTGGGTTGAGAGATAACGAGTGTTACATCCTCAGGTGCATTCTCTATAATTTCTAATGCTGTGTGGTGGCTGACACCCTCCAAACTCGTGCTGTTCACAGATATCAATCGGTGTCCTGAACAAAAGAGTTTGTTTAGATATAATCCAACACTGACATTTGGTCTTTTCTGTCATGTATACCTTTCCTTTTGCACACCATTCACCTGGTTTCAGAGATCCTTCCACATCAGCTGGCCCTCCAGGAGTAACTGAGTGAATGAAAATTCCCAGATCAAGTTTCCCCGTCTTCTCTCCACCAATTATCTGAAAGCCTATTGAAAAAGGCCCAAAGCATGCATATATGTCAATGATCAGAATCTAACTTAGCTTAGAACAAGCTGATATTTCAAAGCACATAAAAAAAAAAAACTTTGTCATTCTATTAAATGTGAAATTAAAAAAAAAAATAAATCTATACATCTTGAAGAAGTCTACATGAAAGTAAATAGTAAAGCTTTTGGATAAAGTTTCATTGCATTCTTAATTTAAAAAAGCAGTTCAGAATTGGATTTTGTTGTCTTCCTAGAAACCTCCAACCAGGGCAAGAGACATGCATGCACTTTCTGATGACACTGTGTACATTCCTACTGGCCAGATAACATGCTTTTTCTGTTTCACAGAATTTTAGATGCCTCATCTAAATTTCTGACCCTGGTGTTAAGAGCTAGGTTCTTCAAAACCAGTTCTCTATATTAAAAGTGCACCAAACTTGTTTTTTTGTTTTGAAGCTTCCAATCTATTTCTACCAATTCTACAAGGTAAACCTGGGAAAGATGTTCATGACCAAGAAATATGAACATCCAAGATGTCAGGCTTTGTCTGCTCTAACAAAAAGAGCAAAGGAACAGCAGAAAAGGCAGAAGGGACAGTCCTTATGAATTGCTCTTGTTCTTTGTCAACCTGTTACTATGTTACTATGCAGTGTCAATACTAAATTCGATCTTCAGGACTTTTTCCTTCTTCAAATTTACATTATAGTACTCTGTTACAGAACAGAGATGCTTCAAAGAACTCCCCTAAACTGTATCTGATACCAAATTACAGGGGAAAATGATGGGGGTTTATGAAAAACATCAGTAGAAAAACAAGGAATGGAATCCAAATATCTCAGATTCTGGGCTCACTAAATCTCATAATTGAAGTTCAATTCAACTATATAATGAGAATATTTTAAAAGTACACAATTAATTTACAATAGCTTTATAAGCTTTGCTTCTTGAAAACTTCTAAGTCATCACTACTGTGAGGTGTGCACATGACACAATCCTTTTATTTGAACACAAAGACAAAACTTCAATGCCATTCTTTATGATTATTTCACAGTAATCAGAAATGTGAGCTCACACGTAATACAGAGAAACCAAGAAACAGATTTGGCCAACACTGCTCAAGTCAGCAGCAGAAAGTCTAGGCTTCTGCATCTTAAATGTCTTTAAAAAAAACAGCTCATAACTATTTTCCTCGGTCCTACAATAGATACTTAAATACAGAACACAAAATCTTTACATTATTTTCAGCTTCCATAAACATCCAAAACAATTCAACCATGTTAAAGCCACATACCCAAGCCCATTTTTTCATCCTTTTTCAGGTTCACCAAAGTGATCTCTCTTTCTGGTGAGGAAACTCTGCTCTCTGTTGTTTGCAGAGAGTCACCTGAAAAGCCAACATTTCTTAATCAGACACCAGAACATGTGCACGCTGACATCCTTTCAGGTTTGCCTTTATGTTCTATTCCATAGAAGAGATTGCTCCTCTGATAATCTGAAAATCCTTTCTAAAATAGTGGGTCCAGCTGTGAAGAGAAGGTTGCCCAGAAAAGCTGTGGATGCCCCTTCCCTGGACCAGGTTGGATGGGGTCCTTAGCAGCATGACTGTCCCTTCCAACCTAAGCCATTCTACGGTTCTAAGTTACTAAAAGATTACTGAATGAATTCTCTTAACAACAATCTTTAAGTGAAACAATCAACATTAGAAATATCTAAGCATAGTCAAAGAACCGAACATCTGGCTCTGTTGAGAGCCAGTGAAGCTCTCAACAAGCACAAATTAAAAGTTACTGGCTTCACCAATGGGATGGATGTATTATTATTGATCAACTTACTGCTTTCTTTTAATGGTGTTGATGATGGAAGATTTCCAGAGCTACTCATGCTAACACCTGCAACATGAATGCAAGTATTAGACGTTAATACGTTTTTTTTTTCCCCCCAAGAAAGCTCTGAACACTCATTAGGCTTTACAAAGAACATGCATGAGCCCATCACAACAGCAGAGTACTTATTTTTAAAATGAGCAAACACCAATGTAGCTATGGTTGAGCAAATTCCAACCATTAATGTGCTTTGATCGCAATTCAAAGTTCAAATAGGTGGAAGCTCACACAAAGTCAAAGAATTAAAGAAAGGACAGTGCTGTGGCCTTCTCAGCCACTCTAAACTTCAGAAGAAATCAGTGAGGCTTTAAGAAAAAGCCTAAGACAAAGACTAAATTTTATAATACAGTTTGACGGATATGCCTAACTTTGTAAAGCATCAGAACAGCAGCCCTGCGAGTTTTTATACCGTAACAAGCAATTTTGGGCAGTAACAAGCATTTCTACAAATTTCTATTTAAATTGTTTTGCACACAGGGCCATATTTTCTTTGGAAAATGCCAAGTAAACATTACATTTAAACATTTTAAAGGCAATAAAAAACATACTAAGTTATGGAAATAAAGGAGGAAAGATAATTCAAGCTTCTTAGTTAAGCAAAGACCAGGCTTTCTCAACCATCTGAACCCTGAAGTTTCAGCTGATGAGCTGTGTTCCATGAGCAATGGAATTCAGCAAGACTACCCACTATACACCTAAGATCAGAATTGCTGGCCCAGAGATCATAGGTAAAGCTAAATGCATGGGACAAATGGCTTCAGTCACTACAGAAACTACACGCCTTATGTCTCTCTTCAGTAGCCTCTGCTCATAATGCAGAAAAACCACAGTTCCCCATTCAGTCTTGATTTCAGTGCAGTGAAGGAAATCGCAGTGTTTGTATGTTAGTCTGAGTGCTTACCCATCTCCCACTTGTTGTAAAGCCACATATATAATCAATGTTATGATATTAAACACAAAAAGCAAGCTAATGTTGCAAATACTTCAGTCATCCTAGTTTCTATTACTGTAACAGGGAACTTCCTGCGACTAAAAACTGATGACAGAGACATTAAAAATTAACATACCATAACCCAGAGTGAGAAATAAGTGTATTCAGCTGCACTGCAGTACTGTTGTCTTCTGCTCTAAAGTAATGGTGATTATTTATTTATTTATTTTTTTTGTGAACACACTTTTTTACTGCTACTGGGACTTACTTACTTGTGTGCAGTACTTCGGACCTGTGGTATCAGAACAGTTGGTTACTTTGTCCATAGGAGTATTTTCTTTTCTTTGCTACATCTGATCTGCAAACATGGGCAGTTTGCCTGCATTAACTTTGCCCTCGTCCCTTTTTCAAGTCAAAAAGTCACCATCAGTTAATATGAACATCAAAGCACTACATCTGAAGCAACTATAGAGTTTGTTAGTAAATACAGTAACAGTATTTTATGTGCTGACCTACAACATAGGCTTGCCCGGTATCTTCCATGGACGATGAGTCCGATTCATTTTTCTTTCTTTCAGGACTTCTACTTAAACCTGCATGAGATTTTGAACTTAAAGGGGAGAAGGAGAGAAGGGAAATCAGACAGAGGGAAAAGGAAATTGGGAGAGGGAAGGGAAGGATCAGTGTAATAAAATAATAGTATGAATAATAAATTAAAACTGATGCAAAATGTACATCAAATGTACATAAAGGAATTTCAGGGTGCTCATTTAGACTCTTACTTGTTCAATTTTAACGCTCCCGCTGCTGATCCAGTATCAAATTTTGGCATTCGCTGAAAGACTCTTCCCATTAAGTCCTCTATTTTCTGGGAGGAAGAGTCCAAAGCTGTGATAATATTCTTCCTCGGAGGGTAAGCTGAGATATGGCTCTGGCTCAGATCGTGGAACGATTTGCTCATAACCCTGGGTCTTTCCTCCCATGAAGTCTTTTCATTCCTGTCCTTTGAAGAGCCTGGGGGTGGCTGGAAGAGCGAGAGCTCGGAGCAGGACAGCCGCTTCAGGATCTCTGCCTGCACGGACAGAGGGCGCACGGCAAGGCGGTTCAAGGTGCTGCTGGCCAGGCTGCCCGTGCTGATGGCCCGCCCCATGCCAAAGCCCTTCACTGACTCCGCATGGATGTTCAGGCTCCTAAAGGAAGCTCGCTCTGTGAAATTTTTAAAACAAGAAACAATTTCAAGTTGTACAGCAGAGCCAGCGTGATCTCCTTGTATAAGGCATGCAGTTTAAAAAAATCAACAAGGTTTTTTTTTTTTTTTTCCCTTTAGCCATAATGCTCAGAAGAACACACCATTGGCAGGTCCATTTAGTTTGCTAAGGACGCAAAAATTGGATAGAATACCGCCTTATCCATATGCTATGCTTAAGTGCAACAACACTAAATAGGAAATATTTATCCCCTTTATTAGTACGAAGATTCACACTATCTGTTAAACTGCAGGGCCTTAGGAAGTGGCATATCACTTTTGCTGCAAAGAACAGAAAGCAAAGTGCTGAGCGGGGCTTGCCAGAATTTTGACTCCCCGTCTCCTGACTGATCCATACTCAATCCATAAGCACACAGATAGAAAACATTGGATGATGTTTCCAAAATGATGGAAGACATTTTTTGTCATTTTAAAATGTGAATTAGTGCACAACTGCCACTTCCATATCCACATCAAAGAGCTGCCCCAGTCATGACCATAGACAGATCTGGTGAGCTATGTAAGAATGGTTTTGCTGGAGCAGACATCACAAATCTCCATTTTCTGCCTATGGCTGTGTTCACATCCTGTGGAAAAGTACCTTAATGAAATATTTTAAGGGCTCTTTTCTTGACGTTGCACATAACCCCTGCCAACACAAGCCACAATTTTCCTATGGATTTCAGGTGAATACTTTCTGCCAACCCCCAACTGAGAATTCTCATGTGCTCAGAAGACTTCCTTAATAAAACCTACTTAAGTCTCAGTGCTCTGTGGTTTTTTCTAAATGCCCTCTCAGGTATCCAAAACTCATTCCTAAAACTCAGTGTCTGGTTTTGGTCACTGTGTTGACATAGAAGTATATAAAAGAAATTACTATCCCTCAAGTTACAGCAAATGCCCTTTCTTGTGTACCACAGAATCATTACTTTTCCTGAGCTCTGTGCCTCTTTTTATTTATGCAGACGGAATGTTATTCAAATGGCATTTTCCTTTTATTTTCCCAGTCTAACACTTTTCATTAGATTTACATGTGTTAAAATGTTGGGTATCTTTTCCAGATCACTGAAAACACTGCAGCAATGGGACTATTAAGTGCTCTTTCCCACGTCTCCATCCTCTGTTGTTAAGTTCCATGGTAAGTCACTCCCTGTCATGATGCATGCTGGGTCTTCTCCCTTTTCTCAGAATAATTTCTTTCTCTAGTCATCAGCTGAAATCACAGAGATTCAGCTACACAGTGTAACACCGTTTTTCTAAAGACTCTCCTGAAGCATTCGAATCTTCCTTGGTCTGTTATCCAGCCATTAACAGCTCTTAACCCAAAGCTGGTCCTTGAGAAGCCTCCAACCCTGAGAAGCGCCCTTCTCATGGTGCGCATCCAATCATTAATAATGTCAACTGTCCTTTTCTTTGTATTTTTGCAGAGTTCTTTCAACTACTTTTTTTTTTCCTTTTTTTAACAACTTTTTATCAGCTCTGGGGAAAAACAACAACAAAAAAAAATACACAAAAATTGATGCATCAGCAGGTCAAGAATGAAGCTTCCCAAATATTGCTTGGAATTCATTTCTCTAGCAGAAAGAAAGCAGTACTGGCACTTAATATGCTACTCAGAACAGAAAGAGCAGCATGGCTGCAATGTGATTTTTTTTTTTTTTTTTTTTTTTTTTTAATTAGAGATCACAGTCTCCACTGCTTTGGGATCAGACTCCATTCCAGCTATGCTAGCAGAAATCTGGATTAACAGCAGCTGGAATGCAGACAGATACAAATATGGAACAAAGAGAGAGTGAGAAGGCAGACTGACCCAAAGAGCACTTCCAGGTCTACAGTGAAGGCCAGCCAGCCACCAGCCAAGTGAACTCTGCTCCAAGCAGGACAGAAATTAATTAGTATGGAGACTGCTGAATTGTTAATTTTTTTTTGTTTGCTTTTAAAAGATTCTATTCTGCAGGTTTTGCTTTTTTTTTTTTTTTCCTAAAAGAAGAGCACTTTACTTTCATATACACAAATCAGGTGGCAATTCCTATTTGAAAAAAATGGGCGGAAAAATCATTAGTATTGCTCCTTTATAGGTCCACCAAAAGGGAAGTAGCATAAAGACAGCCATACTCACTGCTTACAGACACAATATATTACACTGCTTCCTGTTTTATTTACTCTACTGTGTTTACATTATTTTATCTGTAATCTCACGTAATCAAATCAACACATTTCACACTGGACAAACTCTTAAGTTTATATTAAGGAATTACCTCCAATTATTTTTTCTTAAATGTACCAAAAGCCATTAATCAAATGAGAAGGCAATATTAATGAACTATTTTTAGATTTCTTTTTCTTAAAAGGAGCTCCTGGCTGCTAGCTCTGTGCAATTGCCAACTCTCCCTCTTGTTCTCAAAATAAAAGCTTTGAGAGTATAACCCCTGCAAATGCAGAGCTACCTGTGTAGCATGCAGTGGAATTACCAAAGCTGAAGTCCAGCTTTTCTTCTTATAAAAGCACATAAAGATTGTTATTAAAAACCAACGTGGCATCCTTACCAATGTCCTGAGTGTCCTGGTTGCTCTGCCTGGTTCTCATTTGCAGCTGGAACTTATGCTGGGAAGAGCAGAGATGCAAAAGGTACTGACAAGTTTTACTGTTGTCAGTCTGAAAGGAATGCTTGATACCATCTGATGTGTTCTGCAATGTTATTTTCTTCTTCTACATGATGGGGAAAAAAAAAGGTTAAGATGGTGATTTCTTCTACTCTACGAATAATTTTTTATTTGCTTGTGCACAATTGCATTCAAATTTTCCTGAAGAAAATGCACTGACTGGAGACATGCATAGGGAATGAAAGTAATTTGAGCTTTACAGAGAAGCATTTTAAAGCTACTGAGATGGCACTTTATTATTATTTAATCAGTCTGCTACTGAAAACCTTAATACAGAAGAAATGGGCATAGTTTCCAGTAAGTTATGGGAGCCAGAAGACTGACACAAGACAGTCACAGATCATGCTGTAGAAATGCAGCGTAATTTGCAGAAATAACGAACACAAAGAAACAGGATCTGGAGATACAAACACAGAAAGGGACACACAGGTACAGGGTAAGAGATTGACTTACACTGAAGGAAATTTTTTTTGTCTCTCTCCATGGGAAGCGCAGCACAGGAGTGCGGGCACCATTGTGAACCTCAAAGATAACGACTCCTCTGGAGCACACTCCCAGCAGGATGCCTGTCTGGGATCTCTTCTCGGGTAACACATGATGAAGGTGAATGCCATACTCTGTGAGCCTCTGACACAGCTGTATGGATGAAAGCAATAACAATTCTAAGGGTTTGAAGTGAAGGATATTACAAGTATTAAATATATGGATGAATTTTGGAGAAAAGCTTCCTCTGAGATTGACTGTACACAGTGCACAGACGTTACAAAAGCAAAGACACAGAATACAAACTGTTCTGGATGGTTTTATGTGCCCAATGCTATAGCACATGAACCAAGGATTCATCTAAAATCTCAAAACTGAAGTACGAACAATAAAAATTTCTGAGTAAACTGAACTTTCTACAAACTAATTACTAGAAGTGAATTGTAACCAGTCAGATGCGTTTGGTGTGTGAATACATTTCTTAAATGCAGAATCAGATCTCTGCAGAATCAGATCTCATTTTGTGTTGTTAGCAAAGACCGCCAAAAGAAGTAATTCTGCTCACTTTGCTCTCTTTCATTCTAGCTGTCTCTTCAGTCATTGCTGAAGGGACTGTAGTAATGTATCAGCCAAGGAAATCCAACTGCTCTCGCTACCTCAACACTGGTCAGCCTAGATTCAACTACGATCAAGTTCCCAGCTCCTGCTCAGCATAATTTCTAGCAATTACAGGAACATTTTTGCCAAATGAGCAACAGTTGAGATTACCTCTGCCACTGTGGTCTCAAAGTGACCGAGAAAATGCAGATGTCATTGTTATCCAGTGGCTTAATTGCAAACTCTCACCTGCTAAATTCATTTTCAGGCATTGAGTCAAGGCAGTATCTGATCGCTATCTCATGAGCAACAGCAGCAAAATCCTTAATTACATTTCTCAATTGGCTCTTTTAGAATAAACCAAGTGTATCTGTGATTATATGCAGTCTTCCTATCATTCTACAGCCTATCTGCACAAGGAAGTCTGCTCAGTAATGCTTCTGGCTTGCTTCAAACCAAATATCTCAAGCAACACAAAAGATATGAGCTGTAACAAAACTTTTTCTTATTTAAATTCTTTCCCCCCCATCCCCATATAAGATGAAAAAAAAACAAAATATGAAAGAAATGCAGGATGTGCTGCATTATAATCAGAGTTTCCTTTGGAATAAACATGAGGATCAGTAGTTGCTTTTAACTACTTCATTTGAGCTAAAGCAAGAAGAATACTGACAGTGAAAAAAAACAGTGAAAGGATTTCTCTCCCATCAATCATGATTTCTTTTCACTTGTAACAATCAATCTCTTGAGAAGATGTTTTCAGCTTCCTTCCTTTCCAGCTGTTTTCCTCTATTTCACTTGAAGTCCATGCACTCATCTTCTCAAAAGGAATTTTAAAGTCTGATGAAGGAAACAAACCAGTATCACTTACCTTCAAGAATTCTAATTCTATCTCTTTTTCAGAAGCGCCCACGTAAGTGCTATGCAACTTTGGCAACTCCTCCTTGATGTAGGATGTATCCAGTTTCTCCATCACTCTAGCTGGGACGTAGTGTTCTAGTCTGAAATACGACATGCCGTGCACCTACAATACAAAACATTTTTGTGACAGCGTCTCCATATGCTATGGACTACATGGATATGACTGAAACATAAGGACTAATTTTAAACAGAATTACAGATCTGTAAACTTAGACTGTGTAAGAGGAGGGATTCCACATCCCAGTGCTGACCAAGAGCTTAATTTCACTTATAGTTTGAAGGCCTATTCAAGTGTGAATCCATCTCCACTGAATAGGGAGGGTTCAAAACTTGGATCTTAAACTAGGTTCCACAACAGTCCCATGTCTATTCTCTGCTAGACTATATGAAAACTACAATTGCCAACACCACATTGGCTGACTTTCCTGTCCAGGGCGGAACTGCGAAGCATGTACGGTAGCTCACAGTCCACTCTTTTATTAAGCAGCAAAAATATCATTTCTCAGATATGAGACTGATGGTGTACCTCTGCCTGGTAATCTCCATACTCAGCTTGAAGAGCTAGGGATGCTAACAATAAGGCTGTCTCATCATCACAGTGCATCCTGTCTTCCAGGATGTCCTTCCGCAGCTGCAGGTAATACTGGTGACAAGTGAGAGTATGCCTAGAAGAAAAAAAAAACAAAAAAACATGATCTTTGGTACTCTTATTTTTAGGGAATTTGGAGTGCCTAAATATTCAATTTATGTCCATAAGCTTAGAGCTTAAGAGGTTAAAAAGATGTTCATACACTCACTGTATAAAACTGACATCATCCACAAAAAACTTGATGCGAAAAAACAGAGTGAAGTTGACAGGGGGCTTGTTCTTTTTCTTTGACTCTTCTTTCCATCCTTCTGGAGCTACTTTACTCAGCTTTATGTCAGGATCAACGAAGAAAAACTCATTGTCTGCCACGAACATTAAAGAAAAGGACACGGGTAAAAACAGAACAAAGTCATTTTTCCAGTTGGAGGATCAGGACTGGATTTCCAATTCTAGAATTCAGCCATCAGAAAAATCTTACTGCCCTGACAATGGCATGTAAACACAATGGCTATTGAAGGGGACACTGAGTAACAGCAATGGAAATAATTTTTTTAGTTAACAAAAGAATATGAAAGCAGAAAAAGAAAAAAAAAATTCTTGCATGACAGCTATGGATCAGGCACCATGGTGTCCTTCAAATCTCTTAACCCATAGGAATTCCTAATCTGTCACTCCCTCCTTCCCTTACTATTTATGTCCAATTTACACTTCTACAAAACGTTTTCATGGCTGAATTGCCAAAGGCACTGGGAGCCAAGTACAGATGAAGAAGGCTCCCAGGCTGCTCAGGTTTTCTGACTCATGCCAGAACTCTGAGTGCTACAGTTCTGTGATATCCTGCTAGACACAAAAACAGGAAACGTAGGTCTCAATACATTAGTGCTGCCAAAGTGATCTTCTCCCCTTTGGGGAAAGTGAAGTCCAACATCTGGTCTGTTCTAACAGCAGAAAACAAACAGTTCAGAAACAAATTCATTTAGTCTGAAGGCAACTTACTCTGTACAAGAGGCCCTACCATTTGCCCTAGCATGCCTGTGGACTGCCTCCAAAAGGCTGTGAGAAAACCCAGCTCACATCTTCTGTGGGGCACTAGACAGCAACACACATGAAGGCAACAAGCAGTTGTGAAGAACACTCAGCAACCGCAAACAACTAGCTGAGATGCTGTTACTCAGACAAATGTAGGCTTTTACTGAATAAACATTTTCTTCCCTGAGGAATGTATTTTGCCTCATACAAGAGTGTGTAACTCAAAGTGGCATCTCTGTACATGCCAGGCAGCCTCCAATTATTTCCAACATCCTGTAGTTAGCTCCTGTTTTCTATACCTATCTCCTCCAGAAAATTTTTATTCTTACCTCTTAAAGTAGCCAGTCCAAATAAGTGATGCTCCACTAAGCCAATATGGGCAACAACCATATCAAAGACATCTTTACAAATTGTTTTAGTGTCACAGGTCAGCTCCAGCTTCTGTCCACTTAAAAGCATCACATTTACTTTCCTCCTTGTATCATCATTCTTTCCTTTCTTCGTCTGCATTTGGTGAAACAAAATATCCCAACGTTCACTCTCATGGTTAAGGTGCATTTGTTGGTTAAATATATTTTCCCTGTCACCACCTGCTCAGTAGTCCCTCTCTTACCAAGATAGACTTCGGCAGATCCAAGGAGATGAAGGGTTCAATCGTCATTTTCACAAACTCAGGGCCAAAAAAATTCTGCAAAGCACAAGAGTATGAATGAATACTGCGTTACTGGAACAAGAGACAGAGGCACAGTAAACTCCTGCCCTTCTGCTTACGCACTAAATAGGAACTGATAGCTGAAACTGGAAAATTGCAAGGGATTCCTGTCAAGAGCTGGTTGGTTTCAACAATCTCATTTTGCCCACATGCATGCCAGATACACTGGCAGGCCATGCTGTTGATGACATTACCACTATAAATGTTTTCCTTCCTTTTGCGGGCAAAAAGCTGGGACTTTAATATTATTTTGTCTTCCTTGAAAATACAAGGCGCATGTTGCATATCAGGATCACTTGGGCTTCTTTCAATCATCAGCTGCTTGACATTGAGAAGGCCTACTGTGCTGATGGCAACTCTGCCTCAGCAAACTTCTGCCTGCAACATCCACCTCCCCTTTCCTAAAGGCTAAAATGCTTCAATCTAATTCTCCCTGCTAGGTTCATGCAGAGATTATGGCCAACTTCTGCCTACCTGTAAGAAAACAAGTATTTTGTTGGTTATTCCTGGGAATTGTAGGAGAGCTTAATCTGTCCACACACTTAAAAGAAAATATCTGCACAATACTGATTTCAATACTGATAGCACCCTAAGGAACAGGCCCAAGTTTCATCCAAATAATTGTCGATAAGGGCCTACGTGAACAAATTAGCCAGAGTGCTGGGACTGGAGACAAACGAGCATCTGGAGACAAACTCTGCATTAGCAAATTCACGTGTAAGTCCCGAGTCACATTTTCCCATCCAAACCAGAAGAAAAGAATCCAATGAACCGAAAGCAGCAGCAGGGGGCATCAAATTGCCATCTATTCCAACAATCAGTGCTCCATCTGCCTATATCTCTATTTCCCTCTTCCTCTTTAATCTCATACTTCATCCACTTTTCCTTTTCCCAGCAAAAGCTGGGAAAGGAAAGGGGAGCTTGCATGATGCTTCAGGGTGAACCTAAGAGTAAACATATCCTCTTGGTGTGTCTTTACCTTCCCAGTTTGTTAATTTCACAATCTCTGAAGGTGGTGGGACTCATCCACGTTTTGCTAAAGGAAACCAATACAAGCAGATCTGGTTAAAAACACCACAGGATACAGGAGAAAAATGCACCTTGTCCTTGTTGGGGTACTGTAGTATTCAACACAAGTTCAATTGTGTCTTGCTGTTCGTTTCATTATGTTTTGATGCTGAGTTTGCCTACCAGCCTACTAATACTACAAGATCTCCAAAGTCTCTCCTACAAAGCAACACCAAACTACTGATGATTGTTTATTACAGGACCTGATTTATGAATCCCACATACTTCAGTTTCAGCTCTGTTTCAAAGAATACAGGATTCACGTGAGATCAAGGCATTACCCGCAGTTTCCTTTGAGTCATGGCTGTTTCCAGGGCTATTTCTCTAAGCGGATCTCTGGTGATGTCCAGCATGGAGGACCTGATTGCATCTCCAGGATAGAGGTTGGGGCGGGACTGCCTGAGAGCCATACGAGCCTGCAACTGCAGCATTTCTTCTTCCTGGCGCTTTAGCATCGCTTCTTGACTGACGAGATTGCCTTCAAATGGTGCTTCATGTTGCCTGCTATACAGTCAGAGGGGATAAAAGTCATTACCAGTAGGAATCAGACATTATTCTGCATTAAGCACTTCCCAAAGTGAAAAACCAGAAACATCAACAGGCCACAAACAAATATTGCATTAAACTCAACATTTATTCAGCAGCCAGGAGACAAACATAGCACATCCAGACTGAAGCACTCTACAGCAAACAATCAGTATGGAAAATGAGTAGAACATGCCGAGCTTCTACAACTGCAAACTGTCATTTATTTGTATAAAAATAAACGTTCAAATGCAGCCTGAAAAATACGTGACATTGTATACATCTCAGCATTCTAAGTTATTCTAAATAGAATAATTAAATGTTTTCATCATCTTTTTCAAACAGAGAAAAAAATGTTTCTTTTAAAATGCTAGAAATGGCTTCACTGATACACAAACATGGTAATAAGTAAGAGTCTAAATAAAGCAGCTGAAAAAAAAAAAGCAAGCAAGCGAAATAAAAAATCCCACTATTTCTGAGAAAACAGCAAATTAGCTTTCAGTTCTCATACCAGCAAATGTCCTGATAACTTCATCTATTTCCATTAGGAAAGAAAGTCATATCCCATTTTGGGTGGGTGGAGGCCATTTTTTATTTGAAAATCAAGATGTTTGGAAATGCAAAAAAAGGAGAAAAAAAAATAATTTCACTGCTCTTCCTGTCTCCCATACAGAAGGAAAAACATTTGTAAACCCAAAACTCAAAACAAATGTATCCAGGGCTCTTTAGAAATCCTAACCCAAGAAAAAAATAATGTTCTCCTGTATAGAGAATTAGACAGAGACAATTTTCAAACAGAAGTAGGTAGGGGAACTTAACAGAACTTTCATCCACCAAAAAGCACATTTAACAAAGGCACCTGGCACAACAGCAAACTGAGTTCACTTTGCTAAAAACTCATCATTAGTTGTATTAATAATTCCAATTCTAAGATAAGCCAGATTTGATGGCACGCTAAAGGAAAAACATGGAAAGTGTTCTGAATCTTTTACATATCTGCACTGAAGTTCAGGAATACAGATAAACGTAAAATCAAGTCCTGCACCAACACTGATGTAGAGCTCTTGGAAGTAAGAAGGCCATTTACAGAGACTTTTTAGGACACAACAATTTATATAGCTGCTTCTTATCAGAACCCAAATGTGTTTGATGAACAAATCAATTAAAAAGTAAAAGAAAATGCCTCTTTGCAGACAGCACCATTGTCTATGATAATTTGTGGGCGTGACATCAAATTTACTTCCATCATCACAGCAAGTTTCTAAAGAATGCCAGAAGTGAAAACCACACAGAACATCCTCTCAAATGTCCTGAGATTGAAGTTTCATTGGCTGATAAACAGACAAGACAAAAGCAGTCTTAAAATACAATTTATGTTACAGTGGAAAAGTCCAAACAATAAAATGGCAATGATGTGTCAAGAACAAAGCAAAATAACACTGAATCCTCAAATGGAATTTCGAGGAAGTTCTTGAGGACTAATGGAGAATCACGTTCATGTTAACTCATTATCCTCCCCACTGTTCTGGGCTTCATAAGAGTGCTCCCCTTTTCCCTCCTCTGCTGCTCACTGCAAAAGACTTAATAATGTGTGCCCAAAAGGACACAGCAATGAGGAAAGGCCCCAGACCTGCAGGGACTTGTGCACAATCTCAGCTTTTTGCAGAGAGGAGATTTATTAAGATCAACGTACGTGGGAATATTCACAATGAAGTTACTTAAATATGCCCATGAGCGTTCTCCAGATCAAGGTCTAAGGATGGGCTCCAAAATGAAGAAAAAAAAAAACACAAAACAAAACCAAACCACCTTCTGAACATAAGTATCTGTGAATTATCAAAGATGATATGAAAAAGTGAGACGTGTTGCAACTGGCTTTATCTGAAAGCACTTTCACATGAGTGAAAACGCCAACTGCTGAAAAATAAAATGCCTTTCCAATAGCATGCAGACGTATCCAATAGCAATCAGAAGTTACTGTGCAAAATAGTATCCTTACACTGCCTTGCCTTTTTAACTCGCGTGCATTTTTCTGAAATAGTGCATGGGGGCAAGTGGGAGGAAGCTCAAAAAATTTAATGCTTCAAGCATTTTCCTGGTGCAGGATACAAATGTTGTCATTGCTTCAAGAAAGCAAATCGACATCTTGGCTAAACGCAACAATGCCAGGCTCAGGCAGACAACTTTCTCTGGAAGGTGGAGTACAGTCCACCCTCAGGTTTCCAAGACCAGGACTGCACCTCTCCTATGTCAGTAGAGAAGATACCGTTGACAGATACAGGCAGAGCACTTCTGAGAAATGTGGAACGTGTAGATATTATTACTCTCACCAAAAACTCCAAATTCCATTTCTAACAGATAGCATAGCAGATAAAAGTGTTTTTCCTTTGGTTCCCCACGAGGCAAGCACTTGGTTGCTGCTCTGTATTTTCATCTGTGTTTGAGTGCAAATCACAGCCCTACAGCTGCTCATTAACCCACAGATGGCAGGAGAGCCATCACACAGATGGCCGACTCCAAAAGCAGCAAGTGTATATAGAGCCAGTGTACTTACCAAGTATTAGCACAGATTGGGTCAGAGGAGGAGGCTGGAAGAAGGGAAGTGGGTGGACATTCTGTGATAATGCAATGGGAAGGTCAGGAAGAGACGGAGAAAGAGTGATGCATTTGGGTAGGAGAGGATGGAGATGCACATGGAATGTAGTGGGGAATGGAAGGAAAGGGAACAGAAGGAAAAGATCCGTGTCAGCAGCTGCTCCTGGAGAGAAAAAGGAAGAAATAGTGAAGGAGGAAAAAGAGAAAAAAGGACAAAAATCAGAAATACAAGAAGCAAAGAGGAAAAACAGGCACAATCCATTGCCACAAGGAAAGCATTCCGAGAAGTTCAAAGGGTAACAGCGGTGACAGAACTCAAGAAGGGTTTCACCTTATTCTAAAACTACTAAAAAAAATTGATGGCTGCTGCTAGCTCAGGAGCAGGCTGCAGCATGAGTCCCACAGCCTGGCAAATGAGCAGCTTTACTGCTTGCTTAGCATTGGCTGCAGGTTCCCTTTAATCCAGATTCCCCCATTTGCTATACCTCAATTGTACGAGGTTCATTCCACAGGTAATTAAACAGACTGTCTCTAATGACATATTACAGGAGCAGTACATTTAAAATGCACTGAAGTATAGATGGTATCTCTGAGCACTAAAACTGCTCCCAGCTGCTTAAAGGATTCAAGCTGGGGATTCAGTCACATAATGTCCCAGACCCTGAAATCAAATGATCAGCCAAAACACCCTAACTTCTGAGAATGTGCTTCTTAAAACTATTTGTCAGCAAGTACTTTGAAAGAGCGTTTCTGAAGTCAGAAAAGCCACGGTCTTCATCAGCACAGAACATTCTGAAGAAGCAACGTGCAATATTCTGGATACAAACAGTGCATTACTTCCCCAGAAATGTCCCTGCTGAATTCTGTTACTGGTTTTGATGGTACTTCTTTCTACATTGCATAGAACTGCAAAGCTTTAGCAGCAGTTGGAGAACAGCAAAGAAGGAGTTAGCCAGCTCTGCTTTCCATTCAGCTCATGTAATTAACAGAGATATTATCAAACTATTATTGTAGGAACAAATTCTGCTCCTAGCTGCTTTGCTGTTTTGCAGTGGGTCTAGAAAAATGTAAAATTTGCTTTCAAGACTTTTTAAAATCTTGACTATAATTATTCATGTGGTTCTTCAGCAGAAAAAGCTTTTTTTAGTCTAAGGAAATTGAGACACAAGTATGGAAATCAGTAAGGAACTTGTGGTACCCCTCTATGCCATTTCTCATGCAGCTGTAGAACAGTATCTTTTAGCACAGGCACGGAAATGAAGCCAAGCAACACCAGCAGACTCAAATGAATACCAGGCCTTGGAGAAAGACTGGAGAATTACATCAGTGTAAGGTTCACACCATTGCTAAGCAGCAGATGATTCCATGCTGTGTGTACAGAGTAGTAGTTCTCTTCAGAATTCCACACGTACACAAACCAGCTCTATTAAAAGCATTTTTTAAAGTGAAATGATACATTGTAAAATGTACCATGAGAAAGTCTCCAATCTTTAATGGTAGCACTTTCACTTCCATAAGGGCCTGATTCGTTAACAGCAGTGTGACTCGCTTCCATATCGCACGCTACAGTCAGTTTCTGAAATGTTTTGCAAACAGAAATAGAAGTTCTCTGTTAGTATCCACCAATTACTGCTGGCTCATTCTTAAGCATAGCCATAATGTTGAACTGGCAGCTTCCATGAGTTGAACTATCGGTTTGTGGACTGGATGATCTTGTCTTTTCCAACCTCGGTGATTCTGTGATTCTGTGAATTCAAACGCACTGTGAAAACAGGGCTGATTTCAGAGTGCTCATCAAGAAAGAAAGAAATAAGGGCAAAGGAGTAAAGAAAGCTCTGAGCTCACTCTGTGCACGTAGTGCTAAGTGAACTGTTTGACCATTCTAGTGCAGTGCTGGGGCAGCGTACAACTGGAATCAGAAACTTAGAGCCTTTTACTCCTTATCACCTCCTGCTCTTGTGCCTGCGTCATGGCAACTCTCGCTATTAGTACAAGCTGGGGGATGTAAGGACTGCCCAAGCAAAAAGACTTGGAAGTACTGGTAGATGGCAAGCTGGACACAAGCCAGCAATGTGCATTCACAGCCCAGAAAGCCAACCATTTTCTGGGCTGCATCCAAAGAAGCGTGGTCAGCAGGAAGAGAGAGGTGATCCTACCCCTCTACTTTGCACTGGTGAGGCCTTACCTGAAGTACTGCATCTGGATTTGGAGTTCTCTGTATGGGAGAGACATGGACCTGTTAGAGAGCATCCAGAGGAGGGCCACAAAAATGATCCAAGGGAACACCACTTCTATGGGGACAGACTGAGAGAGCTGAAATTGTTCAGCAAATCAAAGTGATTTCTCCGATAGAGACTGAGCATTCCAAGACACATTGCTTTCACATGGTTTACCTTGCCCTCTGAGAATGAGAAGAGAAAGCTCTGGGGGGATCTGATAACAGGCTTTCAATATGTAAAAGGGGGCTATAAAAAAAGAAGGGGGCAGACTCTTTAGCAGGGTCTGTTGTGACAGGACAAGGGGAAATAGTTCAAACTAAAAAAGAGTAGATTTAGACTGGATACAAGGAAGAAGTTTTTTACACAAGGGTTGTGTTGAAGCACTCACACAGTTGTCCATAGAGGTGGTAAAAGCTCCACCCTTGGAGACGTTCAAGGTCAGTCTGGATGGAGCTCTGATCTAACTGCAAACATCCCTATTCGTTGCAGGGGAATTGGACTAGATGATCTTTAAGGGTCCCT
Source organism: Meleagris gallopavo (assembly GCF_905368555.1). NCBI lineage: Eukaryota > Metazoa > Chordata > Aves > Galliformes > Phasianidae > Meleagris > Meleagris gallopavo. The sequence goes on from NC_139407.1 coordinate 25,767,864, forward strand.
TCCAAATCAAATGATTTCATGATTTGCCAGTGTTACATGCATTCCAACCACCAAAGAAGTATCCACCCAGCTAAGCAATGCTTAAATACTTTTCCACTACAAGAAAAGCCATTATATATATTTGCCAACACACATACTTCTAAACAATTTACAGTTTTCAGGCACAGTGCAAGTGTTAAGAAAACAATGTGTCATCTCAGCAGACCAAGTAATGCTTCAGGTCACCTTTCTTTTGCTAATCTGCATTCCCCTCACAGATCATCTTAGACCCTGCCTCACTCAGATGCATTCGGGTCATGTAATGTAGTGTAGGAAGCACATGTTCCTTCATTTTAATCTCCATGGTCAGAGCATGGCTCTTAGCCCTTTTCACTGCACAGCACCCTGCAGGCCAAAATAAAACAGGCACATTCAACAGCCCAAATAGCTACAATTGGTAGACAACTCTGAGTTTCTTTAATAGAATAAAAGATTTCCATTTAGCTCATGTGTGTCAGGGACTTAAAGGCCCCCTGACTAAAGAATGATTATCAGATGGAACAAGTATTTTGACAGTTTTAAGGGAACTGATACTTGTGGCTGTAAGCCCCAAATATCGTGTTTTGTAGAGAGAGCTGATCTTGGTAGTTTATCTTGTTTTTGCAAAGACTTGTTTTGCAAGCAGGTGTTCCACTTGGGCTCTGCATCACGTGTTGGCTGCGTGGGTACAGCATGCAGGTGGAAAAAACCCTGCAGACCCTGGGGAGAATAAAAGCAGGAGAGAGGCTGCAGTGGAAGAGAGAAGAAAAGTGCACTCTGAAACAGGGGATGCCCTGCTGGCATTACCTATCACATCCACCACCAGCATGTCCCTTCTCTCTCCTTTTAGGCAGTTTGCAATCTCTCAAGGGTCGGTGAGTAATAGTGCACTTGCTTAGGGAGTTTCTGCGTCCCGCTTACGGGGATTATCTAAAATGGATGCTTGTGTGTGTGTGTGAGTGTATGCATGTTGAGTATGTGTATGTTGAGTGGAACCCATAGCCATCTGTGCTGCTCTGAGTGCATGGTTTGCTTGCCTCTGCTCCTGAGACATCCTGTCTCTCAGATTCAAATGTACCCTGAAACACCATGATAAAAAAGTTATAAATATCCTAAAATATTGAGCTCTCATTCCCCTGAGCCATCCCAAACAAAACAGAAGGCTATTGAGATGGCTGTTGTTGCTGCAGTGAAGAAAGGAAACATGTCCCAGCTTCCCCTGTTTCCACAATAAAAGCAATTTCAATCATTTTGATCAAGTACTCCAAGGTAACTCAGCATCTGACAGAGACTAAAAAAACATTTTCCATCTAAGAGGTCCATATCTGAATGATGCTCAAACACTTACGATGGAAGTAACAGAACCCAGCAGGTATGGTCAGAGCAGCTGTTGCTGTACTAAGGTGTAGTACAAAGTAGAACCCACTTTTTAAAGCAGTATTGATGAACAGCATTTGTAAAATAAATTAAAAAACAAAACAAAACACAACAATGTACAGACTTAATATTCCAATATATATAATGGTAAAAGGCAGTTCAGAAAGCAGAAGTCGTTACTAAATGGGCCTGCCTAGTCAGTGCTAAGGTTACACAAAAGCAAAAAGACAATAATGGAACACCAACAGAAACCAAGTGTTTGTCAGGCGAAGCAACTACAGGGACAGCTGTTGGCTTATTTTAAAGCAATTATATATTATACTTCCATTATTAAGTGAGCACACTTCAAAATAATACTTACTGATATCAATACTTTCTAAAACTTTTAGAAAAGTATAATCAAAATACAAAATGATTTCAGTATTTTCAAGCAGTACACAAGCTCTGACCTTTATCAGATACAGCATTAAGACAGAGTGCAGTCCTGTCTTGAATAAATATAGGATCTGAGTTTAGACTCCTGGTTGATATGGTTACCTCTATACCACAGTGTATGATGAGACTTCTGACTGCAGCATGCAATTCTGAAATGCTTTTAGTGTCCAACGAGCGGTTTACCAATGTTATACAGAAGCCCATGAAAAATTTGCTCACAGATTTACAGTGATTTCTCCGATAGAGACTGAGCATTCCAAGACACATTGCTTTCACATGGTTTACCTTGCCCTCTGAGAATGAGCTTGACTCGATGTGGAGATATCATCAGCACCTGGCAAAGCAGTACCGGCATCATCTCTCTTGAATCCTTCATTTCTTCTCACTGGCAAACCAAAACAAATTAGTATAGGACTGGGCAACAAAGCATAAGGAGCAATCCCATCTAAAATTAAGGACTTAGCAGAGATTAATTAGATTTTCATCAAAGATAACCTAGAGGGAATCTGGTTTCTATGTTCCTGATATTAGACACGCAACCATTATGCAGTCATTTCAGTTCTCAGAGATCTTACTGCTTCCTCCAATGAAGGTAACAATACCACAAGCTCTTTGAGGAAGAATACTAAGGCAAGACTAATTAAAAAAGAAAAAACAACACAAGAAAACCCCATTCAATCAAAACCACAAAACCGCACACAAATACACAGACATCTTTCCAGCATGCAATGTTTTTTTTTCAGTCACGAAATGTAAAGTGGTAGAGATACCATAAAAAACTGCCCAGGAGCAGAATCAGAGCAGCTAGGTAAGGCACAGTGCTTCCCTTCACAAGAAGGGAATTAGGAAGCCAGAATATTGCTGAGCTACTGTGTTTAATTTCTGTCTCTGAAATCTGACACTTTTCTATGATCTATGAAATAGTGGTCATTCTTCCCTCTTTTTGGTAATAGACTTGGTTGCTTTCCTGTTGACAAGTCATCTCTTTTGTTAATAAGTCCTCTGCAGCAGCACTGAGATTCTACATTTAGGATCTGATTTTGCAAAGCATTTTGCTTTTGTCTCTGATTGTACCTACAATGAACAAAGGCAGCAGGAGAGCTCTTGGTCATGCAAACTTTGAAATTGTTCTTTACATTACAGCTGTTTTGCTGAATCCATCAGTGCAGGTAGCCAAAAGTAGCTCTCTATCACCAGTACAGACCTCAGAAATTTTTGGCTTTGGGCAGATATTCTCAAGCAGCCTGGTCTGAATGGCAAAACATGGAATGGAAGTGAGTTACAGGAGCTGCGCCTTCAGACCAAGATTGTTACTTGCTGCTTGCTTCTACTTCCTAGGCTCTGGCTCAGCATTTAGGAGGAGGAGAGCCAAAAACATGAGGAAAGCTAAGAGTGGTGTGTACAGAGAGGCTGGGTTGAGCAGCGCATACAGGACACACACAGTGCAGCTTGTACTCATTTTTCTTGGCTATTGACTTCTTCTCACATTTTGATAAAATGGTTCACCTCCACCACTTACTATGCCTTTGCCAAGCTAGTTATTGATTTAATCCTATGTGCTCCTCTTGATGCCTTTTCACCATTTTAGCACTTCTTCAAAGAACATCTCAACCTTTTTTTTACATGCTGTGCTTCCACAGTGGGAAGGAAACCTTTCCTGCTATTTCTCAATGAAAAGAACTTCACACCATCCCCTGCTTTGCCAAGCCATTGATTTTGTAGAACTTACATACACTTCTCATATAAGTAGACATTTTTGCATTACATCAAAATTTTGGTTTATAAATTACCAACTATTTCATCCTCACAGAGAAGCCTTGTGAAATCTAAATAATTAAAGCATACATGTTCCATATAAAGCTTTTGCAATTTACTACAACTGTACACCAGCAACAGTTTGATTGTTTTTGTGCCTGGGAAGGCTGCGTGCCATTTAGATCAAGTCCTCCAGGGAAGTTAACCATTTCCACCTTTTCCTGATAAGTTCCCTTTCAGAGTGTGAAATGTCAAACTCATTTCTGCACAGACTGCCAATTGTGCTGAATTGTACACAATTATGTAATTACATGAGATCATCTTACAACTTCAGACTAGTGGTAATTACCAAGCCTCCTACTACAGATTTAGACTTCCCTCATCTTTTTTCTTTTGTTTTTCTTCAAACTATTTTCTTCACATTTTTCTGTTTTGTTATTTTTTAAAGCAGATAACTTACCTTGCCTGAAATCTGCTTCTGAAGAAATAATGGATGGACTTTCACTCGAAGTACTGTAAACATCGCTGTGGTATGATTTGTACCTTCTCAGAGGCTCTGAAAGTTGAAATAAGGGTATCAGAATAGCAAGAGAACTACAGTTCTAATGTAGAATCAAACACAGTGCAATGAAATGTGCTCTATTCTCAGTATTTTAAATGCCTCTCTGTGCTTAGGGAGCATGAAAGCCAAGGACACGGTTAGTGAATCCACAGGGCTGCTTCCACAGCCCAGGGTTCTGGGGGCTGCTGGCCCTCTCCTAGCTGCTTGGGGAGATCCACTCCTCATAACTCCCTCTCAGAATTACTCCCGAGTTAAAACTGATGGTTAAAACCCAAAAACTAACCAAAGAGAAACAACAAAAACCGACCTCTACCACCCAACCCCAAAGTGATGTACATGTCTGTGCACACCTTTCATGTGTGGAACGTGACAACCATGGCCCAGCCCCTGGTTCCTTCTCTAAGAAAGAGGAAAAACCCTCACAGCGAGAAAGCGGGAACTGGAAAATTATAATTCACTCATGTTTGACACCCACAAAAAAAAATATCTTAACAATTAATTAATGAGTCTCTCCAGGACTTTTACTGAACCAGAACAAACTGCATTTGAAGAGAAATCAGAACAACACAGCCTCAACCGCTCCCATTGGTGGATTCTTCAAATACTGAAGCAAAGGAGGCAGTGGAAAGGATCCATCCACGGTATTTGCAACAACCTCCCAGAACATTCTCGCATGCAGGCCACTGAACAACCACACAGAGTGTTTCTAAGCAGGAAACAAATACAACAAAAAAGCCTCCATCGTTCACCCCTTCAGAATATCGCTTCAGTTGTCCTTTCCAGAAGGACCACATAAAGGTAACATTCTAACAGCTGTAGATACAAATGCAAAGCACTGCAGCAAAGAACGGAAAGGTTGGAATACAAAATGCTGAGCAATGGGGCAGGCAGCAGAAGCAGATATGAAGTTACTGCAGAGTACAGCTGGAAGAGATGTTAACCCAGCGATACATCTTCTGGGAGAGAATTATTAATAATGAGGTTATAATACAGAAATAACAAAAACATCTTTTCTGTTTTATCCAGAACACAAACAGAAAACAGAGCTCTTTTCTAACACAAATTCAGTTAATTTTGCTTCCCCCTTCTAGAGTGGAGTAAGAAAACCAAACCACATGAAACTAACAAAGAACCCACACATAATGGTGAAATGGAACAACTTTACTTCTTCTAGGGATGGCATGAAGCAGTTGAAAAAAAAAAAAAAGAAAGAAAGAAAGAAAAAGAAATGAGGAAAAGGGGCAAAAACCTCCAGTATCAAAAATGTTCTTATGGAAAACCAGTTATCTGCTGTTTAGAAAGGAAGAAATTGAGCTCAATTGGCAAGCGAAGATGCCTTGTTTGGGTACTAGGAACAGCTTTATTTCAGCAGGGCAAGCACTCTGCCATGCAAACCCAGCACTAAAATCGCCTTCCCTTTCACAACTGTTACTTCAGCACCCTGGGTTTTAATGCAAAGAAATTCACCATCAACCTAGCCATTACTTGACTAAATAGGGAAACAAAGGTCAAATTCGGTAAGGAGCCTTTTGCTGTGTTTTGTTACAATGCTCCCACCCCTTCAAATGAAGCATCCACCCTACCACAATACAGCAGCTACAGCACAGAAACGCTTAAATGAAAACAGATCTCCTCTTTCCCAGCAGTTTTATTGACTGCTGATTTTGCAAGTCTGCTGGCTGGCTTTGATGCAAGAGGAAAGGAAGGGCACAAAGTACAACAGGAGATTTTGAGCAGATCTTTTTTCCACCCAGTCAGCAGCTGGGCTTCCTGAACAACACACAAACTGTGCCTCTCCAGCCCGCTCCTTTGAGACATGGCGTTCTGCACAAAATCCATGTAAAACTTTAAATCAGGAGCCCAGAGCTGAGCTCCCAAGCCAAGGAGCGTGCAGTCAGAGTTCTGATCTGATTGCTGTGGGGCATTCTCTCATTGGCAGCAGCTCCTGGCTCTCAGCTGTTGATGAGATACATGCACACATCCTGACCACGTGAAATCTTTGCTAGGGGCACAGACAGGACGTGCAGGGCAGACCAGCAAGCACTGGATTCAATACTACATCTGCTGTGCTTGGAAAAAGTCACCAAATAACTCATGCTGCCTTCTTTCCTCAGCACATCCTCTTTAATTCTAACACATCACACTGAGATTTAACTTCAGACAAGACACATGGATCATGGCCAAACCAAACTCCTTCTAAATAAGGGCTAGCCTCCAAAGGTCACGAGCCCTGACTCTGGGATCAAGGTAAAGTTCAGCTCTTCATGCAATAGTTACAAAAACAAGGATGAGCTTCCAGCCCGGTTGGTGGGAAGACGAAAGATGAAATCCACAACAGCAAATGAAGGGAATAAAGAACTTCTCTCCACAATCCATAGGTTTCCCCAGGACTTTTTTTTTAACAAACCTTGCTGTTTCACACCTGGTGCCTAAGGAGAGAGCATAGGATTGATTTAACTTCTAGAAACATCAAGCACACTGCAGCAAAACTTATTCTACCAATAGCTTTTCCTATACATTACACAGTGACAGTCTCTTACCAGAACACCCTAAGTCATTTTCCTTTCCACTAAGATATGAAAACAATGAAACAAACATAAAAACTACCTCTGAATTTCAATACATTCTAAGAATCCATGACTACAACATCCATATAAAACTTGTGATACAACCAAAGCTAACACCAGGTACCACCCAATGCAGAATGAGCAAAGAACCCAGGCCGTGTTACTCAGTGTTTGCAGTGGTATTTTTCCCACCTCCCCACGAGGCAGGAGAGCACAACCCCACAAACCTCACCTAGCACGAAATAACAAAACACAGTATTTGTGCAGGGCAAGGCATGCGAGCCCAGACACGTCATTACAGAAAGCCTTGTCCCAGCTAACTGCAACAGAAATCAGAACCACGTTCAACTTGGAATGCCATTATCCCGAGCACATGACTCACATTAGATACACTGGTTTTCAAATACATGTTATTGCAAAATTATGACTGGCTGTACAGAGAAGGAAAAGGACTGAGACAATGGCAGAGTTAAAGGAGTAGTTTTGTGAAAAGGTGCTAGATGGTCTGTGGGTTGTAGTGGTATGCGCCTTTGTTAGCAGAGAGTTTCATTATAGTATCATTTAAAATACATTAACAGTCCTTTGAGCTGGGATGTGCTTCCCTCACAAGGGTTTAGCAAATAGGTTGGAGTCATGTTCACCCTTCTTTTTCTTCTTTCCATCTAATCAAGCTTCAATGACCTTATGCAAGGCAGAACAGCACAGGTGCAGGTGGGAAGAGTACAGAGACCCAGTCTGAATTCCTAGTGAAGATCCAGCTGGACAAACAGCCACGGGAAGAAATCTGTTCCTCCAGGGGAGCAGTCTCAACCCTTGTTTTTAATACACAGTTGCTACACTCCGAACAGAAAAGCTGTACTGAGCATACCAACCATGTCACCACTCAGACCTCCCAGAGAACCTAATGGTCATCTGGTATGCAAGGTCTGGCACCATCTGGGTGATAGGCAGGAGGAGAGTTGTGTAGAACTGCAGTCCCACACATCTCCAGGGCTGGAAGGGTGAAGGGCAGCAAGAATTCGGTGCCTTCCACCATTCTTTTCTGGATCTTGATCACACCATCCAGGAGGAAGCGTGCATGCACACCACACACACTCTCATACGCTGGCTGAAAGTATGACAAACACAGTCAGTTTTGGTTTTTGTTTGTTCTTAAATGTTTTGTTAGACTGAGATAATCCCAAACCTGTTCCCAGACAGTGCAAGCTGCTGCAGATGTGACAGCAGATAACACCTGCCACTCTGCAGAGCAGTGATGGGATTACAAGGTCTGTTTTATACCTCAAGATAAGCCATGTAGTTCAGAACAAAACAGTGCTGGCTGATGCCAGAACACTTGAATTTTAGACTGTAACATAAATTTTCTTCCATGAAAACCCAACTTCCATAGGCCCGGTATAATTTATGATTGAAGGTTTTCCTTAGGTAAAAGCAGTTCATTATCCCACCCTTCAGCTTCACAACCGTGATCTGTGATCACTGTTCAAGCTGAACTCGGTCCACACCGGACATACCAACCACATGACAAACTCATCGTATCACCACTGCATTTAAATCATCCTACAGCACAGTGATGGTAAGATATGTGTCAGCTGAGCCTCCGTTTGCTTCCACACGCACACTGTGAACATCACTGCGCATTTCCCCTGCTTCACCTACAGAATAATTGAGTAAATACAATCCAGCTGAAAGAAGTGTGCATTTCACTGGATTCACAGAGATGAGTTAGTAGGGAAGCTGTTCCTCTTCTGTGCCATCTCCTCCCAAACCCCATCTCCTACTTCACCACTTCTCCAGCAGCTTCCCAATTCCAGTCTCTCATCTGCATGCACTGTCTGCTTACCTGCAGACATCTTTCCTCATTCACAAATGCAGCTTCAAACTATGGGAGTCTTTAAAATCTGGAACATGTGGAGTACCCCCAGACATCCACCCCTTGCTCCCAACCCAAACACAACAGCCATGACATGACAGCCTTATAAATGGGGTCCAGATGAGTCCGTACAGGAATTAACACTTGGTGAGATAAAATACACCTGGGAGGCAAAGGCTGATCTCTGGAGGCACAGAACACTACTGTCTGCTCTTGTTGACTCCATGGAGAAAACAACAGTAAGTGAAGAAAAAATCTTCCTTTCAGTAGGAAAAATCAAATGTAAAAAGAGAGAGGGATAAAACCAAACTGAGGCTCTGGAACTCACATGACTCCAACTGCAAAACCTTTTAACAAAGTCTTGGGAATATTCCCAAACCACCCCCACACCCCCACCCCTGTAGTCACATTCCAAAGCTTCATCTAGATCCAGTTTCTGTTATCCTCCCCTATTCCTCCTCTTGTCTGCTATTTGCTGCACAGCCAGCCCTGTAGCACTGCTCTCAAGCCAGCCCATGTGCCCCTGCACCAGGACATGGCAATCCTTGCTCCCTGTTCCCTCATGTAAAAGACAGTATTTTCTCTCTAAGCAGAGATGTCGCCAACGGTGCCAAGCAAAAACTGCCAGGGTTTAAGAGAACAACAGAATCAGCTCATTTGGTACCAATAATTGCTCGGTTTTAACTAAGCTCCCCACAACTCTGTTACAAAAATAGGAATGAACAATCATAGCTGAGACACAGCACTTATTCTTCCATTTCTTGGCATGATTAAAGCAGATTTTGGAATCTGCTCTGAGTGTTCAGAATTGGCTGCTGTATCCCTGAACTAGATAGCAGTCCTCTGCTCTTCCCGTCCCCACCTTCTGGCACCTGAGAAAAGTCCCAAACTTTCCTTAGCATACAGCACATAATAAACACAATGCAGAGGAAGAACACAAAGACAGCAGTTCGTCAGCACCCGAGGCGTCCCGGCTGCAGATTACAGTGCAGTTTGGATGTTCAGTAGCTCACTACAAACAATCCCACTACAGCACAGCTGTAATTAAAGCTCTGTCATTCTTTCCACTATAAACACTACTTTTCATGAGTTTATAATTTAGGTTGTAAAATCTGCTCTGAGTGCAAGCTTGGTGTACCGGAGCCTGAGCATGAGAACATTCTTTTTTTCCAAAACAGCCAGCTCCTCAAGGCCTTGTGAATAACAAAACAGTTTGCCAGCTCAACCCAAAATAAGTTAAGGGAGAAATAAGCCACGTGTCACTTAAATTCCTATGTAGATTGAAGAGGGAACTTATATCTGGCCTACCAAGTCGAATGCCATTTTACAGTTCAGAAACTGAAAAACAAGTTACAGCTGCAGGCAGGCCTTACTCACACCTAACATGCAACCTTGACCTGGGTTCAGCTGGACTGCAAACGGCCCCACCACATCACAAAACAGGGAGATAACCTCTGCACTGCTGAGCCCAGCCCCAGGCTGGCTCCCATGGCTCCTGGCCCATCCCACAACTCCATGCTGGAGCAGAACCCTCACTGCTGACAACCAATCTGTTAGAACACCTTGTTCTGCTTCTCCTTCCTTCTTTCCAACATTTACCATAGAAGGTGGTGCTGTATTAACCTTCCAATCCAAGCCATTCTGTGATTCTATGATTCTAACTCCTATGTGAAAAACCATCCCCTATTCCTTGTCCTAAAATACCTCTTCTAATTGGGTCTAATTAAAATATCACATTCACAGTCAGATATTGGTTCCCAACTTCTAAGTAGAGAAAAATGAAGAATCTAAAATAAAGCAGAAGAACATGGAACTCTAACTACAAAACAAGAGCTGGGCTGCAATATTCTTTTCTGCTCTATCAAGAGCTATCTGTTGAGAAAGTACCCAAGACTTTTTTCTAGCAAGCAATGATTGTGAATTCCTTAGGATGGGCAGTGACTCACTGTAACTGCTTCCATCTGCCCTGTAGAGATTTGTCACTCAGCTCGTCTGACTGCAGAGCCCCAGTTCCTGGTTTGCTCACCCATTCCCCAAATGAATTGCACAGTTTCACACATCTTACCCATCTAGGATGTCAAGGCACGGGAGGCATGTTACATTCTCTGCCATCTACCAATCTGTTTGACTAAGAATGAGAAAGCCTTACTCATCAAGGGGTTCGGCCGAGCTTTCGGTTTTGCTGTTGTGCAACACCAACCTGCACAAAGCTGAACTCTTGACCAACAAAGCTGGTTATCTTTGCTAATGCAGGGAGTGGCCTCCTCTTGCACTCTGCGAGGTGCCTATCTCTAAACATTTGAGGTGACTCACACATTTGATATGGTCCCCTTCAATTCCACACTCTCGAACCAAAACCACAAACATCCCCTCTGCCACATCAGACATCTCAGTAGATAATTACAGACGGTGAAGTTCTATTCTGAACAAACAATGGTTATCTCTACAGTACTATTTCCATCTACATTCATTCCTTCACTTGATAATGTAACCCTCATTAAAAGATGTCAATATGAGGACACAACAAATTTCCATGTGTCCTTTCTGCACAATTGTTACATCAATCACAGCAGGTTTTCAAACTGCCTATGCCTTGTCAATACTACTCCTTCTCTCGGAAGCACAAGGCTCATGTGCATGGGAGAGAAAGAATCAACTTCCCATGCAACCTGCAATATAGGCTTCTCCTGGAATGATGACAGGAGTGATTTTGGCAACTTCAACTCTATATTATTCAATGATAAAAGGCTTTATCATTTCTTCTTAATAGAGATGTTCCTGAGGAGGTCCTTACATCTCAGAGCAGAACAATGAGACAGAAATAACATCACATAGTCATTATTTCTGCCATAAGACAGCCAGGTGAGTATTCAATTGTGTGGACTTCGTACACATTAGAATAAATCACTCAACTAGCTCTGAACACACAGCTTTTCCAGCTTACACCTTAGATAAATAAATTATACCTTCTGGCCCATCAAGACCAGGTTCTGACTTGGCACTCAGTTCCAATTCAGCTGAACTATATTTATAACTCCTGAAAATCAAGCCACATATTCAAAACAAACAAAATATAATTTCTCATTATATGGCTCCACAGGAAGATGTTTTCAGAAGTTTCCACAGAAGCTTTTTTCCTCTCCCCATGTTCTCTAAATTAACCAGGGGAACTTGCTGATAATTATTCTCACTGAGGTAAAAATCTTAACATAAACCCGAAAGAAATTACATATTTATGGGCTCAACTGTATAATCCAGAACTACACAGAGCAAAACCTGAGATTTCCAGGTGACACACATCTTTTTCTCTGGGTTATAAATTCATTCCTAATAACTGGAGAGGAATATTTTCTTTGAAGGGAAATCACTTGCCAATATTATTTTTTCCTAATTTCACTTGATACTAGCTGGCTTAAAGAGAGCAACTATCTTTACTGAGAAAGTAATCTGCACAAGCACTTTCATTTTTATTGTAATGTTCTAATACTTAAATTTTACTTAAAAATAGAAGGCCAAGGTAAAATTTCAGCAGTTTCAAGAATTGCTACAAGAGAACTCAAATTTATCATAAAGAGAAATCTCTGTTTAGTGACTGGAATAATTCAGAACATCTAAAAGGTTCACTAACCTTCTACATTCATGGCTTCCCTCAGGAGCTGCAACTTCTTCTGTCTCTCCCTTATCCTGTCAAAGGCACTCGATATTGCTGCGGAAGTTGATGTCTCGGGCACATGGCGTGTTTGGTCCAGTTTCTGAGGTCCAAAGATATCCAGTGCTATGCTCCCATCGGAGTATCTCGCTTCTTTGTTTCTGGTCATAGTAGAAGTCCGTACAGCGAAGGTCTCACACTGATGACTGTACCTGTGAGAGTCTGAAGCATGATCTCTCTCAGCTGCTTTGTTGGTCGTGCAAAGCAAGTCTGTGGAGGAAGCCCACACCTTCCGCTTGGGAGCTGCATCTGTATGGAGGTGACTTTTGTTTTCAAACTCATTGGTTTTACATCTGTAAGGATAGAAAGAATCTTCCTGTCCTGAGTTGTAATCTGAAGAAATGCCCTGGAAAAATTCTTCCTCGCCTTGTGTTCCTCTCATTGCCAGAAATCCCATCGACTTGCTAAGCCCTTTGTTAAGCACTGTCTGTTGAGAGAAATGAGTCTTGTGCTCGTCACGTGCATCAACCACTGAAGCTTTTCCTGGAATAAGGAGACACTTCATATAAGTCATGTTATATTTAGTACGCAGGAGTGCAACACACATTATGTACTTGAAAGCACACACTAAGCATGCATTTGACATTGATTTCGTCATGTGAAACACTGAGATAGCTACTTAAAGACTGGCTCAGTCAAAGACAAAACTCCAAGTACCTCAACTCTGAGAAACATTCCATCTTATTTCTGAAGAGCTCAAGGAAAACTAGTGCCTCTCCTAATTCAGCAATAATACTAAGAAGCACTACTAGATATGCATCGGAATTTGATTTCTCACTAATTCTATTTAAGTCTGGATGAGCACCAGAAGTACTGCGTGATGATTAATCTGAAATCAGCGACTCCTTTCACCCCTCACACCCAAACACACAACCTGCAATTTTTAATCACCCCCGAACAAGTCCAGGTTTGTTCCACGGATGTACAGATGCCTTACAGTAGTATCAGTAGTAAGGGAAGAATGACTGTGTAGTTTGGTATTTTAAAAATCCCCGCTTTTCCTGTAACTTTTCTTGTAATGACTGGTTTTGATGATAACAGTCTCTCAATACGCTGAATGCTCCAGAACAAAAAACTGACAAAGCTTCCAAGGTCAAGATGATTCTGTGAGCCTGCACACTTCAAGTTCTGTCATAATGAACACTGCCTCTCCTCCTCCTCATTTACCACAAAATAGTTCTCAGATTAGAAGAAACTGCCTGAGCTGGAATGTTAGCAGAGAAATGTGCTTTCTCAGAAGAATACCATATCACAGTCATTGAAAGGTTTTGACACTTATATTCATCTCAGATGTAAAATTTTCTAAATGTACATACCTAATTTTACAAAACTAATTACAAGCATCAGTAATGACATTTCTTAATATTTACAGATGAACTGAAAGCTTATTGCTCTTGCTAAGACCTTCTGATCTCAGAATAAAATAATAATAATCGTTTAGAGAGTCAATTCATAGGAAAAAAAAAAAAAAAAGATCAGTATCAGAGACTGCCCAACTGTTACTTCCTGTAAGGAAAACTAATATATTTTGATACTTATGCGTTATTAAAATTATAAAAATCTGACGTCCATTTTAGTAGTCTACTCTGCTGCAGTAGTCTACTCATAGCTACCACTGATCAAACACATCGCAAAAAATTATTATGAAGTCCAATGTTTTCAACTTGCAGAACACTCACTGCCTGACTATGGAATCTAAGCTTTCTCATGGTTCTCTCATCAAGAAAAGCCAACAGGACTGTGTTCTGTTCAGGACCACCTAAGTACTGTCTGCCCACTCAACTGGAAATGTACAGCCTTTCCTAGAACTAGCTCCTTTCCTAATGAGTTATTAATATGTACATCTTCTAACAAAAATCTGCCCTGAAGCCCTCCTCAGAACAGAAAACAGCCATGAGCTCATACATGAATATGCTGTGCCCTGGACCCATCCTCAGAGCTGCCTCTCCTGTGCTCAGCAGAAATCTAACACAGTGAGCCTGTGCCGATCATCCTATAATTTGTCATCCTTTTGCACTCACTTCCACTGAATAGAGGATGACATTGGTAGCTGCACTCAGAAATGCTTTAAAAACTTCTGGCTTTGTACAACTGGACTCTGATACTGTACTTGAATGGGGGGCTCTTCGATTTCACATTCTGTTTCTGTGATAATAAGCTGAAGACAGGTGCTTAAAGAAAATAAACCAAAATGCTCCTTGCCTTTTATCCATACGTAAACATCTGATAGTAAAACATTAGGGTTCTGATTGTCCAAAAGGTGCCTTGTAAATAATTACAATTCCTACATATTCCAGACAATAAAAACAATAAAAGAACAAAAAAATGTTTGCCAATGAGAATGAATTTATCTTCCAAAACAAAGGGACACATCACTTCATATTTTACAAACACAGTCCTAACATTAAACTCAATGCAAAGTATTTATCTTTGTGGTAAGATAAATCTCGTAACATGTCATTATCTATTATACCACTCTCTGACCAAGCGCCTCCCCCAAGGCTGGTAAATTACATGTCACATTCAAGGGCACAGTAAGGCCTTTCTGCAAACAGCCTGTCACAATGATGTTCCCACCATCTATCCAATGCAGTGTGACAATACCCATTTTGCAAACACATACTTCATTATCATGCACCTCTACATCAAAAGCAGACATTCCTAAAAGGATTCTAACTCATCTCGGATTAGAGATGAGAACAAAAAGAAAAAACAGCAAAATGCTTCATGATCTCAGAGTCACACCAAAACAGCAAATCAAAAGGAACAAGATCAGATCTGCTATGCACAGGCAAGAAGCAGCAGTGGATGAGCAAAACCAGCAGTGAACAAATATAACTGGGAAGGAGCACTCTCTACACTCTGCTGCAGTTCCATGGCAGTGCAGAACTCAGCCTGAGTGCAGCAGGAACTGTTCTCACTTATGCAGTGGCTCAGAAAATGCAGACTTTCTTCTTCTTGCGTTACTCACCCAACAGGGAACCCCTCATGAGGAAAAGTGAAGGCCATATACGCTATCTCAATAGCAATGGCTGGGAAATCACTCACTGCTGCAGCTTTCTCACTGATTCAGCTAATTGTGTAATGAGAAAGGGCATGAGCTGTCCCATCAGGAAACACTGGAGGAGAAACTTTACTTCCACACCGCCCTCCCACTCCGCAGCCTGGTGATGCCTACAGGTCATTCTTCACCTCGCTTCCACGCTGACCGACGCTCCCAATGTGTGGTGTTAAGCACATCACCTAAGGAAATCTATGACATGCCTTAGTATTTGCCTTGGAGACTGTAAAATTTTTGTGGACATCTTTCTTCTTTCCTTCCTTTCCCTTCTCATTCCCACTTTTGCTCTTCACCAGTCTTGGCACTTCTTCCCACATGTGCAAGACCCATCCTTCTCAACATAATCTGATTTCACTGAGCTCCCCTCAGATGGCTTCACAATGTCACCATGAGCTGTTTGAGAAGCATGTTTAGAGAGAGGAGAAGAAACGACCAAGGGACAAAGGGTACAAAGTCCAAAGTTGGGTATTCTCAGAAGGTGAAAACAAAAAAAAACAGCAATATGGTATTTTCATGCCCATACTTTGCAGCAGCCAAGAACCCCTGCTGCCTACTGCCCTTGAGCAATGGTCAATACAACAATCAGAGTACAAAGTTTCTCAGTGAAGAATAAACTCAACTGTAGGAACCAGAAAACAAAGTGGATTATCAAATCTGATACCAATCACATCAAGCTAATTCTTCCTTTTATAATAGCCCTGTTCCCACTCCTCCTATATGCAAGCAGTACTCTCTACAAGCAGTACTATCACCTTCCCAAGTCACAAAACCAACCACTGTGGAACTTCTGCTGTTTCTTCTGGACTTGCACAACACAGTAACTCAGTGTGACCTGTACCAAGAGGTCTTAAACAACTGCAGTACATCTCTTTCTGCTCTTGGCCCCTACCGCTACCTTTCCACTAATGGTACAGTTCCAGAATCACTAGTGCTTCCTTAATGCCACAGTCTTCAAAGCACCTACATAATACATCTCTAACATCTACTCTCAGTTGCATAGCATACACGAGTCCGAAATCATTACGCCAATATACAACTTACCCACTGCATTTAATTTTCAGCTTTTATGATGAAACGTGGCAAAAGGAAGGACTGCCAGTGAAAAATTGTATACTAAGCATCAAAAAGAACCTATCTGCACAATTAAACTTCTACATGTTTAAATTCTAATGCCCGGCAACATTTCCATTACAAACTTCCTTTTAGAAATGGCTTCTTTTTCTAATGGAAGCTCTTGAGACCTCTCTGAAGTCTATTGGCTCTGGAAAAGACATCAAGCACCTCACTTGACACCACACAGGAGTTACTCTGTGCTCCAGTTCCCAGCAGTGTAACAGGACAGAGCTCCATATTGCAGTAAAGGGGACAGGTCAATGCAATAGCAGTTAAGATTCTGCAGCATTGAAGTCCTAACAAGAAGCAGGCTTTCCCCTTCCCCAGTAACTTCTCTGTTAAAACAAACTCTCAGAATACTACCTGGGTTCTCCATTTTTCTCATATCGCCTGTGGGTGTTTATCTTCTACTTGATTTTACATTAGTGCAATTATTTATAATTACTGTAAATAATTCAAATGTAATTATATTAATTGTATTATTCCAAAGTATAATATATAGTGAGAGAATACATACCATAAGAATAGCAATTAATCACCAAGAGTTCACAAAAAACCACCAACCTTCTGGTGCTAGCATCAAAATATAAAAGTTTCCACACCGGTACAAAAGACAGAAATTACATTTTCTACATGACTATGGACCTGCTACCTTTAATGTCTTCAGCTACAAACACAACCATACTTTTTCCTGACAGTCGTGCTATTTACAAACCATCTTCACTCCAACTGCCAGTAATCTTGGCAATTTTCACCTGAGCTGGAGAGCTGCATCTGCTCCTAACCCAATTCAGTTTGTCTGCAATCACCTGTGTGCTAGCTTGATCATACATACAATCAATCAAATGTGATTCAAGTGCAAATGTCATAATGCAAACACAGAGTGTATCTATTTACATAAAATAAATTAAGTGCACATTTGTTGAAACCCATTCTGATCATCCTTTTTTTTTGTAAAAACCAGAAAGCCTTTTTAGCTGCCTTTTAGCAGTGATTGCGAGTATGTGCATACATCATACACACACTGGAATGAGGGGAGAAAGAGAGAGGCTGCCTACATACGCGTGAAAGAGTGAACTATCACTGCAAGACCATGAGGTCTGAAAAGAGGAAGTGGTTCTATACAAGTTTACAAAACACCTCCCACACTGTTCACGCGCAGAAAAGAGAAAAGTCCTTATCCCCAGACAATGTGATCAGTCTTTCAGATGTGAGTGGGCAACTGGTGGAGGGGTTGGATCTGCAGCCCTTGTGGGGCCAGTTAAGAGCCAAAAGAACACAACAGAGTCAGATGAGACTGTGGGCTGGCTGCTAAAATTGCACCTCCTCCTTTAACTTTTTTTAATTGTTGAGAAAATGGCTTCTCTGTGAAGGAAGAAATGGAGCTGGATGTGTGGGTTGACTTCTTTTTCAGCGAGGCCAAAGGGCAACCCTGCTTTTTCCTTTCTGCATTCCCCAGGGGAAGCTCAGTTCTACAGCCAATTTTCTGCAGCACTGATGCAGTATTTTACATTTCCAGTTTGGTTTACATCCTGATCTTTGTATCCTTTTCTCCCTTTGTTCCAGGAGGTCTGTGTTTGCCCACCAATGACACTTTCAGCACTGCCTGCCCAGCAGCTCATTAACGCAGCAGCCATTACACTTCAGTTGAAAGATTTTCACCACCATCAATCACAACACTGCTGGGTGCACAGATGTACCAGACAAAGATAGGATTGGTTTACTGACGGCAAAATAATGAAGAAATAAAATAAAAATAAAACCTTCATCAAGTCTGTTTTGTTTTACTGATCTCTTGCAATCATTCTTCCACTCAGTTCAGTTTTTCTAATAGCAAGGAGCTGGGAAAGGTGTGTGCATGAAGATACAGCCAGAAAAAAAGATTTTCATATTAATGGAATAAGTTCTATTAAGTATTTTTTGATAAGTGAAAGTCATATGCTTGGAATTAGCAAGAAAATGACGAAGATGTCTCAGTTCGCATGTGAAGGTCAACACTATAAAATCTTTATATACCACATTTTTACCAAGATGGGGAACTAAAACTTAATCTGTACTCAATTTGCCTGGATCAAAATCAGAAGGGGAAGTTTCCTCTTTTCAAGGAGTTTTTGCCAGGCAGCTATAAAGCAATAAGTATTCTGGAGAGCACTAACCAAACATCGGCATCTGTTGTTAAAATTAAAAGCAGCCTCATTGGGCCTTAAGATCTTTTATTTGATTTACAGTGCCAATCATTTCTGTGGCACTTCACAGAAAGCGAAGTCTACTTAAACAAGCAGTAATCAGCACCTAAAATTTTGTTCCATATTTCCAGTTTCCTACAAGGCAGAAATAAGGCAAGCATTCTCGATCTTTTAAACTCATCTCTATCCCTTACTCGGGTGGCACAGTCTTTGGCACAGGTGAAGGTCGGAATTTTGCAGGCTTGTAGCCCTACAACACATAAGGTTAACTTGCAATGGACTCCGCATTAAGTCAAGTCCACACAAAAGTTTGCTGTGATGGGAAAGCAAAAACAAAAAAAAAACTACAGCTAGATTTCTTGAAAAGATGAAGTATCTTTACCAAGGCCTGTCCTTAGTGTTGACAAATCCTGAACAGAAGCTAGGACCCCGTAAGTAAACAAACAGAAGACAAAGTGATGCTGTCCTAGTGCAGGATTTCAGCTCTTCCAGAGATGGAAAGCAGGCTCTCAGGCCTCTGTAAAAGTTAATAGAGATGTCAACTGGGTTTTAAATGGACCACACATTCTTTTGAAGGAGGAATGCTACTGTTTTCAGCAAAAAGAGAATGGTGGCAAATTAATTCTTGCTTTATATTTGGAAGACTTTGAAAGTTACACACCCTGTCATCACATAAAAAAATTTTATCAAACAACTTCCACAAAAAATTCTTTAAGACATTCAAGGTCTACTGTGTTTTGGATAGGAAGCTTTAATAACAACTCCTATGTTCAGATGACTCACACCAAGTTTTACCATTTTTATTTCTGCTGGCTAAGTCAGTTCCTAAATACTGTGTTCTGAGTAGGACTCAACTAAACAAATGTTCTGTAATATTAATTTAGAATAAATTACTTCTGCAGTCAGCCCTGTCATGAAGCTCATTCACCAAAATAACCACAGAAATTGAGTCATAAGAGAGAGAGAAAATAAATTTAACTGGGGAGAATGTGAGCAAGAAGCTAATTAATAATCATATTTAAGATGTAAAGAGAAGCAAATAACTGAAAATATCCAACCTTAGTATATGTAAGGACAGCAAGGTATCTAATTTCAAGAAGTGAATTAACAAAATATCTCAGTACGTTTGTTTGAAGCCAAGAGAAAAAGCCCCAGCAAAATGGTCATTTTGGATGACCATGGCATGGAAAACCAATTTTAAAGGTAATGTTTCCACCCTTCAAAAACTGAAACTGGGAGCATGTCTCTCTTCAGCTAAACCATCTCCATTAGCAAGAACACAGCACAACTAAGAAGCAATCTGAAGTTAGGTGCTCACAGCAATGTTTTGATGGTCTTAAAATTTATAATAAATGCTTTTGCTCCATGCTGCTTTTTTCCCTCTCTGACAGCTATTTCATACACTGACAAGCCTCTCTAAACACAATTTAGCAATGTCTCAACAGCATTTCACTCCAGTGAGCATCAGACAAGTCTCCTATCCAATTTAAGACATCTGCTCAGCTTCTTACTGTGGAAAATGACCACAGCTTTATTTTCAATCCACCTTATGCATTTCTTAGCTATACAGAACTGCTCAAAAAAAAGTGCCAGGTCAAAGCAGTCCATCATCTCTACCATTTATCAGCAGTCCTGGTCCACCCCAGATGACTAGAGACTTGCTAATGCAGTGCCTATTTACAAGAAGGGTAGTAAGAAAGATTCAGGGAACTATAGATCTGTCAGACTGACCTCGATATCAGGGAAAGTCCTAGAGCAGAGCATGTGTGGGACATGAGGGATCATGTCTAGCCAGCATAGGTTCACGAAGGGCAAGTCCTGCTTGGTCACCTTGACCTCCTTCTATGACCAGGTGACCTGACTTGTAGAAGAGGGAAAGGCTGTGGATGTGGTCTATCTAGACTTTAGGATAGCCTTTGACTCTATCTTCCATGGTATTCTCCTGGAGAAGCTTGACAGTCCATGGCTTACACAGATAGATTCTTTCCTAGGTACAAAACAGGTTGGATGGCCAGGCCCAGAGAGCAGCGGTGAATGGAGTAAAATCCAGCTGATGACCGGTTATGAGAAAAATGATGGACATAACTTCTGACTCACTGGAAAGAATCCAATCAATATAACCGTACTAATCCAGTAGCTTTCTACTTTTGCAAGTGTTTGCTATTTTGCAGCTGGGAAAAGAGGCATTTATTTCAAATGCACACAATTGCAGAACTGTACAGTGTCAATAAAGAGGAAAAAAAAAAGTCTCCGTACTTTTCCAAGTTGTTTTTGGTTTCTTTTTCTCGTACCATTACTGCTTTTCTTAAACTATAATCTGGTCTTCTCCTTGTGGCTGCTCACTCCGTGAGACCGCTGTTGGTAGGATCAGTACAACATCCCATAGCTCCATTTTCTAGAAACCTAATAGCTGTACCCTCAGGGCAGCTGATCTGCATTCATATGGACAGAATGAGCACCAGCAAAACAGAATGCTGCTGCAGAAAAAGAAATAACCCAGCACTAAATAGGCCTAAATCCAATGAGAGCTGTCGCTCATTAACCCCAGAGACCCCTTTTACTGAGTCTCCTTCCTAACACTCAAATACAAAGCTCAGTGTATCTGCCAAGTGGAACTGAAAATAGCTACAGCTGCTTTGCTTATGTGGACATTTTGTTCAGTTTTGTTCTGTGGTGTACTGACTCTCTATATTCCCTGAGGACTGAGTGGAGATTAAAGCATGGATTTAAGATGGAAATACAGACAATTAAGATGATGGCAGTAAAACGCATTGGGGAACAGGGCTGAAGTCAGAAGACACTGGAAAGTTTCAGGGGGGAACCAGGACAGGTTTAAGCCCTTTAAGGCAAAATAGAAAAGTAATCGAGGCAAAAGAGAAAAGTAATCGGAGCTCCGCAGGTACAGAGAAATTAAAACAGATTGGGGGCGGAAGCAGAACATGTCAAGCATAAAAAAAAAAAAAAAAAAAAAAGGAACAGCAGACTTCAGTTTATCCCCTTTTCTGAAAATAAAGGCACAAACAACGAAAAACAATATATATATATATATATATATATATATATATATATATATATATATTTTTAATTCCAGCAGAAGAGGAGAAAGAAGCAAAACACCAAATTATCACTAAAAGCATACGGTCACTAAAAGACATTTTTGGTAGTTGACTGTTCACACTGAGAAAAATAGGAAAAATCATGTACTAATAACCCATACCTTCAGGATCGGGCTTGGGAGGATGCAAACAAACGAATGTTTGCACCTGAACAGCAATGCACAAACTTTCATTGTGCCACACACCACCTGTAATGCAAGTGTGCGAGGACTTGTGCTTAACTTGAAAGAAAGAGGTAACAGAGGATGAGAACTATTCAGCCAACTTCAGACTGGGGGCTACCAAGTTCACTTCATTTCCCAAGTAGTGTTTAAGTCAAGATTAGGTTTAGCTAGGTCTGTTAAGACAATGTGATGTTCTCAGGGAAAAAAAAAAAAAAAAAAAAAAAAAAAAAAATTTCATAAAGCAAATACTGACTTTGACTATTTAAAATCCTGTTTTGAATTTACTGCAGCTAACTCAATTGGACATCTCTGCCCCAGAGAACCCCTAATTTTGGTTGTTCTTCCCTGATTCAGAGAATTCCCAGATGCACACAGTACAGGAAACTGGTCTGCCCAGCACCGCAGAAATCCCAGATAGAACCAGAGGGAAGTGGGCACCCAGAGGTCAGTGTCCAGCTCCACAGCCCTTCAGTGTCCAGACACTCACCAAATTCTGCATTAATTAAATGAAAAGCATCACCTCCCACTTATCTCATAAGCACAGTTATACATACTACGTGGTTCAAGAGAGCCAGGATAACAGGGAAGAATAATGTTGACATGCCATTTTAGAGGTCAGAAGATGCAACAAGAATATACTAGTTCGAGCTTCTAGTCCACACTCTCTGAAAGTGAAAGGTACAGTTTTCAGAAGATGTTTCCACATTAAAAGAGACCTTGTTCAACCTGATCGTGAGCCAGAAAGCCATGCAGATACTGCTGGAGATGCAATGCCAATCTCTGCAATTCAGTAAAATCTAAACAAAACCTTCATAGTTAAGACCGTGGGTTAAACAGCACTTCTGAAGATGAAAAAAAAATAAATTAAAATTGCTAAAAAGCTTAGCCAGAAACTCATGGGTAATGAACAAAATAGAAAAAAAACCAACCTCGAAGCACAAACAGACTTAAAAAAGAGAACTTAAGAAAAATAAAAGCAGAAGAGTAAAAGTGTTCAGAATTACTGAACAAACGAAAGAAAAATTGAGGTCAACAACGCAGTGAGAACAGATTAAAATCAATCTTGCTATGTCTTCAAAACGAAAACAGATATTAATTTTGACCATTAACAAAACAGTTAATTTATGACAATTACAGGATCAAAAGCAGAACAAGTGGTAGAAGTAAGAGCATGGACACTACCCGTCTTGAGGTAGTAGACAAATGGTAATGCATTAACATAAAGTTCCACTACAACATATAGCAAGTTATTAATTAAACTTAAGATGATGAGAATCCACTTGAAAAGCAAAATAAAAGTACAAAGTGAGGAACATGGAAGAAGTACATACTCTCAGAAGTACAAAGATGTGTAAAGAAATCACAAATGTAATGAAACCAGAAACTGGGGTGGTATAGGGTCAAAGAACAAATTATTAATTTAACAAATCAAAACAGTAAGGTTCTGGCACAACCTTTAAAGAATTCCCTGGGAACCAGGGAAGGAACTGAAAGGCTTGAGAAGTTCACAGAAGGAAGGCATGACATTGTTTACAAATCCAAGCAACAATATTCGTTCATCCTAAGTCCCTTACTCCTCAAGATCTGCTTATTGCTACAGAAATACTCTGGGAAAGATGACAATAATAAAGAACCAAAATACCAAACCTCTGAGGAGGCAGTCAGTGCAGTGCAGCTGTGCCAGAAAACAAGGAGACAGTTGTACTAGACACTGTTTCTAAACACATGATGGTGTAGTGGAAGGGCTAGCAAGTAGCGACATACCATTTCTGTATCAAGAAGAAGCCTGATCCAGTGCTTGTCTTATAAGAATTAAGAGAAGAAGAGCAAAGACTAGCCAGACTTGCATTAAATTTCTGCAGTTTCTATTGCCAATGACAACTCCATGGATTATTTTTGTTCCTGCACTGTATGCAGTATTGCATACTGTACTGTTTCTGGCGACACAAAACCAAAAGAGCAGCTCAAGCATAATGACCTAACTTTTGTATAACTTTTGATCAGCATTTACTGCTGGTAAATATGCAGAGAGATAATACATGGTGGCTGAAAACTATGCATTTATGAAATTGAGTATTTCTGGGAGACGTCAAGTACCAATATATTCTATTTACAGTTGAGCATTTTTGGGTAAGAGGGCCTCAGGTGATTATCACATTGCATTGCCTGCATCACAGTTACTCAGAGTGGTCCAGCTGCTGCAACATAAAATGCTCCCAACAAGTCCCAATAAGACCAGTTATCTGAACAACATATCCTCCTGTCTGGAAAGCTTGGCTCAAAGCTGATGGCTCCACTGCTCAGTTATACTGGCTGCAACACCTACCCAGCATACTTCGTATTCCATGGGGCTGCTATGCCCTGATCCTCACAGAAACAGGGCACTTACCTGTGGGCAGTCCTTTTCCCCTCAGCCTCTCCCGAATTGCCTGACTCCTGTCTGGCTGCAATTTTTTATCTCCATTGCAAGAAAGTTGATCCATCTGCAAAACAGGCAACAGCACAAAGTCAGGAAAAAGCCAGCTGGATTCAGCATAACTGTACTTCAGGATTGCATTTGAGACCATTATGGTCATCACTGGCTGACCAAGCCAGATCAGTCCCTCACACTGACCTCAGATGCCCTTTTCACATCTGCTGACAAAAATAAGATGAGCAGAAAAGGAGAACATTTGCTAAGCAAAAAGGGGCATTAAGAATCTAAAGGTGAATGACTCATTCTTCTCCCTGGTTGGTTCTACAGCTTGTGGCCTGATTTAAAGTTAGGTTCTTTATTTTAATAGCTTTAGTGATAAAGGCCTTGTAGGTCTTTGTTTTATTCCATCCCAGAACAGACCCAGTTAGCAATGTGGACCATGAAATCAGATACTGTGATGAAGAGCACTAGGCTGACAGACATAACCTCAGAGTCCAGCCAGTGCTTTGTGGAGCTCAGGCTCAGCGCTGCTTCTAGAGGCCAGTCATAAACAGCTTCTGCTGACTATTACACAAACACAGAGACCTATCACCTCATGCAGAAACTTCCAAACTAGACGTACAAAGAATCTATGTAATCATTAAATAACAACAGATATTTTTAAATGAGAGTACTCTGAGGTCAAACACTTTTCTTGTAATCACAGTACTGTGCATCTAGACGCTTGTTTTTTTTACATTTACATAATCTCTCTGACATAGAAGTGTTCCAACAGGATAAAACAGAATAAAACCAAGACCATAATGGCATATAATTCCACTAAAAACATACTGCTTGGCATTTGTTGGAATTATAAACAGAGCACAAGGAAAATAAGTACTGAGAAAAGAACAATCTTAGTAATACCGACAACACAAGGCCTTTGGCTGTTTTCAGAGCCTGAAATTATGTGGCTATTCCATAAGTATGTTGTGATGGTTCAGATGAAGGGAGATGCCTCTGTCAGGAACAGTAACTTTGCAGGACGACTACATGCAGCGCGTTTCACTCTTAAAACAGCCCAATGCATTTGTTATCATTTGACAATAAATTCCCCTAAAATAATCATATCCCCAGGGGTGAGGAGACATGCAGGAGAATTGCCACACTGATAACTCAGTCCTTCTCCTCATTAATCAGTGCCCCTCCAAAAGTCAAGCACACATTTAAAAAAGAAAATCCACAGTGATCATTTTAGCAGCATTTTAAATAGTGACAGGTCTAGTGCTCTCCCGAGACAATATGTTTTTCCCTACTTTTCTTCCAGTGAATAACCATTTCAGAAAAGTATCTTTCTCAGAAACAGCAGCTGTGAATCTATATTCCAGAAAGAATTGTTGACTGCACAAACTGGTAAGTGGAGAAAGAAACAATTACTCCTGAGATTTTAAAATTTTTCTCCTTTCAGCATTCTCTCTTATCAGAACTGCAGCACGGTAAAACAAGAGGAAAAATGACCATAGAGTGACTCTGATTTAGCATCTTCCCTCTCTTCCTGCCCATCTCCCTTAATCTTCGAATGCTTATGAACACTTACCCCAGACAGACTTCCCAAGACCAGTCTGACTAACTGCTTCACATATGAAAAAGATGGGGCACAGTTACTGTTCCTGATGTGAGCACTGCAGGCATCCAGAACGGTCCGTACAGATACTCGGGCATAAATGACATCTTCACACATGCCAAGGAGGATGCTGTTGAGATGATCTCCAAGTTTGATAGGCTAATGACAAACAAAAATGGACAGGAGAATTAGTTTCAACAGCAACTTGCAGCACACATGGAAACAAAAGACATTTAACATGATAAAAGGACTATTCATGAGATTTATCGCCAACGTTAAATGAATGCCAATGTTAAAGTCACCATCCAGGTTTGGAGAAAATTAATTGTTTTTGTTGTTCTTCAACATTATGCCAGTCACAATCATAAAAATTAAATCCTCACTGCAATACTTTTTTAAGCCTCTGTCCACTGCTCTACTGTTCTCTAATTCCACATTTCAATATTCTGTGCCAGCTGGGCTAGCATTTCTAAAGTCCAGTGACACCACCAAAAATCATCAACAAAGAAGTAAGGACTAAAGCAGCAACAACGCTGCTGAAGGAAGCAAAACTCTGTAGTTTGAGGACAATGCCCACAAGACTGAGAACAATCTAGGTTAAATTCTTCTCTCCATGCAGTTAACCCAGCAGTGTCAGTGCAATTTGATTCCACAGGGTATGCAACAGTCAGTGTTAACACCTCTTCTCAGATGCCACAAGCACTTGAGACTTCAGCTTTCTAATCTGCAACTTGTCCCAGGTGGGGTGGTCACCTCACAGGCACAGACTCTGTCATCTGCTTTTTGACAAAAAGCATTTGGAGATAGCACCTGCCTCAAGATATTCTCTGCTTTGCTTAATACTGTCCCTTTCACTTACTACAAGACAGGACAACAAAAAAAATGTGAGAGCTCTCTAAAAGAACAGTGGGGTTTAGGGGCAGACATGGCAGATATTGCAAAGAAGTATCGCTACAACTACAACAGCACTGAATTCTCTGACTTCTGCACTCAGAGACTTCCAAATCAATAGAACTAAGTACCCAACTACCACTCCATTACCGAAAAACATTAGAGATGGAGCACTTAAACTGCCAGACAACCTTTCAAATTTCTTTCCTTACCTTTACACATAACACTCATAAATGGGACCAAACCAAAACATGAAACAGAAATACCTTAACTCCCTGAGCTGCACAACACTGCCAAATCCCTCAATAGCAGATCTGTTATTAAATGCTCTCTCTATGCAGTTCACCTGATTTTCACCCTTTATGATGCTGACTGCTGACAGCTCAGCTGGAGGGGAGGCAGCACGCAGGCAGCAGATGAATTACATGTTCCAGACTTCTTCCAAAAATGAGTGGTGGGTGTGGAAGATGACCTCTTGAGAAATAAGATTCAGCTTTAAGCAGTCTGCATCTACAGTGGCTGACAAGTCAGTAGTTACTCCCTGTTACAAACAACATATATCCCTTCTTGGCCATTGTATAATGTAGCTGCATATACTGAGTCCACGCTCACCAAAGTAACAGCAGCAGAGATCACAAGTTGCTTTACTGTGGGTAAAGCCATGTTACTTAAATATTTGTTTTTATACAGAAGTCTGAACCAAAACAAATTATTTTCTCCTTCTTCAGCAGCATTAATTACAGACTTTCAGCCTATGACACTGAAGGATAGACCAACCTAAATATATCTTCACAGAAACAAACACAAATATGGTATCAGCACCTTCTTTCTGTGTGATAACAACAATATCCTCACACATCACAGGAAATACAGAAGTATTTCAGAAGTACAGAAAATAATCCACACTCTTTGGCATCCCACGAGGAGAGCCCACTGTGTTCATTCACATGCAACAGTGGTCACACAATCCAGTCTGAAACTGTGGTATTAAACAAAATCAAATGGAACTTACTTGGCTTTGAGGAACCTCATGGTCAGCTCCCCAGAAGAGCGTCATACCAAGAGAATAAATATGGACCTGTAGTAAGACAAAAGACATCTGTCAACTCAGGAGAGCTGAACTGGAAACGCAAAGCATCTTAAAGCAGAGAAAAGAATACAGAGTCATTTTGTGCATACACTTTCTTGGCAGTTAAGTTTAGATGACTTTCAGATTTTCCTTCCCCTTTTCCATGAGTGCTGGAGAAGCAAACTCTACTGCAACAAAATGCAACAAATCTCATCAGCGTCTCTGTCTTCTTTGTTCACTTCAAACTCTCCTCTCACGTTGAAGGCAGAAGCCTGTGTAATCCATGCCAGCAGCCTCAGATGGGGCACAGACTGCAAGGCAGTACCTGAGGCACCATAATGCTTTGGTTTGAAGGCACGGCAGGCCTCAACAAGACTCAGACAGCCAGCTGCTACTGCCAAGGGATGAATGCGACTCAGAGGAGAAAATGCAAGGAATGCAAGAGTATCAAAGGTATAAAGCAGTCAATTTACTCTATCATTGATGTTGTAAGATACAAATGTCTTAATCGTTATATCTATAAACTAACAGCTAATATCAACAGCAGTGATATTAACATATGACTTTAACATATTAAGCTCATCTGGAGTTGTACTACAGCCTTCAAATGCTGCATATTTAAGACCACAAATACACACAGTCCCTATAGGTCACTGTGTCATTTATGATACAGATAAGTAACTACTAGAAAAAACTGGATTGTTTTTAGGAACATACACTACAGATGACTCTTGCTATCAGACTGATTGCAGTATATGTGCAACTTTAAATACTTGCACAGACACTGAACAGCAATTATGAGGACAATTATAAATTAAGAGTAAGTCATTGAAAGAAGTTTCCTCACCAATGAAAAGCAACACCTCTTACTTAAGTCCTAAATACATACGTTGACAAGCTCTGTCCAGGCCTAGAAACTTCATATGAAGTTTCATAAAGTCACAACTGAGTGGACAAAGGCAACAGACAGACTTTTTTTTTTGCAGCCTGTGAAACAGACATTTTCTTCATCCCATTCTAAGCCTGTAGAATTGGTGGAAAATTGTAGAAGTAGCTGAAGGTTGGACATGAGTATTGATCTCTGCATTGGAAAGTCTCCGTGTATAGAAAACAAAATGTATTCTCAAAGACTCAGAAAAAGGATATAGAAATGATTTCCTGTTTAGGCCAGACTGCTTAAAAAGCAGTAAAACAACTGTCACCACTGCACTGCGCAGACATGTAGCCCCAAACACATGTAAGAGGCATGTTCAGATTTCTCTTGTAAAATAGGAAATGTTTCCTTATAATGTATTCCAAAGAGCAATACACAGCCTTGAAACAGGGTAAGAAAGTAATTACTAAACAAAAGTAGAAGCAACATCATACTAATCTTAAATTCAATGCATTTTATTCATATAATGTTGAAAATCAACATACTCTGAGAAGCTCCAATCCTAGACTTCTGCCACTTCAATCCC
The DNA here is from genome assembly GCF_905368555.1 of Meleagris gallopavo. Taxonomy (NCBI): domain Eukaryota; kingdom Metazoa; phylum Chordata; class Aves; order Galliformes; family Phasianidae; genus Meleagris; species Meleagris gallopavo. Next base: position 25,797,239 of record NC_139407.1, read on the forward strand.
ACGGTCTCTCTCCAGTTACTTGCAAGCTACTACTGCATATAAAACAAAAATGTATCCACTACATACCACCCAGGAATACATGTCTTCAGTTTAAAGTAATGTCACACACATTAAATCCAGCAACTCTCTCCTATTTCATGCACCCTAACTTCAAAACTAGATGAATAGACACATTGCTGCTAGACTGGTGTTTGGCACATCCCTTGACAGCCATAGCATAGGTGAGATAGTCAGAGGTATGTAGGGAGATAGGAAATCCCAAAGCGGTCTGTTCACAAAGATATCACTGACTGAGCTTTGTACAGCACAGCATCAGGCTCCTTACATGAGAAAATGCAGGCAAGAAAACGGAGGCAAAAACCATCTATGAAAAAATGTGTTGCAAATAAATAAATCAGTAACAAAAAACCACCATGAATTCTATTAATCTCAAACGATCAGTAAACAAGAGGTGATTTTGCTCAGTAATACTGAACAAGAACAGATATTTAAAATACTCTGTTTCTCCACAAGACAACCTTTGATTGAAGATGAATCTCTTAGAAATTAAAGCAGTCATTCAAAACATTTTACTTTATCTTTGTTTTAAAATAATTCCAATAATTTTCACGATCTAGAAACCAATGCCAAATTCACTTCACAAAATCATCTTTCACTATAACTTCAGCTATATTGTATTGCAGTTGCATCAAATTTGATTTATATTCAATTTGACTGAGTGTCCTAGATTAATCAGAAGTGTATTCATTGCCTGACCACTGTGCTGTCTGATAGTTAGCATATACCGTTCCATTGAGCTAACAAGTGAGGTCACAGCTGCAGAGCTGAAAGCTATCCTCCCACTGTCTTGTCAGAGAGCAGGAGAAATAGGAAAACACAAAGCCCAACTCCCAGGCCAGACCTATTTCAGATCCAAAGAGGAAAACACTCAGATTTCCATTAAATGACTTTAGCAAACCATAGAAGTAGGGGAAAAAAAAAAAAAAAGTTTAAATATGTTTGAAGCTAACGCAAAGCAAGACCTAAGAACCATGAAGTCAGCTCATCTGGAGAAAAACAAACACTATACACTCCAACACATAGTTTAATACTGATGTAAAGGGAAACAACTAGTAAAAAGAAGCATGTGCAAGTAAGTTATTGAATGGCCCTGATGCCTTCAAACAATGCCGTAATATTACAAGGTTCTTCACACAAAACACTGGGAAGAAACAAAAAGATAATTATTTACAGTTCTGCTTTTATGCAAGGAGAAAAACTCGCTTAGTTTGGCCAGGTTATTCTCTGAGTAAGGAGTTTTGCCATTGTTTTACTGTTATTAGAGTGCTTTACCAGTATAACTTCAGTCAAGTTTTTGTGCCAAATTCACTTCTTTTCTTATTTCAGGCAGTTTTCTTCTTTCACATAAGTAAACAAATACATCCAAAAGGATGGGTATCGTGGAAGAACTACACACAAACTACTATCCTACACAGTTCTCACCTCAGGGGTTACAGACAAGCATCACAGTCACTCCTGTCCTTGGCATGCTATCCAATGTAACCTTAACACAACACTACTGTACACTGTTGCCACCATGAAAACATGGTATCCTTAAATCAAGAGAAGAATCTCCCTTATTTGACTGCAGGATGAATAATGTAACATCTAACAACTTAGACTGTGGCTGTCCTTAGCTGCACCCAGCCCCAAATGTCGCACTGGGAGCACCACTCTGTGATTCATCTGACAAGTGTTAAATGAGAACAAGAATGGCAGCAGCAACACTTTTCTCAAATGTTTTTATATCATCCCACTGTATCCCAACAGTTCAGAACGTGCAGAAATTTAGTAGATTTTGTGAATCAAGTTAGTTCATCCTAAACACAAAGTCTGAAGCTTCAATCACACAGTAAAGGGTTCTGTTTAGTTAATAGGTGACTCTGAGTAATTTGGTTATGTAAAGTCACAGTTGTTTCCCAGTGGAAACATCATCACAATAGCTGCAGCCTGGAGTCTCATTTCCAGCAAGCAAAGTTGCGCTGCTGTCACGAAATAAACTTACACTGCTGTAACCAGAGATTAATCAGCACTGTGTATGTGCAGAATGCCAATGTTTGGTCACTGCTTATTGATATGTTCTGTGCCCATGTTTACAACCTACAGAGGTCCCTCTGGTGATTTTTTCCCTCGAGATTAAGAAACGTCACAAAATGGCTTTTAATATTAGATGTTCTGAATGAATACTGGCATGAAGCAAAGAATGCCATCAGTCCTGAATTTCACAAATGTGCCATTCAGAAACTTGCTTCTGATGTTTTTAAAGGCCTGTTTTGTATGTTAACCTCCCAGCTTACACTAGAGACAAAATTACTATCCTCAACAATGTTGTCTCTCCTGAAGCAAGATAAATAATTCCAATACTATGACTGCAGAATTTGGCAGCTGTGTTCTACTTTACTGAATCTGATCCTGGCATTCATTTCAGTGTTATTTTTACTTTTCTTTTAAAACTTTCAACTTAGGTTGCTAGCTGCCTGGTTTTGTCATAGTTCAAGTAATATACATTATTATGCCATTACATTTTACTATGTTGCAGAGAAAGAGCTTGTAACTGAGAATGCAGTGATTTCATCTGATATAGTTGTGAAAAAAAAACAAAAACAACTACATATAAGATTTAGGGAAAAGCAGAAGTAGCACAGTAGCACATACCATGTATTCTATAGACATAAACACGTTTTGATAGTCCTTATGCCAACACCAGCTTCCTTGGATGTAAGAGCAGAGTGCTGCTCTTTCTGGAGAAATGTTGTCAAACCTCATGCTTGTTCCCAGCTTAAAACAACGCTAGCTTTGGCTCCTATTCTTCCCTTAGGGTTACTGATCTCGAGAAGCCAAGAAGATGAGAATAGAGCTCAGCTTCCTTTTACTCCAACCTCTAAATATCTTTGACAAGGACAAAGCAGAGCTTTACCATTTGCAACAAATGGTTGTTAGGCAAACATCTGAGAAGCGACAGTCATCGTGACTATCTGTATCAACGAGCTGGAGAAGATTTCATACACAAACATTACCTACCTGATCATCAACCCTGGAGGAAGAAAAGAAAAGGAAGGTGGAAAGGAACAATTCTACACGCAACTGATGAGTATTTTTAATAATTAAAATAAAATTTCTGAGATGAGCAAAAGTATTTGATTTTTTGAAGTCTTGGCATGCTTGAGTAATTGTTTTGCTTACCTCTTACATGCTGTTTGCCTTTGAAAGAAATTGTTGATGTTACTTTTAGGAAAATAGGTGAAATGTTGCTTCCCATTAGCTAGATAGGCAGTGTAGAAATCACGTAGCCACCGCTCAAGCATGGCTGTTAGTAGAACACATGCAGATCTGCACACAGACACTTATTCCTACAGGCACAATACAGCCACAATCTCTACCCCACTTACATGTACAAAGAAAAAAGCAGAAGGGTCCCTCCCCTTTCCCAAAAGAAATCAATGAAACACACAGATAAAGAATTCTGCAGACAAAAAGGTCCTTTTAAAGACAGCAATCCACAGTGGAAGAGACACAGTACCTTCTCAACATCTGAGAGAGATGACAGGGACTGGTTCTGCAGAACCTCGGGTGCTGTGAATGCTCGCAGGTCTTGGTGGGAAACATTGTCATCAGTAAATGACACACTGCCAGATGGAAGCAAGAGGAGAGACCATGGAGAAATGATGAATCCCAGAGCAGCAGGATCAGCTGTGTTTGAAAGAAGGAAAAAAAAATATTTGCAGATTAACATACAATTGTTTTGTGTCATTCCTTGATGTAATTTTATTTGCTCAAACACATATTCAATATCAATATACTTCCCTTTTCACCTATGGTACTGCATAACCACTATAATAATCTTTTTTTTTTTTTTTTTTTTTTTTTTTTTTTTAAGTTGACAATTTTGTCTCAGTATTCATACCCTCAAGGTCATGCTCACAGATCTCCTATCTCCAGGTTATTTCATCTCTGAAACACCAAAAATGATCAAACACTATAGGAGCCATGTCATGAAGGCCAACTCCAAAGCAGGAATGGAATTAATTGCTTTCCTAACAGTACTGGTGTAGCAGCAATGACCTGGATAGAGAAGATCAGGTTAGCAGAGCAAAGGAAGATTCTGTATTAGACTGGCTGGGCCAAACAGAAACGTTTTGGAGAGCTTCAGTTTTATCTAGTTCAAAGCAAGAAATAATTTCACTACTGAAAAGAAATAAAATTCTAGTCAGCAGTGGAAGAAAGCAAAGAACTAACCCGAACCGTTCTCTAGGATTCTCCTTCCAAACTTTAGTTTGAAATAGCAAAACAAGCGCTGAAATCAGAGAACCAAACTAGCTAATCAAACTTTCCTTTTCCACTTTCTTAAGTTGAAATTCTTTTTTCTACATCTCATAGCAAAACAGCTTCATTTCATCAAAGGAGGTACAAGCTTTTATGTCAGTAAAAATACAAAGTGAACCTTTTCCAAGGGCACTAATTTCTACTACATGATTTACCAAAGAGCTGAGGAAACATTCAAAGGACTTAGAAGTCTTTCTCCTCTACATCATAAGCACCAGCTACAGAATGATCATTTCTCTCCTCATCATCACCACAAACAACATTTTCCACTCTCCTATCAGTTTAGGATGTTCCCATAGTGCTGGTGCCCAGGCTGTGGAACTATCTTGTAATCTAGAATATTTCTAATCTCCTAGCAAATGTATTGAATTACTGCATAGAGGTATCAGATGTAAAAGGATCTACTGAGTAATTCCTTCCATTTCTTCAACTCCCCTTCCTCTCAAAGCAGCTAAGAAACTGCTTTAAGGCTTCCCTCATTCTATGATGTGGGAAGCAGGACTGTGTAATTAACTGGTGAGTACAATTATCCAGAAAAGCGTTCAATTCAAACTCATGAAAGCTCAGCAAGTATCCCTTCCTACCAGTGCATGCAGAGGAATTCATTCAGTAGAGAAGACAACACATACATTGTTGTCAAACCCTGAGCACAATTTCTCCTTGAAAGGAAAGAGAGACCAGGTTAGAAATCATTCTAAAATGGGCAGATCCTACAGACCGCTTCCATTTATTATTTCAAGTTTAAGCTCCCTTGAACCTGCAAAAACTTGCTCTTCTCACTTCAAAATGTTTCTTCTTCATGAGCTTTTATTTTCCTGAGAGTTATTATAGTTTACAATTAAACAGAGAAGTTCACATTCAACAGTAATTTTAACAAACAAACAAAAACACTCAAGTGATAAGTCAAAGCCAAAAAAGCATATATATATGTACACACACATTATATATAAAAATATTTTTAAAAGTTTCTTATGGTTTTCCTAATTCATTTTAAAATGCCAGTGTGTTATGCTACTAGCCAGTATGAAAAGCTTCAGATTCACAGCATAGAAATGCTTTCTCCCCGCTCTTCGTGAAACACAGGGTGGCTCAATGGTTTCTTGCTGCCTCAAGGAAACATACTTTGCTATTCTTGCTTTGTCCTCTGGATCCCAAACAGATCAGTAATTACTGCAGAAGGTATCTCTGATCACGGTGGCTAAATCAATTCAAGCTCTAGTACAGAACTGCTGAGCTCCCCATAGAGATCAGCACAGTTTGTCACAGACAACAACAACCACATGCACGCTCCAAACAAAAGCACCCTAAAAATCCAAATACGGAACCCTACTTGATAATCTCTCTCTTCTTGTAAAGATCAAATAAATTTGAGCAAGAGAAGAAAATGTAAACTTCATGCAGACATTAATAACCAACTCTTAGACTGCAGTGCATGCATCACTTCTTCCTGCAGGGCAATCCGACTGACTGACCCCTGGCTACAAAATGATTTAAGCCTAGCATCATTTGCAACAGCCTACACAAAACATCTGCTTGATATAGAAGTAAAAATAATCCATTTTGTCCAAGGTGATGGTTTCACTGCAATGTATAACAAGACACATCACAAGAATTAAATAAGACCATCTCTCCATTCACCTTCTCTCACTATGGCAAGCTTCCAAAGTTGGAGTTCAGCCTCACAATATGAGACCGTCTCTAATACTTAAAATTATAAACAAGATGAGCTGAAGAAAACTCACTGAGCAATTACCTGAAACATCAGATATGGCAAAAGTAGAAGTCACTACAGCCAACTGATTTAGACAACAACATTATCTGCCTCTCCCAGCCCCAAAGACATTTTGCACTGTAACTCTAACCCCACTTCCTCCAAAACAAACAGAACAACTGTTATTCACTATTATGGCAGTACACAGAGATGGTAAACTGAAGAAATATAGAGGTGGAGAGACCCTCCCATTAGGCATTACATTCTTAATTATTACATTATGTTGCAAAGCACTTCTAGAAAGAAAACATTAGCTGGTCATCAGCTTCCCAAAGTAACACTGCAACCAGCTACTGGATTTTGACCAGCTGTGTGTTGATACAAAAATAAACACTGAAAAATATTTTAAGGTTTCTGCTTAACAGCTCCAACTTGAGTAAAGATGAGGCTTTATCCTTAATGATTTGTACCATGAAGACTTTAAATAACTCTGAACACTTTATATTCTGAAGCGTATTACGGAAACCAGAGATTATGAGAATGGAAATGTGATTTAGTTTTAACAATATTAAAAAACAACCCATTTAGCCTGAAGTCCTGCAAATACTGGTTTACTTTAACTCACGCTTTTCTGCCCTGTAGATGGAAAGGTTGAATTTAATGACCCATGTAAAATACTTCCATCTACGTTGTACAGTCTGCATGATTTGAAGCTATGGATGGTGAACATAGTTAAGAGTAGAAAAGGGGTTGATTTTGCCAAGATTCTTCTGTTGGCACTTTCCTAGTTTCATCTTTTAGTACCTTTTAACCAGTATATTGGATCAGACTGCCTACATCATAATCTTCAACCTATGTTTACAAAGGATGAGAATAAAATAATTAATCCTCTTTTTACTTCCTTGAGGCATCCATAACAAATCAAAGCTCCTACTATGCAAATTTATCCTAAGAATAATATTTTCAAGTAACTCTATTCTTCCATCTCACTGCTTGTGCCATGGAAAAAATCACCAAATTGTTTGAATTGGAAGGGACCCTTAAAGGCCATCTAGTACAACCCCCTACAGTGAACAGGGACACCTACAGCTACATCAGGTGCTCATCTCCTCTTTTAGTCTTTCAGAAGAATTTTTCAGAGTCATAAGGGAAATCTATTCCTCAGAATAATGGAGAAAACAACAAAGAGAAACTCAGACCCTCTTTCAGAAGCACTGGAATTCAGGCTACAACTCCTGGTCAGTTGTATGTCCAGGAAACTTTCAGCTGTGCTGGAGATGCCAGCCCTGAGTTAACTCTGTAAGTATGCAGCATGGTAACAAAACCCTTGTGAGAGCACAGCTTATCATCAATGCCAAGACACAAATAAATAGTGTGGTCTTACTTAGAAGGAGAGACTGAATTGGTTTTGAGTGCAATAAAATCTGGAAGATTATTCAACTAAATAGCATTTGCCAAACAAATTGAAGACTTTGAAAACAGTCTTTTAAACAGTTTAACAGCACACAAGTAGCCAAAACAAAAGAACCCAAACAATATTATAAGAAATAATGCAGTTGTTTAAAATTGATCAGAGTTACAATATTGATGGCTGGTAATTCTGAATTCCTAAGCTATTTAAACAATTCAAGGTCCTTTAACTGTGTTTTCTCTCAACTTTTTCTCCCTTAGGTTGCAGCCATTAGCAAAAGTAGTAGGAAATGACATAAAGTAGAAAAAGCAATCTACTCAAACATGCCAGCAATGGGTGGCTGGAAAATGTGGATTTCTCCCACTCTTACTGTATTTTTCCTCCAATCAACAAGAATAACCCACCCCATCTCCTCTTCCCCAACCAAACAGCTACCAGGACTCACCATTAGTTTCCACCAACATCTTTCACTTTGGCTCCTTGCCTTTCATTACACTCACCCAAGCTAAGTGCATGCAACTGGGTGACTCAACAAGGTTTACAGGTGCTTGAAAAAACATCACTGTCTTTCTTCGCATGCACTTTCAGATAGTATAATTTTTCTTCAGAGAAACAATTCTCCATTTACATTTTTGTAAAGTGACTGTATCTACCCAGCCAGCTCTCCTATTAGCAGAACTGTTTTCTCCCCTTCTCTTTCTCCTGTACTGAGTACATTGTTTGATTTGAACCACATGGTGCAACTACTTCCAGAACTCATAAAGCATGCTAGCACAGGAGTGGCTAAAGCAACAAAATCTTTCCCACTTTCAAGCTCTGATAAGCTTTCCCCATTTCAACCTATTTAACGAGAAGAAAGCCTGGTTTTTTTACTGAGTGCCAAGAGCACAGCATGCTCCTAACACCTATGTGCTCATAGCCGAGATACTGCACTTCAAAGACCTCTTACTCTGCCTTCACAAGATTCAGCATGTCTGACACAGCTGATTCACCTTCTAAACAACAAAATAGTTAGTGAAGATAATTAAACAGATGTAAGAGAAGGGCAGGTCTGGTATCAGCCTTTTCAAATCACTAGATTCATTTAAACTTCACAACTGCAATCAGGAGCACTGGATTATCTTTCTCCTCCATTTAACAGCTTATAGCTTACTGACATGACAACTACCAGCCTTGATCTTCTACACCAGTGATTAGCAACTGAGCATTTCCATCCTACCTTTCACTGCTTATAATTGATTGAAATCAATTTGTACAGTATTTTAATGGGCTCAACAATTGTTAGAATTGTAAATACAAATAACCATAAAAATATGCACATTTATTGATCAATCATTGAATTAGATATGGTATAACTTGTGACTAAAAAGGGAAGACATGGAATTTCATTATGTACTTGTATTTGGTGCTTTGATGAATAAGTAGACAGACTCACTAAGACACATAACACTTACAAGTCAAGTCATCACATCTTTAACAGAAGCTTGTCTAAAATATTTTTCCCTTATTTCCTGAAACCAATTTTAATTAACAACAGAAGGATACTTTCTCAGTTGGTATGACTGCAAGAATTCTCAACTTCAAACAAGCAGAGAAGGCTATCAAAATTTGACCAGGATTTCACAAATATATAAATGGTCTCTTAGGCTGATTCCTCTATGTCTGTGTAGCTGCTGGGCTGATGTGGGGAAGCTGCAAATAGATGACAATGTAAGCAATGACAATTTCCAATGCCATTTAATCCTAATTTCAAATTAGTTAGGCTGTAGTTCTGAATTCTGCTTTTTTCTTTTTTTTCTTTGGGGGGTGGGAGGGGAAGGTATTACTTTGTTTTGCTTTTTAAACTGAGGAAACTTAATATAGAAAATACTCACCAAGATTAGATTTTGTTACAGAACAAGATGTTTCAGGGAATCCAGAGCTACACAAAGAGTGAGAGAAGAGCATCACATCTCTGAGACTGACTAGAGCCAAATGTGGAGAACGTACCTCAGCCAGGAGTGGCTGTACACGTCTGAACAACTCTGGAAATAGGACCACTGAGGCAAATCTGTCAAGCTGTATGTCATGACTGAAAATTAATTGAGACAAACAGGACTCCTCTAGGATTCCCTGTATACTACAGGCTCTCCAGAAAGAGCAAATGAAATTGAGACAGACAAGAAAGCTCATGGGAACCTCTGCATTCTTTATTCCATCAGCTTCACAACACATTCTTACAAGCCAGCACAGAAAGTGATATTCAAGATGACCAAAAAAGATGTCTAGATTTTTTTCCTTAGAGAAGCCAAATCTTCATTAAAGACTAGTTATCTGCATCTTGCTGGGAGGAATTAAACTGCCTTTGTCAACCACTGTTACACTGTAAAGCTCTTTCATTTGAGTGCCTTTTAAAGTGCACTTTACCACAGGGCTATATTCCAGGTTAATTAATAGCATGCGACTGAAAACAGTTTGCTGAACTAGCAGAACAGCTCAGTAAAACACTCTCATATCCAAAAAGAGAGAGATTCTTCTGGCACTGATTTTATCTAAAGTTGTGTTTTGGTATTCACTGATAGGAAGTGAGACCAGAAACAACTTCCATCTCAGCCAGTCTTGACTGGCAGACACTGCCCTACCTTAAAAGCATACAGCAGGAGTCCTGGGGCAGCTTTGTTTTCTGTGCTCTCATCTTTCTACACTGTTCCTCCAAAGGAGGGATGCACTGTGTTCTCACTCTCATCTTGCTGGCAGTCTTCACTGTAATTATAACTCTCTTCTGCACTGCTAGGAAAGGGTGAGCTCCTGTTTCTAGTGAAGACTTCATTCTTGCAAAACACTCACTCTAGTCTACGGTTTTTAAGCAGTTTCACTGTTACATACTTATGGTACAGGCTTCTTTCAGTGTTGAAGTGTCCAGCTCTGTCATCATTCAAGATATCTCTTAAGTTATATGTAGTTCTTCACGCTCACTGTCTTAAAACAAATAAATAAATCGTTCTCCAATTCTCTTTTAGAGATATCAAAGAGACAGGAAAGAAGATTCCTCTTCTTGCAATACGAGGAGCAGAGAGAGTTGGTCAAATAGCAACAATAAAGTGAATCTTCCTAATAGGGAATATTTCTCACTCCATGTGGACTGCTGCTAGCACAAGGCAGAAATTCAATTTGTATACAGCACCTAAAATTACCCATAATTTACATTCAAAAAAAGTATTTCAGAAAAGCTGATAACATTTCCTGATCAAAAAATTAAGACAATCTTGATCAAAAATCTAATTCTTTATCGAAGTTTCTGCTCACATCTGTCTTCTTTTGATTCTTGTGAACACATCTAGAGGTAATGTCATATATAAGACAGATCTGGCATTTGCAAAGACACTCAGTTTGTCTAAAGCATATCTTAAAAACAAAGCACACACAAAAAAACAAAACAACTGCAATGTTTAACCATAAGCAAAATCCATGCAAAAAATACAACAGAATTTTCCCTCAATAATGAAAACATGTCCCTTGCATAGCAATAAGGCAGAATGATGACAATAACAGATGTTTTCAAAGTGAGAGCTTCTGATTTTTCCTGAATAAACTTGTATAAGCACACATATGCATGCCTAGATACAGGCAGATGACATATCTCCATTAATTTTTTCAAATGCTGGACATACAGTGGAAATGCAGCCTCTATCCAAGCCCAGATTAAAGGTGACACCAATGTCCAAAGCTTGACATCAGTTTTTATTGTTATTAAAAAAAAAAAAAAAGTGGGGGGGTATGCAGAGGCTGAAGGGTGTGCAGGTTATAAAAATGAAGGAAAACATGAGGGAAAGGAGGGAGAAGAAGGGCACCAGACTTAGATCTAATGCTAGGACAGAACTACTAGCAGCACAGCAGATAAGATTCTCAGCTTACAGTCTTCCTTGGGGTCAGTGGGGAGAGATTTACTGACACCACTTGAAAATATCTGAAAATAGAACAGGCAATCACATACCTCTCAGTACCTAGAAATGTATCGATAAATGCATTCTAGGCAGTGATTGCCAGCCCTCTGATCAAGTTTTTTTTCAGTGGCTTGCTTTTTTCTAACTCAGGACTGAATCACTTCAGAGCAGCCTGAGCATGACTGCACTACACTGTACTACACTTGATTTTGCGACCACAGAATCACAGAATAGCCAGGGTTGGAAGGGACCTGAAGGATCGTGAATCTCCAATCCCCTGCCACATGAAGGGCCACCAAGCTCCACATTTAATACTAGACCAGACTGCCCAGGGCCCCATCCAATCTGGCCCTGAAAACCTTCAGGGGCAGGGCATCCACGACCTCTCTGGACAGCCTGTTCCAGCACCTCACCACTCTCTCTGTAAAGAATTTCCCCCTGACATCTAACCTAAATCTCCCTCCCTCAACTTAAAACCATTCCCTCTTGTCCTGCAGTTACCAACCCTTTCAAAGAGTTGATTCCCCTCCTGTTTTCAGACTCCCCTTAGGTATTGAAAGGCTGCAATGAGGTTACCCCGCAGACTTCTTTTCTCCCGACTGAATAAGCCCAGCTCCCTCAGCCTGTCTTCATAGGGGAGGTGCTCCAGTCCCCTGTTCATCTTCGTGGCTCTCCTCTGGACCCTCTCCAACAGCTCTCTGTCTTTCTTGTACTGGGGGCTCCAGATCTGGACAGTATTCCGGATGGGGCCTCACAAGAGCCGAGTAGAGGGGGACAACCACCTCTCTGTCCTTGCTGGTCACCCCTCTTTTGTTGGAGCCCAGGATACCATTTGCCTTCTGAGTCGCAAGGGCACACTGCTGGCTCATGTTAAGTTTTTCATCTATCAAGACCCCCAGGTCCATCTCCGCAGGGCTGCTCTCAAGGACCGCTCCTTCCAGTCTGTATGGATGCCTAGGATTCCTCTGATGCAAGTGCAAAACTCTACACTTTGCCGTGTTGAACCTCATCAGGTTCACCCACGCCCACCACCTTTCCAGCCTGTCAAGGTCCTTCTGAATGGCATCCCTTCCTTCCACTGTGAACCCTTCGATATCAAATTGCTCCAATCACTTCAGCCACATTTAACGCTTTGTCTGCGTTTCCATCTCCTTTCTAAATGCCTACAATAATGCAGAAAGTACATAGTAACCTCCTACCAAAGTGAAGTTGTCACCATGCAAAACCCAACGTGTTTTATGTCCCAACAGAACATGACAGAATGGCTGGAAATAGTAGCTGGGCTGAGGCACAGCTCACCTGAAAAGCAGTTTACTGAGGGGTAGGTTACTATGTGTGTTTAGAGCTGAAGAATATGGGAGTACATAACAGGAAAACATAAGCAAGATGTTTCCAGTACTGCATATATCCCTCCTTGAAAATGCTTACCCTTTCTGAAGAGCTCTTGAAGGCTCTCAGCGCTTTGATTCAAAATAGCCCATATTTCTTCTTCTTGCAGTGGCCCTCCCCGAACCTCCAGAGCCTCAGCCAGTGAAACATGCATGTTATCTGCAAAACGAGACACATCCGAGTTAAGAATATACAGCAATTACTTTCTGCAAGTCCTCTGATATTAACAGAATTCAACAGACATAGATAATATAAAATATCTACCATAAGGATAAAAAGAAAACAACACAAAATTGATCACCTGCTCTTATGATGATGAAATACCAAACATCTCTTGTTCATCACTGGCAAAAATGCATAGCTAATGGTAATGATTATGTTGAAAAATAGCATTTTGTAGCTGAGAATTTGTTGTATCCATTGGTAATATTGTGCTCTCGGTTTCTATAGTAATTCCCATGGGAGTAAATAGAGAGCATTGCTTTTGGAGCAATCGACATATATTATGGTACTGAAAATTACATATTGTTGGCTGCATTTTATTAGAGACAGTTTATTTTTCCAGCTTTTAGGTTTCATTTAATCATCGTAGCATAAGTGAAAGAAAAATAAATTAAAAACTGATTTGGAAAACTGAAGTAGAATACAACAAAGCACTCATTACTACAAACATGGTATTGTGCAAAATGGCACAAGCTGCAAATTCTCACTGAAAGGCACCTACGGAGAATTATGGTCAATTTTTTTTAATTTTATCTTTTCTTCCTGAAAACCATCTTAAAATTGCAGTGCTGGCTGCTTTGACAGACAAGAAGGGTAACACAACTGAAAGGAACTTTCTCAGTTCTGTCTCACTAATACTCATACAGAATAAGGAAACAATGCTGTGATTTCTCTCTCTACCTTTCTCTCTCTACCTTGAAGTTTGGGCTGACCCATTTATGGTCTTTTGTAACCCTGGAAGTGGTCAGAAGAAAATTATATCTGAAACTGTGCTTTCACAGACTTCAAGAGGTAATATTTCTTCTCCAGAAGAGTGGTGATGCAGTGGCACAGGCTGCCAAAGAAGGTGGTGAAATGGCTGTCCCTGGAGGCGTTCAAGAACCATGGAGATGTGGCACTGAGGGACACGGTTAGTGGGCATGGTGGGGATGCACTGGTGATTGGACTTGGTGATCTTAGAGAACTTTTCCAACCTAGCGGTTCTACAATTCTATCATTCAGTTCTCTGCAGGTACTGTCCACATTCTCCAGACTGTCTGTGAGCTTTTCACAAGAAGAAAGTTATAGGAATGACACATTTCAAAATGCTCAGTTCTTCTGAACTTGCCATCTCCTCATTTTCTAGGGTCCTCCCAAAGGGTCTGTCCCTTGGTGAATGCAGTGGCTGCTCCTGAATTTCAGGAGTGGACAATATTGGGCTTAGAAGAAGTAACACCACGGGGAACACAAAGACTTTTCTCTTGTGCTCATGGTATGCACGTGAAGTCTGTTTCCAACTTTCCACCTTTGGAATGGCAGTGTCATTCTTGGCAGTCCCTGCACTCTTCAGTGTATGAACATGACTGGCAGAAAGCACTCAGGTACACTGGGAGCTCCTCACAAGATGGAACGTCTGGGACAGCTGTGATCCCCAGGCATATCCACAGGCTATGTGACAAACTCTGTGTCAGCTGTGAAGGTAGGGATGCCATATCCAACTGAACAGCACAGCAGATTCTGCCACCCAGCCTTTGAACAGTGACATTCACACAGTGGGAAACACAACACAACACAACACAAGAAGACAGCGACCAAATTAAGAGTTGACTCTGGGGAAGCATACACACGCAGCTGAATTTCAGGTTACTCTCTCTGAGATGCAATGTACTCCTTGACCATACACAAGTGCAATTTCTGCAGGAAAGGAGTTACATCGTGGTTTTATTTGCTTCAGGACAAGCGAGTGAACTCAAGTATAAACCGTTTGTCCCAGCAAGCCCTGTGTGCAGTTTCTCACCCTCCATGCCGTTCCACCATAAGCCATATGGGCAGCACAGCTTCAAAAGAGAATGCAGCTGAGGCCAAAAGCCTCTCCCCTGCCAAACACCTCCTTTCCAAAGCCTGTTTAACTCCCAAGCACTAGTGCCAGCTCCTTCCTCTTGGGAGACGGCTCAGGCACTCCCTAGCAGACAAGCAAAGCATGCTTGGTCACCTCCCCTCCCTGCACTGCACTATGCAAGCCACAGCAATGGCCCAGCACCTACAGAGCACCACATAGCCCCACACCAAATAACACTGTCAAACTCTCATCAATCGAGTATACACTTAGTTCTCTTCCTATTACTTTAGTCTGCAAATCAACTTGCTTTTTAATTATTTATGTGTGAGCTGAGATGCTCAGAATCCTCTTTCCCCTGACCACTGACAATTTTCCCTCTGAATTTTAAATTGGAAATAGCACCTGAGAATTAGAAATGTCATGGCCTGCTCTTTCAAGATTTTACTGAACATTTGCCACCCAAAATATTAAGAAAGTATTGCTGTAATTGTGTTGATAAAGACTGTACTATTAGTCATTTTGCCAGTGAGATCCTAAAAACACAAGACTGAAAGTGAAAAGGCTGAACTGCTCCAACAACTCTGTGTGTTGGTTTTTAACAACACACGTTCTTTGCTATTTACCCTGCCTTCCAGATCAGCATTTTTCCCCACATTCCACATTCAGAACCAAAACCCCAGGTCACAAGCTGTGTTTTAACAACATGGGTTCACTGAGATGCCTGCAGCTACTTCATTCTTGCTGCGTATCTCATCAGAGCACACTGCCAAGAAATGCAGAGATCGGCTGCTCCAGTTACATGCTGTCATTTGTTACATTCACTAGAAGTAGGGAAATAAAACTCTGGAATATAAAAACACTGTTGGAGCTTCTAGATCACCACAGAAAACATGCTGGGATTCATTTTTCTCCTTTGACAAAACGAGAAACAGAGAAGAGAGGCAGCAGAAAGGCTCTGTGAGAGTCCTAAATCTGCTGTGTGGTTAACAAGAAAAAAAAAAAAAAAGACACAAAACCAAAAGAAACCCTTTCTCCATGTCAAACTTTATCTGTCTACAACAGGAACATTAATGCCCACTGCTCTATCAGTATATCTGGCCAAAAATGGCAGTTTCTGACAAGTGCTCTTCTCTTAGCAGTCAAAAAGATCCCTTTATCAACTTTTGCTTTGAAGACTCCAATGTTTGAAAGCAGAAGCACCATAAGACGTATTTCTGTCCAAAAATAAATAAACCCTCTTAAAATTTAAATGTCCAAAGTCACTCTTAGCTGCCCAAAAACACACACAAACTGCCTTGCTGAGCACTCGCTCAGTGCCTTCCAGAAGCACCCAATGCTCACAAAGCGCACTGAAACTACACTGGGGCT
Organism: Meleagris gallopavo; assembly: GCF_905368555.1. Classification (NCBI taxonomy): domain Eukaryota; kingdom Metazoa; phylum Chordata; class Aves; order Galliformes; family Phasianidae; genus Meleagris; species Meleagris gallopavo. Next base: position 25,813,444 of record NC_139407.1, read on the forward strand.
GCACCAAGACATTTTGGAAGCCTGGCCTCTCCTATTTCAGAGCCTGAGCACCTGGAGTCATTGCCCTGCCCTGTAATCTCAGAGTGCTGGCACCGTGCTATTTATTTATGCTGATCCACATCTCCCACCCCTGAAGACTGAGAATGTACCTATCAGTTTATCCCCAGTAACACCATTGCTGAAACTGTACTTAAGTGGGGAACCCTGGAGCCAACTCAAAAAGCTCAGGCTTTTTTTTCCAGTACCCTTTGAAACCTTATTTTCAAATCCACAGAAGTTTGTGCGTACGTCAAGTGTGGCTCCCTGTAGCTGCAGGTCCAATCTGCATAGAATCTCCACAGAATAAGGCACTGTTTGCAAATATTTAAGTCAGGCATGCAATCAGGGTAAATACATAAGCTAATCAAATCTGCTGTGCTTATGGATAATTGTTTAGAATCCAACACTCAAGATACTTACTGCACACTATTATCAAGTATTGCCTTAGAGAATAAAGAAACAAGCCCTGTGCTATGCCTGCCATTTTCATGTCTACAGATACAAATAGGAGACATAAATGGAGGAGAGCTCCACAAGGCACAGATCTTGCCCTTTTCTTTTTTTCTTCTTTTTGTTAAGTCTTTAAATAACCACTGGAAATGATGTGAATGGAAGTTGTTGAACCAAACATGCTTCTTGGTACTTCTCATTCCATCAGTCCCCCTTTCATTTGGAGACACTGGTATTAACACAATAGAACACCGTTCCTCCTCAATTCATGGAAATTTCTTCCATTCCTGTTTTCCTTTCATCTCTGTTTTGCTACTGCAGGCGACAGGATGCAATCCCAGCAACACAGTGCCATACACCTGGGCTAAACCTCACATTTTATCAAGAAAGTTCCTCTACAGTTGAATCTCCTCTTCAAACTGATGCTTTGACCTGACACCTCCTATGTAAAAGAGCAGTAATTAACTCCAATTTGCAATAACACTCGAGAAAGCTGAGGGATGCTGAACATTCCCAGAAGCATAGAAGGCTTCTAGCCCTTCTGTTCTGGCCATACAATGATGCCTTCACATATTGCCAGATGAGATGTCAGCCTTCAATCACCCTTGGATTCCAGTGTCTGGAAGACAGAGGAGTGTGACTTTACAATCCCAGCTTGCACCCCAGGGCAAGAGGTGTGCATTTTGCTGAAGAAGCGTTAGCTTTCTTCCCTGGAAAGTGGAAAGAAATCAGCAATCAGCACTGGATGGAAGGCTCAATGGAAGACATGCAGAGTTGTAGCTGGCAATACGCTCACTCCCTTTTCCCTGTTCTGCCTCTCTATCACCAGAACCAGATCAACTTGTTTATCTGAGGCTCCAGGGAAGGCAAACTAGTAAATCCAGTCCAAAATGTATATAATAATCATCATGAAAGTCATGTTTCCTAGGCAACTGGAGACTGTTCTTTTATACATCAGGGCAGCTGATGTTTCACATCTGATATTAAAATCGTATTCAGAAGAGCATACAATTATCACTACAAAGTTAGCATAATCCACGTAAATTGGGGCATGGCTCTCATATCCCTCTCTTGTTTTAATTGTCAGTGTAGCATCCCGTGGCAACTCCCTGAGTTTGCTGCTAATCAGTTCTACCTGGGAGAGGCACAGTTCCTACTGCCTTCCTCAGATGCGCAAGTTTCATTTTAATTGCTAAGTAGCAGCAGGATACCTGCGACTAACACAAACTTCATGAAGCGAAAAGCAGAAATTTCAGGGCTGCAAAAGCAGCTTGGGTTCTTAAAAGCTTAAGCTTCAACTCTCTCCTGTGGTAATAAAGCAATATCAATTGTGCTACAATAGATCAATTCTCCAGTACTGCTGGTTCAGATGCTTTTAGATATGAACCTTTCCATACTCAATAACTGAACAATCCCTCACTTTATAGCTATCCCTTCTCAGTTCTACAGCCCTTTGCAGGAAGGTAATAATGAATGTAAATGAAGACAGCACGACTGGATCAGCAGGAACCTAGGCACAGCATGCCAAGAGTATGAGTCCTCGCATTTCTTGGATGCAGCATTACAAAAAGAAAGTTCACTTCAGGAAATTTTACAGGTTGTGGGGTTTTTTTGTTTGTTTGTTTGTTTTTTACTCAAAACAATTGCTGACTTTCAGGTAAATATAAGAATACTGTGACATAACTGAGATAAAATGTTGGAAAAAAAAATATTAAAACCCACCAACTTTAGTAAGAAAGATAAAGATTAACATTTGCAGTAGCATCTGTAAATCACTATTATATTTTACAGTCTTACCAAGTATGAAGGCTCGCTCCATCATAGGTTATTCAAAACTAAATTCTATTCTAGAGTACTTGTGTCCAATCATTCCACAAATTGCTTTACAGTCAGCAAAGCAGAAATTCATTTTCCACCTATCAACAATACGGCCAACTTCTTAGTAATTTAAACTCTACATCACTGCTGTAGCCCTACGACAGGCAATCACCAGGACCTGCAGCAGAAAAAGAAGCTTGTCACCTTTCCAGACAGTTACCACTTCATGTTCTATTTCTGGGAAAAAAAACTGCTGGGCAACACAGCATAAGGAACAGAGCATTACAAGGTCGGCAGCTCGATGACACCATGGGTATCTTATCTGTGAACTCACCTGTCTGGGAATAAAGCAATTACTCACACAAGATATGACTAATTCCCATTGTGAAATTCTGCCTTTCTACCCTGAAAAACAGACAAGCCAGAACATAAGCCTACACTTCAGCTGTCAAGAACTGTATACACAAGAACAACGGCATTTTTAGGACCAATGCATAAGCTTGGAGATCTTTGTTCTACTTCAACTGAATTAATTCAAGGTCAGTAGTAGGTATCAAGTCTGCTATCCAGAGCACAGCATTTTCTTCACTCCTCTGTAGTGGGGAAAAAAAGGCATTCTTTCCACAGAAAAGCAAAAATTTGTATGCAAAATTCTTAGATATTACTAAGAATGAAGTTATGGTACTACAAAGCACTAGATCTACACTTTTTAGACGCTCAAAATACAATTTAGAAGGTGTATGATCTATGTTTATCCCAGTGGGCGTTAAAATTTGTACAAAGATCTTTATTGAAGAAATCCAAGGAGGGGAAGGCTGTAGGGAGAAATCAACATCCCATTTTATAATACTATTTCATACACTTTCAAGTGAGATCCAGATTCAAGGCAACTACTTCAAAGAGGAGGTAGCTGATGAGATCCCAACCCTGTTCTGGAGAGCAGACCAAGAAACACATATGCTCCAAGGAGAAGGCAGAGATGTGAACAAGCTGCTGGCTGCATTTTGCTGGTCCATGGCATAAACATCCTACAGAGCAATGCAAAGGACAAGAGCTGATAAGCTGCTGCTTCATTACGCTTTCCTCAAATGAAGGCAGACTGTTCTGAAAGACATAAAAAGCACTGTCAAATGAAGTTATGAGCCTACCCCTCTAAACTTTATATCAGCCTTCAGGAAGGATATGTTTTTTGTAACATATGCCCACGTCAGAGCCTGAGCAGATACGCGTGTGCATGTATTACATTATCACACATTTATACATGTAGGTAAATGCAAATATGTATATATACTTCATATGTACCAAATAATTCATTTTTATGTTTCTCCTGCAGAACAGAAGAAAACCCCTGGAGCTGTAAAGCAACAGGAACACCAATCTACTTTTAGAAGTCAACATCAATTACTTGAAAGCTTAATTAGAGGTCTCTAAAACCTATTAAGGATTTTGGCTAAGGCAGATTTAAAGCAAGGTTCTGTAAGCATTTGTAAAAGTAGATTTGATAGCTGCAGATGGGCTGCAGCAGAGCTCCATCTGTCCAGAAAGCAGCTCTTCATTCCACATGCACAGTACTGTAAGTCCAGCACCGACGCATTATGCAGGGTAGAACCACTGCAGGAGAAGCACCTTGATGACATCCACACGAAGATCTGCTCTATGGAGAAAGGTCTTCCCTCCACCCCTGACCTGCTTTCCATAAGAAACGTTCAATTTAACTGCCGCTTCTTGAAAGTGCTTAGCAACTGCTAAAGTGATAGAAAGGATGTTTCCCCTTTGTGAAGTAAAGCACACCTGAGAAGCAGACTCTTGAAAACTAGTCAGTATTGTACTTGAGCAAGATTACATCTCATTTTTATATCCAGTAACTGAGAGCCTGCTAAAGGCACACAGAATCATAAAATGGCCTGGGTTGAAAAGGACCACGACGATCACCTGGTTTCAACCTCCCTGCTATGTGCAGGGTCACCAAGCACCAGGCCGCCCAGAGCCACATCCAGCCTGGCCTTGAATGCCTCCAGGGATGGGGCATCCACAACCTCCTTGGGCAACCTGTTCCAGCGTGTCACCATCCTCTGGGGGAAAAACTTCCTCCTAATATCTAACCTAAACCAACCCTGTCTCAGTTTAAAACCATTCCCCCTCTCCTATCACTATCCACATTCTGAAGTGAGCCAGCAAAAAGGTCTGCAAATCACCTGTCTTAAACATGGTTCAGTAAAACCAAATTGGAAATAAATAAATAAATAAATAGGTTAATACAGAAGATGCTTGCGCCCTGATTCTGATGCACAAAGTGCAAACATGGAGATTCTTACTTCTGCCTAACAGCTGTTTGGCAAAAGCAGAGTTCCTGGCAACTAGGGGGATTATTCGCTCTTTTAGATTGTGGATCCCTTCTTTTGGCATTTTTTTCCATATTCACGCAGACACAGAAATTGACTGAGACAAGATATACACACTGTCTACACACACTCCGCAGCCAGCAAGCAATTTGCAGGGCACATCAGAAAAATCTGAAGAAGAGCAAACAACACACAGCACTGCTTTCATGTTATCAAACAGGCCAATTACCCACAATAAGGCAGCCAGACTTCATAGGAAGGCACTATTCCCCACTGGTTCATTATAGAATTTCCCAAAAGGCCGAAGCATTCACTTGCTTTGGTGTTTTCATATTCCAGTATTTCTCAAACTCTCGAGTCACCTTGGATCTCTGTTAAATCTATACTCAGCAGGGTTTCTAAGCACTACCACCTTGCAAGCACTGCATAGATGTTGCCTTTTCCACTCAGACTTTCTATACCAAGGATCCACAGTTGATCTGCTTTCTGCAGCTCAAGATATCCATCATGATTTACCAACTGCTTGCCCATCTGCCCATATGGCACTCAGTTCTGTAGATGCAGAGCTGGTTGAGCAGTAAGAACAGTGCAGTCAATGCAACACCCATCACCTCCTGATCAGAACGTCAAGAACTACTTGTCAGCTGAAAAGCTTTGACCAAAAAAAAACAAAACATTCTTTGGTCATGACTGTCTGCTTTTCAGATGATCTCTTTATGAAAGCCAACAGCTTCCAGAATAGCTTACACCGCTTTATTTAAATCTTGCAATTAGGGGGTTTTTAGCTCCAGATTAATTAGTAGACAAATCAACTTGAAAACTTGGAATGCCTATGGTTAGGAAATCGTGATCTTGCTCTAGAACATTAGTTGACATAGCACAAGGGTTTTGTCTCAAAATAGCACATTAACAGGAATGTGGCCAGGTAATGCATGTACCTCAGCCTCTCACTCTGTTTATCGCACTTCAGAAAAATATATATAATTACGCACTATATGATTCAATATGCTGTTTACAACTTAACAATTATTAAATTGCCTATCCTGCTCCTTGAACACAGTTCACACACACACCCCATTTCTGATTCATCTCCAATTAAGACATGCTGTGCTTACTGAGTCCTACAGCCACTACATTCTTCATGCTTAAACTGCCCTCAGTGGTGACATGACTTAGGACTTCGTAGTCCTTTTCCTTTTAGGTGGGACAAGACGTTAATTCCTTTCCTAGGAGATTGTTCGACCTGTTACTGCTGCCCAAGCTTATGGTTTCTGAGACAAAAAATTAAATGAGATTCAGAGCACAGACGGAACCTTGCCACAAAGAATATAAGCATTGGTATTATTTGACAGTAACATGAATAGCTGCAGAGTGATGTGTAGAACTCTTAACTACATCTTCCACGCACACATAACAGATGACCTAAAGCCACAGCCAGTGAGATGGCCCAGTGTCACACATCTCATTTGGCTCTGTGCACTGGAATGCAACAACGCTCCATCCAACTGCAGTATTTTGGTACTTGGAGAGATGACAGGACAGAACAAGCTATAGAAGAGAGCATTGCCAGAAAACAGGAAAAACAAGATAGCAGCACCTCCTCCCTTCCCTTACACAATGACAAGCCCTCTGTTGCAAAAAAAAAAAAAAAAAAAAAAAAAAAAAAAAAAAAAAACCACAAAACAAAACAAAAAAACAGAGATCAGGGAAGTTCTACTTTGTATGGATGCTCAATTCATTCATACTAGCAGAGTTAGAGGACAAAGGGCCATATTACACCCTTGGCTACTTGTCCTTGTTATGCAGGCCTAGATGCTATGAGAGGAAAGCAAGTCCTGGCATCACCTTTCTTCTCTTTTGACAATGTTCTGTGAGCAGTAACAGACAGCAAGTCAGACTGAGGACACACACACGCAGTGCTCAAGCACAAACTGTGTTCACTGAACTGGGATGGAACCAACCTCTAACAGTCCTGCTCAGCTGAGGCACTGAGTGAAATAAGAATGGAAAGGTAATAGAAGAGCACTTGAATTTATTGGTAGAGCTAGAGCACAAAGAGCTACACCAGTAAAGGAATGCAACAGATTTTGCTGTTCTCAAAATCATTTTGGTAATTCCATATCCAGCAGCTTAAGCCCTACTCTTTTAGTTCACGGAGACCCAAAGAAACACTAACTAGAGAACATAAAAGAAGTAGAAACACCACAACTAGGCTAAAAACCTAGTGACCACTCTAAAATCCAAAAGCTCAACTCTTACAAAACATGGTCTTTATACTAGGTTTCATCCCTTCCACGCACGGCTACAACTTTTACAACCCAAGTATTACAGAACAGAACCACATATAACTTTGGAGTGTTATACCACGGCTTTCAAAACATTTTCAGTTCTTATATACAGTCTCACTATCATACATTCCTTATCAACTCTGCTTATCAAATGCTGAACTAGAATCTTGAAAGTTATTGAACTGGAATTGGCTTCCAGAACTTTTGAATATTTTAAAGTTGGGAAAAGGACAACTTTGGGAACAAGGTTTTTTAACCAGTGTCTACAGAGAACACACAAGAACTGTCCAGATTTGAAAGCATGTTGGCACTCAAGACATTCCCTGACCCCAAATGCTAGGTTCAGTATTAAGTTTCTAGCCATCCCAAATACAATCCTACACACACACACACATACACACACACACACAAAAAGAATAGAGGGTAAATCCATAGCAGTAGAAAAGATTAAGAAGTGTCAATATGAAAAGAACTCAAACATACCAAGTAAATAGTGTTTTCAACTCCAAATATCTCCCTCACATATCTAAGTTGAATATTGCATCCTTCCATTAACTTTGGAGGGGGAAACAAAATAAACCTGCTGTTATTAGAACTGTGTTACCCACTGCAACTCCAGGTCTTAAAAGGGACAAAAAGAAAAATGCAACAGAAAGGAACACAATTTTTTCCACATTTAACATAATAGTTGTATGCACTTAAAGTGCATCAATGGATTAGGTTAATTTCTTCTCTTCTGAAGGAGTTCATTTTCTGCCTTTGGCAGGTAAGGTTTTGATCAGCTTGTCAAACCTCTGAGAAGAAATACAGCAGCCATCTGCATCAAATTACTTTGTCTTGAGGATAGTTACATTTCCTTCACCTAAGTCCTTCTTCTCCACCATCTATTTTTTTTATCCTACATTTTAGGTACTGGCTTAAAATTCATCCATTTAACTCACAGCATAAAGGTCTATGGAATTTATCTCTGGTCAAAAGATGGAATTCATTTTTTTTTTTTCATAATATCCACCGAGCTTTCCCTAGAGACCTAAAAACAAAAGTAAACTTTAAGCCATAGCTACCACAACTCCCTGCTCCACTGAGGAGTGCCTCACAGTAGCGATCGAATCTCCGATTCCCCATGTCCAGTATCACTCTTAATTGATTAATTATCAGACTAAGCCAACTAATGGATTGCAGCAGGACAATCTCTCTTGTTTTGTAACAGGAAAGAGATCACACAGTTATCTATAATCACAGACACCCGAATGGGAACCGATTTCCACATCTTTTCACCTTCCCACGATTTTTATAACAAAGCACCAAAACCTGCTCCTACCGTGTAGGTTTACCTCAAGCTGCAGAGGAGAAAATAAAAATGGGAAGAGAAAGACCAAAATTTGACAAGTTAAATCTCAAAAAGGTGTAACATTTAATATCTTTTCAGAAGCAGAGCTTCCTCACCATGCGGAGGAACAAAGACAGCACCAAAACACCATCAGCCATAGAAAGAAGCAGGACAGACAGAAGAGGAACTGCATGAGTGCACACACAAACTGTTTCAGCTGGGGAAGGAACACCCAACACAGAGGCATAATTCTCTACAGGTGCCAAGTCTTGCTGGCAAACATAAGACATATTGTTGATCATTGATATCATAATTACTAATCAATTTTTTTTTTTTTTTTTTTTTGTAGCATTTTCATGCCTTGCTTTACTAGCTGTTTTTCATCCACTTACCTGGAAACCTTATATTACCCCAATCATTTAGGGCAAAATAATTGCTTACAGCAATTCACAGGCTGTATTTTGAAATTCAAAGATTAAAAGGTTTAGCATCAGCAGGAATTCTAACTGAAGACAGCTGGCACTCAAATTAGCCTTCACCTTTCGTCATGCTAACCAGTACCTCCTTCAATAGGTCAGTGTGCTTCCACAACAAGACTTCACCCTGAATTCTACACTAGTAGTAAAGATAAGCAGGCAGTAGAGCCCCTTGCATCTCCAAGTGACATTTGGGAAGGGAAAACAAAAGAAAAAGGTCCTGAAAACAGTTTATAGACAGGGTACCTTGGGGCTCCAAAGTACTACAAAAAGCAATCACTCCCATGAGATGCATTTTAGTTCTGGCACAACAGCCTCTCCTTTTTTTCTTTTTTAATCTGGTTTCATAGCATATCATTGAAAATACATCATAAACCTCGAACTCAATGCTGTCTGCATAACAAGTAAATTTATATAGAAATTATTGAAGTCTAGACAGGCAATCCTTGCTCTTCCCCTTGTCCAAAACCACTGAAAAGGGAAGCAGAAGCAGCACATTTTGCATCATCAGCAGACTTCCCAAGTTGCAGTTCATGCTACGGTGAAAAGTTAAATGCTGTGATCTTCAATTCTTTAATATTTTCAAAGCAAAAACAATGGGTGGGGCAGAATAAGAGAGCATGCATATATCAAAGAATTCAGTTAATGTCAAATATTTTCTCTAATATTGAAAAATATATTCTGCACTATGCAAGCAAGTTTCACATATCAAACTAAATGCAACTTGTTTTTTCTATTTGGCTGTTTAATAGCCAGTAGTGAAAGACAGAGCTTGCAGCTGTTGGACAGTATCACATAACTAAAAGGTTTAAGGTAAAAAATCCTCTTTTTGACTCTTCTATGCTTATTTCAGCAAGCAGGGCAAAAGAGCCCACACAGCAAAAGAGCACTTGCACTCATGCCAACAGAAAATAGCAATCTGACACTGAGGCAGGCAAGAACAAAAAGAATGCCTTTTATCATTACAGAACTTACTTCAGTTCTTCAGCAATGTGTCTCTTACCCATAACCGAAATCAACCAATTTACATCTCTGCAAGTTGTATTTGTTTCACTAGTCCTGTTCTTTGAATTTCTGTTTGTATGGCTCTTTTTCTGCTTTCAGCTCACCACAGAACAACTCCATACAGCAGACCCCACAGGAATAATTCGAGCTGTGCAGGTGAGATTCAGAACTTCATGATTTCTCACATAGCTCTGAGAAGTAGACTACACGTGGAGCCCATCAGAAACCTACTTTAGATCTTAGCCATCCGTGGTAGCAAGACATTCATCTTCACTGAAGCCTCTTCCCAGCATTCTAGCTGTTCTTACTGACATCCTGTCTGTTTCTCACTACCTCATCTCTGCACTGAGCAAAGATTCAAGTACCCCAAAACACTCTTTTCATCATGGCAATCAAGAGAACTGCTGCTGATCTTAAAACCTCACCACTGCTATTACATATTTTGACCTTGCACTACGTTTCATTCTTTAAAAGTTATTTTTCTCATAACAGTTTAATTCTTTTCAATCAACATAAACATCTAAAGAGGTATAAAACCCCAACTTTGTTACATTAGAGTACATCTTCATTGTTTGCTATTAGGAATACATTGTTTAAAAGCCTACCCAGATCATGATTGTTACCTTATGTTAAGCTGGTAGAAAGGAACTCAGCAACCTGCATTTTCTAACTCAAACTAGAACTCAATTAAGATACAAAAATAACCTCTTACATCTTCATTATTACATAAATGATATAAACCATATATATCCCTGTGAAATAAACCATCTTAAAAGTTTCAGGTCCACAGCAGTTGCATACATTACCCACCAACACACGTCAGTACTGAGGTTATTAACATTTAATGGTGACCAACCAATTAATATTTGAATAGACTTGTCTAAACTATTTTATTATTTAATCAAATAGAATCTTCTCACCTTCATCTTTAATAACAACCAAAAAAAATGCAATAGAAACTCAGAGACAGAAGCACTCTGGTGCTAAAACTTGCTCCTCTCTTCCCAACCAATTAATTTGATTCTACAGAGCTGTATGACAGTGAGCTCCCTTGGTTACATGACTGCATGTCACTGCATCCCTTCCTAAGATGTCTGAAGGGAGTGGGGACTCCTGGTTAAAAGGTCAAAAGCAAGGGACTGCAGACTGAATCAGATAGCTCAACACTCTGCTTACATCTCCTCTGCTGGGTGAAAGTTTCTCTTTCAGGTACACAGAATCATAGAATTATTAAGGTTGAAAGAGACCTCTAGGATTATCAAGTCCAACTGTCAACCCACCCCCACCATGCTCACCAAATCACATCCCTCAGCACCACATCTCCACGGCACAGCAGTTCCCAAGGCTGGGATTCTTTGGTTGCATTGAGTTCAACCCTATGAACAGCAAAGAAGCCCATGCAGAGGTGCATGAGCTCCATGGGCAATAAGCAGGGGAAAAAATGTTAAAAATGACAAGATAAATCTTATGTGGAGGACCTTTCTATTGCATACGATATTTAGGAACCTAAGCAATGCACAATTTAAGAACTTCTTTTATACAGATCAAGTCACCCCTCTCAGCATCCTTCTTTGGCAGCTGTCAGTTCATTGGGTTCCTGAGTAAAGGTGACATCTGAGCAATCACATCTGTCAGTAATGCCCAGCACGCTGTCAGGATGTCTAATCCCTTTCTGAAAACACTATCAGTTCACATAACATTCCCTTCCAATTACACAGCTCTAATTCAGCACTTCACAAAGAGTATTTTCTCTGCTATGAAGAGAAACCAACGAATTTTCTTCAGTTCTGTTGGAGAGGAACAGGACAAGTGCCTTGAGGTATTTCTCATGCCTCATGGCTATCTTATGAAGACCACCTGGCTTTCACCAGCATGCAGCAACACACATTTGCAGCCACCAGACATAAGGAAATGCTTTCCCCTGCCTGCCTTTGTTGTGAGCACTACCACCACGGTACCAACAAATCCAAACAACCTTCCATCACAGAAAATACAGTAAGCCTGTGTGCTTCAGCTGAATGGGCTGCTCCAAAGTGATAACCCAATTGTGTAGCTACTCAATAACTGAGTCTATAGAGCTGATGGAAACAAACTTGTATCGCTGCCAGCTAGTACATCTTTGTAACCACACTAACGTCATTCAAGGGACTGCAATGACAGGGCATTCTGAAAAACAAGGCTGTTCAGAAGTTCTTGGGGATATGACTCTTTCTGTAAGCATGTTCATTTGCCAAGTAAACAGCATCAGAAGAAACCTCTTTGAGGGAAAAAAAACAAAAGTTAAAGTTCTGCTATTGCCTCCTAAAGTTATAGTGCTCCACTGCTTGCAGATCTTGCTCAGTGGGTCACCGCAGCAGATTTCCCAGGCAACTGCCTCATTTTTTGGAGTCTGAACAACCTTTGGACTGAAAAAGGGCAACAACTAACAGATCCCAGACAAAAAGTGGGAGATCCAGGAATGCTGCTCAGGTTGAAGACGTAAAATCTCATCCCAAACTTTATCAAGGAGAAAGTTACTTTTAAAGAGAAATATTGTAAAATTCTAAATTCTAACATAACAAGTGTTTATATACACACACACATATACATATATATTCCAGTAGCTATTCAATGTGGGTTCTTTTGCTGCCTTGCCATCTACAGCTTTCTACCAACGCGATGATTTTGTCTGAAGCTCCCCTTCAAAAGCTTAAGAGGAAATCTCCTCAGGCACAGGGCACTGGTATATGAAGCAGAGAAAGTATGGTTCAGGATACACAGGAACTCAAAAGGAAGGCTGGACAGAACCTCCTTCGTAAAATCTGCAATGATTAATCTTTTACTATAAAGTGCTTCTTGACAAATGAAATCTGCAATAACATGTGCAGATAGGCAGTATTCTCATTTCCTAGAAGCCAAATTAATGTAAGTAAGTCCAATTCTGATCCTTGTGGAAAATGAAAGGAAAATTATTTCAGAACAATAAACAAGAAAATGCATCTCAACCCTTTTAAGGTTGAATAGTTGAAATAGCCTAAGATGTTTGAAATGCAAGATCTCTGAAGGAGAAAATGTGATTTATTACCTGATGAAACACGTATTTAAGGAAGTTACATACACTCTGTAATGAGGCTGGAGGGATAACTCCGTACAAACCTAACCACACAGTTGTCCAGTCAGCAACGCATACTACAGAGACCGTCTCCCAAAGCAACACATGCACTGTTACTCATTGACATTAACAAGTGAATAACAGAAGCAGAACTTGTACTACCCTATCAAACTATTTGCTTGCCTGACAGGCAATTTCCCCGTTAATTTACTGGTAGCAAATACAGACCTATTATTTCACTGACCATAATCCTAAGCAATACGAAGGGATCTTCCACTCAGTGGTTATATGGGAAAGATGATAAAAGGCAATACACATACACTTCATTTCTCTTCTGTAACCTTTTGTTAAAATGCTAAGTTTTGCAAATAAAAAAGAAAAGTGGTCGGTAATAATAAATTGTTGTGCTCCATAACCTGTGACAGAGAGGAACAAGAATAAGTAAGATTCCTTTCAGTATTTCTAGGAATAAAACTGTTATATTTCTCAACTACCCACAATGACACAGGAAAAAAACCAAAATATTCCATTTTTCATGCCTTCATAACTTCAGACAATCTGCAAATGCAAATCTTTCATCTCTAAAACCAGGCATGCTTCTGCTAGGAAATACAGATATTTGTAACAGTTTAAGTAAACTTCAAACTCCAATATAGTCCCCTCTAATCCACTTAATATTTCAAAATGAGACAACATAGTGGTTAGTAGATCTCAAAAGCCCTACCAAAAAGCTTTGACATGCAGCCCCAAACATAACTGATGTAAGTCTGAAATGTTGTTAAGATTTCTCCAGATCCATTCTCCAGCTCTTGGAGCACCTGCCACGTTCCAAACGAGGGTTGAAGAGTCACATCCCAACACCTTTCTTTGGTGACCCCACCAGAGTCCTGGGGCCACTCACATCACAGGTTCATTTGTTTCTGTGTCTTCTGCACAGCTACTGATGTCTATGTGAAAAATGGAAGACATACCAAACAATCTACACACGTCATTGAGATGCTAAAAAAAATAATATTAAAAAGGGAAAAATCCTCATCTGAAACATAAAATGAGTCACTGGGAACCAATTCCTTGTACAAACAAGGAGCTGCAAATGACTGTCTATAACCCTTGTGATAACAAGATAAGTCATGTTCTGTCTGCACTCAGTAACAAGCTACAAAGCCTTCACGTTTAGTTCCTTGTTTTTTCCCCTTAAGAGGCCTTGAGGGCCTGCCCACTACCTGATCCCAACAACGGCTATTACACGAAGAAAAATCAAGGACTACAGAACAGACATGAACTCACAAATGCTTACATCTTCAAGCATGCCATTTGGCTGTGAATATTATTTATATTTATGACTCTTTATGCCTTTCAGTGTTGATTCCAAAACAGAAAGGAAGTCAACAGTGAATGAAATAGTTTCTACAGCAACTTGGCCTAACTGTGGTAGTACAGAGAACTCGTAACTTCAGTTTTATAAAGCAAACAGCCGTGGCATTAAGATTCCAACAGATGAGGGCATGCTGAAACCCAATGGGAGGACTCCAGACATCTGGCTTCTATGGAGTATCAGCTGTAGCTACTTATGACTACATGCTCAACCTACAAAACATGAGAAATTTGTGTACCGCAACAGTTTCCTCCCTACACCCCAACAAATTCAAGACCAAAAAAAAAAAAAAAAAAATTGGATTTCATGGGAAGGTGATAGAGAACTTGTGTTTAAGTGTTTAAGTTCTCTAACTTGGAAAAGAGTTGAACAAGATCAGAATGTTTCCTGTTAAACTCAATATCAGTTTCAAGCCTACAGCACAACTACAAATCATCTGCAACAACACCATCAAGGAAAGTCACCCAGATAATCTTTCAGCTCAAGATATACTTTTTTTTCTTTTCTTTTTTTTAGTAAAGCAGATTTCAGTGCTTCTCTGCATGTATGCCTGAAATGAAGCACCTATGCAACATGCAGGCACTCAGCGGTCAATACAACACAAAGACCATTCTCAGATTCATTTTCAAGAAATTCAGCAAACTCTACAGGAATTTCTCTCCAATACCTCTCCCCCAGACACAGAGAAATGTTCCTAAGACAATTTCACAAGAAACAAAAAGACTGGCAGAATACCCCTACTCCAAATACACCCTTCCTCTGACAAAGTACAGGCACAAAGAGGTTGAAAGTCTTGCCACCTGAAAGTCTGCAGAAGTGATGTTTTCCGACAGGCTGGCTCAAGCACTTGACAAGAAGCCGGTATTCAAATCCAAGTTTCAGCACCTACCTTTTTACTATTTCCACATTTCTCCCTCTGTGCTTCACTTCTAGCTTGGAAGTGGGGCACTTGGAAAGAGGAGGGCAGCTTTACCTCCTTTCTCACGCATCTGGTTCCAACAGGAACAATGTGCTGACACGACATCCAGTATTAAATCTGATATTACAGTATCATCTACAAAGCCTTAATGACACTGAATAATCTGAAAAAGTACAGCCTTCAAATATCAGCAACAAAACATCAGCAACTTTAACACTATGTCTGCTGTAGTTCTCCAATTATTTCTCACTGAATTCCTGTGGCATGCTGGCATGACGTTGTAAATTTACACATAAAAGATGGAGGAACAACAGATGAAACCTGAGAACAAAGTTTTCTCACCTGTTGTTCTTCCTAAGAAGTTTCTTAAGCTAAGCATAGCAGATCCCTATCCTGGCAACTGGATTTCAAATTCACAGGACATATCATTGTCCCAAGGCAGGCACTCAATTGCTTTTTATGAAGGCATTTTAATAGATAATGATGCACAAGGAATATGTCTAGCTGCTTACCAGGTATTTAAGTGGCATAGGAGAAAGAGAAGCCTGGACAAAACAAAAACAGCACCAAAGAGTCTTCTCCTGCCCTTCCCATCCATAAGCGTCAGCTTCCTCCTCTGCACCTGAGGAGGAGGTGGGGCTGGGAACCACTTCTTTCAGGAGTTCCACCCTACTTTACAGATGCACAGATTTCATTAACAGCTAACTGGCGACATACAACATTAACTTATTCTGGTATTCATGGCTTTCCATCCACAATTGTTCCACGGAAAGTGACAGCTCAGGGCAATCACTTACAGATATTTCCTGCACTATGACACACTACCCTAGAACTCTGGTTCACTGACTGGTTCATTTTAAAACTAGAAAACTGTTAAACAATATTTTCTTTACAATGTCTAAAACATGGCAGGCAGACCAATGCTTACACGTTCCCAGGCTTAACAGTGTGCTGGTGAAATCACTTTCAGTTTTAGAGTATCATGAACAGCATGAAGTCCTAGGCTTGTTATATGAGTAAACTGGAAGGCTCTTCCTATAAAACCATTTCCCCCAAGGAGCTGATGTCACTCCTGCCCAAGTTAAGTTCTGATAGGTGCTGTGAACAACTTCCAGAGACCCTCCAGACCAAGGTCTCCTGACTGTAGAGAGCTCCAACAAGGATGCCTGTAGCAGTCAGGCCCTCTGGGTCTTATTGGTCACTATTTCAACATACAAATATTTTAGGCAGTGTTTAATATACAGCAGTTCTCAGAGGTTCAGTGATAATGCAGAGCTTTGTTCCAGTGACTGCTACTTCAACAATAAGCTCCATTTCAGAGGCCGTCCAGTCTCATTTTATCTAATTACTCACCTCTCCTGCAGGAGCAGTGTGCAATTAGGGTTGGCTGATTACGATTTGAAGGCGCTTGGAAGATTTACTGTGCCACCCAACTGCTAATTATTATTGCTCAGACCCGCATTCATTTGAGAGGAAAATAGCTGTGTGCCAATTTATGTCAGAACTGTCTCTTGTTCCACATGTGAACGTTAATATCCTTGCTTTTCTGAACTCCTTAGGAAGCAAACAGATAAAGGCTGTTTGTTTGTTGTTTTTTTTTTTTTTGCATTTGCACTCTTTCAATGCTGTACTTAACCCATATTTACAGGAACCACATGGCTGACAAATCCCACTTTAAAGTGAAAACAGCAAAGCAACGTGGTGAAACACAAGACCTTCCTTCCCACTGATCCAGCAAATGCAATTCCTGTACCTAAAATAACTGCAGCTCATCCTAGAGAAGCTGAAACATGAATGCAAACTCTCCATTGCATTGTACTGATATTGGCTTGAACCGTTCATGCAAAGGCACATTACAAGAATCAGTCCCCAAAGTTCAGGGGAGACCTTACTGCTCTCTACTACTCCCTGAAAGGAAGCTGTGGAGGGGTGGGAGTCAGACTCCTCTCTCAAGTAACAGCAATAGGATGAGAGAGAATGGCCTTAAGTTGTACCAGGAGAGGTTCAGGTTGGATATTAGGAAGAATTTCTTCTCAGAAAGAACAATAAGGCATTGGAAAGGGCCCAGGAAGGTGGCAGACTCACCATCCCTGGAAGTGTTCAAGAACTGTGTGGACATAGCACTTAGGAACATGGTTAGTGGGCATGGTGGTGATGAGTTGATGGTTGGACTTTGTGGTCTTAGTGGTATTTTCCAATCTCAATGACTCTATGATTATACTGCTTACATTTCAGGGCTGCTATGGAAGGACATGCTTATTGATGGGAGAAGAAGTTCTTCTGATGAAGCACAAACACCCAGCGTACAAGCTGCACAGACAGGTGTGTCTGATAGCACGAGGAGTGGTGCAGAATCTGCTGTAACATACTGCCAAACAAAAGATCTAAGAGCAGATTGACTCTTTCCTCATCAGTATTTCTTGCACAAGAACCAACCCGCTGTTGATGTTCTCCCAGGTGTGCTTTTCTCCCAGCCGATTCCAACTCTTGAGAGTACAACTTCTCTGGAGATGTTCAAGACCCACCTGGATGCCTACCTGTGCAAGCTGCTGTAGGGAGCCTGCTCTGGCAGGGCGGATGGACTCGATGATCTCTAGAGGTACCTTCCAAGCCCCACAATTCTGTGATTCTGTAACCGGGATCACACTATGGCAGCCAGGCGCAGGCAGGAGGGGCACAATCCGCACACGGCAGGCTCAGTCCCCAGGAGCAGCCCGATCTTTGGACCTCATCTCACCAAGCACGTTCCATCCCGCCGGAGAGGCGGCAGGACCCCATCGCGCTCCTTCCCAGCCCCACGCTCAGGCTCCCTCCTCCCACGCAGATCCATCCCCACGCCCAATCCCACAGATACCCGCACCCAACCCCGCAGTTTCACGTCTTACATCCACTTCGCATCGCGCCCACGGAACCAAACCGGTTCCAGCCGTTTCCCCACTACTCAGGAGGGGAACCGAGCAGCTCCCGGCGGCTCCTAAGAAGTCGCCGCCTTTGTTGCTCTCAACGTGCAACTTCAAGAGAATGACACAATCTCCAACAGGAGAGAAATCACCCCACGCTTTGCGGAGGTGACGATTGCTGGAGACAAAAACCCGGCGAAACCCACGCTGGTTCTCATCACCGACCAGAAACCGTTCAGAAAGCGTGAAAGCGTCCCGCTGCGAGAGGCTGCGAGCCCTTCTCTCGGGTGGCCCCGGGCCCCCCAGCTCCGCCCGCTCCGTACCGGCCCTGGGGAGATCCGGAGGCCCCCTCCATCCTCCGTACCCCCGGCCCAGCCTCCCCTCCTCCCCGCGCACCGGAGCGCAGTGCCCGGCCCCGCTTACCGCCGCCTCAGAACCTCGGTGGCCGCCGCCTATGGAGGAGCGCGGGGCGGCCGTCAGCACGCAGCACCATCGCCGCCCGCCCCGGCGCTCTCCTCTCCCGCACGGCGCTGATGGGCGGGCGCGGCCGCCTCCTCTCCCCGCCCCGCCGCTCCCTGCTTCCCTCCCCCTGAGCCCGCCGCCACCGCCCGCGGGCACCCACCGTGGCCTTCCCGCTCTACTCCGCACCGCCGCCCGCCGAGGGCCGCCAGAACGCGGGGAGGCGGCCGCGCAGCCGCCCTCCGCCCGCTCTCTCCCTCCCTCCCTTCGTAGCGCCCCCGCGGCGGCGGGACGCTGCCGGCACAGGCCCGGCCCTGCCCTCCCCCTCAGCGGGCGGTTCCGAACTCCTCTTTCCCATTCTTTCTTTCGCCAGGAATGATGTTAATTCTGGCGGTTCCTTGTCTTTGGTCCGGCAGAAGGCAGTGCTGAGGGGCGGGCGAACCCAAAAGGGACCCCTCCATCACCACGCATCTCATGAGCAGCTACGCCACAGTGAAATTATTCAAAAACAAAAAACAAACAAACAAAAAAAAGCCCACAATGAAACCAGTCTGTGGACCAACTCTCAAACAAGGCCGATCCTTTTTAGGCGTCGGTGAGGAGAAAGCCTGCTGAGTTGGTTCCGTTTCCACTCCGGATTGAGGCTCCCTGTGCCCAGCCCTCGTCTGTTGCTGCCCCAGGGACCCATGAGAGTTTCTGTATCCTCTGGGAGACGGATGGGGGTGAGAGGTATGAAAAATCCTCCAGCTGCAGTGAATTGCAAACTTGCTTTCTTGAAAATGAACTTTTCTAGAATGAGAGTGGAGAAGAACCATTTCTAGTTTATTTCTGAAGATTTTTTAATTTATTTTTTATTTAAAAAATTTTTTTTTGTGGAAAGAATTGCTTGAGTACAAATAAAAATATTTACTGTAACTTTTTCATCATTACATACACATTCCTTTGCACCAACTGCAGAATGAAAGGCTCAGCATAAGTCTGTCACAAGCAATAGTGTCACTGACTGTGTGTAGGTCTTCACAAATTTAAGGACGAATGGAAGGAATAATTAACATTTTTAAGAGAGAGCAGCAATCAGAGTTGCTGTTAGTTTTGTAATTAAAATACTCTTTTCTCATAATACAAATTCTTGAAGTTGATAACTCTGCAAGCAGCCCAGGGAGCTGGTGCAGTCACTGTCTCTGGAGGTGTTCAAGAACTGTGGAGATGTGGCACTGAGAGACATGGTTAGTGGGGATGGATTGATGGTCAGACTGGATGACCTTAGAGGTCTTTCCAACCTTGATGATTCTCTGATTCTGTGATTCTATTTACTCTTAAAGGTGAACTCAGCATATTGCTTCCCACCTTGTGAACCAGAAGAGAGCTCCTGTTGGTGTCCATACACGTACACATCTCCATGGCAGGGCCCACCTCCTACTCCTTCAAGTCAGACTCTTAGAGAAAGAAGAATTCCTTTACAGATATTGATGAACTTCAGTAGATTTTATCCCAAAACTCTGCTTCCATGCTTCAGATCAATGTATAGTTGAAAACAGCTGTTACTATGTTATCTATCTCTTCTGCTATATTTGAAAATAGGGCATGGAAAGGACTCTGTAGGGATATAGAATTGTTTGTTTG
Source organism: Meleagris gallopavo (assembly GCF_905368555.1). Classification (NCBI taxonomy): domain Eukaryota; kingdom Metazoa; phylum Chordata; class Aves; order Galliformes; family Phasianidae; genus Meleagris; species Meleagris gallopavo. The sequence continues at coordinate 25,833,559 of NC_139407.1, forward strand.
TTTTAAAAGATACATTATTACTTCAGGTAAATACAATGAGTAAAACAGGACTTATTTTCTACAGGTGTGTTAAAGTTCAGCCCATGTAGCAAGGCAGCATTACCTTCTTGAGCTGGATGTCTCTGGATAAAGCAGTCTCCTCCCCAGAATGTTACCTCTCTTAAAAGTCTGCATATTTGATTGCAATTTACTTTCCTCTAAACAAGATTTAGTTCCTTGTTCTTCATCCTGCTAATGGGCATCTGCTTGGGACTCTGTTTTCCTCCGCCTTGTAAATCTATGTGAATATCTTCACAATTATCTCATTAGACTACTTAATTTTATTTCTTTTTAATTAAATACCTTCAACAAGGAAACTTGGAGCTTAGGATCAATGAAAAGCTAATTTCCATCCTCACCTACCGTGCATTTTACAGGAATGCAAATACATGAAAAGCCTTGCCATCACTTCAGAGGTTCCTTGCAGCACTAAAATAAAGACATCACACACTGTGCACAAAGACTGACGCCTTGGACTGTCTCCACTGCTGAAAAATGGAATGGCTTTTGTCAGTATGGTAATACTGCCACTTTCTGTGAGTGCTGTGTATGTTTACTGAGACACCAGCTCTTAACTTCACATATTTCTGAGTGTGACATTTTCTTCTGATGCTCACAGTAAGTTTCCATGTTAGCCACATCTACAGAACTTAAACTTTTCTTTTGCATGGAGTGTCTGGCAAATAAATGTATACTCCAATTATTCCACCTCAAAGTGTTGCATCATTTACTCAACGCTTTTGCTTAGGGAAAAGAGAATAAATCACGTTATTTGCTCTTCTTGTTGAAACCTCTTTAATAAACAGGTGTGCCTTCATGTGTGTCTAAATGGGGGATTCAGGAGCCCCTCTGTGTTCCTGGCTTGGGATACATGCCTGGCCACACCTTGGCTGTATATGAGGAGAAAATCTGCACATAAATCAGCACACTCCCTTAATCTTGTGCTTGTGGGTAACTGGGAAGTCAAAAATGGTGTGGCACACTCCTGTGCTTTTTTGGAGATAGATTGGAGGAAGACTTGGTCTAACTATTCACACTTCATGATGAAGGAAAGCCATTTTAAATAAAAAAGGAAATTCAACTCAGCTGCATCTTAGAGCAATTCACACACAAGGCACAAAGCACCTTCCTTTTAATTTAGATTCTATTAGGTGTTGTCCTAGTATTATCTGAAAGATCCTAAAGAACTGAAATCAGTCACTCTGAAAGAAGAAGCAAAGAGAAATACATACCAGAAAGATTAAATCTCTCTGAAAGATGAAAACTCAAGTGCAGCGACTGTCTGGGGCTTTCAAAAGTGACAATTCATCCTGGGCACCTCCTAATTTTGGTGGGATGTATTTTCCAAAAGCAAACGAGAATGCTGCCTGAAGTTTGGCAGCTTGATGCACAAATCCTTTTCCAAATGTTACCCATTTTTGTATTCCATGGCTAAGTGACAATGAAGGGACACTGCTACATACACATGATGAGAGTGAATGCCAGTGAGAGAAGGAAAGCCCCAACCTGTAAGAAAATCCTTCTGGTAGGAAAGTGACAGTGAGATTTCAGGTGTGCTCACAAGCTGTGTGTCAGTACAACCACAGAAAAAAGACTCAAAACACATTTGGGGTTGTAGTTATGTATATACGCCAGGCAAGAAGAAAAAAAAAAAAAAAGAGAGAGAGTTCACTAGAAAGATCCCTCCTACAGTAAGACTTCTGGCTCTCAAGGGTAATCTGCAAGAAAATCTAATTTACAGAAGCTAATTAGCTTTAGATACTTAAAACCAGACTGGTTGAAGCAGTAGTAAATAGACAGTGGAGAATAATCCTGCCCAGACAGAAACTGCTTGTTCCAACAGGTCTTTTCTGTATTCAGCTTTGGAGTCAATCTTAATGAAGGTTTTGTTTGGGAGTATTACAGTCAAGAGTTAAATCAGAGGAGCGGAAGAGAGACATTAAAATGTATAAGGAGAGTCAGAGAAAAGGGGTTGTTTTTATTTCAGATTTGAAATTAGATGAAGGGTCACCAAGGCTGGGAAATACACAAAGGCTGTTCCAGGATCCAGCCTCTTCTGAAAAAAAGGGCTTTCACACCACACCAACAGTAGATAGATTGTGTGGAAGGACAGAGCAAAGTCTAGACAAATGAGTGGTGTGGGGAGAAAAGAGACCTTTTTTCCAAAATGTCCACATTTTGAAAATATAATTCCATAATTGATGTCTTTCAGCTGGCCAAGTTTTAAAGGCCAGACAGACAATTTGGAAGTTGAATATTCTTTTGCTGCAGCTGTCAGAAATATGAAAGTATTGCATTTATCTTTAATGAATTCTTTCTTCTACTGCTGCATCTCAACTTAGCATCATCTTATGTACAAGGGACGGATTGTGCAACTCTTGTGGAACATGTTGAGAGTTTCCTACTATCTTAAACTGAGAATGACTTGACTTGTGCCAATGGCAGCTTCATATTTGCAGCACTCCCATGTCATCAAGAAAGCCACTTACCTGTTGGCAATTCCTATAACTTGGTGGCTATCCTTACTTCTGCTTTTGATGTCATGCAATAGAAATTGCACAGTGATAGTTTCATTAAGTGGCTGTCTGCAGCAAACAAACTGATGCTGCTGAATCCAATCTACAATCTTGCTTTTCTAAGCTCCTAAAAAAAGATTAGAAACCACATTTCTTACACTATTCCTTAGGGATCACCCATTTTTGCTATTTTTACATGTGCACGTCATATGCCTGATCTTACATCCAGTTGTCAGAGGTGGCAATTGAATACATTTTCACGAAAAATTAGCAAAAACGTAAAAAGAAACAACAGCAAATGAAGTAAATACAACTCAAAGTTTTTTTTTTCCCAGAGCTTTTTTTTTTTTTTTTTTTTTTTAACCACAGATTCTCTTCATTGTTATCTAAGATTGTTTTTGCAGTTCCTGTCTATTCTGTATGCTTTTTATATTCTCAGTGCCATCTTTTCAGGGGCAAAACTGGATCACATCAGTTTTTGGTAGCAGCAGGGCATACATAAACAGCTGAGATTTCAGGTGGTAAAAGGATAACTTGGTAAACATGAAGAAGTTCATGGATGAAGAGAGCATGATAGAAAACACAGACATGCCTGTTGGATCACTGAGTGCTTAAAAACAACCAGCAACGAAAGGTTGAGTATCGATCGCAAGGAAACACAGTGAGAGAATTCAGAGAGTGAAAGAAGTGGACTGTCTGTAAAAACTGGAAATTCAAAAGAAAAAAAATTAAGAAAATACATCTAATACTGTACTATCCTTAATGGTGCCAGAATGCATTTCCATACTAAGAAAAATCTCTTCTGTTTATCTGTAAAAATCCAAAGGGTATAATTCTCATCACATATGCTGCTATTCACAGTTCCACCAGAGTATTCACATAGAAATCAGAGGGATTACTTCAGATTTACATTGGTGTTACAGTGACCATAATCTGACTCTAGAGGGGACAATTCTTGTTAACTCTACTCAGGCTACAAACTGCTGCCATTTGCATTTCTACTTCTGTTTGCCATAACCAGCTGGAAGATGTTTCACCAAAAAGCTCTCTTCCTAAGAAATGCCTCTATGTTCCTGTATAGCAATAAGGCCATTTTAGTTTGCTTTTTTTTTTTTTTCCCACTTACAATATAAACACAAGCTTTTAAAAAGTCCCCAACAGAATATCTGATTATGTATTTTTTTTACCTAATCAAGCAAAACTCATGTTAAACTAAAAGGACTGAGTTCAACCCCAGGGGCAACAGCTTTTCCACAGTTATGCCCAGTGAATTGGATTGCTTTAATTTTACTGCAACAATTGTACATGCCTGTGCATTGGTTCAGGCATTTTCTCAGGACTTCACATTTATTTCTTAATTGTTTACCATCACCAAGCTTTCCTGGCAGTATTACTTTTCTTGCAGATCATTACCAATTAGTTTTGGTCTCATGATTTTTAAATCAAAGATCCTTTTAAAGAAGCCAGCTCTGCACACTGTGTAAGAGGCATCCCTCTTGTATTGTGAATGTTATCTTTGGTTATACACATGCCAACCACTCTAGCTGACTTCGGTGTGAACTGCACATAAGCGTCTGTAGAAGTAATTAAACTAATTTTTGGAATCTTCTTTCCTAATTTTGGATAATTTTTGGATACTTCTTTCCTAATTTTATTTAGCTTTATCACATTGCTTCTCCTAATAATGTTTTGCTGCTTCATTAAAGTGGGAATTATTTTTGTAGTATGAAGCAGTATGAAGACAGTTTGTGCTTTTTATGCTACTGTCATACTGTGTTTCTACAACTGGAAATCTTAACAGAATGTGTAATAATCATTGATCTTACAGAGAAATTTCTTCAGTATTGTAAATGGTGATAAATGACTTTTAGAACAAGCAGAATCCGAAAACATCTTGCAATAGAAGAACAGCCTTGGAAGAGTTCCTTGCTTTTAGAAGCCAGTTTACTGTTAGTAATCTGTAAAGGGAACACTTGACAATGTGGGTCAAGTTTTAATGAAGTACTTTATATTCAATTCTGACTTTACAGTTCTGATTATGTCATTTCATGTGTCACTGTATGCCATTACTCTGCCAACTGTAGCTTCTACCTCCTGCAACTTGCAAAGCAGTTACTGTACTAATAAGCTACATCTCACAGTGTACAAGGTAAGGGAATATTATTCACATTTCGAAGGAGAAAAACTGAGTCATGATCTGACGTATTCAGCATTACACAGGAAACTCAGTGCAAAGCACTGGCACTGAAGATGGTAATTTTTGACTTCCACTCTCATGCTCTTTCTCCTGAAGACCTGCAGGTAGTCCAGAAGGAATCTGACTCTTGCTTCATCTCTGTATGTTTTCTGCTGGCTACACATAGCAAGAGTTATTCATCTGTTTTCACTTCCCTACCTTTCATAATACATCCTGTACTATTTTGAATATAAAACATACCCTTCTCTCCCTGTAACTGTGGAGATCATTAGGCAGAAAACTATCTGATTTAAATTTCAAAGGGCTTCTTTGTAAACTACTTCCTTATGGTGGAACCACGAGTTTATTCTTTTAATGAAATCTTTACTAAGCACATTAAAAATTACAGGGCATTGCATGCAAGGAGCATTTTAGACTACATTTGCAATAGTATTTAGTCCATACAGGTGAAGTCAGTATGCCAAAACCTTCTGACTGTTTGAGCAACTACACACATTTTCATTTTCTGCCAGTACATGCAGTCTTCATTCCTTCACCTCATCCCCGTTCTAAACTTTGCATTTAAATGGACATATATACATTTCTACATACCTTGAACTCTGTGAGGCTTCCCCATGAAACACCATTTGCCTAATGCTCTGGAGAATGCAAATACCTAAAGAGTTTGGAGTAATGAGTTGTCATAATATAGAGACCCATGGAGATCCTTGACTTGGAAGCCACAGAGATGGCAAGCAGAAGCTGGCCAGCTTTTGTCCAACTATTAGAATGAAAAATGTGCTGGTTGTTTGAGCAACTTCTTTTGTTCTGACTCTGAAACTCTTTGGCTTGCTTCCACAGTCATTAATTTATCACAGATACCTAAAAAATCACAGGAACTGTATCTCAATCTCTTTGTTTGTCAGCTTGTATGTAAACATATCTGAGCATAAAACATCCCATGTATAGTTATCACATGACTAATTACAATCCAACCACTTTGCATTCGTAGAATACATCATGTTATGTCACTTACAACCAGCCTTTGTTATTAACTGCACAGTGATGGCTGCATCCGTGAATGCAAAAAATAGCAATACACAGTGCACCTATCTTACATCATATGGTGCTACCTTCCTTTTCACAGCATCATCAGTTCCCAAGCTCCTTACCCATTCTTTTTCCCCAGGCAACAACAGCAGTCCACAGCACAGCATTGACAGTGAGCAGAGACAGAGGCTGTGCACTGCCTGGGACAGAATGCAGACCCTACTGAGGTCAGACTGAAACCCTAACTGTTCCTTCTGTCTGCTTTTCAGATAAAGACTGGCATGTGTTGGTGCAACAATCTGAGGAGCGTGCCAGGACACTGCCAGGATTCCTCCTTTTGTAACGAGGTTCCAGTCACATTGCTGGTCTGCCACGCTGGTTAAGTTCCAGAGGCAGGCATATACATGGCAGCTGTAGAGCTGGGAATGAGTCTTCTAATCTAGATATCTACCATGAGCTTGGACAGCATCTTGTGTGCCATGGTATCTGAGGAATGAAATAACAGAGACACCAGTGAGACGTTATCTGTCTTTTGTTACCACTCATTCTATTTAGAATAATCTCATTCTAAAATGATAGTTCTCAAAGAAGCTTTTTAAAGTGTCTAGTACCTCTTTAAGCAGGACACATTATCTTCTTCTGTTTCTTGTGCTAGGATTTGATGGTGCTGTCTACATCTCAGTGGAATTTATCACTGTGCAGGGAGACAGCAAATAATTGAGCCTCAGGGAATACATACTTACCATGAATGCAAAGTATGTCAAAGGAGTATATTCAAATCATGGCATGCCATGACAGTAAGTCACTGAACCACATTACCGGTCGAAGCTGGAGGAAGAACACACAAAGTTTGTCACTAATGGAGTGCTCTCATTACTTTGACCACGTTATTGCAGGACTACAAATAACACTTAGTATCCTGTGATACTTATCGTAGTGAATCTACTTGTGGCCAGTATAGGGAAACTGCCATTTCTCATGGAGAAAAATATTGGCAAATATTTTCCCACAACATAATTTCTGATCCTTGTATAACAGAGCTAAGAAATACCTGGACAACTTCAAGAACATCAGACTCTTTTCAAGCTTAGAAACAGAGCAGTAGTACATTTTCAGGTTATTGCATTTTTTGTGTCCTGTTAAGGGAAGGCTGACCATTCTCAACCTTTAGCCTGGCATGGAGATTGTCCATTTCTGTACTGACCCACATTTTCCTGACTACTTCTTTTTATTTTCTGCCAGAACATGCAGTCCTTATTCCTTCATCTCAATCCAGCTCTGAACTTTCCACTTAAGTGGACATCCTACATATATTTATACATACCTTTAGCTCTATGAGGCTTCCCCATCAGACAGCATTTGCCTGGGGTTCTGGAAGATGCAAGTAAGTAAAGAGTTTGAGAGAGTTGTCATAATGTAAAGACCAATGGGGTTTCTTGACTTGTAATTATCATAGACGGGAGATAGAAGCAGGACAACTTTCATCCAACTATTAGAATGAAAAAAGTAGGAACAGTAAAAAAATAGAAAAAAAACAATGTGAAAGAAATTGTCTAGCATCCTCTATTAATTTCCTCTTAAAAAAAAAAAATAATAAATTAAAGGGCATGGACCTAAAAACACTGTGACAAAGTCTGCTGTTAACTTATCTAGTTTATTTGACAGTTTAAAATGAAGCTTCAGATAAGGGGTCTGGCATGCATCGCTGGCTCCAACTCTGGCCTCAGCCATTAGCTGGCTGCATCTGTGTAGAAGTATCTTTTCCATGACAGGAAACTATTTGGTGTCAATTATTTCCTTTACAACTTTCAAACAGAGGCACTGTCTCTGAGGCTTATCAGGCAGAGACTTAAGCAAACTGAACCAAACGTTATGCACATGCAGGCTACAGAACATGTAAGACGACACTTTTTACTTTTTATTTTCATCTGAATGAACTTGCTAAACAGCAGTAGGGATTCACATTAGGGATGAAAGAACCAGAGAAGAGGAATCACTATTTATAGGCTGAATAAGAAAGGGAGTAAAAACGTGAATTGTAGAAAACTAGATTTTTTGGAGCTAATTGGAAATGAGAAGAATTTATTTTTTCACACTTCCTGTGGAAATATATTAATATATTTTTAAATAATCTTTTTATCCCTGCTGCCAGCTGCTTTATATCAATATGAACAATGTATTTTATATAAGTAAGCTTGACAAATTCTTCTATGTGAGAGATACACTTTTTTTTTTTTTTTTTTGATCCAGTGGTGCTATTACCCATCACTGACAATTATTCTACTACTTTATAATAACTATGACATTACTTGATTTCAGTGTGAATTAAGTATCCTTTTTTGGAGGGTGGGCTACTTTCTGCTCAGAAAATTTACCTGGGGAGGGAAGAAGGCTGAGAAGTGAAGCTACATAAGCTCAAAATGTGTCAAAGTATAGCTGGAGCAATCTGCCCTCTGATTTGTGATTTCACTGCAAGTTGTTAAGTTATTTTTTAAGTTGTCTGATCCATCGTGTGTGTAAATAAACATGAGCCTGAGAATGGGTTACGTTTGTTCAGAGCAAGTAGAATTTGTTTATTCATGCTTTGGAGTTATTCAAGTGACCTCACTCCCAAGTCAAATGCTCCTCCGTGGGCAGACAACCCAAATCTGGAGGCTAAAATCATAGGTACTTTGCAACTGATTAAAAACAAGATACTTTTTCTTGTTGGGACCTAAATCTGAGTTCCATGGGAATCACTGTGCATAGAACAGCACTCAGAAGAAAAATACTGATGCAGAAGAAACAAGGGAGGATAAAAGTGCTCTTGTTATGTCATTTGGAAAAGACGAACAAATTAATAGGCAGAAATAACACCGAAACAACCACCTAAAAAGAGCTCTTCATCATTTGAAAACAGAACTTATGGGAGAGCCATCAACAAATCAGCACCAGTGAGGTTGTGTGCATTTACTTCTTCTCGACCTACTACAATCTAGTTCCTAGTCAACACAGTAAAGCAAACCAATGGTGTGGCAGCCATGTTATTTTTCACCTGGAAAATCTAATTCCAAAACAGTTTTTCTTGATTAAGTGCATTAGTCGATGCCACTGCAAGTGTCATTATTCCAGGTGCCTAAACAATACTTCCAGGGTTTGTGTATGGTATGGAACATAAAGAATAGCAAGAATCATTCTACTTTACAAAACTGAGTGCAGTGAAGGGAGAGATGTTGCAAGTGAGATCAGTTACTGATACTGCCATACACACTCTGAAGTCAGTGGAGCTGCACAGATTAATCGTGCTTGCTGGAGCTCAAATAAAGTCCTTTAGACCATTGGCTGTGTAATTATTACCCAAGAGGGGATCCTGAGGATACTTTTTACTGCTCTGCTGGAGTGTTTTCTATCATAGCAACAATCCCACAACAGCTATCTCAGTGTATTGCCCACTTAGAACTGACTGAACACTCTCAATAATCTTCTGTATCCCAGGTGCACATTTTTCTGCAAAACTACTCTGTGTTCCAAAGGTAATTTAAGTCAAGTGACTTAAATGCTCAAGAAAACAAATCCAAAACTCAGCTGAACTTTTTGTGTTGTCTTGACTGTGCTGCAGAACCCAAATGCATTCCTTGCATGTGAGACTGAGGCCTGATGCCCATCTGTTCTTCTCCGGCAAAATTAGAGCAGCTCCCTTCTCATCTTGAGCAGTTTTTCTTGGACTTTTTAAACAAATAATGAACAAAATCAGACATTTTAAGAAACGCACATAAAGCCAGCATGCTTCTGAATCTTTAGGTTTGTTTTGCCACATTTATGCCTGGGCATTGGACTGCTTTATATTTCATATAATATGCTCTGAGTATTTGCAGTGGAACAAAACCTTATTGGCAGAGCTGTCATACCATTAGCACACACATGTTGACAAAACCTTCCGGTTCCTTCAAACCATCAGGAAAAGCATCTTTTGGGAGTACAGTGCATCTCACAAAATTAAGTTTCCATCGTGCTATTTAGCTGAATAGGTGAGCGTGGCTGAAGAGCTGGGATTTACTACCTGGCAGAAAGGCTTGTTGAGTAAAGCACTAGTTAACAACGTGACACGCACAGTGTTTGCATCATAGAATCATAGGATTGCCAGAATTGGAAAAGACCTGCGAGGTCATCCAGTCCAACCGTCCACCAACCACCAATGGTTCTCAGCAAAACCTTCAGCAGATACCTCATTTTTGGAAGCATCCTCTTCTGTTTGCTCCCCATGGAATTATATGTCTGGAGTAAAACATGGGAGAGCCCACATCACTGCAAAATAATTAGACACTATTTTCTTTGTATCATCTTTGACCTTCTTTTGTAATTAGATTTGCCTTCAGTCTCTTTATATCTTCTACGCACCTCAGCATTCATAATTGAGTTAAACACTAACAACTCCCTATGTACTCCATTCTGGAGGAATGTAGGATCTCTCTTTATACTTAATAAAAATATTATTTCACATTGGGTGCAGAACAACAACAACAAAAAATCATGGCTATAACAAAAATTCCTTAGCAGACATTTTACAGTCATTGTTTGCAATATTTTTTACATTCTCTTATTCTTTCTAAAAACAAGTGGAGAAGAGGAAATGCTTGTTTTTCTGCACATGATATTGAATGGAGGTCTTGCCATCCAAGGAAGTTTAGCTCTGAACACAGGGAACTGCATTTGCAGAGTGTTTAAGGTATGCTTACAGACAGCCAGTCCTGAGTTGTAGCACTTTGATGTGGAGAATCACAGGGTTCTACAGACAGGAAAAGAGCAGCAGCAACCTCTGTGCATAACAGCACTCAGAAGACATCTGTAGGGGAAACAGAAACATGCTGCAGATAACAAAATAGGCATCTCGACAGCATAAATATATATATAACAGCATAACATATATATAAATGAAATGTAAGGATTTACTTCATAAGACTCTGGTTTTAGTATCCAATATCCCATTTTGGACTTCATAATACCTGATTTATTTTTATTGGTTGGAGGAATATCTTTCAATAGTATTGAAACTTCAGGCACCGCTGGAAATATTTCACTCCTATTTAGTATCCTAAACAAAACTGTAGAAGGACAAGTAGCCAGGATACAGCACAAGAAGCACTTTTTGCTTTTTACCAGAATACCTTCCTATTTGCATTCTGATCTGATCTCTCAGAAAATAAAAGTTACGTCTATGTTTAAAGACTATTTGTGAACAACGCCTAGAGAAAAAAACAAGACTTTTCCTCAGGGCTGCGGCTGTAAGTGGATTTGGGTTATTAGAGACAGTCATAATCTGAATACTAAAGAGTAACTAACATTTTCATGCCATTCTCAAATACCAAAGTATTAGAAAAAAAATCAGCAGAATTAATCCTGGCAGTAAATTGCATTCTAATTTGGTATATAATTCAATCTTTTATTCTCTTGTAGAGGAAGTAGCTATAAACATTGTATCATGTCAAATGTTTACCACTACCACCACCACCCGGAGTACTTGCACAATACAGAAACTACATTACATCCAATATCTCTGATCTGCAAGGCAACTTTTTAGAAATTCGCTATGCTATTAACCTGTGGGCGATCCCTAGATATGTCTGCACTGCATTTGATGATAATAATACTCTTGAAAAGGCAGTGTTCAGGAGGTGAAATTTTAGGATGCAGTCAACACCATGGTTCTAATTTCAAAGGCTTGCTTTGACTTTCAATAATATACATGGAGTATTTATTCAGAGAGGAGCTTCAAAGTCTAGTCAGAGTCTTTTTGGTTTTTTTTCCCCTACTAAAAATGTAATTAGTTTAGGATAGGAGACAGAGATAAGTCATTTCCTGAAATGAAAGCACTTTTCATAAAGGTCTGGTGGTGAATGAAATGGAAGTTCCAGGAGTACAGAGCAGAGGACAGGGCTTTCATGTCCCTGTATCACACTTGCAATTACCTCTTTCTCTCTTAAAAACAGAATCAGGTACAGAACTAAAGAAAAACAGTCCAAAACTGCTTCATTTGCTATTGAGTTAATGTGCAGGGGAAAAAAAAAATACATTTAGCCATCTGAACTGTTTATTTCTCTGCCTCCATCTGTATATGAAGTTTGATCTTTGATTCCGAGCTCCTTGTTCTGCCAAATCTCCTCTGAGATAGTGAAGGAGGAGGTTTATCCTGACTAAGGCTTAAACTTTAAAAGGTACTTTAAAAGGTACAGATACACACCTTGTACTTTTATCACCCTCATGCTAGTCCTTTTAATTGCTATTTTAAGTCCTGCTTAGCTGAAGAACAGTAATTTTCTTTCCCAGCCTCAGGAGCCGCCCGCCTCAGTCTTTTAAGTTGGAAACTCTCTGTACGCGTAGGTCAAAGCCACAGGAGTCTGATCGAGGTGGCGTCCTGCAGGCAAACCACAGACTGGTTCTCAGCCTGCGTGACAAAAAACATTCCAGTTCATATTACTGAACCTTAGGGAAAACAGAATGTGCCAACCGAAGCAAAACCTGCAAGTCAAATTATTTGACATCAAAAGCCATTACTCCCCAGACACTAATCGCTCTCAGAGCACCACACAGAAATTGAGTTCTCCTCTCATGAGGAAAGAAAGCTACTCCTCTGCACTGCAGAACCAGCATGCCTGTAATTCACACTGGGGACAAATGCGTGCTGTGCTGACCATCCCTAACTCTACACTTGCTGCTCCCTGGTGAGCACATGTGTGTTCTAGGGGTAATCTCACACAAGGTCACAGAAGGTTGACACTGCAACAGCACATGTAATACCGGACCTTGCCTCTGATTTGATATTATTTATCACCCTTTGCTACAGTAAGACTGCTGTTCCCAGTTAGCAGGTATTGGTTGTTCCATTGCTCTTATTCAGTTGTGGTATTTCCTACAGTGGTGATGGCTGCAGCCACATGGCTGTTGAGCATTCATTCGGCAGCTCAGAGCACTGAACACAGCACCAGAGCTGAGTTATGCAGTGTCAGAGCTGTTCCAGCCCACTGCTCAGCATCCAGTAGTGTATCAGTTCATTAGTCCCGATTAATTGCACAGCTTGGCTACAGCTATTGTCCTGCATTCCTTAACAACCTGCTTTGTTTTCTTTCAACATAAAAGCCCCAAAAGAAAAAAAAACAAACAAACAACAAACTATTTCACATGAAGACTCAAGGAATTGGAAAAAGTCACTACTGTTAGTTAGTTTATTAGTTCCAGTGAGAAAATCGAGCTCCTTTGCAGCTAAAAGCATGAAAGGAAAAGAATGCAAAATATCCTCGGCAGCACAGTGACCTGGGGGCAACGCTGAGGCCATATTTCAGTGCTGTGTTGTGAAAAAAGGCCAGCCATCCTGCCAAAATATTTCCAGGGATATTTCCCCAAAACTCTTCACTCATTTAAAACAGCTACAACATACATACCTTATCATTTCCTCTTTTACCCAGCCTTTGAACCCACTCTGCTGCCATGTGAGCTTCTCAGTAACGCACAGCAGTAACTCACACTTACAGAATCGCTTGGTACAAATTCATTGCCCTGAGGTGAGAAATACTAGATTCTGCTTTATTAAATAAATAAATAGGTTAGGAAATCTATTTAACTTGATAAATGAATTGTAACTGCAAATTAATTGCAATTTTTTGCTTAGTTACGCTGATACTCCTCTGACTGCTCTTCCACTTTATTTTATTTTGTGGGGAAAAAAAATAAAAATAAAAGCTCGGGTGCATTTACTGTGCTATGTAGCTGTTGTTTGCATATCAATACTGTATCTTCTGCACCATAAAATCAGTTAAAATACTCATTCCCATATGCCCTTCACTATGAATTATGAAGCCATTACCTCCTTGTAGTGAGAACACAATGCAAATGCAGTACCATTTTTTTTTTCTTGACTTGTAATGCACCACTACAGGCAAAGTAACTGGAATTTGGATGTAAACATAGTTTTAAGCAGCTTCTCTGACATAGTGAAATGAGAGATGTGTTAATTGCTGAATGCCATTATCTTCAGGAGAGCTCATTTCCTGATCTGACAGAGTTAGTCCCTAATAAATAAATGCATAGAACTTAAAACCTGAAGATGCTAACTCTATCACTGGGCAAGATTAATGCTTTCTGGAATGTTAAGTTTGCTTTGTATGGGATCAAGATTCAACTATGTTGATCTGAAGGAAATCTTTGCTGAAATCAGCATTACTCATGGGAGACAAGTCTGAGTTCTTTGAATTTCAGTCTGCCACTGTGACTGTTTCCACTGCTAGAAGAAATGTTTACAAAGACAAGGAATGATGAACAGTATGACAGCAGTGATCCCTGTGTACTTTGATGGCAGTAGGAGCAGTCGGCATACACTGCTCCTGAATGAGACAAGACTATATGACACATCACATTGGAACTAATACTAGTTGGTCTCCAAAGCCACTAACACAGGGAACATGGACTCAAAGGCAGATTCCTCTACCATAGCTTTTTTTTTTTTTTTTTTTTTTTTAAATAATAATAATAATAATCAAGCAATGATGCTACCTCTTAAGTATAACTGGAATGGCTGGAGATGGTCCATATGCCACCAGGGCAAAGCTCTCAAAGATGACTCCTCGAAGAACAGCAAACTGAATTTAGCAACATTTCCTGTTTGGGAATTGCACTGTGCTAAACACAGTATAATTTATCCATAAAAGAAGAAATTGGAGGAAGGTGCATTTAAGGTAACCTCAGAGAATCCCTTTCTGTTAAACTGGTTGGAAAAAGAAAAAAAAAGCAAACAACAGCACTAAGCCAACAACCAACAAAAAAATGGAGCAGGTACTTGCGTTGGAATTATCTTAACCCAAAGCCATTTCTCTGTGACGGTGTTTGCCTGAAAACTCTGCTGCCTGATGGCTGAGCTAACTGAAGGGAAGAGGTGCTTGCTTGCTTAGCATGTCTATGGAGATGCATCTCTGTATGTTGTCCTAGAAGAAGTTTTCATCTGTAATCTGTAATTTGAATAGAGAGTAGGGAGTTGAAAATTCATAGAAAGTAATTTCCAATTATTATTATTACTTTTTTTTTTATTATTCCTTCATTTGCAGGACTACCAATTGACCAATGATGGCAAAATCTGCGCACACCCTCACTTGCCTCAATGCTACAACCATTGGCCACTTGCTCATACGAGGGCTTTGTTGTCATCTCCTGCACCATGAGGAGGGATATGAATGTATTCATACACACATTTTACTGGAATAAAAAACAGTGTAATGAAAACTTACTGAAAATGTCGAATTGCCCAAGAAATGTTCCAGACCATCGAGAACACGATGAAGTCCCCAGCATCAGTCTGGCTGGAGAAGAACTGCAACAAGCAGGTGGCTGATGTGCTGAAGGGCTCTCCGATATTGGCTCTAGGTGGAACCGTCAGCACATTTTTTGCCTTTAGGTGGCACTCTCTGCCCATATCAAGCATCTTCCTCCACCAATGGAACAGCTGTGTCCATACAGCCCTGCAAATACCACATTCAGAAGAGTAAAATGAGTGCAGCATTAAGTTGGTATAAAGGATCTCCTCCAATGATGCAGAAGGTGGAATAACTATGATTGCCATCCTTTGTCAGCTTAGAAAAACCTGTTCGCATTGCACGGAAACAAATTTTATTTCTTTTTTTTTTTTTTTTTTTTTTTCCCAGCTGCAGGATGTTCCAGTGAACTGATTGCAGCAGAGTGCAAATCTGAAGTGGAATTACAGTCCCTCCCAGTTCAGTGTCACACAATGATGACAGGGAATTTTTGCAGTAAAGTGAGCGCTTAAATTAATCCCTGTCCTAACTACTCAAAAACCCAGTGCTAATATTGATGGACAAGCTATTCTAACATTATGTTAATGCCAGTAATTATGTCCAAAAAGAATGACTGAAGCTTATTTCATATATTTCAGAAATGGCCCGCGACTGTTGACAAATGAACTATTTGACAATACTGTAATTTTATCACTCTTTCCACTAATAATGTCTTAATCTTGTGAAAAAAGGAGGTCAGAAAAATAAAATGAATGATTCCAACTCTGCTGAAGCCTGGCCAACATGCTCCCACTCGCCTACCTACAGTCAGCAGTATGGCGCTATGCTGCAAGGCTGTTTCAAAGATAGATGTTGCTTCCCTTCTTTCTGGCAAAAGAAAAAAAAAAAGCTGATGAGACATCTCACATCACCAAAAATGAATATTTTTCTTTTTGTAGAGAACCACAGTAATCCTTTAGCCACTGTGTACTAACAATGCAGAAATGCATACATTGAAAATCATAGAGGACTCATGCTCAGCAGGCATGGCTTTGTACCATACATTTCATCTGATACATGGCATTAGGCTTCTGAAAGAGAATTTGGACAGTGCTCTGCCTGCTTGAAACACAGACATTCAGTTAAATTCAGCCATGAAGTTTCCTTACTGGACTCTTTATCCTACTGGTCTCTGTAGTTAAAAGCAGTGTTGTCCTTCTGCCCACCCAGTTACTTGTTGAGCCCTACAGCACTTCTAATTTTACTGATGAGAGCTTCTGTGCATATGGTGAATTTTCTATATTCAAACCCTGTTCTGGATTGAGGCTGACATTAAGCAATGCAGAATCTCCAGTTTCTCTGGAACACCCATATCCCAAAATCTGCCTCTGAAAGGCAGGCTCCATTCTGAAGGCCAGGTGTGAGCCGTATATTTAGCAGAACCCCGGAGGCAGGTACTACCACACCGGAGTTTTTACTTTAGTAGTGGAAATATTTAAGATCATTACCTCAAATATTAATAAATATTAAATGAGTTCGCAGGAATCAAAGACAATTCCCCTTCTTCTCCAATGTTAGATTGGAATTAGAGGCGTGAGGGATTTAATACTTCAGACTTAGCCACCAGAAACGTTAAAGACCCATCATCAACTCCGAGCTAATGATACTAGAAAGGCTAAAATCTACATTAAAAAGGCCAAAATTACACTTCCTGTAATGAGTCTTTCTTAACAAAAGCCTCAGCCTGTCCATTAAGCAGATACATTAAGAAAGCCAGCTGTTTTCTGCAGCACCTAATTACTATTCCATGTAAGTGCTCTTGGAAGGTGGAAAAGACATCACAGAGAAGCATCAGGAGAGAAACAACCTACCCAGTAGTTCATTTTAAACTGAGATAGATACTTCCCTAAATCAGTATTAATTTAAACAGTTGTACTTCCTTGCCGTGTGATATGCATGGTGATGTTTTCTTAGAGGCACAGTGGATTGACAATTTAGGCTCCACACTGTGCAATGGCGGGCGCTTGGGAGAGCATACTGGAAAGTGAGATAAGCTTGGGCTTCATTTGTGTGTGCTCAGGGAGAGCCTCAGCCATAGGGCAGCGAGTAGAACCAGTGATAATGCTACTTGCTAAACATTAGCACATAGATAGAAAAAGAGCCAACACCAAGCTGCCCCCAGAGAAGGGTATCATAGGAGAAGTAAAACTTCAGCTCTACCACTGAATTAGAAAGTGACTCCAGTGCACAGCTCCCAACAGCCATACTGTGAGCGGACTGAGAATAGGTCCATGTGTTTAAATGAACATCACAACACCGCAGTGAATGTTCACCAGTTTAAGTGTAAAGTTCGTTCACTGACCTTCATCCCGTTCATCTGTCCCATGCAGAGAGTGGCAGGCTTGCAGAGATTGTTCCATCTCCATCCTTCAGCTCTGATTCATTGATCCACTGCAGCTCACCGACATATAACATACCCTAACCCTCATCATCAGAGGGTGTTTGGGCCAGCTCACCAGCTGACAAAAGGAGAACAATTCCAAAGCTGGTCTGCCTCTATAAATGTACTGCTGTGTAATAGCAAGGAGTATTCTATCAGATTGTCATATTCAAATACAACTTCAGATTTTGTAGAATTTTGGGCTCGGGGTTTATTTGAAGAGAAATCACACTCACAGCTTCAGATAGGGATTCAATGATGTGTAAGAGTTCTAAAAGTCCTAAAAAGGGCAAACTTCTCAAGAAAAGATAGATCTTCAAGATTCTCAAATGTTGGCCAATAAAAACAAGTGGCTCCCCATCTCTCCCATTTGGCAGCAAGAATCACAAATCCAAATTTCCCTTGCCAAATGAAGTCAGAGGTTTGTACTGCATTTTAGCATAGACGATCTCTGCATACACAAAGTGGGAGAACAATAAACCTTGAAAGTTTTCCTGTTTTAGCAAGTTAGAGCAAGAGCACCATTTCTCTATGTTAATTTGGAAGATCACTTAACTATGGACTTTTAAGAATTTCCCCCTTGATATTGCTTACAAGGTACTTAAACCCATTTTTTTTCCATAGCCCTTCCCAAACCCCTTTGTTGTGGTTGTTTTTTAAATCTCACAATAAATCCAAACATAAAAATGTGCATTGTGTATGATGGTTTGACTCAGTTGGATGAAGCAGAGATCTTGTGCAAGAAGGGAGGAAAAGCCATTTTTTTCTAAAAGGCAGCACTTCTCTCATCTTTCTGTTTGTTTGTTTGTTTTTTTTACTTGAAACAGAGTGAAATGCCTACACCTGTGTGAAAATTCAGCCACAAACAGTGACTGCAAATGGTGCGTGTTTCTTTTCACTCTGTTTCATTTGCTTGTTTTAGTTTTATACATATATTTATAATGGGGGATAGAGATGGAAGAAGGAATAGCTGTTAGATGGCAGCTTTCCTTCCTTCCGTCCTGTCACCTTGCAAATTTTTCAGTATTTTTAGTCTGTGAACCAGAGGAATAAACTTAAGCTATGTAAAACTAGAGAGTCTGATTGGTGCTGAGGTGCCCTTACACACTCTCAGCCTTCTAAATGCCTTTTAAAATGAATGGTCGCTGGCAGAGTTAAGCCTATGGAATGCATCAGCCAGAGAACTAACTGGATTTTGCAAACTTGGCAGTTTCCACGTGTTTACAGCTGAGTCCCCTAGTGAGAAGTACAGCAACAGGACAGCAGGTGAGCAGACTTTGCCTCTTTGTCATTGACACCCCTCATGCCATTCACATAGGACTCCAGAATACACTATTTTAATTAGCAAAGCTTGTTGTAAAGTAAACAACACAAACACTCCTTATAGAACAGCCACGGTCTCCCCTGCTTGACATACATACAGGCTTTTTGGCAAGGAAACATTCAGACAGCATGAGGTTCACCTCTGTGCATGGCCCCTGGGCAGCCCATGCACCGCCTCAGCTCCCACGAGCTGCTCTGGGCAGGAGCATGCGGTGTGTAGCATAGGGATTCATACACCTTTGCTCCAGAAAAAAACAGTCCAAACCCACATCTGAAAAGACCAGCAGTTTTCCCCCTATAAGGTCATAAAGGTGTAATATAGGCGTCATGCATAGAGTACATACCATGTTTAACCGAGTCCTGTCCCTGTGTGACTTTGAGCCCCAGTGAGTACAGATGCACAGCACATTTAATGAAGCCCTCAAAATATGGTTTGCTGCATTGTGCTGTTTACTGGGAATGCTGCAAAGTCATTCAGCCGACAGGAGCCAGGGCAGCAGTAAGAAGTGTCCTCAAGAGTAGCTCTGACGGGATTCCTTCCAACACACAAGGAAAATGAAGTTCCCATTGTGGTTTGGTAATTGCCAAATGAATAGAAATCAGAAATAATTGATGTAACATTGACCCATAAAACAGGGATGACAGAGGCAAAGTTCTCCCCTGTACTTTGCACAGGGAACAACAGACAGTCAAAAGCAACATGGTAAGAACAGAACAGTACAGAAATAAAGTTGGATCCTTACAGGCGTCACTACTGCAGTCCATTGGTGCTAACACTGCTTTCAGCCATCACCGTTTAACACAATGTGACACATCTCCATTTCCAGTCTGCGTTCTCAACTGTTGATTTTCTTTTGTTGGATGAGTTTTTTTAGTTAGTTAGTTTTTTTCTTCTTCTTCTTTTTTTCTTTTTTCTTTTTAAAACTATGTTTATCAACACCAATACATTACAGACTGTGTTGGTTATACTCTGAAGTCTGATCATGCAGAACTACAGGCAGGTGCAGCTTAGGTCTTGCTACAGGACGGACATGGCAAGGTGAACAGTTGGTTTGCTCATTAAGATCTGGAGCTCTGTTACTGTTGTGGCTTTAACGCATACTGGCCAGAAGTCCCACTTACTCCATTTACTAACTATACATGTTTCTATATGTACAATGAACCCTCCAGCACTCTCCTTTGCAGCATGTGGCTGACTCAGGAAAAGCTCAGAGGTCAATCGTGTTGAGGCATACAGTGGCCTTATTGTAAAAGGTCAAACAGAAGTCATGTGTTGATTACATATTAGTTACAGAAGAAAAAAATGTCCATACAACTATATACATCATAAATACCTTGCTTTCCAGAAGACAGGAATGGCCCAATTCAGTGAAAATTAGTAAAGAGACAGGCGTACCTGTCCAAAATGACAAGCATGGGAGGGATACACTTATTTCCCAAAATGACTGTCCTCCTTCAGTATGTGCTTTTCAGCTTTTGACTCTCAGGTAAGAAGGCACCAATAGCCTCAGGTGGAGTTTTTCAACATTCTTTTGTCGAATCAAACCCTCTTTAGAACTCAAACTTGCTATGGGTCAAAGAGCCTGAACAAAAATGAAGTTAAAGCATTCATTTCCTGCAATCAATAGTTAATTTAAAAAATAAAATAAAAAAAAGATTACAAGGAAGAAAAAAAAAATGGCTGCACTGTCAAAGTTGTGAATACGTTCAGCACTCAGTTCCATGGACAGCTCTATTTTCCAGCTCATCAGTGAAGGTGACACACTCACTAATTGCCCTGCGCCCCCAAACATCTAATTATGACGTTACTGACTTGTGGAATATTCAGACCTTGTGTGCAACGATTTTCTTTCTGCATGCATGTGTATGTGAACAAGGTCACTGTGAGCTTGCAGTCAACAAACCTTCATGCCCTTGTGAGGTGGTGGAAGTTCAATAAGCACAGGCCTCAGGTCCTTGAAGATGTGCTGCTATGTCACAACTACACTCTTAATCCACAATGAGAATTTGGGTCAAATATGAGTACAATACTGGTGTTCTAAAAATCACACTTGCATGCACTTCTCTTTCTTTCACACACATACACAACTTACAGGTCAAATAAAACCCGTCTACCTGCCTTTTTTTTTTTTTTTTTTTTTTTTTTTTCAGATTACTAAAAGGAAATGCTGATTCTCCCCTGCAGGTTTCCTTCCATAGTGCTCTCCCTGGAAGCACACAGAGTTTGCTAGGAAATTCATTGTTTTCATCTCACAAACTTTAGGGGAAAGAGATTTTCATTATTCTGTATGATTGAATTCAAACAAAAATTTGAAAGAACGGTAAGCATAAAAAGAAACACATCTGAAATTAGAATTGTTGATTTTGATCACCTAAAATCCTGCAACATTTATCATACAAGTGGCTTCTAAAGGTTATTTCAAATTAAAATATTTCTATTCTGTAGTGACGAAATGTACTCAGCCTGATTCCCTTTGGCAGTTCTAACGTTGACTACTGGCATATTTCCATGAGCCAATAAGTTGGGGGGAAAGAAGAACACAGTCCATATCAGTGTCGTGGCAGCGTTTTGAAAAAATTCCTAAAGGCACACTTACAGATTTCATCTCTTCAGGATTATTAGCCCAAATCTTAAAAGTAAAGCTATGTAAATGAATGTAAATACCTATGATCAGATTCTGTTATAAAAGTACAAGAATGGTGCAGTGACATTACCACTTGGCTTGCATGATCTCCTGAGATCAGCCAGCATCAGTCAGGAACTGATCATTGCCGGAGGATAAACAGCAGAGCTGTAGAGAAGCACTCACCGGGCTTTATGTTTCTTTTTTTTTTGTTTTTTTTTTACAAGTTACCATACTTGCACTCCAATCTGAGCTCTCCTTTATATGCTACAATTGACTGTATGTATCCATGCCATGGAAATCTGAATAGTGTGGGTGGGTTCCCAGCAACAGCATCATTCAAATACTTCAGTCTGCGACCAATCCAAATAAACACCTGAAATCACTGAAGATGCACTGTATGCTGATGGAATATATATACACTATTCTGGTTGACGAGTGAGCATCTGAAGAGTGATGTCAAAATTTACTGCTGGACTGAAAACACACGCAACCTTCCATCAACTCAAAGCAAATCAGTGCTCAGTTAAACTCACCAGTAAAAAGAAAAGGGAAGGAAGGATGTCTTTCAGGAGCAACTCTTACTGAAAAACAAGTGCTGCCATTGCTGCACTTCTGCCAAGAGGCTGATGTTTCAGTGCCTCAATGCTTTGAAAAAACTGCCATTACACCTCTCTGTGTTACCAATATTTTACATCACTGTAATTACACCTACAGCTGCAAACTTGAGAATGAGGTGAAAATTGTTTCTCAAGTCGTATGTACTGACCATGTAATGGAAGAGGTAGATTTGGAAGGTCACTGTGAAGGAAGAAAAAAGATACATCTATGGTCACGTTGCACAGAGCTTTGGGATAGTAAGGAAAAGGACCTGAAGAGAAAGGTCACCAAATTCCAGAATCTGAAAGGAATATCCTGTCTGCACCTTAGGATAGCTACAGATTGTCACCAGTGTCATCCATATTGGAGGGTACACACTCTCCTGTAGGATAAAGTTGGCAGCAACAACCTACAGACACAGAGGAAACGCCCTATGTGGCAGCCACCACGCAGCATGGCCAGGTCACATGAGGACCAAGCCCAAAAGAGACTATTGCTTTGTGTTATCAATGGCTTTTTTTCTGGTGTCCAATGTGGACAGCCCTAAGTCTCCTCCTGCAAACAATGCTTCTTAAAGAGGAGATGAACTCATTTACTGCCAAAACCAAAGGCAGCCATTGTTATGGGCCCATTTCAGCAAGGCACTTCAACATGCGCTTGTGTTGAGCAATACTGAACACAAGACAGAAGCACGTGCTAGTTGTGAAACTTGATAGGCATCCCTATGGTAGCCACAAAACATTTGTGCAGCACTGCTGTTAGAAGAATTGGCTGCTGGGAACACAACAGTATACATTCTGTGCTATAGACTCATTCATTGCCCATCTGCAGAACATATCCTGTGCTTCCCAGATTGCTGCCCAGCACTCCTGAACCCAAACCAGACCAAATTATGCTATGGGACTCAGTGTAAAACATGGGAGATCTGCAAGCACCCATCCACCGTAAGTGGCCCTTCTGTTACTGCATCTGTCACATCTCCATAACATGGCTGGTGATGAACAGCATTTCCTCATGCTAGCATTCAGCATCTGTTCAATTTTTGCCCTTTCTTTTACATGCAGCTCTGCCTCTTAGAGTTTTCTTTGGGATGAGGGGTCAAATAACACACTAGAATGGTGCAAACCAAAGAATGGGGAAAAGGTACTGGTTATTAAGTACTATTTATATGTATGATGATTAAAATCTGGAGGTGAGACATTTCATTATTGCTAGGAAGTCACTGTGGTGTTATTGCCTTCATGCCTACAAAGCATTGTTGTTTGCTTTGATTACTTTTATGATCACTGGCACTGAAGTGAGCGTCCCATCACCAAACAATGACTTGATGTTTCATGGCTTAAGAAAGAATATTGCTAACTCTTTTAGCAGTGGTAAATTATTGCTTTCACAGTTACTGTTATGAGTTTTTAGAAAATCGTAGACCTAATTGTATTTTCTTTTTTTTTCCCCAAAAATCAACCAAAAATATCCCTGGAGGGAAAAAAAAAACCACATTGTCCTACTACAGAACAGATCTGCTACCAGGTCTGAAATGACTTCATATGCATTCATATCTTCCTTCCTCAGCACCCTGGAGAGAAGATTCATTTCTTGTTTTCTTCCCTTTGAAGAAAATCTGACCTGCTACTCCAATTGTTTTCCTATCCTACAGCAGAACAGCAGGTGTGTGAGCCACCCAACAGAGCAGCTATATTCCAGGAGAAAGGAAGAGAATTTGGAATACTTTATAACTGGTGGATTTAAAGTATCCAATAAAATATTCTAAACAGTTTTTCTTGTTGACTTCTGGAAAAACATTCCCCTTCTGTGGACCGACTCTGTGCATCTTTTCCATGTAACACAGCTGGTAACACTTCTGGAGAGCTGGATGGCTTGTCACAAGCAAAGGAATGGCCAAAGATACCACCCAGGGAAGGGTGGTCTTTGCTCAGTGATGGAAATCCCTGCAGGGGAATGACATAAAGGAGAAACCATCTCTTGGCCACAAACATGCTGAGGAGGGCTGCAGATATCCCAATGCTGAACTCAGTAAAATCAAAGATATACAAAAATAAACATTGAATGTCCTTTTGACTGTGGTCTGTCTGTTCCCCAACCCCGTAATGTCCCCTAACACACAAATATATCTGGAACTCACAGCAGTGAGTCCCTCTATAAATAAAGATAATTCACTGAATATGGACAGGAGAAGTTTGCTTTATGATATAAACCTCTCTGGGCATACGCATGCACAAAGAATCTCCATTCTTGCTCCCCATGCCTTGCAAAAATACATGATGTGCTTCCTTCCAACTTGCTCTTAGCTGAGCATATCTGCTCTGAAAATCAGAACTCTTCCCAATATTCATAGAGATTGTGTGAAGATCTGCAGCACCATCCTCCAATACAAACGTTAAGTATATATACAGCTATCAGCAAAAACACTGGTGCTACATCTTCAAGGGTCTGAGGGAGCAACAGCTCTGTGTGGTTATTTTCACTTCCACAAATCATTGCACAAGCTGTGCAGCCTCATCCATGACCAAGGACACAACATATACATGGGTAACAGTACCCCTGTATGTATGCTGCTCACATGAAATGGGCCATGTAGTTGTGTGGTGCACTGAGTGTGAGTGCAGATTGATGTGTGCCTACAGGCATACAGCTACACACACAGCCAGAACTCTACTGGCGTGCGTGTGTGCTCTTCATGCATGGGGAAAAAATGTGTGTGTATCTCTATCTGCATATCCCGAACCGTATATCCATACCTGCCCCAGGGAGCAGGAGACAACAGAGCAGAGTGAGGGCAGATCCGCACTGGTGTGTTGTGGAGTGGCACTGCACACCTTGTCATGCCAGCGTGAGAGGACAGCTGTGGGTTGCTGGTTTTGCAGCCATTAATTTTGCGTCTTGTAAGGGTGGAAAAAAAAAGGATCTGAAGAATCCTTTTCCTCCCCCACCCCAGAAAGCATCATCAGAAGACCAAAGCAGAGCAACTATGAGTTACATACACACTTGAGCTGAGCTGCATTACATAGCTCTGTAGGAGAAGCAGGCGGAAAAGATTTGTTTGTTTCGTTTAAATCTGTGCATTTTATTTCCCTCCGTCCCTTAGCTCTGTTGCTTTCCCTCTGGACGCCGTCACCCCCTGAAGAAGGCGGGGTTCCGCAGGCAGGCGGCTAGTCACCTGCAGCACCCCAGTGGCCCCGCCGACGCTTCCAGGCTGCTGTCCGTGTCGGACGCCAGCGTCTGATCCGTGGACATGGAGGAGATGTCGTTGGCCGATGAGGATGGGGGGAGGCTCTCGCTGCTGTTCACTGCTGCACCTGTGCTACGAAAATGAACACCACCGTGATTCAACCCGAAACCCCAGAACCTCTCATAGGTCAAAGAGCAGAGAACGCAACCCTGCGGCGATGCTCAGAGCGTTCTGAACAACATGAGCAGAAAGTGGGCCTTACAGGCTTCAGACATTGGGTAATATCAGATATTTTACCCAGAAACTCTCCCCCTCAGCAGTCTTTTTGTAAGAGGTACAGTTCATGCCATGTCCTATCCCTTGGTTTCCTACCAAGCCATCTTATTTTGCTTTACATACCATTCTTATCACTCCTTATCAGTCTCCTTAGCATTACCAACATCCAACGATCAAATGACAGCTGCGATCATGTGGGCACCAGCATGAGGACTCAGTGAGCAAACAAACAACAAAACCCAACCAACCAAACACAACAGCTCTCCAATACACGGGCTGGTATGAGATCATCTGATGGCAGTGCAGACACGGCTGTGGAGAGGCAAAGCCATTTTCTCTCTTAGTTAAGGACTGGGTGCCCAAGCCCAGGATTTTGGTTGTAACATCATTTTTGTGCATCACAGCTTACTTGTCCTCTGTAAAATGACAGCATTAACCTTCGCAATCATTTTGACTCTGCAAAGTGAGGAACCTCTATGAAGTTATCAGTAACACAACATCAACAAACATCAATCGCATCCATAAATATTATTTACCATTATTACCAGGGCAGCTCAGTCCCAAATTCTAAGCAGACCTCATTTCAGGCATTAACATGGCACTGCAGTTCCATTAATAAAGCTTAACCCACTAGAACACTGAGTTGCCCTAAAACCTCTGAAATTAGTCTATATAACTTCTGGTGCACTCGAATGCTTCAGCTATTTCTGTTTTCTTTCTGTCAGCACAGAAAACACATCCGTGCTATTCACTGGGGCTGAGTACCTGAAGGAGATGGCTGTCCTTTTACTACGCCATTTTTCGTTTTTTCTTCAGAATTCATTACTTCTTTGTAGATGAGTTCTGGAACAGAGAATTGCAACAGTTACAAACAAGAACTGTGCCTGTGATCAGCAACAATAAAATCCTCTGATGAAACAGTGCCCCCCACAGGCCAACACTACGTTGTCCTCGTAAGTCTTGACAGCTCTGCTCATGTAAAACCTCTCTCTCTTCCATCCCCTCCTCTACTGCCAGCTCTTCTTGGAGCTGAATTAAGACAAACAGGTCTACACTACAACACATTCATTGTTTCATGCTGCTTTACCTAGAAACAGAGCAGTACAACTTTGTCTGCTGTAAGAAAAATGATGGCAAACTTTCCTGTTTTCTAGGAGATAACCTAAGATTTCAATGAAACAATGTAATCCACACTGATAATGACAGTACTTAGGGTATTTGTATCTGTGAGGGCTGCTCCAAAAGTAAGGCCATGCAGATTCACAAAAGCAGCATGCAAGCTGGCTTCATTGCTTGTGAAAATGCATAAGTAATGGTAGTGATTATGCTGAAAAACAGCATTTTTTGGCTGAGAATTTGCTCTAGAAAATAGTGTTACTGTGGTCTTTGTATCTGTTGTCATTTCCAAAGGAAAGGCAAGGAGGCATTACTTTCATAGGGTGCATATGCAATATTTTCATTATCAAGCAGCAGTTCATAGGGCTGGGTTTGGTTCTTGCTGCCAGAGGAGTTACACAGATGCACGTGGGGTGGGACCTCTCCACCTAACTCTGAGCTGTGCTCACCTTTCCACTCCTCAATGGTGTGCTCCCGCTCGTCCAGCTGCTTGTCATAGATCTGGGGAGGTGGCTGCAGAAGAGAAACAAAACTACTCAGTACATTTTTTTACTATATCATAAATAATTAGCACTACTTAGGTAAACATAAATTCTCCTCTCCCATTTTGTTCATCATCCCATGTGTGCAGAACACCCAGACATATGAATATTAAAATCTCTGGAAATCAGCTCTTAATGTGGACAGTGCTTCTCCCTCATCCTCTTTGGAACGTGAGGCACAGCTGTGCTGCAATGGAATCTGGTCAGCGCTGCCATTATTCTGCTTGTGCTGAGCCCAGAAATCCCAT
Organism: Meleagris gallopavo; assembly: GCF_905368555.1. Lineage (NCBI taxonomy): Eukaryota > Metazoa > Chordata > Aves > Galliformes > Phasianidae > Meleagris > Meleagris gallopavo. The sequence continues at coordinate 25,860,950 of NC_139407.1, forward strand.
ACACAGAACTTTTGCACAGGCAAAGGGCAATCAGAGCACCAAACAGACAGCAGACAGAAATAATTTGCACTGACGTTTTTAAGGCTGTGTATTAAATACCATAGCTGACAAGAAAGCAATCTTTTGGTTTGCCTGGATTGCACTGAGTGAAGAGGAATTGTTTTGGGCCACATATAGAACACAGACTTTAGTTAATGTATATAAGAAACAAAACATGGAACTGGTGGGATATTTTACCTTGCTTTTGTGAAACTAACACATCTGTATAGTTGTATGGAAGTGGCTGCAGTTCTTCGTTTGCATTTCAGACTGATGAAACTTTATGTTTTTTAAAGAAAAATGAGTCACCATCGCTGGATGTGTTTAAAAACCGTTTGGATGTGGTGCTCAGAGGCATGATTTAACATAGGGTTGTTAGAGTCAGGGTACTATGATTAGGTTGTGGTTGGACTTGATGATCTTCAAGGTCTTTTCCAACCTGAGTGATTCTATGTGATTCTATGAAAAGAAGTACACGGAAAGGCTGTGTAGATGGCAAACCCATTCCCTGCAGAGCACCTGTGAGTCATGTATTGTGCAAAAAAACTCATGCAGTCAGAATTTGATTTTTTTTTTTTTTCGTTCTGCAGGGATTGGAGCCTTATATTCCTATTGCTGTCAGTTGGATTTCTACCACTGCAGATGGAGTGCTCTTTCCATCCACCACTTTCAAACACCTCTGAGTTTATACCTATGCATGTTATACCATGTCCCATAGCCCAGGAACACACTTGAGCCCATCCATCATTTTAGGAATTTATGTTCCTCTACAATTGGCCTGATTCTGGGCTTCAGCATTTGTATAGATTCTCCTCTTCCCTCCATACAACCTGGAGCACAGACACGAGCAGTTTTCTTTACAGCACGGTTGTTATTGAGCTGCCATAAAGCAGCAGGAACCCATGCACCATCCCTGCATTTTTCCAGCCTGCAGCACAGAGCTGCACCCCACTCACCGCCTCCACCTCGGCGGGGTCGTACCAGACGTTGATGTATGGGTGCTGCAGGGCCTCGTCCACTGATATGCGCTTGGCCGGATCGATGACCAGCATTTTGGACAGCAGGTCCCGAGCTTGGCTGGCTGCAGCATGGACAGCATGAAAACACCGTGATTGGCAACCACACTTATTGCCCTCAGGGAAAGATCACCTGGGTTATAGGAAAACCAGAGCTCTGTATAGGTGAGCTCTGTGATGTGCCATGATGGATTTTTCCTGAAGATAACACAAAACTCTGTGCCTATCAGAACAGACTCAGCTTTCCACAATCTTTTCTTTCTACCTTTTTTTTTTTTTCTTCTTTTTAAAAATCATTATTGTTTTCTGGAGTTTTTAATAAAGACTGCCTAAACCCATGTGAAAAACACCAGCAATTCTTACTTCTAGCACCATGTTTCAAGGAATCCCACACTCAGAATAATTTACTCTGTAGCACTCTACAGAAAACGTGAAAGAAAAAACAAACATAAAGAAGAACATCGTATAAAGTGTAACATATCAGTTCTCTCATCTGATAGTAAAAGCAGTATAAAAGGGAACTGCCAATATTATTCAGAGAATTACTGAAGCAAGACATGGGTTGATATAGTGATGCAGAAGCAGAATTCTTTTAAGGCACTGTTTCTTGTTCTGACACTGCATCCTGAAAGTGGCACTCACTGGCTCAAATGAATGCACTTCCTGCATCCAAAATATCACAACATGGTTTGACAGTCATTTCTTTCATTAGTTCCAAATCCAATTCATTATCCAAATTCATTGGAGGAGGAGTACGGAATTCTGTGTGCCCCAAGGTGTTTGCTCAGACTTTTTCCTTTGCCCTCACAGTAGCAGTGCTATGAAGCAGCTGTTAACTGGAAGAGTAATAATTCTGAGTAATGTGCTGGCATGCACCTTGCAAGCAACAGAGAGCCATTAGGGGTCACCCCTGTAAGCACCCAGCAGAACTGAGGAGATGCAAGACAGATGCTGGGCACATGTTTGTTCCAGATTTGCAATGAGAAGTTCTTCTGATACCAAAAGTACATTAATCACTCTTTCTAATTGAAGATCTAAGTCCTGCTGAGGTAAACCATGGCTTCAATACATGATTGAAGTCATTGCAAAACATGTCACTGTTTATACCATGGAGCAGTATGTCCAGTAACATCATCATCAAATCTTTCTGACTGAACGTATTAAACAGGCATGCAACAACAGAGAAGAAAAGTGGAAGAAACCTCCCTTGCATGGTGGCTGCTGACATGCAAACTATGGTACATACCTTTGAGTTTGTTGTGTTCTGAGTCAGCTGGGAAGAGAGAATCAGGAAACAGTTTGGGGAAGGTGAGGCCAGCATACTTGGGCCGGTTCTCCACGTAGTTCCGTACAGTTGGCTGCAGCTTCTTCATGAACTCTGGGCAGGGCGTTCCCAACTGCTCTATGACTTTATTCCACTGGTCAATATCTGGACATTGGGAGTTAAGGAAAACCCAACACAAGCCCCAGATCCCAATCTTTCTGTATGACCATTACCTGGGAATCCCCAGAGGTTCCCACTCCCTCCATGCAGCCTCTGCAGATGCACTCTTTTCCATTATTATGCCCCTGGGTCCTCCTGCCCACCAAGAACACTGATCTCTCACATGTCTATAATATCTATGAGCATTGCACACATCCAAACCCAACCACAGGTGTGGGAGTTCAGATAGGAAACAAGTTTTTCATGCTTAAAAAGAAATCTTATTACAGGCAATTTGTATTGAACTCTTTGGTTTTCTCCTTCAGGTTTTGTTTCCTTCAGCCAATCATTACACACGAGATAGATGACCTGTGGTTCTTGCAGCCACACTCAGAACAGAATTTACTGTGCCTAAAAAAAAGGCACACACGACCAGAAATACAGCACCATTTCTACATCACACTAATTCATAGTGCTAAGAATTTGATGACAAGATAAAAAACAAAGTGTGGGGGGAGAAGCACATGCAGACGTGGGAACATTTACACTGTAATGTGGTGATCGGTGCTTTGGAAGCACCTTTGGAGAATAAGCTTTTATGAGATAACATCCACAGCTTTTCAGCACAGGAATGGTGTTTGTATTGCTCATGTACATTCTGTTGTCATAACAGTGAAGGAGTCAGACAAATACAAAACACACTTCTTCACAATCCAGGAGAAAAAGTGGGCCCACAGAATGAGGGTGACAGAAAACACATATCAGTGGGCAAAATGCAGACTGCTGGTGCAGCAGCTGTTCAGATCTTCAGAGAAATTTAGGGAAATGGAAACCAGGGATTCTCACAAATTTGAAAACTCAGCAGAGACTTAGTTGGCCTCTCCTGAAATGTTTTCTTTGAATACTAAATAAATAAATAGATAAATCAATAAAATAACACATTTTAAAATTACAGCCTAATAAAAAGTATTTAAAAGAATAAAACATATTTTAAACACCTTTTCCTAAACTGAAAACTGAAGAATTTGAGGCTGTAGCTGCTCAAGGAGTACCCTGAGTTTTTCATAAAGAATGTGAATAGAAGATCAAGAGTGACAGTGTGGTTTGTGGATAGAGGCCTTTCTGAGGAACACTCAGCTTTGGCAGACTGAAAAAAACAAGTTTTGGTCATAGGAACTGGTTCTGTGTAACCGAGCAATCTATGGGGACCATTGGGCCTCTTCATCATGGTCTATATATCAGTCACCTCAGGTGTCCCCTACCCAAACACAGGACTGAGGAAAATACACCAGCTACGCACACAGCAACTGTACTAAGGAGAGAAGGTGGTCCAGGCCCAGGTTTATTGGCTGATGGCAACACCAACCAACAAAGTTACTAATGGAAAAAAATAGTATTCTGAATACACAATAAAGAATTTGTCCTAAAAAAAACCCACAACACTCTGTTTTTACAATGAAGCCAACTATTGAGATGTACAGGCTGAAAGTTCATCACTTTTGCTCCTGTTCCCACTGATGCAATTGTAAATTGCAATTTACAAGAACCACATTTTGTTCCTTCAGCTGCACTGCAGCCTTGAGGTCCATTATATTCCTGCAATTATGCAAAAAATAAGGAAATAGAACTTGGCTATGAGGGAAAATTTACAGTACTTCACCATAAGAAAAAAAAAGAGAATTTCTACAGAAAGTACTTCTGCAGTTGCACAAAACAAAACAAAACAAAAAAACAAAACAAAAAAAAAAACAACTTGTGATTAAAAAAAGAAATGTAGAAATTATTGCTCTTGTGCTTAAGCTAGCTAGGATCAAAATAGAAATATTTTTTTCTCTTCTAATATTTTGACTACATGAATGACAGTTTTTGAGTCAATAATTATATTTTCTTAAGTTCAGTGAGACTGTGCAGGAGATACTGTTAGCAGTAGGATGATGGTGCTCTATAATACACATAACATTTAGCCCCTCATTCTTCCCTGAGAGTGCTCAGCTGTTTAACCTTCAGCCGTTAATTAGCATTTGTTTATTCTCCTGAAAAAGGTGAGAAGAGGGAGGAATAAAGGTATCTTGCTGCAAATCCAATGGCCAAGCCATGACCAGAGATCAAGCACTGCTATTTCACATTATTTCTAAGTGTAACTCTGATAAGAGTGTCTCTTTCCCAAATCCTCCTGAAATAGCACCTGCAGACTGTGTGTATGAATCTTGTGTTATTTCACCAAAATGCCTGCATTTATCAGGGCTTTGAAACCATGCTGGATGTCACTGTGATGGCAGAACATCATGTTTTCCCGACGAACAGACTGGAATCTTCACCTATTAAGCACACATCCGCACTGGTCTCACTGCATCAGAGCAGGATTTGCACCTTCTGTCTTAGCACATATCTTCCGGAGTTGGGTACAACAGGAGAATGTCAAATCTCGCTTTTATATTTAAATGTAAGCACCACGAACATGACCTGGTCATGGCGTTCTTCCCTCATAACAGACAGAGAGGGTGAATTTATCTCATCATCATCTCAGGACCTTAAAGGACCACCCTTCTGGGAGTTTTCTCCTTAAAAGTGTATCTTCCATCAATGAAAACTGACTACATTGTTTAATTCCAATTTTTGATGTACCCAACTTGTCAAATTAGAATCATTACTGTGAGCAGCTCTGCATTCCTCACTCCAATACCAAACTGTACCGGCTGCTACATGGTTGGCTCAACTCACGTCCAACTTTGATGTTAGATCTCTCTTTCTCTTCCCCCCACTCAGAAAAACACCCAAGCCACATTGCTGCAGGAGTCATCTGTGCAAGACAAGTTTTTTTTCCTCATGGTACCATAGTTTACATACTGTTATCAGTACAGTTTACAATAAACACAGAAGAAATATAAAATGGTAACATTTGACAAGACAAAAATGCGGAATATGTTCTGTGACAAGGGGACTGCTTTGAGAAGAAGGGGGCATTTGGAAAAATTAAACCACAAAAATATTTTGCCACATAAGCAGTGACAATATATATGATGTTGTAGAATGTGTGAAAATAAAAACTACGCTTCGCACATACAGAAAACGATTTCAAAAAATGACCACTTATCATCTGTTAGAAGACAGTGGTGATGGCTGTGCAGCTGCCACTAATCCTTGAGATGGAGATGTACGACGATGTCTTAATTAAAATTTTCTACTGTACTTCTATTTTTTAGCTGGCAACTTCATCCAGTTGCAAAGCATCTTTGCTTATGCAGATGCATATTTTGCGGAAAGCAAACCAATGCTGAGTGGACAGTCCAGATGTTATAGCATAGGACTGAATCTTTCTCTTGGATAAATCTTACTACTTCCCTCATGGACTTCTCCTCATCACTGCAGCATCTACTCATACTGATCCAGGCTGTGCCCAAGTTCCTATCATGGATGTGACACGCTTTTATTCTTGTGATGGATGCATGCTGATGGTGTCCCTCACCGAGAAGGAGCAGTATGAACGCTGTGAAAATCAATATGATGTGCACAAACAGACTGCAGCTGTAGCATGAGACTCTGTAAGTGACATCTTGTGTGGCTACCTCTGGCATTTGTTCATCACATCACAAGAATTTTACATCTCTTTACTGAATAGTTTGTATTTCCCTGTAAACATTCCCAACTATTCAATTTAAAGCACATTTTTCCTTACATGCCCCATATGCATTCAGCAGGTAAAAAAAAAAACAACACACATTTGCACCTCACTATGCCTCACCAGATACACAGCTCACCAGATACAAAGGACCCAAGACACCTCCTTAACTCCCTCTTCAGGTAATTTACATAGTGCTGAGGGAAGAAAAACACACAGCTTTGAGCACAAGGTATGGAATAGGTGTCCGCTTTCAGGCCCAGCAGCTTCCCATGCTGCTCCCAAGGCGATACAATCAATCACGCTGTCCTTCTCTCCTTGCTTGAGGCAAAAGCATGATCTAGCTTCCTGAGAACAGTTTGTCTGTAACCATTGCACTCAATCTTGAAATATCATGAAAGAAGGGAGAAAGGAGCTTTAAGTCATGTTAAACTCCATCGAGTCCATGGAGCAGACGCAGTAGAGAAATCTTACATTTCCAGGGTTCAGGAAAGGCCTAAGGGACTTCTGGCATTGCAAAGCATTTTCTCTGAACTGCAGTTTTAAAGAAGAACAACTACTGAGTTCTGCTCTCAACTCCACCATCTAAATTGATTTCAGGGAATTCAAAGATACTCCACAAGTGGAGCAGAGCTGTACCTGAACCAAGCACTCCACTCTGCATTAACAGCATAACATTTTCTTCCACGGCCACCTGAGATCACTGCACGTCGTTCAGCTGCATGGACCATTTTGATCAGGAAACAGAAATGATGCGGAATGCTCTATAACACTTAACCACTGGGAAAAGGCAAACAGCTCATTCTGCTGTCAGCATTTGTAACCACACTACTGCAGAGATGCCAGTGATGTTCCATGCAGCCATGAGGCACCATGGCCCTGGCACCCTGCTGGCTGACTGGTGGTGGCAGCAGCCCTCTTCCTATGTTGCTGAATAGATGCTGGTGGAACACAGAGAAAAGCAGAGCAAAGCATAAAGTACAGTGCAAATTCAGCAGCATGTTTTAAGTACAAATGAAGAGCATCAGCCCATTTACAGAACAATCCCAAATGCATCAGCAGCTGCTTGTGCTGATTTCAGAGGGGTTGCTGCAATAAGAAACACCCCGTAATGGTTTAATTATGGAGGTTTTTTTTGTGATTTCTTTTAAATAATTCTGCAGCTGCATGAAAGCAAGCAATTTTAAAACACTGTGTAGGACACATTCAATTTGCCAACATTGTGAAGTTCAACAAGGCCACAAGTGCAAGGTCCTACACCTGGGTTGGGGCAATCCCAAGCACAGGTACAGGTCAGGTGGAGAATGGCTCAACAGCAGCCCTCAAGAGAAGGATTTGGGAGTGTCAGTTGATAAAAGACTTAACATGAGCCAGCAGTGTATGTTTGTAGCCCTGAATGTCAGCCATATCCTCATTGATAGCAGTGACCCGAAACATGACCAACAGATCAAGGGAGCCCCTCTACTCCGCTCTCATGAGACCCCACCTGGAGTACACTGTGCCCAGTTCCAGGGTCTCCAATACAAGGAGGACATGAGCTGTTGGAGCAGGTCCAGATGAGGGCCACGAAGGTGATCAGAGGACTGGACCAGCTCCCCTGTGAGGACAGACTGAGAGAGCTGGAGTTCTTCAGCCTAGAGAACAGAAGGCTCTGGGGGGACCTTAAAGCAGACTTCCACTACCTGAAGGAGGCCTACAGCAAAGCTGGGGAGAAACTTTTTATAAGGACAGATAGTGAATGAACAAGGGGAAATGATTTTAAACTGGAAGAGGGTGGATTTAGACTAGATGTTAGAAGAAATTCTTTACTGTAAAGGTGTTGAGGCACTGGAACAGGTTGCCTAGTATGGCTGTGAATGCCCACTCCCTGGAAGCACTCAAGGCCAGGCTGGATGGGGCTCTGAGCAACCTGGTCTAGAGGGAGGTATCCCTGCCTATAGCAGGGGGTTGGAACGAGATGATCTTAAAGGTCCCTTCCAACCCAAACCATTCTATGATTCAGTGAATTTCTGTTGTGCTTATTTGTGGATTTCTCAAATGGAATCCTATAGCACTTCAGTCCAAAGCCCTAAAGCAGTTCAGACTACAGCACTGAGCTGCACTCAACCCATACTGCAATTATTACCCCTCCAGTCACAGAAATCACAGTGGCACAACCTGGGCCAGACCCTCCCAGAACACTAATAGTGCTAATGAGTCCCAGGGGCACTGGGAAGTGAGAGGTGTACTGCTACACCTGTGAACGAGATGCAGTTCTGACAACACACGAAACTCACAGGAGTTCTGGCATTCCTTTCGGTCCAACACCAGTTAGTGCAAAACTCAAAGTAGAACACTATTAGATGAGGTTGTGAAAATATTACTGCCATTTCCTATTATCATTGATTTTCTGCTCTTCAGATATTCCTTTTTCACATTTTAATGACAATATTGTACCCTTTAAAGCATGAGTGAGGCAACAAATGGAGTGCTACATTGAATTAGTATGTATGTAACACTAGCACATGTACTCTGTCAGTGAAAATCCCTACCCTGTGGCCATTTCCTTCTCTGCTACCCTAGCACCATTTGCATAACAACCAAAAATCAGGTCTGAGTTACTCCTGTCTGCCTACTGACTGCAGAGCTTCTCTCCCATCGTCCTGGGATAAGCAGCAACTTGTGCCCACTGCATCACAGCCTGAACTTAAGGACTCTCAGTTACGGGGCAGGAAAAACTCACGATGTCCAGCCACTGGTAACGCAGCACAGCCAGAAACAAGCTTGCTGTGTGTAAGGCTGTAAGGTGATGGCTTACAGACATTTGGATTTCAAAGATTTGGAGGTGAGATTGGGCCTCACTGCTTGGAAGCAGCATGGTGTGTGTTAGCAGCAGCCCTGCATATGGGACTGGAGGGAAGCGTTGGGTGCCCACTAAACCAAGTGGCCGCAAGGAAGGATACGATCGGTGCCAGGAAACAACACTGCACCTTTAACCATTTCGCCCATGATGCACCCTACTGACCACATGTCGACTGAAAACAGAAATGAAATGGAGGTAAACAAGCAAACAGGAACACAACAACAAATCAATGAGAGACGTATCTGACTGCATGTGGCATAGGAGCTGCCCTACGGAGATGTTCCATTCATGCACGTGTGAGCTGTAGCAGCACAGCAGGTCCAGGAGAGATCCACTCAAACACTTTTCCTTACCCCAATATGGTAGAAATACAATAATATTAAATACAAAAACCAAATCAAACCAAACCAACAAAAAAAACCCAACAACCTGAATGAGATCCACAGCTGCTTACTGTGTCATAGGAACCCTTTATAATTCAAATTCACCAATTGGTATATTTTTTCTCCTCTAACACTTCCATTTGCATTCGTTATCCAGGTTCATTCTGCTTCTCACTGCAGGTGAATGCTGCTCTTTGCATTCAGTGAGGAGATGCAAACTGCTTTTCCTTTCTCATTTCAGCTACAGAGATATGTTCATGTTTCCTGAAGCTGAATAGACAGAAACCACAGAAGCAGCCTGGATCCCATGAAGACACATTCACCTCTTACTCAGGGGTGTGAAAAGAAGTTGTGGAGAGCACTGGACTTGCACAGTGCTCCCTTGCAGCCTGCTGGCCCCCTCCCATCAGCACTCCGTGATGCCAGCAGTGCACAGGAGGTTCAGGAATCTTCTGATTTTTGTTCTATGTGACAGGGAACACCCATTTCTCAATGGGGCAGTGGAGACACAACAGCACTGAGCTGTACCTTCTGCACCGAATTCCAGAGCAAATCAGGGAACTGTTCACCTGTTACAAAGAAGAGCAGTTCAGCTGGATTAAACACAGCTTGCCACTATCTAAATTGGAACACAGTATGGAAATAACACTCTTCACATCCAGCATGGAACTAAGGTGGTGCTTTTCCCAGTACTGACATACTGCCATAAAACCACATTACCTCTGCTATCCTTGCTCTATGATTGAGCCATAGGGCATGGAAGCATGAAAAGAGACAGCCTGCTCTCTCAGGACCAGAAGCTGGGGGAGAAAAAGGAAAGCATCATGCTGCTGGGTTACATGTATTCCTGCAATGTTACACCAAGCAACAGCTAAAAAGGGATTGGGTTCTGAATGCTAATGTTCAAATCTGAGGAAAACGTTCCATGCCGGGTCTAAAGGTTATCTGCTGCTTTGTTTAGCATATGAGAAGCTGAATCTCTCCAAAACAAATAAATAGTTAAATAGAGAAATGAACAGAAGGCTACTTGTTGGGAAGCAGTAAGCAAACCCAGAGATGCAAATTGTTGTTGCTTTCATCACAAGCTGGATAGCATGCAAAGTATTAGGGGAAGATTGAGCAAGCAGTTGTTTGTTCAGCTGTTAACCCCCTTTCTATTGCCAGAGGTTGCCTTGGAACATCACTGCTCTATGCAGCAGCCAAGAAGTTCCACTGGCCGCCTACTGAACTGAAAATGCTGTGAGGCAGAGATTATTCTTTCGACTCTGCTCCTCAGGTTTTGGCAAGGAAACTTTCTAAAACTGCAAAATAAGAAGCAGTGAAGACAAACATCTGAATATATCTGATGACTGAAGAGAATAATTGTTGCCTTCTTCCTTGCTTTCCCCCCACTGCTCTTCTGAGCCAATAAACCAGATCGGAGTTGAAGTACCACTGCATGTTCAAGAGAAGCAGTGAGTTCTGAAAGTCAGGGGTTTGTTACAGTCCATATCCAGCAGCAGTGGTCAGAAATCTGTGAAGGGTTTGAGAGCACTGGACCGTGCTCCACTAGTCTCAGTCCTCTGTTCCACTGAGTCCAACACAAACTCAGATAGAGCGTAAGATATTTCAGTAGTGCAAACATCAGAAAAACAAACACCCCAAGAGCATTTTCACACAATTCCACGAGAATTTACCTTGGTTTAAATTATTATTTTTTTTCCAAATGCAAGATATTCCCAAAGATTGATGATGGTTCACCAAAACTGTGGAATATCCTTAAAATACAAAGAAATGCACACTGATGTTTGCTGTCACATAGATATGTGCACAGCTCTAGGCACAGTCTCAGCAATTCTTCGCCTTGATGCTTTAGGATCATCCAAAACTGAGTGGCAATGAGTTAAATCTACAACTTGTTACCCAAGTTTTTGAAGTGAAATGACTTAGATTTGGGCAGCCCTCGGTGAGAGGTCCCTTCTGCGTCAGAACACCTGTGACATGGATTACCATGAGTGAAGGATTTTTAATTATTACTATAATCTCATAAAAAATCTCTGTGAGTCAGCTCACTGCACAAAGCTCTCCTGAAATTAATGCCCAAACACAATCTTTTTTTAATCAGTCCACCTGAGTGTGCATGTATGCTTCACAATAGGAGCAAGTATTCCTAGGACACCACATGCCTCCCTGGCACAGCCAGCTCAAGGAAGTGCACACCACAAACCACGTGGAAATATTTCCACTATATGGAACCTCTCCCTGGTTCTGATCCCACATCAAACAGATCATAAATACCCTAGGCCAAGCCAAACTTAAGACACTGAGCTGCTATTGCAATGTATTTCTACGGCCAAAGAAGTATTTCAGATTTGATCTCATTAAACACTCTCATATAAACTTACTGGAGCATGAACCTTTCCATGCCTCTTCTCTGCTACTGAAAATAAATACTATTACCCTGGTTTCTTTCCCACTGAGTTACATGGGGAACTGGAACATTGCTGCGGTTTCAGCAGCTTTGATCCTAATACACTGTGAGGTAAGTATTCAGACTGTTTTGAGTTCTGTCTTATCTTTAAAAAAAAGATACACAAATACATTTCCAATCCATAACATGCAATTCTCTGAGATTTGGAAGTTATTATCAATGAGAGCTGGATACAGCTTTCAGCCAAGTTCTGGAGTTTCAAAACCTCTGTACTTCTGCAGCACTCAGAGCTGGGCAGCTTTCAGTTGTTCCCACTAATACTCAAGTAACTGAGACAAGAATGGAGGAAGCATCCAGCGAACAGCTGACTACAGAGGCTTACTAGGATTTGCCAGCAATTCTTTGATCTGTAAATCCATCTGGAAACCAACTGAAAGCTGCATTTTTGACAGTGTCAGACAAAGAAACCTCCCTGCCTTGGGCAACTAAAAAGAAATACAGGGATTTTCTGTGTGATTTCCTGTTGCTACATTCCATGTGGATGGAAGATATTCCGATATTTTGAACAGCAGTGGGCTCACTGCAAACTGACAGCATTGGAATGGCCAATTCTCTGCCCTGCTCTGGCTCAAGTGTCCTACCGTGTTCTGTAGATAAAGGACCTCAGATCTCTTTTATTTCTTATCCTCCCATTCTTTTTATTCTAAATCATCTGGAAAAAAAAAGCCACTGATAACACACAGTAGCAGCTATGGGCTAGCACAGACACACAACATTTCCAGGGATGGAATTTCAGTGATTTACAATGTTGATCTGACACCAAATTCACAATGATTTGTCCAAAAGCTCCATCAATATTCTGATGCTATCCCCAAATAAGGCATTGTCATAACAGATTTCTCTCAGAGTCAGAAAGAAATATAGCAATTCCCATGTTCACATGATCTTTTTCAAAACTACGTGGTTTAAATTATATGACTTATTACATTTTAGCTCTAGGAATGGGCAGGACCCAATATCTTTTCTTGTTGTAAAGGAGAGCCATCTGCCAACCATGGTGCTACATTTTTACACTGAAATACCTTTTCTTTTTTCCCTGTAATTTGGTTGCTTACTTAATAAACTAAAAAATTACCGAAACACCTCCAAATAGCTCAAACAGAAGTGTTTTCCTCAGTGTTGAAATCTGAAACTCACATCTATTACAACATGCAGTTTTTCTTTGAATGTTAAAGAAAAAATAAAGGAAAAGAGCATGGCATTTAGAGATCTGAATTTTTTCAGGGCCAAAAGCACCTAATTGTCCAACACTACAGAAATCAATGGAGAACCAGCAATAAATAAATAAATAAATACATAGTTCCATGATAACATGCGTACAAAGCAGGATTTTTCTTCATCCCAACTGCTAGTCTCTGTGAGCACAGATCTTTAGAAAGTCTTTCTGTCAGTTTGCTGAAAGGAATTGCTTTGGTTTTGAATGTATAAAAAACATGTCATGTTGGTGGATGTTATTCTGATGGGCCAGCTGTGCATTCCCTGCCCTTCCAGCCATGCAGGTGGGTTGCCTGGCTGACTTTGTGCTAAACTGAAGGCTCAGTACGCACCTCGTCTTTGTGTTCATTTTTCTAATATTGCTTTCACCACCCTGAAAGTGGCAAAAATAATATCGCCCAAGACGAGAAGAACAAGATGAGAAGGAAATGCAGTTTAATCTACAAGACAGACATCATGCAAGTAAGGGAAAATTCATTTTCACACTGAGCACCTTATTTCATTTCCATTTGAAACCACACTGGAGATACAGACACTTTAAACTGTGTGATTCAATCTTTTCTTCTTTTTTTTAAGGAAAAAAATGTTGTATTGACCCAACTGGGAGCCCATACAGCATTGATATGAACCCAAATCCATGATGCATTAGCAAGCAAAAGGTCATGATGTCACCACAAATGCTACAACGTCACTGTTTCCAAATCACTGAAGCAGAAAAACAGAGTTATAGGAACCAGAAGGGACAAAATAGTATTTTTTTTTCCATATTTTTCTTTTGAAGAATAACAAGCTATCCAATTTGCAATCATAATGCTTGTTTCCTATGTTGCTTATAAGTATCACGTAAGAATTGCATAAAGTGGAATGATTACAGCCATTAAAATAATTTATTTGGCTGAAATAATTCTGTGCATTTGTTTTTCATTTTTGATGTAGTCCATATCAGCAGTGCGCTATTTCTATTCACTCATACCGCTGGGATTCAATTTCTTGCTGCTATCTTTGTAATCCTGGTACATTTGTTACATGGCAAAGGGGGTGGGTGGAGGAGAGGAACAAATGATGGGTGAAGCTGCAGCACATAGCACAAGGATACAATCCCTTCCTGGAAAGAGGATTTTGTGGCGAACCATTTCTCCCATAATGCATCCCACAGACCATATATCCACTAGGACAGCAGAGACAGGAGGTGGAGAAGAAGGAAAAAAAGCAAAGTTAACTATGACATTTCACTCCTAAAGCAGGGGACAAAGAGCAGGGTGAGCAGAGCAATACCAATCATTTTGTCTTCAGTTTTTTCTTTCCCCACATCTCATAGAAGCTCAAATAAACACGTAAGTACAAGCTGTGTCAGTTAGCTCAGTGGTAGTGAGCAACAATGGTGCAAGAAAATCAAAAGCAATACTGTTGGAAAAAGGCTCACTATTAGCCAGTAACAACTGCACCAAATCATGGCGTATGCTGAGTTTATGGTGAAAAAAACTCAATTTGTTTTGAAATGAAAAAGCAAAGCCAACAGCCCAGGCAGTGATTGTCCGAGCAAAGCCCATGTGCAGCTGCATAGTCTGTGGACTCCGTCCTGTGGCAGTGCACAGGAGGTTAGGAGGTTCCCAATGGAACTACTCCTGTAAGCAAAGGCCATGTGGATAAGTACCACACTTAGGGGCTATCTACAACTGCTGCTCGAAGATCTGAACCCACATCCTATCCATATCAGAATGCGCCTGTCAGTGTCTACATACCATCTGGAAAGAAACAGAGCATAAGGCTGGTCTGCAACCTTCCTTTACTCCATTGGTACTCAAAATAAATGCTAACATAAATCATTGTTCTGTGGGACAAGCACCCACAAGACTGTTTCTTATCCTCCTGATCCTACATTCAGGCTTTAGGTGTAATGAGCGCAGTCACATTATATGCTTGAATTGAGCGGTTTTTTTTCTCCCCTTCAGGTCTTGTAAGAAAAAAAAAGTCAACTACAGAATGACACAGTGTGCTCAGAAAGAAAAGATCCAGATTCAGCATTAGGGGGAAAAGCTGCCTTAAAAACTGTTTTGCATTCTCACTTTGTAGCTTTTTTTTTTTTTATCTCCACAGCCACTTTTTCTTATTTTTCTTCTCCCTTTTTAACCTTCAAAAGTAGTCCAAAACAAACCAAGAAAACAAACAACTCATCTCTTGGTCAAACAAAATAAAGGTGAAATGTTCCATCTGGGACAAGGAGGGTACAGGGTATGGGGCACAGGACAGCAGGAGCATGCCTGAGGCTGCAGCGGTTTTCTTCACAGTGATGGCTTTGGGAGCTTCCCTGGGAAGCGCAGCAAACCAGTGTTAATGCTACATCTTTAGCCAACCCAGTGCAGAAAGAAAATGAAAGCAGTGAAGAGTCCTTATACAGGCAATGGGCATAGAAAGGGGAAAATAGGAGGGGAGCTTCAGTAATGTGGCAGCACAGGAGCAGGGAGCAGAGAGCAGCCCTTCTGTTCCTTCCCTGGGAGACATGGCAACAACCCTTGGAACTTTCCCAGCTGTACACTTCATCTCAAAAGCGTCCCTAAGATTTTCTGATTGTCATTTTGAGAACTGAGTGCATTCTCTGTCCTCTCAGGGATGATTACAACAACAAAGATTTATTTACTACATTTTGAAAGAAAAAACAAGTTGGTACTTGGCGTAAGGAGCTGTAAAGCATGCCGAGCCCAGGTCAAGTTCAATAGTGACACTCATCAAAGTCCTTCAAGAAACATTGCTCTTATATAAAGTATAAATATTTTTCTGTACTGTTAGAATCTACTCAGTAACTGTCTTCTTTCTTGATTTTCACATCAAAATCTGCACTGTGAACTCACAATCATCACAAATAATTAATGCAAAGACCTCTGTCTCTGATAAGTCTCTTTGTCAAACAGAGGAGTGGCAGCTTCTGAGGACAAAACCTGAGACCAAGCACTTTTCTCCATTGCATGCTTTATTCCTTGCTTCCCTGCTCAGTCTATCTGGCACTCTGAGTTTAGGTGTAAAATAAGAATAATGTTTAAAGTTTCCCCTTCATTCCTTGCAAAATGTGCATTGTCCATGCTTGTTCCTCCATAGCATGTGCACCCTCCTTGCTCTTCCCAACGTTTCCAGGGACCAAGAGTTCCCTAATTCCCTCTTGGATTCTTCAGAGCAAAACACAATTCACATCTGGATAGAAACTACATCTGGATGCAAGTATAGATGAATGATTTATTTTTCTTTTAAGCTTCAATTTTTTTTTTCTCTTCTCTCCAACTCTACTTTCCATTAAGAAGAGACTCAAACTACAGAATTTACACCTAGATCTCAGCCACATTAATTCAGTCAACAAAACCTGCAACTTCAGTTAAACCTATCATAAAGATAGAAATTGGTTTTGAAATTCAGATCTACTCCCAGGTTTGGAGAAATCAGAGGGATCAGGATTGCCTACTTCAGCTTCTTCCTTCCTCAAACAATCCAGAGACCCAGCCCCAAATCCCTTGTTGCTTAGTACCAGAAGTTTGTACCTTCATAGTCACAGAAGCAAAACACCTGGTGCTTGGAAAGGCCTCTTTGTGTTTAATTAGCTCAACAATAACTATGGGAACAGTTTCCCATTATTCTGCAATCCCACACTGATAACTCCATCCATTATTACATCGCAAAAACAGTAGATTCCTGCAGCACCCAAGAACGAGAACCTCCTCCCCATCACCTGCCTTTTATATTCATGATGTCTTTTCCTGATACATTTTCTGTTTCTCCTCCTGGTGCCCCTACAGCCACAGATCCACCTCACACCTGTGTGCTCCGACATGCAGCCCTACCGTTCTCCTTGTAGCCCATTCCCAGGATGACCTCCGGTGCTCTGTAGTACCGTGTCACCACGTACGGAGTCATCATGAAGCTGGTGCCCGCGGTCCTGGCCAGCCCGAAATCCAAAATCTTCAGTGTGCAGTCAGATTTTACCACAATGTTGCTTGGTTTTAAATCCTGCAGAAGATTGTGAAAGAGTGAAAAGAGTGCATAAAGCCATAGCCACAGCAGGGATTGACACTGATTTTTTAGGCCACCCTTAAAATACTCCTGCACTCATTCGTGGTTTCTATCAGAAATCACTCGCAAGCATGTGGCAAAAACTTCGTGACTGTTTCTCTGCAATATCTTGCAAAAAGTGTTGTCCATTGGGTGTACCCTGAGGCTGTACTCACTTAGTGGGAGCTTACTGGTGTGAAATAACTTCATTGGGCTGCTTGAGAAGTTCAGATGAGTATTAAAGTATTATTTTGTGGGGTTTTTTTTAATGCTGTCAGTCTCACAGAGATATTCCATCTGTCTTACGTGGAAATTGTTTTGCTTCATTTGTTTTAATAAGAATTCAACTCATCCTTTCTCAGAAATTATCTTGAAACCATATCCACATCTTCCTACGTACATACAACATAGCAAGAAATAAAACCTTTGCTTACTGTAAGGCAACATTCCTCTTGTGAACCATTTTAGTAGCCCTATGCTCTTCCATTCATAAGGAAAGGGACATACTTATTTTTTTTCAGCTGGAAATACAAAATTAGTACAAGACCATTGTAATTAAGAATAGAGATGTTTTTAATCCATTTAGCACTGCCTCATATGCTCCCAGTCACACAAACTGATCTTCTGTTGTTAAGGATCACAGTGCTACCTCCCACACTCACAGCCATATTTTAAGGAGCAATAACATTTCTGTAGACATTTCAGAGATCATAACCCCTTTGGTGATTTCCAGTGCATATTGGTGATTATTATCATTATTTTTAATAAGCACATTACCTAAGGACAGTTCTAAAACAGACATGAAGCAACTGTGAATGGAATGGGCTGTAATTGGTAAATGCACAGTAATTTTACTGGAGGTTAGGGCTTAGACCCACAGCACACAAGAAACTCAACAGGTTTCCAAAGTCTCCACAGGGATGGCATTTGCCATCCTGAGTTCCAAACTGGAGTTTCCTTACCCTGTGAATAATTCCTGCAGAGTGCAGGTGCTTGATGCCGCAGAGCATTTGGTACAGCAGGTAGGACATTCGCTCATGGTCTAGCTCCATCTGAATCACCTGGCACAGGTTGGCATCCATCAGCTCCATCACCAGGTAACTGAATGGAACAGCAAAGCCAGGAAGGTTATCAACTGTGTTGAGAAGAACCACAGCATCGCCTCCAGTAACTAACAACGTCAGAAAAGTCACAAGGGTCCCATGCCATGGCCGCGTGGCCTTCAGTAATGGCTCCCACAGCACATGCAGAAACCCAAGTGCAGTCTGAGCAGATCCAACATGCATCCACACATGAAATGGCTCCAGACTCCTCCTACGACTTCATGGCTTAACTCAGTAATTGGTCCTGAGCTTCTAGTAAACAAACTTTATTGACAACCTCAGCAAAACCTGAACCCAATCCCCTTCAGAAGGAAATTAATAGATTCAACACATTGGCACATTTCTTAGCAGGCATCTCAGAAATACAGCTTATGTGATCACAAATTGCTCAACTTCTGTGCACCACTTAATTACATCCTCATTGCAACATGACAGCAAACTTTGGGGAGAATATCAGCTTTCTGTTTCTATGTGAAATGCACGCCTCATCTTCTCTCAGCACTGGTAACCTCCTGTGCTCTGCGTATGTCTGCAGGAACAATACGATGTAGAACATTCATATACTAATACTAAAACCATCCTTGCCCAACTCTGACAACTATTTGTCTCTTATCACTACTGAATATCCGAGTACAGAATAGGAATACATTTCCATACCATGCATACAAGATACTGGTAAGACTGAAAGCTAGAAGAAATAGAGCTACACAGTACTGTTTGTAGTTCCATTTGGTGCAGCTTCATACTCTGCACAGCAGTGCTTTTGCAACTGGACAATGCCCAGCAGAGATGCAGTTGTCCTCTGCACTGAGTATGAGTTACCCAGGCAAGCAATTAAAGGCAGTCAGAGGTTATTATAATGCAAACATGAAGGATGTTCAACATCCATCACTCTCAAAGTCAATTATTTCGGAATAAATTGCTGCACACTTAGAGAACTTCAGAAGCCCAGTATTGGCACCTCATAGATGCTTTGAACACAGGAATGCAGATAGCTGTCTGATCACAGTGCAGACTACTCATGGACATTTTTCAGAGAGGCTCATAACCTGCTGAGTTATTACATTCATGGTACACTAAAACACTGCATTTCAAAAGCTTTGGTTTAATTATTTCCCATGTTACTTACACATCCTGGAACTCCTCCAGAGATTTCTGTGGCGTGAAGACATTTAATAAACTGATAATCTGAAAGACAGAGCAAAGCAAAAGGAGGAATAGAAGTGATAAAGGTAAAGCAGTCAAACTCATTTTGAAGCACGTATTAAAAGATAAACTCTATTTTTCACTGCTCGATTAATACCAACACTTCTCACTTTATGGATCAGTAAGAAGTCAGTAGTATTCAAAATAAAATGCCTCAGATCTCCAAGCTGTCTTCAAGGTGCAATTGCATTTGTTTCTAAGAGAAGGACTAGTGACGACGGATGACTAGCCACATGCTCAGGGTGAAGGAGTCCTCTGAATGTTGAGAGCTCAATTCAAAAACTGACTGAGGATCTATCCACAATAACTGTCCTCATGCTGCAGCCTGAAATTTCTTAAATGTGAGGAATTGAAAAAATGTGACCTGAGGAATCCAAATTCCCTGTGTTTTTCCTTTTGTGTGGGCAACAAAGGCAGAAGACAGAAACACAGCCACCAAGAGGACCGTATTTTACCTCTCACTTCCTGTCTGCTCTACTCTCTGGGTTTGTCTTTCCCTGTCTTTCCAATCTTCCCCTTATGCACACTTCTTAAAACAGATGGGCTAGAACTCTGACCTAGCCAATGCTGTGTTGTCAGCAGCCTTTATGCAGCATTTCTTTTCAATTATATCTTTCACATGAACACTGTTTCCTTGCAACTCTTCTTTCTCCTCCAGGATATTGAAATCACAAAGTGAGAATGCAATATCACCCTGCTTACAGGAAGGACCAAAGTCTTTCCAAAGGCCTCTAGGTTGGTTTGAGTGAGGGCAACTTCAACCCATGTTGCCAAGGAAGAGGCAGGACACCCTATATGGACACACTGAGAGCAGAGGGATAAGTCAATGCCTAGAGATGGGGAAGCGAGTGCTAAAGTGACAAGTGAAGTCCTGATCAAGGTTTGATACCTGAGCATGAGTACCCCAACTCAAGAGACACCTCTTTGAGTTTCATACTCAGTGACAAGTGGTTCGAGCCAGAATGCCAACCAACATTTCCCCATTTCCAGAGAAACAGGAAGAAGAAAAGTAGAGAAAAACAGTAGAGAAAAACGTGCTGCGTTCTCTCTCTTTCCATCATCCCTACTCTCCTGTCAGGGCTCCCATTTGGTACAGTCTTCACAGATGTACACGAAAGAAAATCACTTACCTATGTGGCCACGCATCATCAGAGAAAAAGCAGCCCTTGATCAGTTCACTTTTCATTTCTCTCTTCCTCTCTTTTTAAATTTTAAATTAAAATTAATTTTAAATTAAAAAACACCCCCAAAAGAAGAGTTTTCTTCTGAACAAACCAAAACACCAGTCTGAGTCCCTGCATAAAACTTACATTTTTGTGATTCACACACTTCATGAGGACCAGCTCTCTGTAAGCACGCTTGGCGTGGGTTTGGTTCTGGAATGGTCTGCTGAGCTTCTTAATGGCCACGTTTCTATCAAGGATGGCATCATATGCAGCACTGCAATCATGACAAATACAGGGGTTATACATCTTAAAGGAGATCTTTCATTTCCTATGGAAAATTCCTGAACCTGAAGTCTTCTATTTTTCCTTTACTTGAAGAAAATGCCGGGACAAGGAGAGATTGTCTAGTGAGAGGAAAGAAGCCAATGAAAGGAACCACATCAGCAGGGAAGATCATGTACCCCTACTTCTGACATCCAGTTTCTTAGGAGTCTAACCTTTATTTTTAAGGGGTAGAAATAAAAGATTAATTAAATCTAAGTAAAAGTACAGCGAGAACTGGAGGAGACAGCAAAGCAGCTCAGTATAGTGGGTACAGCAGAAAGGCTTCTGCAACTCCTATCGTGATTAAGGACATTTTCACCAAGTGTCTCAATGAACCATCCTCCACTTTTATTTAGAATTCATTTAGTCTTTTCCTTATCACATTTTCTAATGGAATCATATTATTTAATCATTCCCTTAGACCATATCATCCAGTTCCAATTACATGCCTGGAAACAGAACTATTTCTCAAAATTTCTTTCTCGTTTCCCTTTCATAAAGAAAATAAATTGTTATGTATGCTTAATTAAAAAAATTGAGTACATGAAGAAATTCAGCTTGGGTTTGCAAAGTGGCCTCTTAAAAATGGGCTTTTCAAGTTCTCCTTTTAAGTTTTAAAATATTTTGCACAACTTTCACGTATTTTGATTATTTTTACCTCTTGTAAGTTTGAACTACTTATTTTGGTTGCCCAAATATAATATCACAAATTCCAGCTTCTGCATTTTATAAATGCAAGTTAGAAATATTCTCAGACTAAAACAGTCCTCAGATCCCATTCCTGATTATTCCTTTTCCCAAGAATGTGGAAAAGTTTACTAAATGTTTTTGCTGCAGCAAGAAAAGCAGCAGTGTATTCACCACAAGGTAACTCCAACAAATCACTTCTTGTTGTTCAAACAACAACAACCTGAAGCACCAGAGCAACTCTTCAAAATCACGTTTTTTCCTCTTAATCCTTGTGTATTGTAGGTATTTACTCACATTATCCTACTGACTGTGTACAAAGCAGAAAGCACAGAAGTATCAGAAGCTGAGTTACAAAGCCAACAAAAATTTACAAGTGCACCAAAGAGTTGGCAATGTCTACCTTGAAATGTCTTCTCCACTCTGTGATTCCCAGTGGTACTCCTACATCAGAACACACCAAATATATACCCAAAAAGGAACAATTGATTAACAGAGATAGTGAGAAATGTGAGACATTATGGTGGATTTGTGGCTTTCATTCTCTTCTAGGTTCATCACAATGGGACATCATAAAAGCATATCATAAAAATATCTTTATTCTATTCATAAAGTATTACATTTTATGGAAGCAAGAAGTCAGAGGAGTTTAAAAACAATATCTTTCAACAACTAACTGTTCCACATCCATCATTTAAGGACATTTATTGAAAATATATCTCAGCGGACAAATGTCTGAGCTAATTCACACTGCTTAATCACCCAGCATCTTTAAAAAAGACGATCGCAGAACCAGAGAATCACTCGAGTTGGAAGGGACACTTAAAGGTCATCTAACACAACTCCTCTGCAGTAAACACGAACATCTGCAGTTAGATCGGGTTGCTCAGAGCCCCATCCAGCCTGACCTTGAGTGTCTCCAAGGACAGGGCATCCGTCATTTCTCTGATCAACTGTGCCAGTGCTTCACCATCCTTTGTGTAAAAAACATCTTCCTTGCATCCAATCTGCAGTTTCTGTTCTGTTTGTTCACTTTTTCTGAGTTTTTCTCTCTCTCGGTCAAGGCAGGAGATACAAAAGCATTGATTTAAAATCTGCAACACCTTTGTAAGCTCTCGGGAATAATTCCCAGTCCACCATGTAATGCAACAGCTTCTTCCTCAACTACGGAAGAAGAAAAAACAACCCCAATAATCCTTTGTACAGTGGTATTTACTTTGAGATACTGGGATCTCAACTGCAGTTCTCCCCTTGCCTTCCATCAAATGGAAAGTGTCCAACTACCTCAAGACATAAATACGGGAATTCGTTGCACTGAGTCAATTAATAGCACTGATGCCTTTTCCTGTGCACCGGAGAGAAGCTTTTGTTCACCAACAGCTAGTACTGCATCTTAGCACAATGAAATCACAGGTCCCACATGTGGGTCTTCTCTCTGGTGCTTGTAGAGGAACTCCTTCCTTTGAAATACGAAGGTTAGCACCAATCACCTACCAGCCTTCCTAAGAAAATCTTCCATCATGGGCATAAGTGTGGTTATCTGAACAGGTGGCTTAGGGGAGCAGGAGTAAGAGAGAGAGTAATGAGTACCTGAGAACTACTCTGAGAAAGATGACTGTGAAAAGCAAGGCCAAGATCTCCAATAAGGGGCAGGACACACATCACAAAATCTCTATGAACTGTATTAAAACACTCTGCTCACCTACAGAATTATTTGTGAATTTATAGAGCTGGACCATAATTCAACCCTGGGTCTTGCTATAAAATGTTATTTCATAATAAGCCTAAAAAATTTTTTCCAAGTTTACCATCATATCTCTGGCAGCTATGCAGAAAGAAAACACAATAAATAAACTCTTCCCCAACAATTGTTTATGACAATTTTTTTAAAGTAAAAGAGAGTGTTAAAACTGTCTTTTAAATAATGTGAAACAAAACAATTTAGCAGAGAAAAATTTTAGCCAGATGTGAAATAAATTTATCAAGACTAATATCAGCTACTTAATGAGTCTTTGCTGGTTCCATTGAAAATAAAAAAAAGAAAAAAAGCAAATCAAACTCATTTTAGGCTCATGAATTTGTACAGATAACAATAATTTGGATCACTGTTTACCAGTGATTTTGTGTGAGAGTTCAGGCATTTGAAGGAGCAAGCAATCACTTGTCTACATACATTAAAAAGAAAATAATACTCTAGGTTAATGTCCAAGATGCTTTTTGAACAGATACTTATCAACACTTCAAAATTGTTCTTCCCCTGAAGTAGTAACACTTTTAATCACTAATATTTATGACTCCTATTTTAGTCTCCCCCAGAATGAACTGCCAGTTAAGAGAGAACTACCAGCGTGTACTGAGACATGCTGTTGAAACTTTTCTGAAAATCTCTTCCTACTATGAAAAGAGCGTTCTGACTCACAAAACACTGCAAACTGGCAATATTACATCATCACTCCCTTCAGGGCCAGGTTGATTCTAGGCATATCTAGATACATTGTTCACTTAATTTCTCCTCTAGCACATATTCTTTCTTCTAGGAAAATCGCATATCTGTGTTGTAGTGAGGCCTCATCTGGAGTACTGTGTCCATATCTGGTGTCCTCAGTACGGGAGAGACATGGGCCTGTTAGAGAGTGTCTAGAGGAGGGCAACAAAAATGATCCAAGGGATGGAACACCTCTCCTACAAGGACAGTCTGAGAGAGCTGAGGCTGTTCAGCCTGGAGAAAGCTCTGGGTAGACCTGATAGTTGCCTTTCAATATCTAAATGGGGACTATAAGAAAACAGAGTCTGTTGTGAAAGAATAAGGGATAGTGGTTTCAAACTAAAAGGGAGAATTTTACATTGGATGTAAGGAAGAAGTTTTTTACGTTAAGTGTGGTGAAGTACTGGCACAGTTGTCCAGAGCGGTGGTGGAAGCCTCATACCTGACAACATTCAAGGTCAGGGTGAACTGGGCTCTGAGCAACCTGATCAAGCCATAGGCATCCCTGTTTATTGCAGGGGAGTTGGACTAGATGGCCTCTAAGGGTCCCCTCCAACTCAAACAATTCTATAATACTGAGATTCGGTTTACTGCTTCTAGGATATTATTAGGCTGCTTGTGATTTGAAGAGCTACCAGATCTCTTAAACATTCTCAAAACATCCTTTCTGCTCAAAAGCATTTTTCCAAGACACACAAACTTTTCACACAACCAAGGAAGCATAAACCATGTTCCAGATGATACTGCACTACACTGTATTCCAACAATCTACAGTACAAAAGCCTATTTTCACTCTTCACTAAAATGCAAAAATAAAACATTCTGAATCTCAACTGAAAGACATGATCTGGTTCACCTTGCCCAGATAACACTGTCTTGTGATAATAGAAACACCTATAAGCACCCATGTGGTCCTAGCCAGACCAAGTTTCTTCACAAGCAACCACTATGTTCTTAATTGCTTGCATCCTCAAGTGTGTAAGTGGTGTCTGTTGGAAAACCGAGCATTCTCCTTGATTCCACCATAAATTCAAGAACCCTCGTAGTTCCTTCAAATTGTTTTTGAAATATTCCAGTACAGCATAACTTTTCTACAAATCAGAGGCAGTATGAAAAATATCACAGACAGTATCAAAATGGTTAACTGAAAGCCACTGCATATATTCTACATGTAACTTGCATTCAGACAAACAGCATTCATTCAAATGAAAATACATGAAATATACATGAAAATACACTGACTCCAACGTCAGTCTATTTCTGATGATTTTATGCAACATGAGAATACTTCTCCTTTGTCTAAATGTCCATATCCACAGGCACAAAGTGATCTGTCTCTTGCTCTCCCTTAAAATAAGGCAGTTGCCACCTCTCCTTCCTTACAAGACTGCAGAGAGGTATCAGTTCCCTGTTCTCTCAGTCACTAAGACAAGACATAATTAAAACCAGGAAAACATACTCAACTCATTTTATCTTTTTTTTTGTTTTTTTGTTTCTACTGCAGACCTAAAACTCATGGCCAAAAGTCAAAGTACGTTGACAGTGCTTAGTGCAATAAACTATAAACTTTGCTTCATTCAAGATCTGATTGTCATCACATCTACAATACCACAACAGTTTTCCAAAAGCACACCACTCTTCCTCACAGACATCTGGGAGATTTACGGTAAGCAGTCTGTACTCTCATCAATACTAGGAATATCTCTGCTCAGAATCTAGGCTGTTTTCTTTTCTCCTTCTAGCAAAAACCATTTTGTGAACACGGCTAACACAAATCCCAGTGAAAGTTCCCACACCAATTTCACAAGATACCAAGCACAGTATGTCCAAAGCCACACTTGCTCACCAAGCTTTTAGTTATTTCACATGGGCACAATGACATTTTTAACAAACACATCACACAGCTTGCTCTTTTTCACCGATCTTTAGTAAATTATCAGCTCCTGAAGAACTCTATACCTTTACTGTAATGTTTCCACTACAGGAAAATGATTTTGTCCTTGATGTAAATTTCAGGATAATGAATTAAGACCAAGTCCCTGCTTCTTTTATAGTCACATTCCCTGCTTCCTATGCCTACTTCTGTTCCATAAGAGGCATTACTGTTCCTGCAAACTCCCCTGCTGCAATCTACCTATAGAATCATGTAAGACAAGCTGGAGGCACTGGGGATCTCACCTCCAGGTTAGTGAAAGCAATGCTGCTGCTAGCAGACGGAATCTGGTCCTGAAGTGAGTGCTGAGGCAGTCCCTGACACAGAAGATGAATGTGTATTGTGTACCTAATCGGTACTGAAGGGTCTGATACCAAATTATTGACAAACTACTACAAGAAAGGTTCCTGTTTCTGAGGATGTGGGCTCTGCCATTCTGTGATCAAGTGCCAGACAAGGCAGAAAACCATTCTCAGCAATCAACTCTCCCAGCGCTAGCAAAACTTCTTATGAGCTTTGAAGATTTGGACAAGTCCAGAAGCTGGACACCTGCTGCCACTGCCGGCAGCAGCTTTGTCCTGAATGTGGAGCTGGCACTTAGCAGTAATAACCTACCTTTTTCACTTGATAAAAAACACCTCCTGACATACACTAAAGCAGTCTCTAACAGCTGGATAAGTTCTCATTGCCCCCAGCAAGCCGGCAGTTCCCACCAAATTCTTGCTTTACCATTGGTTCTTAATATGCAGCTCTCAGCTTGTTCGTCTCTTTCTGGTAAATTATGACTCACAACAGGTAGACTGCAACATGGCACATGCTAAACAGCAATGATCATCTGCCCTATCAGTCACATAACACTTCTTCATCTGTCCCATGAAACTGTACGGACTTTTGTGGCCTCAAAGTATTGCTCACCCATTTAGGGAAATTGGCAGTACTTTCCACATCAGCTTTCTTGTTTTCTCATTTGACTTTGTGTCCTTAGGCATTCCTAACATCTCCTGTCAACTATCAGTATAAAAGACAAATTCACATTATGTTACAGATCTTACTTAGCTTAACTGCCTTTTTTTTTTTTTTTTAAGAAAAAGACTTCATTTTTATTTTATTTTTGCTGCTTTTAGTTGACTCATTTTAAGCTATATTTAGCCCTTTTCTGTTTGAGAACTTATTAGCAGCTACCTTGCTGCAAAAGTTTTCCAATGCAAATGCTACAGAATGCTCTGGACATGACCAGTTCTTACACAGTGTTCTCTGATTTTTACTGCATGAATACTGAAATTACAGGGTTTAGCCAGGATGTAATTTGCACTGCCTCTGGAAATAGCGTCACAGTTGTCAAGTGCAGTCAGGTTCTTTCTCTTTCTCCCTTGCTAGTTGCGTTTTGTTATGTGGAGAAACAAACCCCATGCTAACATCCTCACCAGCAGCAGAATTTATCAGGCTTCTTTTGCCTCAGGATGTTTGTTGCCCAATGCTCATTTTTGCAATTCTAGACAATGTCTGTGACCAGCAAACTGTGAAGAAATGCAAAAGGCAAATCCTACTGAAAAGCAATGAGAAAGTGCTGATACTCACCAAACTATTCCCTGAGCCCCAGAGCCAATTGGTTTCAAGTTCTGGTAGCGCTTGAGAACAGTGAAGGTCGAGTCACCCACTTCCACGCTGTAGAACTGGTTGTCAACTTTGCTTTTGCTCATGTTGTAATGCTTGGCAATGTATGACACATCCACTTGTTTCCCAAATCCCTGTTGTGCAGAAGGGAAGGGGGTTGGGAAGGAAGACAGAAACCCAAGCTGTAAAACATCAGAATATTGAAGAAACACAGTCAGTTTCATTTCAAAATATGAATTCTTGTCATTTTAGACTACAGTGTTCAATAGCTGAGGAGAGTTTACCAGTTCTGTATTTTTGGGAACCAAAAGTGCTGTTTCTGTGATTCTAGCATTCTAGTGTTAGTCCCCAGAAAACAAATTATTTTCATGAAAAAAAATAATACAAGTTACTACAAACCTGTTGTGCTTGCATAGAAGATAGCACTACAGAGCTGTAACCTTGCCCATATACCTAGGCATTACCAGACATAAAGTTCCATTATGGCCATTTGAGGTCTGCTGGTATCCTTTGTTCACGAAAGAATACAGAGTAAAATACATACTGACTACGAGATAAAACTTGTGACTTCATGTCTGTAACTGAGGATTCCATCCTATGCCACGCTGAGCACGGGACACAGAAGTTCAGCATGCCACAGAGCTGTCCTGGAGCAGTGGATGATTCACCCAGGGAATCAACGTTCCCCAGATGCACTCTGAAGAGGAGAAATAGAGCCCAAATGTACATCTGCTGCCGCACTTGCATCTCTCTTCCCCTGCATTCATTTCCAGTGCTCACAAACGCAACGTTTGAATTTTCCTAATTTCTCTGATATAAACTGTTTTTTCAGTAAATCCGAATAATCAACAATGCTATGTGACTGAACAATAATACTAAGACGAATTTTGATGGGGAAAGGGAAAACAAAGTTTCCTTGAAGGATACGATTTTTTCATTTAAAAAATACGCAACTGCAATGTTCCATAAAACTGGCATTAAAAATAGAGAACTGATCCTGCCAATAACTGGGGTTCTCTGGTTTGCCTTGGGATGAATGAATGCCCTTTTTCTGTCGGTTATCCTGCCAGAGTGCCCGTGGTCACTGACAGGGTGGTTAATCCCAGCTGCCTCATTCGGAGGCTTTGAAGTGTCCTAGTTGCAGCCATGCATTCAAACAGAAAATCTCATTTCAGAAGAACAATTAGAAACACTGCACTTATTCATGAATCAGACAAAGGGCAGGGAATCCCCCCTCTCCCCAAATGATGAAAGAAAGAAACATACCCATACTGACACAAGTGCTAAATCCAAGGTTAAATAGTGGAATAACTCTGAAAAAGGTATGGATTTTTCCCATCTAAAGAAAGAAAATTAGCATCTGATTTGCACTGTGCAGCCTTATTCTCAAAGCTCCTACTGCTATGAGCAGACAGATGAATAAATCCAGCTTGCTCAGCTACTCCTACCAGACCTGGAACTAAGCAGCTTTATTTGAATAATGTGCTCCTGATAGACAGGAAATAATTCCAGTTCCCTCTGGCTACACTAACACATTTGCATCATGTTTTATCCTGATGTCATTATCAGAACAATACAGACTATATTCAGCATTAACATCCGTTACTGTAAAACCAATGTTAGGGAAGTGTCAGCATAATCACTGCACTGCTTAGAGAGCCCAAATCACAGCCAGCTCCTCTGGAAGAGTCAGGGAAAGTACCTTGCTCAGGCCTGAGGAACCATTGCCTGTCGGCATCACTGGTACTGACCTCCCCACCCATAATGTATGTGGTGCAGATGTAAATGGGATAAGTTATTTTTGTCACTTTGAGTTCAGAATCCTAAATACATCAACATCACTTCTTTTCAAATCAGGCAGAGCCTGTGAATGACTGGACTTAGGAACCTCACAATGGTACAGATTGTTTTCTGAAGTGCTGCAGCTCCAGCAGGCAGGTATTTGTAATCCAAGAAAGTCTTAATTAATTGAACAATTATTGTTTGCAGTTCTTCAGTCATTCCAAAAGTAACTGAAGAAACGTCAACCAACAGGAGCCTGTAGGGTCTGATCAGAAAACAATGGTCTCAACAAGCAGCTTTCCCCTGAGTAACAAAGACTTTTAGAATGATAGAATCAAAGAACCATTGAAGTTGGAAAAGACCTCTAAGACCATCTAGTATGAGCATTAACTCATCACCACTACTAACCCATGTTCACTAACCCATGTCCCACAGTTCCACATCTTGAACACCTCCAGGGATGGTGATTCCACCACCTCCCTGGGCAGCCTTTGCCACTGCATCACCACTCTGAGAAGAAATGTTTACTAATTCACAGATTCATAGAACAATTAAGGTTGGAAAAGACCTCTAAGATTACCTAGATTAACCATCAACCCATCAGCACAATATTCACTTTCCTACAACAACCCTTCTATTGTTCACATGCTACCAGAAAAGGTAAAGACAGCTTCATTATTTATGGAAGCTTATGAAAAGTAACACTCTTTTGAAGTCTACTTAACATGTGAGCATTGAGCTGCTTTGATAGAAAAGACACACAGAATTACTCTCAAATATAAGGCACGCTGATGTAGCTAGAAGTTGATTATAAGCAAAATGCCTCCTGCAAGTGACGTGTACTTTGGCTGCTGGGGACAAGCCAACCAGGCTTCCGATCAGCTACCTATCTGCCTCCTCTCTTTAAAGCTACACTGGTAATAAAATGCAGAAAAATACTCTGCTGGTTTTCATCAGAAAATCAGCAAAATTAAAGCACAATGGGCCTACTGCTTAAGCCCAAAGTAATACTCTCATAAGAACTATGGAACAAATGATGTAATTTTCCTTGTCCTGATCAATATTTAAATCAAATCTCTAAAGCAATGAATTAACAGTGTTATTAATCACATTTGATCAGATCTCCATATCAAAGTGACAAATAAGCAAATCACAAACAATTTCCAAATCAACTCAACAGTCACTTCTGAAACAAGGACAAAGAAACGATCTCTTAAAATTCAGCTAAAATGGCTTTACCCTAAACAAGGAAATACATGCTCTCAATGGAGCATGTACACACCCAGAAGATAACTTTCTTTCATATTTGGTAGATACCACCACCTCAAGAACACAGAAATCTTCATCAAGAAGAAACTAGAAGCTCTTCATTCACTATTAACTGGAGAAAAGAATGGTGCTCACACTTATGTTGACTTGGGAAGTTGCACTGAAGGTCTATAGGTCTTGCTAAGATCTTCTAGAATTTCACTACAGTTCATAAATTTTCAAGTGAGCTCCAAATGAACCTGGCAAGTTATGCTATTGGGACTCCAACACAGCAGTAAACATTGCAAGAACAAAAATATGTAGTTACACACTAAATGTTTGTGCTAGGTGAAAGATAACTGCTGGAACACAAACAATGCATTTGAGTGTTATTATTTGATGGCTTCTATAAATATTTGGACAACAGAATCAAAGTTTCAACACTAACTAGAACTTAATCTTCCATGTACAGGAATTTTTATTGGCCATAACACATTCAAAACTTACAACACATAGCAAATGTCATTCTCCTTCTTCTGTACTGGGAAAGTTCAGATTAAAAGAAGAAGTTAAGCTTTCGGAACTGAACATACATCTATCCAAGCTGGGTTGGCAGCCATAGCTGCACAGTTATTTGCCCAATATCCCAATGGCTTGGGAAGAAAGGAAATTAACTGCCAAGCCTCAGGGGATGGAGATAAAGGGAAATGCTAGTCCTAACATTACTATATGCCTTGGGAACATGTTATTTGTTTTCAAAGAACAGCTATTGAAAACCTCAGCAAAACTCCATTTATTGCCTTGCTCATAGTCACAAGCTGCATTCTTTTTCTTTTTTTTCTTTTTTCTTTTTTCCTGTTTTACAGCATAAACAGCAATAAAGAGAGATAAGAAAGCCGACAGAATAACAACACTATTTTCTGTAGTTTGAGGTGAATTGTTTCCTGATATTATCCCTGTTCATTTACCTGCTTCTATCCCATGAAAGGAGAAAATTGACTACTTTTCACTAGTGGACATCTGTTTCTGAACACCATTCCCCCTGATATTGATAAACTCACAATAGAAGGACTTCTTACAGCTCAGCACTTCACATCCATCTTTTAGCTTCTATTAAATCCACTAATGGCAGTTTAAGCTCAATTGCTCTCATCTACATCTCCAGGACAATCAGAGCTGTCTCAGAGCATGTTAACAAGTATCAACTGAGGAGGAGCTTTCCGTAAATATCAGCATCCATGTGCACAGAAATGCCTACAGGAAAAGATAAACATTTAAGTGTGCCATGATTCAAGGCTATTGAAAAAAAGCAAAATGACTCTGCATGCGTGAAACAAGTGAGGAAGAGAATTAGATGAAAGTCTGAAAAACTGTTTCCTCATTTGCAGTTGGCATCATGCCCAAGGATGTGCAGAATGCAACAGAACCATCGTTCTGTGCTAGCAGTGACAATGGCTCCCCAGGGCTCCACTGTCTCCAACACATCCCAGACAAAGAGGCTGGAAAGGAGGAGAGCATATTGTGGGTAGCAGACAGCCAGTGTTCTGTCAGGGTCCAAAATACAAATATCTTCAAGCTACCATTTGACCAAAAGATCAGATGATGAGATTATACAAATGCAAGTTCTGAAAGACTGTAAAATCCTGAGGGTGTTCTTGTCAGCTCTGAAAGTGTGTGTCTGTACAGCTGGCAGACCAATTTAGTTCCTATCCTCCCGACTGAGTGGCTGCAATTCACTCAGAAGATCCAAGTGCCACAGTTGTGGCATTTACCAAACCTCTGCTTTGGATTTAATAGCCACAGGTTTTGCTGTGTCCATTTGGAGAGTCACAGAAGCCTACATTTAAGAAATAGACAGTATCTTTGCATAGAAAGATCTATAGCACGGGTAGAGTTTAAATCTCCCACACAGAATACCAACTGTGTGCACTTACACACAATACTGTAAATTCTTAATTCTTATTTTATCAGCCCCACTGCACCACATCTCCCCCAATATCGTATCTCATTCATAACCTATAAGGACTGCATTCATCACACAGTATTCCTTGTTACAGTGCTTTCTACTGTCAAGGGTTAATTCTCTGTCTTTTATTAGTGCTTCTTCACTAGTTTTCTCCTAGATCCCAGACACAGGCTGCACTCCTAAGAACTCAGCATCTCAGTAGCCAGGTGACTTGTTCTGCAAACTGCTCAGCTCTCACAGACCATTCTTTGATTGTCTCATCGCATTTGCTTTGCATATTCTGTTTTAAAACAGAAATTATTGTAAGAAGTATAATATTCTTATCTTTTGAAGTCTGTTTTGTTGTTGTTGTTGTTTTTTTAAAATAAACTCTTTTTGTTTAATCTCTTCTAACTGAGATGACAAAACTCCAATGACTTCAGAACTGGCTTTTCTTGGTTCTGAGCACTGAGGAAGGGCTCCTTCTCATTCTTGTTCATTTGTTTCTACAAAGCAAAATTCCATTTGGATATTCTTCACTTGTCTCCCATGTGGTGTTCATTGAAATTTCACTGCTTTCAATTGCTCCTTTTGTACAAGCTCAACATGGTTGTGACTCATTTCTAACTATGGTCTCACATGTTGCTTAGCAGTTATCATAGCCCAAAGGCATCTGCTTCATTCTGGTGCACACTCGTAAGAGATCAGCAGTATGTGAGCATTTCCTCAGCAGAAGAACAATTTCAGAATGATTCCTCATTCACATATTGTCTGAAGAATCCAACACAGACACAGATACGTAAACTCTTGCCCCAGCCATCACATCAAGGAGGGTAAGGAGAAGAAGATTTATCCAGAAATGCCAAGA
Organism: Meleagris gallopavo; assembly: GCF_905368555.1. Taxonomy (NCBI): domain Eukaryota; kingdom Metazoa; phylum Chordata; class Aves; order Galliformes; family Phasianidae; genus Meleagris; species Meleagris gallopavo. Next base: position 25,894,353 of record NC_139407.1, read on the forward strand.
ATAACAATTCCTAGGAATGAAGCTTCTTTACGGACAGGGACTTGAGTATAATGTAGGGAAAATACAGGAAAGAGACGTAAGAGAGCATGTGGAAGTGGAGGTAACCATGTTTGGGAACTCTTACATATTTAGTGACTGGGATGGGATGTTGGGAAAGGCATGGGTTGGAGCTGCCTCTGAAACAGAGGACAGCAACAGCATCAGCCACAACCAAACTGCAAGAGCAAGGAGGAGAGGAAACTGCTCTTTGTACTCATTAGCTCATTCTGAGTCACTTGGTTTGAAAAAGAAGAGACAATATGGAAGGAAATAAGATAAAGTTAAGATTAAGAGAGAGAAATGGCCACTGAAAGTTGGCCAAAGCATTGCACCACTGGGAAATGAAAAGGATGGCTGATTTTTCAAAGCAGTAGAGGAGCCTTGAAGTCCAGCGTGCTTTGAGCACAGGAGAACTAAGATGGAATTAAGTTCTCATACTGATAGTACAATATTTTACAAATAGATTGAGTTTCTCACTAAACCGAGACCACAGTGAGATATCAGGTGTTGGCTGAGAAGCTTTCTTCTGCTAAGAATGTAAGGCAGTAAGGAAGAAGCTGTGAGATGCTATGTCCCAGCGCACATCATGGCATCATTTAAAAAGAAGGGTGAAAAGGCAACACATAGCAGCACAGGCATAACTATTTCAAAAACTAAATTTCTGGGTAAAATTGTATAATTACAGTATTCATTGTGAAAGTGGCTAATGAAAAGACTTTCCTTTTTTTTTTTTAAAGAGGCTGAAAGGAGCTGAATAATTCAATTGCATCTCTTGCTAGAAATAGCTAGTTCTTGATCTTAAACAATAACATTTCAGTCCCAGAAATCTACAGTAAAGGACACTGCTGACAGAATGGTTTATGAACATCAATCAATCTCCCATTGGGTAGAAGCCATAATTATAGGACTTTTCCTGATCAACACAGCTTATTTAATGGTTAAAGCAGTAACTCTGCCCAATGTGATTAAGGCATTAATTTTAACTAAAGTGGCTTATCAAATTTAGGAAATAATTCAGAAACAAACCTGGTGAATGAATAACGTTGGTCTTTTCTGTTGGTAAAAAAAGAAAAGTTTTCTAAAATAATCTGATTTTTAAGCATTCATTGATGCGAGTATTTCACAGAGGAAGTGTTTTGTTTAAGACAGGTGGAAAATAAATCAAGTTGTCAAAATATAGGTGAAAAAAACATCTAAAGAAAAAAAATATATATTTTTTTTGTATCTTTTTATTTGGGACTTATTTAAAGCTCAATCTGAGCAGAAGTTTGCAAAATACTCTCTAACATGCGAAGTGAAAATGCACTCTGAAGGTTTCTTTAAGTGGCATCAGTAAAGCACCAATTCTGATTTCATTATGCAGAAACACTGACATATTCCATCTGGGGCATCAAATTGTTTAAACTGTCCAATAAGGACTAATGATGGTGCCACACCAAAGAATTAGCATGCTACGTTGCAGTGGTGATTCATATTAAGTGTTTTCTTAGTATGCATGGCTGGGTCCCAGATATCTTATCTCAAAATGCCACTGCCTGCTTTTTGGAAGAAAATTAAATATATTACTGCAGCATTATGGAAGTGCTGTGAGGCACAAAACTGAATAATAAAAAGGTGTTTTTCAAAGACAAGATAATTTATGACTACTACTTCAAGTCAAAAATCATGGAATTTTGTTATGCTGCAATTACCCAAACCCTGGCAGAGACCACCCAGAGGCACAGTCACAGATTGCAGAACTGCTCTTGAGTCCTGCAAAAAATGTGTATGGGGGTGTGCAAATGAAGTGTAAATAAATGCATCCTATACAGCTAACGTTTAGGAAATGTGAAAATTTTGCCAGGCTGCACAATCCTTCATGTTGGTTAGCAGCAACCATTGTTAGTTATTATTCAGCACTTGAACATCTTATTCTACTCAAAATCCAGGGGTCCGTGTCATGTTATGCTTCAGTAAGAATGTCCAGAACCCTAAAGATGTGGCCTGTTGGCAAGAGCAGCCTTACTAACGACCCATAAAGTTATGTAAGTCTAAGTACCTTTGTCCCATCTTTCTGTTATTTAAAAGCAGGTGTCATTTTTCTCAGCTCTTCCAGAAAAACATCAGCCTACCAAATTGCAGTTAATGATAGACTTAATTTTTATATTACAAATGAGCAGAAGTCTTATTTCCCCAATCATGCTTTGTTTCTCAAAAAGGGCTTTTCTCTTTTCTTAAGTTGGAAATTCTTCATATTCTCACCATGCTGAGCTAGCGCTGTGTCATATAAAACCAGCAGACCCAATGCCATATGCTCTATGCTAAAAGAAGCAGCCTATAGGTGGATGTCTTTTCCTGCCACAGCACATAAAGCTGTGCTCTTTAGGAGATGAGAGAGAAGTCCCCACACAACAGTAATTATAAGAAGTATATGCCTTCAGTGGTAACAATCACTGGGGTATTTTTCAATATGTGACTTCTAAAAGAACAATTCAATATTTGGTGGGAAGTCCACAGTGATGCACGCATTCCAACAGAAGCAGGACTACTCATGCATCTTCCACATGGTCAACATATTAGACATAGACCTGTGATAATCAGATTTTTCCAGTGGAAAAAAATCTTATGTTGCAGCATATGATCACCAGAAGCTCTCATCTTGACAGATCAGCAGGTCAGCATCCAACTGTATAATACTGATTTGTGCTGGTACCTGCTGGATAGTTACACTGCAGAAGAAATTTTGGCATCTGTTAAACCAGTTAAAAAAAAAAATTAGTGAGTTGAATTAAGTTCACCAAATACAGCATTTTTGGGATCTCTAATCTGGGTGCTGGCTGGCACCCACTCACCACAAGAACTGAGTGTCAGTGCCCACATCTCGCTGCTGGTGAGCCCTAAGATTCAACACAGTTTTCCAAAAAGTACAAAGAAACTTCTTTATATTTGGACCACAGTAAATCAGAGTATTTGACTTCTCCATTAGCACTGTGAATAAATATGGAATAAATATTATTACTACGTGAAGACTGTTGAATGCTCTCTAAAATTATACCAAATGATTAACCAGATGTTACCAAGTTGCACCTATACCCCACATCCTGCCCTCTGCAGTATACATGAACAGCATCCATAAGAGCTGAGATTTTAATGCAATAAAACATGTAATTCTGAGGGACTGCTCTTGTACTTAAAGCTGAGTATGTGGTTGAGTGTTATTTGGATCAGGGCCTATCTTTTTGAGAAAATAAATTAAGAAGCAGCCTAAACTAGCTTTAATCCTCAGGGTATACATCTGAAGATAAGAGGATCATGAAGAGCGATTTGTGCAGCAAGTGCTGGAAGGACAAAATCCTGTTTCCTGTAATGACAGAGTAGTATCTCTTGCACTCTTGAATGACTCCTCTTCGGATACTGCCATGGGTATTTAACTTGGACCTGCTTCACCCAGTGTGGGAATCAAATGTTATTTCTGCATTAGAATAAGATTTCTTATTTCATGGTCTCCACCACCATAGTTCTTTTTGGGAGTCTTTTTACTTTACTTGGGGCGAGGTCTCTGATAGTCTGCATCCCCTATCCTCTAGATGAACCTCCCCCAGGAATGCATGTTCAGTATATACGTGAAGTAATTTATAATCACAGACATTAGGTAGTAGGTTATGGACACAAAGACTACAGCTCCTGTCTGTCCAGCCTTCTGAAATACCTCTGAGCCTTACTAATACTTGGTACTGGGCAGGCAGGACCTGAGTAATCAAGAATTTAAGAAAGAGAAGATAAATAATTAGCAATAAACTTGTATAGCTAGCAACAATTCATGTCTAGTCAGCATGAATATATATGTAATATTTCATCATACACACTGCAAGAATATCCTGCACAAGATTGATCAAACCAGAGAACAAGTCATGACATGCCCAAGGAAGCACTTGAAGAGGCACTGGGAAGACCTGGCATCACCCCCCCTTGGTGCTCTTTGTTTAACAAAGGAAGTGGCCTTTGGACAGAATGAAAGAGGCCTTGGAGAGGACCACCATATCAATGTGATAACGAGAGTACTGAGACATCTTGGAAACAACAGGGTGGTGACTGACTGGCACAAGATAACACATGAATCAACAAGTATTAGAATGCAATTAACAAATGTAAGTCTTTGGTAAGATTGTGAATCTTGAGTATCCAGCCAATGGGAAAACAGGGGAGGGGGTACGCATGGGGGACGCAAGGCACAAAAGCTGTACTACTACGTCCATAGGTGCGTTTCTGCTTGTGAGATGTCGCCATTGCAATCACAAATAATATTTGCTTTATCAGAGATACCGTCCTGACAAAATTATTTGGATATTCCCAACACCAGTTATAAGAATTCATCCAAAATACTGTTGATTTCATCAGATATTTTTTAACAAAAACAGTAATATTACATTAAGTACTGTTTGTGGCTATGACAACTGGACTAGATGATCTTAGCTGTCTTTTCCAACCTTGATCATTCTATGATTCTATGAACACTTCTTATTAAACTGGAGTATCAGCAGAAGATTAATTATAGCAGCATGTTTTGATTACTGACTAAATCAAGAACTGGGTACTCATTGACAGAAAGCATTCACTATACATTGTTGGGTATTGACTGATGTCAAGACTGAAGTAGCACTGAATGTAAAGAGGAAGTCATAGAAGTATCTTTCCTTACACATGTAAAATAGAAACGTTTCTGTATAGCTCTTCTTTAATTCAAGTAAAAGGGAGAGGATAGTTAGCTGTGCAAAACACTGTATTCTTACACTGAAAAGAACTTCTCAGTGTAGAATTCCCCTCCCCCCTTTTTTTTTTCCTTTCAATTTTTGCGAAACATTGTGGGGTTTTCTTCTTTTCTTTTTTTTTCTATTTTTCTTTTCCTTCCCCCCCCCTTCCCCTCCCTCCCCCCCCCAAGTAAGCTCTGTCTAAAAAATCACCTATGCACTGTTTTGTGGAGAAAAAAAAATAAAATCCTTTCTTCTTCCAAAATTCTTTCTCCCTGGTCTGAAAGATATGTAATTTATGTTATATATAAAAATTTTCATTGAGGAGGGTACTTCAGGCTTCTTGTGCAGCCTACAGAACAAATCATCCAAATTGAGCCAAAAAGCAGTGGAAGAATTAAACACGTTAGAAAATCACATGCACACAAAGCATAGGAGGTAAGAAAGGATAGAGAAGGCTGTAAAGCAGTTTTCCAAAGTAAATAGCCTAGATCTAACTTAGAGCTGAAGATTTAGAAAGTTCAGAAGTAGCCTTCCCAGCAGAACCAATATTTGGCACTGAGTTAAAAAAAAAAAAAAAAACTAAAAAAAAAAACAACCAGAAAACAAAATTTCCAATACACGTCACTGTTTCGTGTTCTGCTTACATACAGATCACAGCCTTAAGCTCTTCACTGTCTTTGATCCTAGGATGTAAGTAACATAAAGGGGAGTACTGGTGTTCATGCCAATTCCATTTCCAGGAGCCCAACACCGTTTTCCTCTCAAAAAATGAAGACTGTTCCCTAATCTCCCTCAAAAAGTCCAATAACGGCTTCCATCTCAAAACAACAACAACATCATCACCAAAAAACAAAAAACAAGAAAGAATTCAAACACAAATTATTTCATAAGAAGTCAACTAAAAAGTCACCTTGAATTCATACTGGAAAAAACACATTCAGAGATTTGACATCTATGTATGTTAACTAACTTAATCTAACCATCAGAACCAAAAATTGGGCATACAAATACACAGTTTTCTTCAGCTTACAAAATTAGTTAGAGCTTTGTAGATTTCAAAGCATTGTGACTGAACAATTTCAAGGCTGATTTCAAGAGCAGAATTGGCTATAACACAGTCTCATGACCCCACAACCTGTACAGCATAATTTGTGCAACTGAGAACAGTACAAATCTCGCACCAATTCAATTACTTTCTCCATACTCCCAGCAAATGGACACTAATGGACAGAAAATTTTATTCATTGATTACTATGTAAAAGGCTCTGTCTCACATAAAGAGATGGTAAGATAAAAAAAAAGATCTAATTCACATATTTCTGTGAAATATGTAGGTGCAGTTATTTTGGATAAAGACTCTCATCATTAAGTTTATGGGAAGAACAGCCAAGATTTTTTTCTTCTCATCACATCAATAGATATTTTGGCAAGGCAAAAAGCAAAAATCATTAAGAGCAAACGATGACAATCAAACTAAATAGAAAAGATATTTTCTGTGATGCATTTTTCTAGTTTTTATGTTTAATTTTTACAGCTAGTTACTCTCAATATGCTACTGAAATTAACTTTTTTTTCTATCAGTATAAATGTAAAAATAAAGTACAAGTGTGTACTGTACCTTGTTTTACCTGTAAGGAACACACACCTGACAAAAGGCAATCTTCACATCCAGGGTAGGTTCACCACAATAGTACAACAAATGGCGGCTCATAAATACCTACAATTAAAAAGAAAATAAACATATACATTTGTGTGCTTGCTAACGTACAAGTACAGAACAGTTAGATGTGAATTTGGGTCATGAAGCCACCCTGAGTTGCTACCCAGCTCTCGAAAAGAACAAATTGCTTAGAACGTTGCTGGGAATGGGCTTTAAAATCATTCTAACAAACACTCACCAATGCAACAGCCTGCAACAGGGCTTGCTTACGTCAGCAAGAGTTTTAGAGTAACAGAAAGCATTAGCCCAAATTTTCTCTTGTCACTTGTATATTCCTATAGTCTCACCAAATTCAAGTCAGCAGGTTGTATACAGTGCAGCAGTGAGAAATAGTGTTGTGGGGAGGAAAGGAACAATCTCTAAGTTGTCAGTTATTAGGAAAATCAGAGAAAACAGAGAAACTAATTATTTCTCTGTGTAAGTTGATGGCCTACTGCCTCATGAACAGTACGCATAGTTCTGCTCCTCATCTTAACATCTTACAACTTGGAAAGATGCAGAAAAGGGCAGGAACAATGCTCCAAAGCAGACATGAGACAACGGCATGAACAGATCTTTTTAGTAAGAGAACTAACAGGGGATATGCTGAAGATCCATCAAATAAGTGGCACAGCAGCAGCGAGAAGCAGAACATTTCTTTTCATTTTAAAGTAGACACAGTCTGGATCAAATTAAGTTGTCAAATACCAGGCTTAGTATAAGTACAAGGAAGTAGTTCTTCACCTTCAGTTTCTTGAGACTGTAAAGCTTCCTGCCTCAAACTGGTGTGGATATCTGAATCAACTTCAGTTTTTATACACTGAGACAAATTCACATAATATGCCTTCTGAATCTATTTACCTCAAAACTATCACCTCAGATTCAAGGCAATCCCAAGTTACTGTCTGCCACTACGTGCTCAGCCCACTGTTGTACGCTATCACAGCACTTGATAGTGGCCAAGGAGACTACATACTGACCTAGACAAAACTATTATAACTCTTCAAACATTTTAAATTCCATAGCATCGCACTCAGCTCTGACCAATCAAAGCTTTCAATGTTGCATTCTCACATGGGAAATAATGTACAGAGATGTTATCAGGGAGCTACATCACAAGCCATTGGAGCATATTGATTTTCCAGTCCAAAAAATAAAAAAAAAAAAACTCTTTTAACATCACAATTGGAAACCAGCAACTTTTAGTGAAAAAGAGATGAATAATATAGAACTCCACATTTTTCTTACAAATACAAACTCATTACAGTGACAATGCATCCATGACTCCATTAAGACATGATTCTGAAACTGAGTCCCCATCTGTAGGGCCCCTCTGACATACACTGCTCCATTATAGGAATAATAACTAACTGTAGCAATAGATATTCCCAAATAAAACAAAACAAAGATCAAAACCACTGGAGTAACTTCAACTCTCAAAAAGTTAAGAAACAACGAGAAAGTATTCACATGCATCATGTATCCTGTGTGTTTAATTTTTAATGAATGAATGAATAACACTGTTATGAAAGCAAGCACATGATCTTTCTGCTTCGCATTACAGTGTCTGAGACTGCTGCCTCATTGCCCAATGAGTCACTGCTGGAGCTTCACATCCCACAGAGGGTTTGTGTTAATGCAAGAAGAAGAAATATAGATTTTTTTTTAATAAGAAAAAAATAATTTTAAAAAAGCTTTTAACATAAATCATATGCTCAATGATTTGTGGAAAGCCAGCAGATAATCACAGTCCCACACTGTAGATATATGCTCTATGAAATCCTATTGGCTAGATATACAATACTGCTCCAATAATCAATAATTGATATGTCATTAGTCAAAACACACCATATTCCACACAGTCTAACAACGGAAAGTGAAGAAAATAAGGGAGGGAAATCCAGTTCCTCACTGAATCTACTGTAAAGTTCCACTGAGAGGATGAATTCTGCCCTGCATATGCATTATGACTTATACATGGCCCCTCTGCTTCCCACCAGAATGACAATAGCTCACAATAGTAATCCAGAACAGAGTAATAAACTGGTAACATTTATGAGCTGAAAGATGTTTAACTATTTATTATGCTGTCCCTGCATGCAGCTACTGCTCTAAAAATAATAGAAGTATGATACGTTTCATTGGCGTGGATCGATAATCACGTTCCTCTGTACATGAGATAGATCTAATGTCTCACATGGCCAAGAATGAGAATAACTTTCTGTAGCAGTTTTGTAAGACTGCATACCCAGAGCAAAAGAGACTTGAGTTCATGTTTTCCACAGTGACTGTCTTTGTACATGGAACTTAAAGGAAATTTCCTTTGATGTCCTGTATGTAATCACATGTAACTTCTAGTTTCTTAACACAAAAATACATTCACACTTAACTACCCTCGATCATGCCTTGCCCACATATCAGATGAGGCAGAGTAAAGCAAATCAAGAAGGTCTGATGCTGAGATAAGCACAGCACAAAGCAAATATCATGCAAGAAGCAACTTAGAAACAGCTGCATGTGCTGGGATCTGAGTGTTGTTTAGTGAAAGCATGAGTACCTAGTATTTCTTCAACTCTACTTTTGACTCTTTATATTTTCTGCCTTGAGCAAAATTATCCAAGGGGGTTTAACTGAACAATCTTGATGCTACAAGACAGCTTGAGACAACCACAGCTGGAATGAAGCTGAGTAGCTAGAGATCACAGCAGCAGCACAGGGAGAAAATATGTCTGTGAATCAGTAACAACACCATAATAACTCGCAATTTCATTGGGATCAAATTAATTGTATGTCAGAATCTGTAAGACCATTCAGCTCTCAGCAGAAAAAGTACCGTGATCTAGTTTCAAAAAAATCCAAAGGAGGCACTAAAAAGGTAAGATGGAAGTTAGAGAGAGGGCACATCTAAAGAAGTGACTGCCTGTACTTGAAACATGAGACAGGTTGGTTTTGTGAAGTTGCCAGCTCAGAAGTTTACTTTGATCTTATTTCACTATGCAGCTTTAGCTTACTAAAGACCAAGGATAAAAAATAGGTTGGAGGCGACTACCTGCTAATAACAAAAAGCCAAACTTTTATTTTACTTAATTTTACTTCTTTTAGATATACATAGACAAAACATATCACATGACAACAGCAGAGGCTTGCTGAAAGACCTTCTTTCTCCTAAAATCCAAAGAGAAGTTCTCACAGAATAAAGGCAGCATCTTTGCTTTCTGAGCCACGCATCCTCCCCTCACCAAAGACAAGCATTTTTCATCTTTCTTCACAATGAATACACACACACGCTAGTAGTACCTGTCCTCTGACTGCTCTCCTGCCAACAGCTCCTATTAGAATCATAGAATCATAGAATCACCAAGTTTGGAAAAGACCTAAAAGATCATCCAGTCCAACCATTCATCTATTACCAATAGCTCCCACTAAATCATGTCCCTCAACACAACATCCAGTCTTTCCTTGAACACCCCCAGAGTCGGTGACTCCACCACCTCCCTGGGCAGTCCATTCCAGTGCCTGACCACCCTTTCTGAAAAGTAATACTTCCTAATGTCCAGCTTGAATCTCCCCTGCCGTAGCTTGAAACCATTCCCTCTGGTCCTATCACTAATGACACGAAAGAAAAGGCCGACCCCCAGCTCACTACAACCTCCCTTCAGGAAGTTATACATCTTCCAAACCAAGTGGGCCTGTGATATGCTTTCCCTTTTCATTTTTCTATGACAACCACCTCTTTTGGAGAAGGATTGCTTGTTTCTAAAGAGGAATAACTCATTATTATTCCAAACCACTTGGAAAAGTGATGGGATTAAATCAATAATATTAGTATAATTGCTGAGAGCAGAGAGGAAGCAGGGTGATGACAGCAGACAAAGCAAAGTAGAAGAACAACAGCAGTTCCAGCTCTCCCATATGACCTCCCTGAGCTGAACCTTCCTGCTGCTCCCTGAGCTCCTTCCTCTTCTCACAGCTATGTGATGTTGATGCATGGTTTTGGGCAGTCTGGCTCCTAGCCTTTTGGCTTTGTCAGCATTTTTTCATCCCCACGCTGGATTTAGTTGACATTAACTGGCTTCTGGATCATACAAGATCTTCTGCTTGCTGTAGGTCTGTGAGGTGCTGGCTTTGCTATATGGCCCTAGGAGCATCTCAGCACACGCTGTGTTGTCTATCAGCTTCTCTTCTCACCCATCCTTCACAAAATCTTGGGTCTCATAAAAGCATCACAGGTACTCTTCAGGGAGCCTCTCCATGGCTACTTCTTGTTTCCTCATTAAGAGGCAACTTCCTTCTTCCCAGTGGACATTGGCCTTGACCTGTCAAAGCATATTTATTCTTCCTGTGACAAATCTGAAAAACCAATTTGGAGCCTCGTGACATTTCCATACAGTTTCTTAATTCAGAGAGACCAAGGAGCCTTGAGTTCTCACCGCACCAAAAATCAAAGCCTTTAGGTCAAACACAGCAACCAGAGATGTAATTGAGTTTTTGAAGTGAGATGTTGCAGCTGTTGGATGCATTTAAACTGAAATGTGCTGATAGTGTTCAAATAAAGCAAGTGCCCTCCCAGCCTGGTGCTTTCCACACCACCTTCCACTTCCCTAAGGCTGTTCTGTTAGAAATGTTCGTGTCCTACAGTACAATGAAGGAAACAATTCCTTCAAATTGCAATTTTGTAAACATCCTCATGTGGAAAAAAAAAATTATTAAGATCCAATTTAAACATAAATCAACTGCAGCTGAAGAGATCATCCACAGAACTGCTTGCATAGAATACGGCTGGATTAACACATGGCAAGGCATAGCTGCAATGAAAGACTTCAACAGAATTACAGGACGACTTCAAGCGATATGCTAGAAATCATTCCCAGCCCCATCCAGTGTGATAATCTTAGCAAAACATGGAAATGGTATATTCATATCAAGAACCAAGCCCACTATTTTCTCGTTATTTGGCATTACCAAACGGATAGTCATGGGCACATTGACTGCTCCCTACCTTCAGAGGGACATGGCTTTATACTCATACTACAAGAGACTAGATTTATTTACTGTGATCTCATTGAATATCATTCATGAAGAGAAAGAGAACAAGCTAAAATTAATGAAATTTCATGAATATTTAATGTGATTTAAATATATCCATACGTATCTTGTTCCACATCGGCTAAAGGGGGTGATGTATCATTGCAGCTGTCACAGAAAACCTTGCTGAAAAATAGTGATGTTCGAAGCTGAACACTGATGAATAATTAATGTTTCCTGTTTTGAAAATGAGTTTGACACACTTCATTCTCACTAGAATCACTCTCTCTCTCTCATTTGAAATTAGACAGTCTCGTCATTGGTTGATCTGTGAGGAATGCCCTTGGGATCCCACTCCCATATCTATGGTTTTATCTTCCCTGAAATTTGGCAGTTCACTTCTGTAAAAATAACACAGAAAACACTGAAAAAGTGACAATGTTGTCAGTACACCACAGCTTTCTACTTAGCATCTGGGTGCCCTGAACCTACGAAATACTGGAGACTTGACCAAAGTCCTACAGCATCATGATTTATAAAAGGAGAGAGCAATTTCTGATCCCCATTACCATCATATTTTGGACATGTTTCCGTTGTGCTGGTGTACTGTATCTAAGAGGAAAGGCTGCATTTTGTTTAAACATTTCTTATCATTGCTGCCAGTTATGACTGGGATGCATCTGCTTAAATATCCTATTGAAATAGTTTTTAATACAAATCCTTCAGGGTCATCAGCAACTTTTACAGAACTTAATTTTTGGCTCATATGTAATTTCAAGCACAGCAACAGAGTTTTCAGTATCAGTGTGAATTACACCAGCTGCTTGGCAAGAAGCTTCAGGACCTGACACAGAACAAGTAAGAACTGAAATTTCCAAGTGGATCCATAACAGAGAAAAAGCCTGCATCTACTAAGAAAGTGTTTAGTTTTTTTTCTGTTGTCTGTGCTCTCATTTTAATTATTCTTGAAGTAACAGGGGAAAGCAATGGTTGAATCAGGTAGTTATTAAGGTTAAATACCAGCAGAAATAGCTTGCTAAAACAGCATCTGAAAATTCACAAGAATCATGCAAGCAGTTCTACAAATGAAATGCCTGGAAGAGAAAGCAAACGGGTACAGAATTTAAAAGTAGCACTGAGAGGACTTCTGGAGGAGATATTTATGGGGGGAAAAAAAAAAAAAAAGAGAGAGAGAAAGAGAGAAAATAAAAAGAACATTCAAACTGCAAAGATAGGGAACTGATAAGCTGGTTACTTCAGTGATCATGGCCAACAGGCAGAGGACAGAAACAACTGAGCTTTGTCTGCCCTCTCTGCCAGTTCCTTGGTTCTCTCTTAGCAATGTTTACAAGTTAAACTGCTACACTTGACAATAGCTGGTATAAATACTCATGCTGTAGCTTTCAAAGCCAGGACAACCACCTAAGCACTTAGTTTTATCATTTAACCTGCTGCTGTGAGGTCTTAACAGCAGGTTAAATGATCTTACAGTCTCTTGTACTGTCTTTTCATTCAGAGATGAATGTCTTCATTCTGTGAGGCAAATTCAAATAGAAAAAAATATCTAGTCCCTTTCAGAGGCATGAAATTGGACTTTGGTATTGGAAGCAGCTCTGAACTAGCACAAGATGAACCTCCAGCAATCAATGTGCAAGAGCACAGATACTGTTGTCAACAAAAAATGAAGAAAATCTAGTCAGAAAGAGATGAGCACAATGAAATGGTCATTACTTGCCCACTATGAAGTAAAAATAAAAAAAAAAAAACAAACCAGCTTTGCCATAATGGTAAAAGCAAGTTTGTTAGCTGCAAATTCCCCCCCCCCCCCCACACACACACACACCCAATACTGGCACTTTGATCTGTTTTTTTCTTACTGGAAAAATTACAGAAAAAGAACTGAAAGTGTCCACTACACCACAGCTGCATAAATAATTCTTCCCTCTCAGAAACCTGTTTTCCTCTATTTCGGTCCAAAAATCAATAAAAGGTTCTTCCTTAGATAAATGTCAGTGGTAAAACATGTAAAGGTATATAACAAATCACATCAAAGCTATTTTTAATACACTCCCAAGTCACAGCACAACAACCAAACCTAATTCAAATTCAGTTAAATTTGCCTCCAGTGACGGCCTTGGTACAGTGCAACTTAACAAGGCCATACATTCTATGGAACAGGCAAAGAAAAATACTTCAGTACTCTCTATCATAAGCGGTACGAATAAAATTAATATATTTTAAGTTACATACACAAAGCCCTAATAGCTGGGAATAAATTTTTAATATTTCAAATTGTAGGTAACTGGATCTCCATCTTACCATGTTGCTTCGTTACACAAGTCAACTGCTCCATCAGTGAAGGGTGCCAATAAAACAAGTATATATCCCAGGCAAAACTGGAACTCTAACCCAGGAAGAAATGACATGAAAAGCCACGGTACTTTGATCCAGCCATTAGTCCTGTTTCAGAGCACCTTCATTTGGTGGCACTTTGGGACAGGGAACTGCAATTTCCATGAAAGTTTCATTTAGAGAAAACAATTAATAACATTGTTGATTTAAGAGGAAAAAAATTATGAAAACAAAACAATATTATGCAATACTTTTACTTGATGTTAAGCTCTATTAGTCTCTATCCACGTTCATAATTTATATAGCAAAGTTGGTATGATTAGGATTATGGATAACTTGGTGAACTGCAGCAGCAGTGTTTATAATCATAACATAAAAAGCACAGTGTAACTGGCCATTGAACCCATCTGCCCAATCTGCACCTCACAGTTACTCAGAGAAACAACATAGAATCTCTCTCCATTGGAAGGGACCTTGGTATACCTCTTGGTCAACCTCTCTGCTGAAAGCATGAGATGTTTCAGTTGGCTGCAAAGTCAGAATGCTCAGTACCCTCCTTGGTTTGCATTTAAATATTAATACAGCAGCTACACAACTAAAAATATTATCACCTCTCACCTCTTCCCCTCAAAAAGTTTAGTTTCTGTGATTCTGTGATTTGCATCACATGTGAGGAATTACCCAGCTGAGAGTCTGCTTACTGTTGCATCTTAAATCATTGAATGGCTTGGGTTGGCAGGGACCCAAAGATCAAGTTCCAGTCACCCCACCACAGGCAGAGTCATCAACCTCCAAGATCTGGTACTAGACCACTTTTCCATTCCAAAATAGCAGCAGCTACAACAAAACACCATGTCACAAAGTGACTGCACACAAAAACAATTCACTGTGCAGGAAAATCATCTGAATTTAGAGTACGAATTTACTTCGCATGGTTTCCACCTTCCGGCAGACTGAAGCACATTTTCCATATCTCACACTAAATAAACACTTTGTGGTGATGTGCACAGTTTATCCACCTCCTAGGCTATTGTCTGCTTGCTCCTCCTACAGCAAGAACTACAAATTTTATCTTTGGTATAATTTACATTTATAAAAAATATGAATAGAAAGAGGTTGGGTTGCTGTGCAATCAAATGGATGCATGAATTATATTAGATTCCATGCTATTCTGGGGAATCTTGTCCTCTTGGATGACTACCGTGTCCAACAAATGCACTGCAGCAGGCAGCTGGTGAAACGTGACATTATAAAAGCTCTTCATCCCTCGTTTGCATTCAGCAGGTTCAGACAAAGGGAAGCATTCAGATCCCTTTATCAATTTCCCATAAATACATAGAGTTACATACAGTAACACAACAGAAGTGAAATGATTCTGCCATTTTCCTAAACTGAAATTTAATCTGCATAAACCTCAGTCATTTAAGGACAAGAGGGAATAGCCTCAAGTTATGCCAGGGGAGATTCAGGTTCGATGTTAGGAAACATTTCAACTCAGAAAGAATGGCGATGCAGTGGCACAGGCTGTCCAGGGAGGTGGTGGAGTCACCATCCCTGGGGGTTTTCAGGAACCATGGAGATGTGATACTGAGAGACATGTCAGAGGGCATGGTGGGGCTGGGTTGGTGGTTGGTCTCGGTGATCTTAGTGGTCTTTTCCAGCCTTAATGATTCCATGATTAAACAGAAAAATAGCAAGAAAAATTTCCTGATTTCCTTTTTATGACTCCTTCCTGTTGCCTTGACTCACAGGGTTCTATCTACAGTAAATAAGCATCAGAACAACTACTTCATGCCAGCTGTCTTTGCTTTTGCTCACCTACATAGCTTGTGCCCCATGCTGCAGAATTTAAATTTAATTTATTCCCTGAAATAGAAGAGAGAAACAGATTCAACAGATTATTGAGACTTAAAATTCAGTAGACTCAATGCCACTCCAAAACTGTGGCTCATTTCAGTTCCCTCTCACAGTCTTGGGCTGTCTAATTTACAGCAACATTTCATCTGCAGGCAGTATGCCTTTGTAATTCACAGCTGAAGTTACAATCTTCCAACAAAAGAATATTCAGTGAGCAGCCTTATGTTCTGCCCCAGTGATTTTACACCTCCAGAAGCACTGAAAAAATTAAACACAAATGGAACAAGCTTGGAAAAGCAGATACATAAAATATACACACATTTGTGTTTGCCATGATTTCAACACCCAACATAACCAATTTGTGATGCTCCCCATTCTGAAGCAAACTACTTATCCCCTTGTGTGAAGCATAAGGAATTTGAACCCATTCAGCACATTTAAAAACATCCTAAGATGTGTTTGGGGAGGGTTTTGAGCTCGTTCTTATACTGGCATGAGGCAAACAAACTTCCTTGGAAATTTAAGTTCTGTATTCTTACCTAACTGAGACTGCAATCTCAGAGAGGTGGAATATTTTGGATTTGTATCATGTTCATCTTTTCTACCAAAACCTCACACAAAAAGGTATGTCTGGAGAGGCACACAGCCTGCAGGTGCCAGCCTAGAACCTCCCCTCCACCAGCCATAACATCCATCATTCCACTCACTCCTGCTGCTCATTGTTTGCTGCTGGAACTGTCAGAGAACTGTGATGCTGAGTGGCTTCACTAGACACAAAATGAAAAGCTGACAAAGGCTTTGTTTGCACTCATCGAGGCAAAGCAAAACCCTCTCAACAAGCACAGAATGAATCTGTCTTATATTTTGGGCTGCCATCATCTCCTTTACAACGCAGATTGATTGAAAGTTGCATTGCTATTGATGTAGCATTTCAGTAACTGCACATGGAGGGATAGGAGCAGACATAAACATAATGACAACAAGGCTGCTCCCAACATATCCAGTTCTCCATACAAGCTCTGCACCAGTCTTCCCAGTCTGACTTGGGAACAATGCCCAGCAAAACATTTGGAACAGCATCACCACCTTCTCCACAGAATTACCCAACTATTTATTTCATGCCAGAGCATCTTCAGATGATGTGCAGGGGACCACAGAATGGAAACATTTCAGTGGGTCTCATTTCCAGGTATTCAAGTTTACGTGGAGCCTACAATTATAGCTCCAGCTAACCTAAGAGGCTCAGCTTATCTGATCATATTATAACATCAATTTAATTTGCTATGTTTAATTTTATTGAAATTGGAAGAGGGAAAAAAAAAAAGTAGGCTACATAAGATACACAAATGGTTTCTGATTTTCTGCAGCTGTTCTCTACATTGCTTAGCAGATGAGTTTAACACAGAATGTCAGCCAGAACTATCTTTAGTCTTGGTTAGTGTGTTGGCATGTGAATATGATTAATCATTCTTATCATGCTAATGTGCGGGTACTTAAAGATGAGCTGAGAAGAGTCACACTGTAATCAGTACTGCTAAATCATCTTTTATGTTATCCCTGAAATCATCATTATATTCTATTTATATTACAATACTACACAATCTTGAAGAAAAGAATGTTGCAAAGGCACAGAGATCATGACTGAGAAAATTTAAATACAGGTCTAAAAGAAAAACAGACACAGATGTAAAAATGTGCATGAGGTTTGGCAAGGGACCTGTAGCTGTGTCCACAGAAGGGGACCAACACTGGAACTAGATTTAGAGGTGAAACTTCACTGTAAGTTAAGCAACAAAGCACATCAGGTCTACAAAAAACAACCAACACTGTCCAGGCTCACAGCTATCATGCAAAATAACATATTAATTCACAAACAAGGATTTATTCAAAAATTCACGGACTACTCAGACCAGCAGTAGTCTCTCCATCACAATTTACTCAAAACAAACTGCAGCTGCAAAGAAAACTAACTACAAAACACTTTCATGAATGTTTCTTTTTTCGTCTGATTCTCCTCTGATTACTATGTTTGCATTTTTAGGGTGTACTGACTGCAACCTGAATATTTCATAAATGTGTCTCACCTCTGTAGTAGCTCCTCTCTTCTGTGAGGATTTTCATTTTTAAAAAAATTGTTTTTATCACTAATTGGCTGGCCCCATAATGCCTTACTAGCATTGTGACATGCTGATGGTGAAGTCTTATATTTTGCAGAGGTGACGTGTAGCTGTTCTGAAGTACTCATGGAGAGAACTGCCCATGTGGGGGTCACTACTCAACAAACACTGCTTGACCAAGTTCCACCTCTCACCCAGTGTCAGTCAGTAGGAATCATAATGGTTGGAAAACACCTCTAAGATCCCCAAGTCCATTCACCAACCCATGTCATGCCCACTAAATCACGTACCCAAGTACCACAATTCATAGAAACATAGAATCACTAGTATTGGGAAAGAGCTCTAAGATCCCCAAGTCCAACCACCAACCCATCCCCACCATGTCCACTGACCATGCCCCTCAGTGCCACATCTCCACGGTTCTTGAACACCTCCAGGGACAGAGACTGCACCGTCTTCCTGAGCAGCCTGTACCATTCATCACCACTCTTTCTGAGAAGAAATGTTTCCTAATATTCAACCTGAAACAAAGTTGTCAATAGAGTTACAAACTTGCAGGATATCAGCACTATTGTTTGTAACAGTCAGTAAGTGCAATGGCCTTATTAACTCCAGGTAGAGAACATTTTTGTAGATCTTTAAGCACAGAAAATAGCCCAAAGAGCAAACAAACATGCAGTATCTTCTTTCTTAAATGCACCATTGTGCAAGAATAAGGCATCCATAGTCTGGATGAACAAAACAAGGAGAGAAAATATCTTGTTTGAAGAAATGAAGAACCCTTCTGAGGAAAGGTTCTGCACAGACCTGGAAGAGTAAAGTCAGCATCAACACATACCAACAACACCAGCAACATAAGATGAATAAAACTTTCCTTTCATTCCTTACAGATCGCATTATGCTTCTCCTATTATTTGGAGTTAAATTCTGATATTCCTGCTAGCAGAACTATAGGAGAAGTTGCTGAGACAGACAGTAGTAAACAAGTCAGTCTATACTGCAGCCTAACAACAGGATATTTTCCTAACTGTTCTTCACACTGGAAGATGCCTTTACAATTTATATTGCACTCAATAGAGCCATTCTGTTTACTACAAATGAAAGCTGTACTTCCCAGAATGCTGGTCTTACAAAGACAGAAAAGAATTCATGGAAAATAAATCTACTCTCAGCCAAATTAACCAGAGCTAGAAAGGTTAATTGGGGTTATGCCCACTTCTGTAACAAACCTGTCAATGTTATCTATAAAGTAGCTGGAGAGCTTTGTTAATGAAGAGCTGTATGTATCATATTCTCTAACACCAGTTATCTTACAAATGCAAAATAATATTTTAAAACAGCTGCTGCTGCACTCAAATTGCTGCCGTGTGATGAAGCACAGGTCTCATCAACCAAACCAGGACAACTTCGTATGTCATTTAGGTCAAGAAGCTTTCTTATCTACTTTGAAATAAGCAGAGAAATCAATGCTTTAAAGACCTGACCTACTGGCTCCACAGCCTTTCTATATACCATATTTGCATGAGGTTTAACAACACAGTAAATACTTCTGCAAGATCATTTTTTACCCTTCAGTTTTCATTGCCTGCAAGACACGGGTTACTAATCAGTACTTTTACTGGTTGTTTGTTTAAATAAGTCATCAGTGATACTTCACAGTGAAACACAGTAGTTAGCAGAGTCCCTGACTGCAGCACATGCCCTCTGTATGAGGATGGCCCTCAAATTCCCCACAGCACCTCAAGGCCCAGATGCCAGAAAGCAACTCCAATGCTGTCCAAATGTAGTAAACCTCACCAGGAACTTAAGAAAACAATCTCTCTGGCATTGGTAGGTCAGGGAAGAATGTCAGAACTGGAACGAGATGAGAGAAACAACCAAAGAGTGAAAATTCAGAGTGCTATTTCAGATCCACCACATCATACAGAGAGAAGAAATTCGAGGCCATTCAGACCATACAACAGTATCCAGGTGGAGCGGACTGTTTGCCCATGGAATAATGTGATACCATACTCCAGGCCAGCCTCCCAAAGTAGTGTTGTTTTGATTTTACTGTTACTGCAAGGAATGTTCATGCCCAGCAAGCCTCTATAACACAGACCATCTTTCTGGCTCTGCACTTGTACTGTTGACTCCTGTAATAATTTTAACAAAATTCCACTCTTATGAAAGAGATGCAGGTGCACAGAAGGAATCACTAGTTCTGCAAATATCTCTGATGATTCAGGGTGCCCATGCAGGGAGCAACGTAGTATGCTGCATTCAGCACCTGCTTGCAACACCACTTTCCTCTAGAAGCAGAATGCTTTCATCAAAGCTGTGTTACTGTACGTTTCACTTGTTGGCTACACCACATGTTAAGTCAGAGACATTTCAGAGCAATCTCTCCCTCCCCCTTCTTTGAGGAATATTTCCCTTGATAGAGATTACTCTCTCTAAAACAGAAATTGCCTTTTGAAACATGACAACTCATTGTATCGCTTGCCTCCATCTCCTCCAAATTCTCATTCAAATCATTTACTATAACAGTTCCAGCTCCTTTCCCTCTGTATACACCAGTTAATCTCTCCCAGTTGCTCAGTGTGAACATCAGCGCTTTATTTGTAGCAGAAGCCCTTACCTCAAAGATGCAATGGAAAAAAGAACTGAGCTCACATAGTGGATGCTGATCCCACTCACATTGTGGATGCTGTTCCCACATGACTGTGGATCGATCCAGAGAGTCACAGAGAAGGACACCCAATCCCTTTGTGGAGAAGCTGGCACTCTCTGCTCCTCAACCCATCAGTCCCAAAGAGCACTCAGCAGCAGGGTACTGGAGAAATCTCCACCTCACCCTATGCAGGATGTGCTGTATTGTGCTGTGAGTGAAAGTGGTGTTGCACAAATGAAATTCACCGCATCAGCAATAATGAGCAGAATCTATAAAATGCTCATTCAAGTGAGACCGACACCTCCAATTCCCAATCAGAAAAGTGCATTAAACCTCACTGAAAGACATTTCCATTTCCAACACATTTCCATGGATTCCTGCCTAGCACCCTGGCTGCATGTCAACGAGGATAAAAATAAAACATCATGTATACCAGCACAGCCTCACTGCAGGAGCACTCCCGTGGCTGGGGATGGGTTTCTGGAGCAGAACTTCTCATAGACACACAGAGTAAACAGAGCACACTGCAGCTGTTGCTGCTGACAGGAGGGATACCACATTTACAAGAAGTAAACTTACAAGGGGAAGGGAGAAAAGCAGTAAAACGACTACTTTAAAGTTCACCACATTCACCAGCAGCCTTCCCCTGACACATTTCAAGGTCATAATGGAAAGACAATTTTAAAACTGACCACCGTCAGTTTTGTCATGACTCTAAATAATCATCAGCAACAGAAATATTTTGCTCATTTGCACAAACCCACGTGTAGTATAGCCCTTGCAGACACTGCTGTATGCTACCCTTAAGGAGCTGGGCTGCTGCCCAGTAGAACCAGCTCTGCTTCCTTTTCCTGTGGCTACCACTGCTGGGGCTGACAACTGATATACTACTCCAAGTACAGTGGTGTCTGATGCTCTTCTTATAGCTTCAGATAAGGGTTTGCAGCTTTGAGAAATTTCTGTCCTTCGCAGTCACAGAAGGAAAACTGAGAGCACGCTCAACAGCCGCAGATGATGAAAACCCAGACTTCTTTGCACAGCAATGCTCACAATGATTTGTTGAGTATGGAAACTCCACAGGAGCTTCAAGGAAGATGAGATTTTATCAGCTCTTTCAGGAATCCAATCTCTCCCCTAGTGCAAATTTCCAGTGTCCACAGGAAGAGAAATTGTATTTCTAAATAGAAATGCTAAGAGACAAGAGGATCCCTTGATAATTAACTTATTTCTCATCAGACAAAGCATACGGATAGAAAAACAAACCAGAGGAACAAACCATGCAGATTTTAACTATGAATGTACGTACAATTTCAATACCATTGAGAGAAATTGCTGTTTTACAGTTTTATGGCTTAATTATGAATCACTTTCGTTATTACTTTACAGGTATTAATCCATGCTGCCATATTTAAATGCGTTCTCTCTCACTTGTGCAATAACAAACCTTCTGCACGAAATTATTGCTAATGAATCCCCATTACTGCAAGTGAGCTCTTGCTGAGCAAACACCATGATAGTGATTTAAAATGAAGATTGGAAAGGTTTAAGCAGCTTGTAGCCTTTTAGAGAGGTAAAAATTCTCCACTTATTGTTTTATTTCTATTAAATTAAACAACCAGCTTCTTCTGAGACACCAGCAAAAGTACTCAGGTACTGCTACCACTATGAAGACAGCCCTTTCACAGCAGAACCCAGAATCCTTTGTCAGAGACATTAAATCCTGTAAAATTACTGTAAAAGGTGGGTTACCTGGTAACAGGTGTTGAGAAGACACATGCTGGACACCTTCTTTGCTTCAGTCTCTACTTCTAAGATTGTCCCCCAGGAATCCCAAACCCAGGAGATAAGAAAGAGGGTCTGCAGAAAGGAAGACTTGTCCTTGGTGAATGAGAATCTGGTCAGAGATCATTTAGGCAATCTCAATGGACATAAACCGATGGGCCCTGATGAGGTACATCCACAAGTGCTAAGGGAGTTGGCAGAAGCGACTGTCAAATTGCTCTCTGTTGTCTTTGAAAGAGAACGAGAGAGGTCCTTGAAGACTGGAGGATAGCCAGTCTTCAGAAAGGACCTGGAAAACAATATACCAGTCAGTCTAGCGTCCATCCTTGGAAACATGATGGAGCAGTTTATTCCAAATGGCTACTTGCGAGCAACTTTGTGGTCCCCAGAACTACCTACGAACACTGATCATCTTGAAGTAACAAAGGTTACTTGTTTAAAAGTGTAGAAATTCATCATAATATATGTTTAGCCAAACAATACTGTTTAAGTTTTGTTTTGTAAAATAAGCACCAACAATGCCCATAACCTGAAACAGTGACAGCCCTGATATCAGTAACAGTGCTCAGGAAGCACCATAGTGGTGCTTCTGCAGAAGCAGCACGGCTAAGGAATCCATCTTATGGTGGGAAAGGAACAGAAAGAATGAGTCTGAGCTGAACCTTGAACTGCTCCTCCATCAAGATGCATAGCCACTTCTGTGATGAGAATCTGAAGCTGGTCTTATTGTGGAAGAAATTTTTATTTTTATCAAGATAGCATCATTTCTTCTTAGTGAATGGTGAATAGAGAAATAACTCCCCTGTTCAGGCTCATGTTGGAAAAACACTCTAGAAAGTCTTTCCTCTTTGAGAAAGATGATGACTAAATTGGAAGAGAGCCACCTGACGCAGAGCAATATTTAAGCATAAATGTAAAAATTTCTCTGTACATCATGCAAACACCACACTAGTACCCTGCCTTCTTCTCTCTTCTTGTCAGTCCTGGCTAAATGTCAAGCTGCTGTGACAGATTTCACTGGCTCAGCTTCTCAGCAGAGAGGATGAAGCTATTAGCCTCATATTATGATGGAACAAAATTCAGATTCTCGCATCAGCACATTTACTTTATGTTCCTGCTTACCACGTGGAAACCACAGATGGATCGCTAATTCACACTGCCTAACGCTTAAATGGCAGGCTCCGTCTATTCAAGTTCCTATCCTATTCAAGTGCATTTAAATGAAACTTACTGTCATAGGAAACTTACTGTCATTGGAATGCTTTCAGAAACACCATTCAACTGCCTATGCAGTTTCACTGCAGATAAAAAAAATGTTACTACTGAGAATGCCCAGAGTCCTCTGTGTCTTTCACCTGAAAAGCTTTCAGTTCACAAGAGGCCACAGGTTGGTTACTTCTAGTTCCTCAAGCCCACAGAGAGATACAGTGAAGCTGCTTGCTGTAGGGTTACTCCCCAGGCCAACAGAACATATACAAAATCCATTCTTCAAAGAAGTAGAGAATTAAATAAAAAATATTCACAAATGCATTGTCTGAAATAACTATCCAAAAGCAACCTGAAGGGAAACAGAAGTGTTCAACAAAACCAGAAGGCAATTCTAGAAATAAAACAGAAAATGGTAACGTATTCTGGGAAGTACTGGTGAATTTACCATGGAATATATACTAAAGTAGTTAAAAAAAAATTGAAGGAACAACCAATAAACTTGTTTCTTCATTAAGCATAAAATCACATATTGTATTCTATGCAATATGTACCGCAAAGTCTGATTTTAATTCATTTAAAGATTAGCTCAGATTAGCAGGAGTTTGTGAATAGATTAACATGAAGAAGTCCTATAATATCTTTGTACAGTTTACAGACCTTTATGAAGTTGTGGTAGCTGTGTACAATCAAACGTTTTGTTTTATCAACCTTCTGTGATGGGCTGTTCAGTGCTGATTTTCAAGCAACCTATTCTCAAGTAGCTGGCAGAATGAATGCCAAGAGGTGCAGTGTCTTTCCAAGAAACAGCGTTACAGGCCAGAAACATTTCTGTCATTGTCTTTGGAGGCCACAGGTATACACAACTTAACTGGACAAAGTGAAGAGACACCACTGCCTTCCAAAGGACCACGGCAACATAAAGACCGTAAGTAGAAAAATGTGTCTACCAGAAGTATTTGTTTATTTGCACACTGTGCAAAATCAAGTATGAGGAGGTACACAAGTAGAAATCAGTTGATTTTTTTTCTTCACATTCAAAGGGATGACTATTTCGATATCTTTCATGGATATAGTGTGGTTCCTCTCTCTGCATCCTGCTATGTTACCCATGCTAGAAATGAATCCATAGCTTTTCCACTGCTACAATGGAATGGACTACATCAAATGACACTATATTTTAAAAGCTCTCTGGCAAAGCAATCAGGAATCTTTGTCTCTCACATCTTTGTACTGTTGGACATGCTCATCCATTGATGTATTCAATCTCATCAAAGATTCTCAACAAAATAAAAAGGATCCATTCATTAAAATTCTGCCTGCACACTGCTGTTCCTACAATGGTATAACAACACTGCAAAGTTTAGGGACAGATGAATAAGGACATCAAAGCCAACTGCCTTTGAAAAGGGAAGGGTTTGGCAGTTTGAATCTTTCCTCTAATCTGTACTGGACCCAGACATAAATACAAATGCCTTCAAGTGTCAGGCAAAAACAAAGTCCTGTGTTAAGCCAATGACAGAAGGCACAACTGATGGTACTGTTGTTATATAATACATCCTGCCAACTGCTAAAGGTGTACAGCTACCTTAAAATATTTACTTTTGCCTGAGTCTCATGTATGGATAAATACTTCGCATAACCGATAACTGTAAACAATAAGGTAGTAACTTGTGAAAATAAATAAAAAACTTCCTAAAGCAGGCAAAACAAGATCACAAATAGGAAGGTACCTACCAGTGTGGAAAACTAAAGTGTGTCTGCAATGACTAGACACAGAATTGTGAAAAAAGACAAACCAGCATTTTAATATTTTACTCGCACATACTATGATCAAAGCATATGTTGGAACCTGCATGGATCTTGAAGACCTTACTACTGTTTTTCCTATGAAATCAAAATATACAATATAGAAAGCTACCAAGAGAAATCAGTCAAATGAAAGAGTCTGAGACAAAATATGCACAAAGGAAAGCAATAGATCTAGGAATCTGTTCACACCCTAGCTCAAGATAGGACTCCAGGAATTACTTTAAGTTTTAATACAGAATACAGCTTAACATTCTTAGAAGAGGAAGTATGAGACATGTCACTGTAAAACGAGATTTTCTGAATACAAAACTGAAAACAAAAAGAACTACAAGGTAGTAAATAAAAAAGGTAGGAAAATATTGTCCAGAAAGTACACCTGGAGAATACTACCTATACTGTACTCATTTCCTGCAAGGAATTCCTGCTCAGCAAGAGAAGTCTGCAATGGACAAAAACAAACATTCTCCTCAAGTCAGATATGGACAGCAACTGTTGACTCTCATAACCTGAAAATTAGTGGCATCTTGTATTTAGATAAAATATACAATAAGAAATCATCTAATAGAGGAGCATTCTCTAGACTGGTCTAGATATTTCAACCTTAAGAATAATTGTTCTGTGTCATTTCAATAACTTCCCTTCTGATTACACAACACAGACACTGCCTCAGTAAAGGAGCGCAGGTCACATTTTGTCTGATATTGAGACAGTAAAATCAGACATCTTTCTAATGATGTTGCTGTCCATTGCATAATTTCCTTAACTAGTGTTCTGGTTTGCTAGATAGACCTTCCATTTACAGTGCCAAACCATTACCTGACAGTTAGGTTTTAGCATCCAGATTCAATGGAATAAAAGCTGCTCTGAGGTGTTCCATGTCACTGATGAATGTGTATGAAGATTTGGCAAAACAAATCTAAAATTCAAACGGGCAATTTAGGCTTAACTCACAAGCCCAATTTTTAGCTATATCATGCTTATTTTACCAGTTCTCATTACCCTTCCTAACAGAGTCATACATGTAAAAAATGTAATTAAAAAAAAAAATAATTAACACCACTTAAATATTCTCTAATATCCTGGACCTAATGAATGCGGTTTAGTCTAAGCTGCCCAAAGCAGGCAGCCAATAATCACAATTTTATGTGAATTATTTGTTACTTGGCAATTATTCAGGGCTGTTTGCTTTGTTTTTAAAGACCTTAAACTTTCCAGTCATGTAAGGAAGACAGTTTTCAAGAAAAACAGCAGAATATTTAAAAGCCAGGATATCCAAGTGAAATCACTGGCTCACCATTCACACAGCCTGGACCATTTCACTGCCCTTATCCCATCTCCTCATCTAATTCTCACTCAAACAGGACCTGAAGCCAGACAAGACACGACATTGATGGCAGTTATCAACCTCACTCTGAACATTATCAAAGGTTGACCTCACCACATCAAACTGTGCCACCAGATACAAACCAGTGTCATTCACACTGGAATGAAGGAAGGAATGGCCTGAAAGACGAGTGGTACTGAAGTTCTGAACTTACTTGAGCAGTCCAGCTCTAACGTTGAGCAGATCAGATATGGCATAGTCCTTGGTCAAACCCATGTTTTTCTCTGCTGCATCCCATTCTATGACATTTCATAAGCTGGTTACATCCTGCACAAGCAGTACACCAGGATAGTCATGATTCCCAAATAAGAACTATTACTGAGAAATCGGGTAATAAAAAGCATTTAAACACCAAGTTTAGAATCAGGTTTTCTTTAGCTAAACAACTTAGTTTTACACTGTCCAGGAAAGAGGAGAACCAGTCGGTAGAATGACCTACATACCCTGTGCATTAGTGAAGTGCCAGTCAGCTGCTTGCTTTATCTCTTTTCCATGAGAGTTATCTTCCTACACAAAAATTCATTCAGCAGAGTTCGTTGAGTTGACAAAGATTCCTCTGTGTGCAATAACTGATGTAGCTTTTGTAGTATTTGTAGCATGTTTTGCCTCAAAGTATCTAAAGATGCCTTTTTAACTGGTTTTAAGAACACCTCTCAGTTCAGAAATCACAGGTTACAGTGATTAAAGAGAGTTCTGTCTCAGCAACTCCAGTCAGCTCCTCCATCAGTACAACACAACATGACAGCTTTCACTATGCATCACCTTCCTTAAACACAAATGCTCTCGTTCTGAAGGACTGCCAAGACGTTTGGCACAGTTGCCAGTCTGGATTATAAGGAGCAGACCACTACAGCACTCAGAGCAGAACCCTGGCTAGGTGAACACATACACTCTTCTGCAACATCAAAGACAACAGGAGAAGTAACAGTCACAGCCATTCATTCCCCAATAGGTATAAGTGGGCAAACCATTGGGGTTAGAAGCATCAGTTGGGAGTGCCAACTCTACAGCAGTGGAGTTCCGCAGCTTTGCAGTGTATGAGTCAGTTTTAAGGAAACACCAGAAATAAGTTATTGCAGAACACACTCCTCTCCTATATGGTGACAATACAATTTTCAGGACTGATTACCACATTCTGCTCTATCATCTACAACACGTTCAGCTTGTCATCCAAGAAATACCATGGGAGATTTGGTGAGCAAATTGTTGGTGTTCTTATACTGATCAGTGACAAGTTTGCAGTGAAATGGCAGAGAAAATTAAAAATAAAATTACAAAAAAAAAAAAAACAAAAAAAAAACCACACACAAAAAAATCAAACCCACATTTCTTCCATAGAACAGCAAAAGAGGTTAAGAGTTTCTTCAAAAGAATGTCTCTTGAATATTTATCACTGACAAAGAAAATCTCTCACCCAAAATGAAATGAATCAAGCATTCTTAGGCCCCGTATCTTCTGCCCCACCTCCCAACCCAGATCAAACTCTGAGCAAATGTTGCCTCTACTCCACACAGTGGATATGGTGATGGATAACTCAAGGTCATCTGTGGTCCCCATTGTTTCTTCCCTCCCCTCCCTAAACTGCTCACATCCTTCTCCACACCCCACTTGCTTTTCCTCACTCTAACACATACTGCCTACAAACACTCCTTTCCACATCTCCTGTTGATAGCTGCATAGAAAAGTGCATGCATTAGAAATGTTCTATAAATACCACCTTTCTTGTTTGAACAGCACAGCTGTGCATTACCTACAGCCCCCTCCCCAAATTCCTTGTTTTTCTTGCTATTTTTGTTATCATGCTCTCTTTCGAGCCTCCATTAAAGCTAATTACATACACGATATTTTGCCTCCATTATGCTATCAGAGCTGTATTTTAAGCATTTTCCCCACTCTTTTGTATGTGTGCTTATGAAAGACACGGGAACTTTTAATACCATATAGTGTGAAAGCATTCAAAATGGCCTCTTGGACCACATGGGTGCAGCAACAAATTTACATAGAATAAAAAGGCTTCTGTAGTCTTTGAAAGAGAAAGCACTGTCCCTTTGCTAGCTACAGCAAGCAGTTTACATCTGTGCACTTGAATCTATTACCTTCCCTCTGAAAAAGGTTTTTCTCTCCTTAACGATGCTTAGAGATCTTGTTTTGTTTCCTTGCGGGCTGCAGCTTTTCTGAGCTGTTTGCACTCTTCAGAGCATCTAATTTCTGATTATTTCAGGTTGCTGCAATACAGAAGGGTGAATTTCCATTAGAAATTTCCAGCAACAATCACATTCAACAAGCACAGATTTGCTTGCATGGTTTTCTGCTCACTGGTGAACTCTACTGAGATCCCAAGTAATTTACCATCATGCATGAACGTAAATAAGACTTTATTTACTAACACATTTAAAGATTGCCTGCTTTATCACACCAATTTTAACTTAAATCCATTTATTAATCTCTCACACAATTAAAACCTGGAAGAAAAGAAAACCAAAACAGTAGCACTGATTCTTTCTGTCCATCCCATCCCTGTAATTTCAGTAAACCCTAACCACTGGCTTTTTTTTCAAGAGTACATTTTATGATGCTGCATTATTTTTTACCAGTTATCTAACAAGATAGCAAACTGCATTCGGGCTTGGCATTTGACATCTTTGTCATTCAGACTTCTATGCATCTCTCATTGTTTCTACCATAAACTGCACAGAAAGCAAACTCCAGTTATAAGCCTGCCACTGTCACTTCAGGATGTTTTTATCAAAAACAACAAACTCACAGTTTTATACAAGAAGGGAAAAGAAAGCTGACTTCTTTCCACAATTTGTCCTTCAACCTACTGAGAAACTGCAGTATGTTGACAGAGGTCCTCAACATTAAACATGTCAGAAGAGACTACGTCTTCACAGTCTGAGAAGAGTCTCTGAAGGGCAGATAGAAAGTTACGGGGTGAGGAAATTGCCACTTATTTCAGTTGGACCATTTAAAGTAAGGAATTGTCACTTATGCCAGGAAACTCTTCTCCACTCTGTGCCTGACATTACTGGAATCACTTCAAAAAACCCACAAGCATTATTGTGAACTGCACCTCAACCAAAATAATTAAAAACTGGAAGTACAAAGGAAAGCCTACCATAAATTATTTAATGATACAGAATTATCAGCAACAACTCTTCTCTCTGGGATGCAGAGCAAGGCAAGACTTTCTTCGTATCTGCTCCCTGGAACGTAGACTCACTGGAGCAGAAATTTGCTTTATAATTTTGTCTTGTGTGGTGCAGATAATGTCACCGATGTTCTGCAAACACAGCATTGCAGCAGAATATCAGCACCGAGGAGAAGATCACAGAAATGATATGATGAACTCAAAACTTTGTTTCCAGAACATGGATGTGCTTGGGACTTTTTTGGCACTGTACACACAGAAAACCTACTGTGGGCTTACTGAAATGAAAACGAAGTGATTAAATTGTTTCTTGCAGTTTCCAAATTACAATTTGCTACATACATAACACTGCATAAAAGGGCTGGACAACTTTTTGCATGATGTATTTTTCCAAATGAACTCTCCCGGGTGTCACAATATGTTAGTTAATACTGGAAGAGGCCTGAAGGCCCCATATCAAATGTAACCTTCAAAACCAACAGTTGAAGCAGTCTAAATGCACACCAAACAAAGTGAAACAGCCACCATTCTGTAACCCCTTAGTGCTGAGGTCCATCTGAGGAAGAACAAATAACATCTTTGAGCCTCAGGATATAGGTTTGAATATGGAAGCTTGGCATTCCTCCTTCTTTAAGAGAATTATTATCTATCAGCCACACCATTTACTTAAAGTGTAGCATGGGGAATGCACTGAGAACTAGATGTGCTGTTGTATCAAAAATCAGAACACTGATGCAACAAGTACATTCCTGTTTTCGTATATCATTGGTCTACAGAAGCCCACTAGAAGCTTATCAGTGTCTCACACCAACAATTGAGAAAGAGGTCTTGTTTAACTCCTGATTCAGATGTAGTACTGCAACACGGCTATAGGACTAACAGGTGAGAAAAATACTACGTAGCTGTAGACTGGTTTGATCTGTTGTGAAAAGCCAAAACAAGGAGATCGCAGTGCTGGAAGGGGAAGGCCATGATTTTCAAATGTATTGCAATTGAAAATGTGTATGATCATCCTGACGTGAATACATTCATAAGTAAAGAAGCCTGTCAAATGTAGAATAAATGAAAAATGCACAAAAACAAGAGTCTGCCTTCAAAAGAACTTTCCTTGTCATTGTTCCATCTTCTTATGTATCATTTGGGCTTGAGTATTAAAAAAGAAAATGGAAATGCATTTTCCTTTTCTTAGACTGCTGCCTCTCTTACAGTGACCTAACTCACGGCCCTCAGTGTTCGTTTTGAGGAATTAATAAGTTTGACTTCATTAATGAGCACATGTAATAGCTAACTCTCCTAACTCTCCTCCCTCTTGACATCTACCCTAGATTCTCTGAAGCCCAACACAAATTTGGATAGGCACACTTTATTGATGCTGTTTCTTCTTATATAGAGAAATTGAGAGCTTGTCAACCTGTCTCCTAGACCTACATTATGATATCTGAGCACGTCCTTAACACATCTACCTGTGAACTTACAAGGCTTGATCATTTGTCTTTAACTGAATTCAAAAACACAAGCTTTCACACTCTCACAACAGGGAGTCATAATACTATTGGAAAAGCTTTTTCTCCACGGGGGTTAAAGACAAGGATGGTTTCAGCGTACCAAGAGGTAAATTGCCTCTTTGTTAAAGGAACAAAACCAGAAATTGACCTTTTTCCCTCCCCCCAGCTAATGAAGGAACGCAAAGGAAACTATTTTCAGAAGTGCCTTTACAAAACAGCCCATTCATTATTTCAATGGTTGTCAAAAGATGTCAGTTTCTACTCTTAGAAAAAACGAAGCTCTTCACACAAGGATATCTTAATCATTACCCTAAACAAAAAATAAAATTATGTCCCTATTGCTATTCAGTGCAAGTGCCACATATATGGAGCTGAAGGAACTCAGATGGTATGGAGATTTATGCCTATGATTCATTTGTTGAAGTGAATGAACAAGAGGAAGCATTTTAGGAGAGAGGAGAATTGCTGGATAGTCTGAAAGAGTAACTGAATGTGACAGATGGTAAGCTGATTTCAGGTGTGCAGTAGCATGAAGTTCGGCTATTATGCATGTGATCACCTACAGCAATTCCAGTGAAAGCAAAGGATTTGGGTGCTAAAATTGCACGCATAGCATACACTAACTGGAACTGTGCTTGACCTGTGCTATGTGTGCAGCACCTTGAAAATTCTTGCATGGATTTACATGCTGCTCCATGGCCATCTGCTTCATTTTACCAAGCAGCTTTCCTTTAGGAAAGATCTCTGAGCATCCAATTGAAACTTTACTCCTCTTTTAGCTTCAGGCCGCTCCTTCTGGTCCTAAAACCAAACATGAGCATTTGCAAAAGCAAATGGAAAGCAAGCATCCCAGGCTGCCTGTGTCACTATTCCTCTATTTGTTTCTGTACAAGAGACAGCATTGCAATTTTGGTACAACACAGAAAGCTGCACTGGGAAGGGCTGTAGGCAACCCCAGCTCTGCTGTCTGTACAACGCCATCGGTTGTGCCAACAAACAAATGCATACGAGGAAGATTCATATCTAACATCACAGATCTGAAATTTATCCAGGTTAAATCAACCCCTACAAAAATATTTAACCAGCCAACTGCCAAAGAATTTTTATTGGAATACCCATGGTCTTCCTTCTGCCTTCTGTTGACCTGTTCTTAATGCTGAATGCAAAATCACCATCTATAGAGTTTTGTTACTACATGTGAGTCCTTTTCAAGAACTATTTAAATATTTATGCACTATAGCAAACTGATTATGGACCAAAAGTATTGATGTTTAAGGCAGGGAGAGAATCTGTTTATTTCCCAAGTATGCATTAGGTACCCTCCTGCTGCCAGGATGAATAACGTGAGCAGGGTACAGTTTTAATCTCAATAAACAAAGATGAAGTCACTGCATGTGTCAGAAAATCTCTACACAAAAGGACAGCTCTTGTGTGAATGGGCATATCGAAACCTACAGTAAACTAGTAGCACTTCATCACAGAAAGTTGCCCCTCAAATTCAGTCATATTAAAGACCATAAGAGAGGAACAGTGAAAGAAATCCAGACTAACACAGACCCTCAGAAATTTACACTCTGAATTTCTTGTAACGGTGGGCACTACTAGAACACCAGCTAAGATACAAACAAACTGCAGCCAGACATTAAAAGGCAAAGTTAGCAGATGTTCACTGTCCAGTACCATACTAATAAGCAAAAGTCATGAGGTATACACATCGTGTGATGTAGCATCCCATATCACATAGTAAGGAAAACACAGCTAGGACTTCAAGAAATGGTGACACTTTCAGTGTGAGGAAAAAGCATGCAGGAGGACAATCTGCTTGAAGCTTGTTTGACCTAACAGCATTTTTCAGTACTGAAGTCATTGTGTTCAGAGGGGAAACAGTCCAATAACCCAGGCAAGGCTGCTTCGACCAGCACACACAATGCAAAAAATTCTCAGAATCCAAGAGAGCGAGGATGATGGTGGTAAATTACTGTTTTACATCAGTGTCTCAATAAGGCTATTCTGCCTGCAAAAATTGAGATGGGATTATCATACCTAACAGACAAAATCTATGTGGGTGTAGAAAATAGTTTGATAAAATATACAGAATGAAATGCAATTGCAAGTCAAAATAGTAAAGAACAGTGAATTATTGGGAATCTTTCAGAACGTTGTTTTCATCTCAGCCCTGCTGTTTTTAAATAAACATCATTTAGTACTCACCTCATTAAAATGCTGCAAGGCAACCTAAGTATCTGCATGCAACTACTGTCTTTTACAAAATATAATTTTTTAAAAATTGGTTTTGAAAATACAGAAGAACATCCCCACCCCTTCCTTTCCCACCTAAATCCATCTTATCCCAGTCAACTGGAACTGACAGAAAACAAAACTTAAACTTTAACTGCAACAAACCGTTACAAAAGAAAAACAAAAAAATATCTAGGCTACTACTTATCACAGTTCCTCAATAACTCCATGCTATTGTAGCTTTCAACACAGTAATTAAGACCAGTACAGAAAAGCGTAAGAGAACCAGGATGTGTGCCTTTCTTCCTTGACTATCACAGCTGTGCAATAGAAGAGTCATTGCTAACAGGATAGTTTTAAAGATAACAGACACAGAAAGATTAACATCAATATGAATGATGACAGCATAAAAAGTTTCCACCAGTTTATCACCAAATACTTTATACAACTGCAGTCTTACTTGCTGCTTTTTATAAAATGAAAATTCAGGAAAAATCATTAAAATTTTGGAATACTAGAAACTAAAAAAAAACACCATCTCAAGTCTTCATATAGAAAACCACACTTTACTTCTCCAATAAGCAAGTTTTTGATTTGATGGTCAAATCTCACCCAACAGCTCAAAAAATAAAGGATCTCAAATGCAGCAGCAGGAACAGAGCATGTTTCATAAAAAATATGCCATTTTCATTCCCTACATCAAAGGCATTTCTTTCCAAAGCCCACGTTACACCACAGTATCTATCTACCAGTATATGCATACTACAGGATGTATCGCAACACACACATTTAACATCCACAATACACCAACATTACACAACCCTACTGTGAAATGTCCAGCAGTCTGGTTTCTTACCAAATAGGTTTCACAAAAAGACACTTCTACCAAACAACACATCTATTAGCAGGCTATGATTTTACTTCATTGTCAAAGCAAATCCCAGAGACTCTGCATGTAATCCAGTAGTATCCCTCAAATTACCCTTTTTAAGCTGATGTTAAACAATCTTGATTTAAGGAGGAACAGCTGCTGGCTTTGAGTGCTTTTGGAAGAAGGCATCCAAGTCAGTGTTTCATCAATGTTTTGATTAGAAGCAGCAGGTGTTCAGAGGAAGGTTCTGATATTTCAGTTAACTGACAATGTTTTCCACTGCTGGGAGTGAAACACTTGCTGGTCATTTCTGCAGTACTGACAAGTCCTTCCCTGTCCACAACCACTGAGACTCAATGTAACACAGATGATCTGCACCAGCTTAGACGCTGAGATACCTAAACTCCTTTTGACCCACCTACGAAACAAAAACCCTCTGGCTGAACCCAAATGTTTGGGTTTGTTTTATTGTGTGTGTGTGTGTGTGTGTGTGTGTGTGTGTGTGTGTGTGTGTCTCAATTGACACAAACACAGCCCAGTATGCCCTCAGTTCTGAGGACCTCAAGCCTTTCAGATGCCACCCTTTATCAAGCATTTTACATATGGACTTTTTTTTTTTGTTCTTATAACAGGGCAATTAAGCAAAATGTAGGCACTGAACTTTTCTGCTACTGAAATGCAGAAGGATTGCTGATTATTCAAATGATGAACAGAGAGGCCAAGTTTTCAAATGTGTAAGTACTGTGTTGACAGCAAGGACTATGCTCCAATGCCATTCCCAGATCCAAGATGAACCAGGCTGTTCTGACCCACACCCTTTCTACACTCATCAAAATGCAGATAGACCACTTCAAACCTCCAACTCCGTCCTGACCATGAGCTTCATACAAAGAAAATGATCAGTTAGGCATAAAAGTGAAATAATTCTCTACTGGCAATTTTACACATGCTGGACAAGCACTTATCAACCAGTTTGTTGGCCCCGCAACAATATTGTCAAGAAGAAATATGCCATATAGCATAATATTTTTCCGATGACTTCTGTATTTAGTTTCATCAATTCCCTGTCTCTGGAGCCAAGAAATGAACAGAGCGCGCAGCAGGCATTAACCACGCATACCACAGGTATAGCTATTTCCTCTGCTCATTGCTAAGCTCTGCAGAGACAAGCACCACTCAGAATACAGTATCAGGCAAAGAGGTCAGGTCTCTCTCTGAGGCATTCCAAAACATTTGAATGTTACACCAGTGACAAGAATACGAATGAAGACCATGCAACATTCAGAGGGACAGTAAAACACATTTCTGTCACCAGTGCTGTCAGTTACCACCTTGAAAAAACATGTTAAAAAAAAAAAAACTGAAAGGGAGGAAGCAGCAAAGAAAGAGACGAAAGCAAGATCTCAGACTGCATGTTTTTGGCACCTTTTCCTTCACAAAAGCCAAAGACAAATGTCTGCCACTCCTGCAGACTGTTACCTTAAAATGGCATTTCTCCAAAAGTGAGAGAGAATGACAGAAGCAGCCAGCAGCAGCCACTGCTACACCCAGCAGCAGTTTAATTCTTCCAAGGTAGAGAAAGGAAAATACTGGGCCTACAATACTCAGATTGAGGCAAGTACCAATTCTTCTGCAGCCTGAAGATTTTTCCACAATCTCATCTCTTCCCCCTAAAGCTTCTTGCTTCTTACCTCCCTAACTTCCCTTCTTTTTGCATGGAAAATAACATTGCATCGTTAACTTCACACAACTGCTGGATACACAACATGGACATAGGTGGCAGCATGTCTGTTTGGCAATTAAAACCCATTTTCCAGTATTCTGGGTGAATGGAAATGGTAGGAAGCAAGTGACTGACTTCCCAGTGAGGTGCCTCACCTTAATCAGCCAGCTGATAGGGAATTTGAGTTCTAAGTTACTTCAGAATACCACCTGACAGCCCTAATGCCACTGAACACATCAGGGAAACTGTACCTGAGTTTAGGTAAAACTTCAGCAGGAAAACACCACCAAAAAATCACCTACTATATATTAGTAAAAAACCAAACAAACAACCCTACAGCATCAAGTTATCCCAAACTCCATTCATGCATCTAAACCCTAAACATTTCCAGATTAATATAATCAAGAATCCCAAGACCAGTCTATTACCATTATTTTCATTGTGATGCTGATTAAGCTGTCATCTGCGTCCCTGATACTTCAAGCTTAACAATGAAAAACAGACCATCAGAATTTAATCCAGTGTAGCAGCCAGCTGCCAGAAAACATGGCCAGGCTCTGAATATAGAAAGACCATGTGCTCCCTCCAAAGCAGTCATTTTCTCTCAGTTTTCTAAGTAATTGTGTGAAGACACAAATGCACAACCCCCTGAACTCAGAACATCCAAATTAACAGACTTCCTTCCTGCCAGGTTAAACTTCATTAGACTCCTCCACATACAACAAATTGGATGAAACTGATGATACACAGGGTTAGAGATGTACTTGAAAAACTAGCAGTTTAGAGATGCAGTGGGCAGTTAAAAAAAGCTGAGGTTTCTCCTTCTGTATTCTTTATAAGGAGCAACCGTGAGTAAAATTAGTTTTGTTTTGTTGTTTTTTTTTTTATGAGCTGAAAAAATAGCAACAATAAAATAAATAAGACCTGCTGACATTCTGCTGGCTTCATCAGCATCAGGTGGCAAAGAGTATGGCAAACTATCCCATTGTGGTCAAGAACATGAGAGCATTAGAAATCAAATCGCAGACAATTTCCTTTCAACAGAGTTCTGTGCTAGTTGAGCTATTCTTCCCTGCACATAAAAGGATATCTGATTCCACATTCCAACTGCCCGAAGTAGAGATTTCTGAATACCTCCATATCCATCTCCTCCACCTTCATCTTCACAACAGTTGACGAGGAAAAGCCCAATGCACAAACATAGCTCTGGGTTCTTGCCTGTCTCCAAATGCTGCAGGAACAAGTGCAGTTCACATCTGTCATCCCCATCCCAGATCCCAAGTTTCCAGTTTAGGATGTATTAGGTCACATGAAAATCTATAATGAACAGGAAATATAGCAAGATGCTCATGGAATATTGTATGAAGACATGGCATTACAAACAAACAGATATTGAGAGGCTCAAGAGTTTTGAAGGGCATTATAGATAGGAAGTGTTTTAGATAAAAAGGGAGTCATCATTTCTCCATTTCAATGCAGAGATAGTCAAAACGTACCCATAGCTTGTAGACAGCTAATAATGGTCTAGCTGATAGACCAAATGGAATTAAAAGCATCTGTTTATTATCCTCACCCGTCTCATCTTTGAAAGCATTTGGTTCAAAAACTGAAGTAGTTCACCTTAGTGAAAAGATAGTAAAGCAAAAGCAGTGTATTTGCTGCTGTTGGAAACTGCCTCATTCTTTTCAGAACGAGGCAAGAGCAGTTCATTTACACTGACAGGAATGCATCCTGCAGAGCAGCACCTCCTTAATGCTGAATAGCAGAAAAATGCTATTGACCATGTATGGAAACAAACACCAAGGTTCTTATTTAACCTGCTGAAAGCAATTACCACTGATACCCAGTTAAAAGAAAAAATAACACAAATACAAAAATGTACAAAAGAAGCGTCAAGTGTCATCTGCATACAGTACAAAGAACACTGTTGCCATAAAGTACTGCTGAGGAAAATCTCCCATTTTCATTATTTGTATGAAGAATACCCTAAATCTCCCACTTATTTTAAACCTTTATGCAAAATTATCAAAGATTCTTTACTAAGGAAGCTTACAAAATACAAAATCCAACGTGTGGATGAAGAAGGCAATCCTCATGCCTGTTCTCTCTCTAGCTAACACAGCGGTCTCTTGCTGCCTTACACAGACTACTTTCCTCTAGAGGACGTGATGCCTGGTAGTTTGTGATATGATGTAGACACTGAAACGAGAACTGCATTGAGAGTATTCAGGGGGAAAGTTAGATGGCAACTCCTCTCAAAACCAGAAAAAATGCAGAGAAGCTGAGTGGCAAATCCTGAAAAGAAGTTCTCAGATGGCAGTGCAAAAGAAAAAGGGAATATCATCTTGGTGCAAAATCTGGTTAGGAAACTTGACTCATAATCCTTTCTCACCATCTTCCATTTGAAAATTGCCAATGATTCTTCTTACACCGTCCAGTACCCTACTGAGGTGGAAATTTTTCAGAAAGCTTGACTATAGTAGTCTAAGGATTTCTGTCCTTTGTCATTTTCACTTTCCCACTCCTAAATACTACTAAAAACAAAGTTATTGCAAATATAACACACATTAATCCACCAAATGCCAAGATATCTTTTGGCTTTCACAGTATCCTACCGTAAGCTATAGGAGCTCTGGTACATCTCCCTCTCTAAGAACTCTAAGCACAGAGATTGGAAGCTGATCTCCTTTCACCAGAAACATATTTTATTTGTAACTTCCTCAACGCTAAGAGGATTACTCATGGAGTAAGGAATACCTGGCAAGAGGAAGTATTCACCATCTGTCCCAAAATACTGCAAACACAAGAACCCATAAATTCTATTTCCCACTGCCAACCTCTAAGGTTTCCCCCTCCTCTCAAAGGCATCACCTTACTCATTTCCCTCCATGGATTTTAAAACCTATCTATATGTGTGGTGCAGCAGACGCATTCAATAAGGCATCAATGACAAAAACAGGTAACATCCTCAAGCAAATTCTGTTTCAGCTCTGTGAGCCCTTAGATGCATCTTACAATGTCTGTTTGCAAAGCAGCTGTCTCATCTGAACCGTCAGAATCTCAAACAAAAGAAGAAGCCACAATAAACAAAACTGTAGGCTATTACGCTTTGTGGAGCCCTCATTCTTTTTGCAATTATATTGATGTATGATCCAAAGAAAAGCAGCAGGTTTTCTCTGGTGACAATGAAAAGACAAGTGAGACATCATACAAGTGATTTAACTTCTATGTGTAAAAATTGCTATGACAGGTGGACAGGGTGAAACAGAGACAACAAAGGGAAAACTACAGGAAAATATTCATCCTTTCTTGCAGCTTGGAGGTATGGACCATTACGTGGGCAGGCTGACTATGGTAACACATGAGCAGCCCCTGGACCAGCCCAGAACAGAGTCATAGGAAAGGCCATCATGAAGATATCTTTCAACACTCTTTCCCCCCCACCCCCAAGCAGTGGCTGGGAAGACCAGTCAGAATTAAGTCTAGACCAGAAGATTTTTCCAAATCATTTGAAATACAATTACAGCACCTCCACAGCAGGCATGGAAAGGGCCTGAATACTGAACAGAGATTACAGAGAGCTGCAGAACTGGAGATGTAAAAAGCTGATGCCCAGTACTGTCAGCAGTAATTAATTACTGTTAATTCTTGCTCAAAATGCTCTTTATGCACACAACAGTGAATTTACTCATTTGTAACAGGTATGATTTTGTTCATCACCAGTATGTGTGATCTAAAGCAAGGGAGGTTTCTGGACAGGAATAGGGGAGAAGGCACTGATTCACTGTTTGATTTAGCAGCTGTTACCATGGAAATATCTATTTTTTACCAACTGCTGATGATTATCTTGTGCTTGAAATATGACATCTGCATATTCTACATGAGACTGTATTTATAGATGAGCAAACCAAACGGTAGTTATTCCAACATGAAAACGCAGCATATTCCATGCACTTCTTACAGATACAGAGTTTGTCACAACAGACTATTAATCACACAAATAAATTGGCCTCTCAGAATAAAAACCCAATTACCAGAGCAAAGCAACAGCTCTTCCCCGATGTGAAATAAACAGAAACAGGAAATATAATGTAATTCCAATGTTCTTCCTCTCATCTTCTCACAGTAAAGGGAGGGACAAAATTAGAGTGACTGCCTGGTCTAGAAGCTGCCATTACTGACTTACAAATACACAGCTGCATTAAGATATTCATTTCTTCATATAGGCTTTTGTGCCTAAAATGTATCAATAAAAAAAGAAAAAGAAAACATTCACAAAAAAAACACGCATTTGCTACTCATTTTGTCCTGACATCTGCCTGCTGGTCAGTCAAGTACTATTCCACACACCCTTTCATTCCAAATGCCCCAGCTAGACTAAAGAAACTACAGACTTAACACACTTACATGCACACTGTTTTCTTCTGTGTAGCTAAAGGGGTGCCGTAAGCCTAAGTCTCATCTCATCCCATTCCTCTTGGTTACTCCTTGAAACAGCAAGGTCACAAAGCGAGGTTCTTCTTTGCCACTAGCAGATGATGACAACAAATGAAGCTAGCACAGCTTAAGACTACATGGATGGCAGAGACTGAGGTTGCATCAAATGAAGTTAAATAAACATAGAAATAAAGAAAATATTTATTCCTTCAGGCTGGAGAGAAAAACATTTATGTAATTATTTTCAAGGAGCTATCTAATAAATGAGATTGTGGCATCCTTCCAACCCAAGCCATTCTATGATCTAAAAGATAGCACAGAGCAACTTACCCTAGTCCTAGGGATACGAACAGAACCAAAGACATTAGCACTCTATGCTTAAATACAGTTTTTTTACATACAGACTGTAGTGCAGCTCCTAAGGGTTGGAGGTAAGAAAGCATTTGGGTGCAGCAGCAGTCATCTTGTCTACCCATGAACTAATATGGATACATTCTTAACTTCCTATCCATGACAGACCCTTGCAGGGAACACAAAAGCAGAAGAACAGAATGCAAACAGAGCATTTACTTAGCATCCTCATCCTGCAACAGCTAGAGCAATCACAGTGTGTTGCTGCTTGAATTGAGACAACTACTATTATCAGATATATACAACACCAAAATATTTATATTTACTCGATTGCTCCTTTCTTTGCCCACGTTTGCCTTTGCTGTTATCCATAAAGTTGTTAAGAGGAAACTTGGCACTTGAAGAAATTGCACTAGAGACAGATTTCTCCAGGCAATAAAGGTACTTAATGCTGGTTTTGAACTAGTTTTCATTGCATTGTGCCTAAGAAAAGAAGAGACAAATACGTGACAATTCTGACATAAAAAGGATAATTTCAGGTTGAGAATTAAAAATAATTATAGCTATGAAGAGGAAAAAAAAAAAGGTATCAGGAGTGCTAGATTTATGGTGCAAAATGCAATGTGTAGTTGCAGAGCCTGCTGTAAGTTAAAAAAGACCAAAGGCCCCACACTGACCAACCAGCAGCACAAAGCTCAAGGTGAGGGAAGCAGAAAGTACCTCAGTTGAAGTACACATAGAACAATAGGT
Organism: Meleagris gallopavo; assembly: GCF_905368555.1. Classification (NCBI taxonomy): domain Eukaryota; kingdom Metazoa; phylum Chordata; class Aves; order Galliformes; family Phasianidae; genus Meleagris; species Meleagris gallopavo. The sequence continues at coordinate 25,936,035 of NC_139407.1, forward strand.
CCCAGGAATGAATTGAAAAGAGACATGGTAATTGGACAGAACCACCCAGAACCTGTTCATTCTCCCACACAAGAGCTAGTAACACAGACATATCTACACATTGCTGTCTGTACTCAGATGAAATCGAGCTATTCTAGCATGTAAAGTAACACAGATTAAGAATAATCACACAGTAAAACGGTTTTTAAATCAGCATTTAAGAGAGCAAACAGACAACAAGGCATACATAGGTTGCCTTTACTCCCTCTAACAGAGGTGCTCTCTAGACATGGAAATACCTGAATCATTGACATGCTCTCTAAGGCAATGCAAGCTATGAACCAGGCTTCTTGGGTATACTTTTGAGTGTTAGGCTTCATTTCTGAACTGAACAACAGGGTTAGGAAACCTGCAAGCAGGATCAAAGATTGGAATTCAACAGTACTTCTCTTTATCATGAAGGCAAGATACCTATGCCTTTCAAGTACTGCAGCTAAAATTCTTTTACTATCCTACAGCTGAAAAAGGTATCACAAGTATTTAAAACCAACTTGATCATTGTATTTGGAGATCATAAAAGAGTTCCTGGTAAAATTCTCCATTGGAAATGAGCACTAAGAACAAAGACACTCCTCAGTTCTCTCTTACGTGTTATAAGCTTACTGTAGTTGAAGATGCACAGGATCAAAGAACAGCTGTTTACACAATGCCCACAAATCTCAGGGAAGAAGAAGAATTATTGAGTAAGTCCAAGAAATACATCAACCACTGAGTCACCACTGTCATACGTGGATGAAGAAATATGTCACCTTTGTGATGACAGATGGAGGAAGATGTATGTACAAAGCTGGGGAAAGGAGGGACCTGCAGCTGAAGCAAACAAACCCACACCATGGGATGATAGGCTCAAAAAACTGAAGATGCACTTAGCAGGATTGAAATCTATCTAGATTGCAGAGACTTTAACAAGGCTATCCCAAGAGATCAGTCCTCCCTTCCCATGCCAGACATTTTGCTCAAAACATATTTAATAATCTGCGCAGACAGTACCAAAGCAGATAACCAACTGTCTGAACCCGGTTCTTTAGTGAAGAAAAAACAAACAAAATACCAAAACCAGAATGTTTTTCCATCTATTTATTTTTGGCAATCAAATCATTTGACAAAGCATTGTTACATAGGAGCAAAGAAAATTGTGAAGGCGTTGCCTGCATTCACGTGGTATCATGTCATGGTAATTTCAGGGAGAGACTGAAGCTGGAGATGGCCACAGTCCAAGCAGAAAATATTAAGGTCACTGCAGATTAAATCCAGTTTGTGACAGAAGATGATAGGACAGTCACTCTTCTCTGTCAGAACACAGCCAAGAAAGGTAAAGCCACTATAAAATGGTAAAGCACAGTGGGAGCTCCAGATGCAGAATGTAGCAGATGGAAGCTTTTCTGACCACTGTGGCATACTCCAACAGCAGCGTGGCAATGAGCAGGAGAAGCACTCTGGGCAGAAGAGCCTGGTCCCCTCCTGCCAACAGCACAGTGTCTGTACACAACAGCTGCTTGTGCATAGTACCATAGTCACAGCCACAGACAGCAGCAATCTGGGCAATATGGTAATGATGCACTGAACGCTGTGCTATGTGACATGCACAGGGAATGTATATAAAGGATCATAAAGGCAACAATCAGCATTTGGGCCAGCTATTAAAAACTGCCATTGCCATCCTTCGAGATGCATCTTACGTAAAAAATGTCCATAAGATAACAAGTACGTGGAAATGGGTGAGACAACACCTACTACACACAGATGGATTAACCAGGAGCTGTCAGCGCTGCTCTGTCGTGGCTGTTTGGAAATGCTCTGAGTGGGAAAGGTTGCAGAAATGAAAACGCATTCACCCAGTGATAAAGTGCAGTACTCTCTTTATCATGAAAAAAATTCAGAGTCATAGGGGTTGGAAGGGACCTTTGGAGATCCCCCCGCTCAACCCTCTGCTAAAGCAATTCCCTGCAGCAGGTTGCACAGGAGTGTGTCCAGACAGACACTGTATATCTCCAGATAAAGAGACTCCACAGCCTCTCTGGTGGCTGTTCTGATGCTCAAATCATCAGAGGCTTTCTGGGTAGAGGGAGGAGGGTTTCACATGACCCAGATCCCAATGGTAAACTTGCACAGATGGGATGATCACTGTCTGGTATCCAATAATGAGAGATCTAGTTCAGACTTCAGCCCTTTTTGATACTCTGTCTCTGATGCGGGGAAGCAGGGTTACCACAAGTCTGTCGATTTCAGCCACAAACACACCAGTATTTCTGTAATTGAAGTAAACTGATGCAAATACACATGCACATGCAGGCGACCTATGGAGAGAAAATTGTTTTCTGCCTGTGGAAACATCTTTTCCTGCCCTGCAATTTGATTTTTATGTATTCGAGCATCATGCAGTAACATGCGTAATGCTGTACTTCATTTTAAGCACCTAGATACTCTGAGTAGGGCACTGTTCAAGTGCTTAAAGTTTAGATTTTAAGGATGGTTTGGTTGCTTAAAATTAGGTATGCACACACGTATCTTGTTAAGCTGAACTGTCCCTTCAGCCCTGAGGGGAGCACTGAGTTCAGAAACACCACTGATGGCAACAAAAAAGCAAACAGAGAATAGAACACTGTAAATGACTTAAGTAGTTGGCAGATGCTACTGTTTCTCAAATCAAAACTGAAAAATTAAGGACTAACAATGTTGGTGAATATCCCTGATTTAGAATTTCTTCAGTTCCAATTCCCACTGGGTGATTATCTTGCTTCCCTTGCTTTCAGGTTCACATATTGGTCCTGATAGAGACTGACTAGAGATATCTCTGCTCTGCTAATAGCACAGACAGGGTAGCAACACGGTTATATCCATCCCTATTAAGAAAACTCATCCTTATCATTCTGTGCATCCTAAAACAATGATCTGAGAGCACTATTATAATCATAGAACCATAGTCCGATACCCCTGCAATGAACAGGGACACCTACAGCTACATCAGGTGTTCACAGTCCATCCAGCTTGACCTTGAGTGTCTTCAGGGATGGGGCTTCCATTACTTCTCTGGGCAACCTGTGCTAATGCTTCACTGTTTATATTGTAAAAAACTTGTTCATTATGTCCAGTGTAAATCTTCCCTCTCTTAGTCTAAAACCATTTCCCCTTGTCCTATTACAAGAGACTCTGCTATAGAGTTTGTCCCCTTCTTTCTTATAGCCTCTCAGTGTTTTTCTCCTTCCACTGCAGTCAGATACCACACATACTTCCACTGTCAGATATTAAGAAGTTTGAACACGAATTCCATTATAGAATCACAGAAACACCAAGGTTGGAAAAGACCTACAAGATCATCCAGTCCAACCATCCACCTATCACCAATAGTTCTCACTGAATCACATCCCTCAGCACAATATCCAAACACTCCTTGAACACCTGCATTGAGGGTCAAATATTGCTCAGATATGGTAAGCACTGGAAATTCCAACAGTCACGAAGGTCAAATACTCATTAAAAAAGTCAAGCTGCAATGACCTGAAATCCTTCAAACTCAGGCTGGGCAGCTTGTCAGAGGCTGGTTCCAAGTGCCAGATCCCAGCCAAGATTCAGATTGTTTTGTCCTGTCCTGTAGGTGAGCTGAAGAAGTCATAAATTATCCTGAACATTTTGCCAGCAAAGGATCCGGGACTGCATTCATTATCGCCCACTACAGGATAGTATAAATCATAACACAATGCCCTGTCAAAACTACGGTCCATGGTAGAGAAGCGTCCAGGAGCACCCCAGGCAGTTGCTGTCATCCCAGAGCAATGTACTGACCCTCAGTTCTGTGCACCCAACCATAAAATGGTAGCTATAATACTGATTTTTCAGGATTGATATGAAGCTTAGTAAAGCTGGTTTAAGTGCTTTGTTATGCTTGAGCAAAAAAGGAAATTATTATAATTTTAAATGAAGATTAATTATAAAACTGTTAACATAAGCATATTAGAAAAATGAATGGCGAGGCAGCAATTTAAGTCGCTTTCTTGCAAGATAATTTCATATGCATCTTGCTATCGCTAATCCCCACTTTTCTAAATCCAGTGCTTGTTTCCCTGCACTAAAGCTAAGAAGAGGCAATGTGCCATCACTGAAATACTGATTGAAAAATTAGCTTCCATGCAGAACCATTCTATTCACTATATGCTATACATCTAACTGTCACAGCTTCCAGCCTGGAAAATAGAGCAGTGCATCAAGTCACCAAGATGACATTTGTAGCAAGTCTCTCTTGCAATTTTGTACAAGAATCCTAGACAGTGCACTCTTCTTTTAATCTGGTAATGATATAAAATCCTTTCCTAAGCATACTGCTTGGATGAAAACTTAGGACTAAAGAGCATATAATGCTGAAGATGGTACAGATCCTGTAATAAAGGAATTAAGCAAAATAACCTGATTATGTTTGATGTAGCAAATTATCAAAGCAGGTATTGATTCAGTTTCTAGTCCCTAAATCTTCCATAAATATGTTCTATGAGCTTACACCTCATCATTTAAGCAGCGCATGCAAATAAAGACAGAACTCTGGGCTCATCTTCAAATAGCAAATAAAAGGAAAAATCAGCCAACCCACCTCATTGCACCCTCCAGTCTATTTGTATTACAGAGTCTCCATAGAGAAGTTAAATCACCATAAAATCTGTTTAAATCCTCTAAGAGGATAAGTATTTCAGGCTAAAACAATGCATCTTCACAAAAGCTCCCCTGCACTTGTACAACTTCCCTCCTAGAATTTGGGAAAGCAGTGGTGGTTCTCAGAAATCAAGTCAAATGAACAAACATTCAAAATATTTGTCTTTGTTCTCCAGCATCTTCTCTTTCTCTCATCCTGTTTTCACTACAATGTGTTACATGAGATTTCACTACCAAACACAGCACTTTGTGAACAAACAAATGCACATGGATTTATTGCACACCAAGACAAATCATTAAATGTCTTAGTTATAGGGCTCCTAACACTTCCTCCCTCCCCCCAAACAAACAAACAAAAAGACAAAAAACACCTAGAATCAGAAGTATAGAAAGTCAGCTGATTGCATTACATTCTGTTTGGATAACAAGCCTGACAAACCAAAGCATAGAGGTAGTGGTGAATATGCATGCAGCTAAGGAATTAAGCTATACAATTCTACAGCATGTAGAAAATAGTGCAAAATAGCACACATGCTCATAAAAGGCCCAGTTCTACATCCTGAGTAAGGAGGCCTAAATTCTGCTGATTTGTTGTGCTTCACATCTCACAAGACAAAGTTGCAGTAAACACCAACATAGCTTGTTTTTTTTCTTTAAATGAGTAATTCTGTACTGTATGCAGTATAGGGATGTCATCAGTAGAAAGCTGAAGCTTAACATGAAAAATAAAGGACTGAGTGCCATATAAGGAGCATAATACTAAAGACAAGCCATTGTCTGACAGCAAGCACTTGAAATTTAATGGTAATATTGGCTATTTTTTATAAGCATTTGGGACCTCACTTTAACTGAAAGAAAATGCTTGTATCACATACTACGGAGCAACATTCAACATCAACTCTCATAATATCAATAGCAGAGCTGTAATGAAAATCTTGATCATTCTGATTACTTCCTAAACTAACAGCTTAGAGCCTATACCTCTTTTCACTAGAATAAAGAGTCTAGACAGAAACAGCACATTATTTTACTGTAGTATTATCACTATTGAATACAGCATAATGGCTTATAACTCTCTTGATATCATTTTTTAATGCTCATGCATGGTAATAAAGACCAAAGTTTCACTAATGCACATTCAGGAAATCTACTGGGAGTTACACCAGTGCTACTTACATAAGTATAAATGCATTTTGTTTATTTAACAGTTATATATTCACTGAAGTTACTATGAACAATATGAGATTGACTTATAACCAACATGAAAAACCTCTCCATGTGTTGAAGCATTATCAACATTACAAAGTTTCATGTGCCATGAGTGAAATGTTCTATCAGAAAGATAAATCCAACATAATGGTGCCATTAACTACGGTTATTAATTCTGCCTCCATTTTGCTACATTTATGCCACGTCTGTTAGTAATCTTCCCATATGCTCATCCTTTGGAGCAGTGATTCAGAGTCTTTCCAAAATGTAGCTCTGTGCTGCAGCAAAGGTCCAAAAAGACAGATACATTCACTTCAATGGGCAAATAGAAGGCATTTATTGCACTCTCTGAGACAGATCTTAACTCCAAGATGAAACTGTTCAAAAGAACATAAGGATGGAAAGAAAATAAATTTCAAGTGTCTGGAGCAAGTGTCCATATGGAAGAAAAAATAAACAGCTGAAGAAATTTTGCAATAATGAAAGGTAAGTTGGTTTTTCATTGGCTGTTTTCTATTACTAGAAAAAGACACGGCATCCAGTGAACAAAGTAGAACAAGTGCTGATTTCTGGACTAGGCAGTGGCAAAAGTATTTTGAGCATCATTATGATTACGCTTTGCAATGAACTGAGGACTTAACTGATTAAATAAAGCTTTTTAGATAAGGAAGCACAATATTGCTAATCCTGGTGACTGATACTAAAAAAAAAGCTTCCTCTTCTTCATCCTTACAATGAGTTCTGGAATGAAGCCAAAACAGTTCTGCTGACACCTGCAGAAAGCGGGAGAGAAACAAAGGAAAGCAGTAGAGACCAGGCTTCTTCCTCCCCTCACCCACTCTTCATGTGATGCAAGTACATTTGGGAGATCTATAAGTGGAGAAATATTCATAGCTACCATCATGTACAGAAGCATAAGGTAACCGCTTCCAGCATTTTAGATTCACCGAGATCTAAGGCAGTAACTCTTACCGTCAGCATGCAAAAAAGGCTGCTCAGTACAACAGATAAAGGATCTGACAGTAAAAATCCTTCTAAACAATGATTTAGAACAATATTCTCAGAACATCCCTATATTTCACTACTAACACAGTTCTTTTGAAGTGACATCTGTTTTAACACAAGTGTTTTTAAATTGCAGAAAGTCTGCAAAGCTATTAATCTGGAGCAGCAAGTAATGGTGGTGGTTGGTCAGGAGCTCATGTGATAAGATCAGTAGAAGACCGAAGTGTGCTGTGCAACCCTGCAGGATGAGTCACAAAAGGCCTAACAGCCTCCTGCTGAGGGAGAATATACATGCAACTGTAGGTTAAGTTGCTCTACAAGGATAGCCATCACGAACTTGTCATGCCTCAGGAGTTGAGCCTTGTTTGGTACACAGTTAATTTAGCTCTTCTTTTTCATATATGAACACCTGCTAAGTAAGCTGATTTATGCTTAAAGATGACAAAAATAAGTTTTCTGAGCACCAGAAAGTTTCTCTGCAGCGTAGTCAGGTGTGAGGTTCAAGCTTAAGCTGTGATTTGAATGATCAGCACTTACAATTCAAGTAGGGCTTTATGACTTTTTTTTATGACAGTCAAACTCTGACATAAGATTGTGAGTTTATTACTTTCCCCCTACACTTTTTCTTCACTGTAAAATAAATAAATATTGGAGTCACATCATAGAATGAAAGGTAGAAAAGACTACTAAGATAATCTAGTCCAACTGTCAATTGTTTGATTTAGAGAGTGCTGAGTCTCTAGGAAATAATTTTAACTACAATGTTGTCATTTTATTAACTGCTACTATTGTCTTCACTTTGTTAATGCAGGAGCTGGGGTCACCAGTGTACCACACTCTCTCCTGCCCTAAGTCAACGTTGCTTCTTTGGACACCCAAAAGATCTAGTCCAAAACAGCTCAAAGTCTGCTCTGAGCTGTTCTGATCTCTTACAAGTTGCATAATAGAGAATTCACATAAATTAAGGAACCAGTCAAAAAGCACTCTTACTGTGAGGGAAAAAGCATATAGCACTTGCTCAAGGACTTGCAATGCAAGTGCATTTGGTATACCTCTGCCCCCAATATCATGGGGGATATCATGGCTCAGCTAAGATTTTCAAGGTTACTCAAGCCTAAATTATTATTTTCTTTGTGGTTTCTTCTAGTTATTCCAACTTCTAATCTATGAAGTAGAGAGTCCAATCTATCCTATCCCTGGAAGTGTTCAAGGCCAGGTTTGATGGGGCCTTGGGCAATCTGGCCTAGTCTAGTATTACATGTGCAGGTTGGCAGCACTGCCTATGGCAGGGGGGTTAGAGCTTGATGCTCCTTGAGGCCCCTTCCAACCCAAGCCATTCTATGATTCTATTATTTAAAAATCTCAAAAGCTGTAGCACTCACCAGCTAAGGCAACACTACCAGTAATAAAACCACAGGATAGCATGGAAGATGTTCCTTACTACTGAAAAAAAGTAATTTGGAGAGGAGGATGAAGAAAAGAGGAATCCATAGCTTTACTTGCATTGAAAACACCAGAATCTAATTGTGTCAAAAATCACACACATTTATAATAACATTTAAAATTTCAGTTGCACTTCAAATTTTTCTTTCGTTCATTGACAAGAATAAAGTAGCAATAAGAGAGGTCTGGCAGCCTAGGATCTACAAGAAAGGACCTCACCACTCATTTACCATCAGCACAAAGGACACATCCAGGCTGTCTGTGCTCATACCATTTTCATGATCCCACCAAGGTTCCACTACTACTTAACTCGTTTGACTACCTGGTGTGCAGATCACAGTTGTCAGGTCAACAAACTCTCAAGCTCACCATCCATACTAAGATTCAGGTGAATTTGTTTCCAATATGCCTGTTCACACATTGCCAGGAGTATTAAACTAAATAGTATGCAAATGACAGCTACTTTAAACATCATAGTCTCAATTGAATCAGTAGAATTACACTGAGGATTGGAGCCTATACCTCATTTCAGCTAATAGTGGCCATGTAAAAAGTTCCAGAACCAAGGTAACATCTATGCCTATATTTTTTTCAGAATATTAAAAAAAGAGGATTGCACTGTAAGTTTCTTAGATTAAGGAGCACACAACATAATGAAAACATGCATTTTGTTATTTATAGATTATTGCAATTTGTACAGACAGGTATTCTTGCCAAACTCTTCTCTTATGAAAGACATCCACCATATTCCTTATGCAGCTTGATAATAAAACTAATTTTAAGCATAGTAGCAAATCAAGCTTTCTTGGTGCCATAAAAGTGTCTATCAACACACAGATGACTGAAATCTGAGAAAATTAATGCAGATGCATAAGTAGGATTATGATACATAATTACCCCATGCAGATCTATTTCAGGAACAGATCCAAATTTTTTCCTTTCTTGTGAATTTTTTCTTTGTTTCAGAAGGAATAGCATTAAAAGTTTCACTTGTTTTATCTTTGAGCTCTTAATTAAAGATATGAGCCATTCTTCAAACACTGTTTTCTGTGGCGGGCTGTTTGCAGAGTGTTTGAGCTAGGCATAGGGTAGGGAAGTTAAATGGCAGATATCTTTCAACAGAAGGAATCGTGATCAGATAAGGACTTACTTCTAGAAGAACAAGAGCATTTATCCATATAACATCATAGCTCAATACGTCATCTGGTTCTGATGTGCAACCAACAAAAATCTTCATGTCCATGCTATGAAACACATGGAAATGAATTCCTCCCTGATTTCTGTCATGCTCTCTTTACTTCAACGCTAGCAGCTTACAATGGAAGCAAATCCTCCCATCCCTCTTCCTCCCATGCCTATCACTGCAGTGCTGGTGAGTTGGAGCAAGAAGTATCTATGGTACCGCTCAGCCCACTCCATCCCACACACAACTCCAAAGAGGTAACCCTGGGAAGTACAGCCTAACTTGAGCTGCATTTTATTCCAGAAACAAACACAGAAAGGAAGTGGATTAGGAAGTCTCTGTATCATATACTGCATTGATTTATACAAACTAACTTGAGATCGCAGCCATGTAAACATAAAACTGTATACAGTTTTGTACCTCTGCTGTACAAACAGAGCCTTTAGCAATGACTTCTTAACCACTCAGAACCAGAACTCCTCCTCAAGGTGCTTCACAGCCTCAGTGCTTTCAAAGCCCCTGCAGCTTTGCAATGCAATATTTTTATTCCTGGGATAGGAGCAGTAGTTGCACCTAATGTCAACTAGAAGTCATCATTTGCTCTGCAAGTAGAACTTTATTCACATTAAATATCTAGAAAAGAGATCATAAAGCAGGTAGGAGGTAAAAAGCGTTGAAGATGGCAACAGATTACACGTAAAAGTTGACCAAATATCTATCTTAAAAAAAAAAAAAGCAAAAAAAAAAATACCAACCAAGACACAATCAGATTCCTGGAATATCAGAGAGCTCAACAAGGAATGCTCTAACAATTACTTATCTTGTTCTCACTTTTCATCACCAATATTTGGTTAATGGCCACTGACGGCAGCAACCTGGGTTTGTCAAGTTACAGACAGGCTGAACAATTCCAATTCTTAAACTCCCCCCTCTTCCCCCCCCCCAAAAAAAAAACCACCAAAGCTAACCAGTATCCAGTAGCTCAAGCACATCCATTTAATTATTTCTCATACTCATGGCAGATTAGTTGTTCTAATAAATTTCTAGCACCTCAGAGCGTAAGAATGCAGAAGTGGTGGTACCATCCCTGCAATGGTCCTCTTCTCACCAGCCTGCCACCATACAGAGATCTGCTTCCAACACAAGGATACTGCAGAGCCTGGGGATCAACCTGTGGATCTACAGGGAGTTGGGAAAAATCCCAGAAAACTCAGCCCTCTGGAGAGTCCTCAATTGTGCATACCTGCCAGACCTTTCTCTTGCTCCTGTTGGCAGACTGAGACATGAGAAGGTCATTTTTGTAACAACAACACACAAATAGGTGCAGAATCCACAAAACACATTAAGAAGTGTAGAAGAAGAAATAGGGAAAGCATTTCCTTATGTGGTTACAGAATACTTCCTACCACTTCATATTTTACAGGTTAATATGCCATGACCATACACACAGCTGAGTTCATTGATGCCTTGGTCTCCTTCCCACCTCTTTGCTGGCACCATTTTCTGTGCCTTGATTCAGCATTTTAATTTATTCCTCTGCATGCTATTTAAATTATCTTTATACAACATGTACAGATGACACTGAAAAACTATTCCAAGATTCAGAGGACATTTGTTTGACACTGTTCCCATATTCTGCAGCAATACTGCTGGATGTTTTCCATAAGGCTGGGAGGAGAGCCTGCCAAACACTGAATTCACCTTCCAGGTGACACAGAAGTAATGTTTCCATCAGCAACTCAACAAATACAGCAGAGATACCAACATTTCACCTGAGACATTCACAGGTCACACCTGGCACAGGGAAGTATAAGGGTCATTAAGTTTACTTCTTTTCACTAAGCATGGACTGACATATGGCAAAATAAAAGCATTTGGTCATCAGTATTGCAGAGTGAAACTAAAGACCTGGAGAACCCCTGAAAACAGACATCTGCATTTTAACATTCATGTCTCAACAAGCATTCAGAAAGATGATGAATGTGCACTTCAGTCAGACATCATCTTTATTATTAAGCAACATCAAACCCAAAAGTCAAAACTTGTCATATGCTCCCAAAATCTTGTGACACCACAAAGGAATAACCTTCATGGAATTATTGGAATGATTTGAAGCCTCAAGCTGTAAGATAATCAATTTTCTTTCTATTTATTTTTTAAGGAATAAGGATGAAAAGGCTACTTTTTATTAAAAGGAAGCTCACAATTTCTCATATGTATGTGTCATTGAGCCTAGGGGATTAAAAAGCCCAAATACTACAAGAGTTGAGAAAACTGCATGTCAGTATCACTTAATTAAAATATGAATTTTACCAGCTGCAAAGAATATCAAATGGCAAACCAAGGATGGAGGGAGAAGGGATATGCACCAGAGTGAGAAGTAACAGCAGAAAAAAGAATTCTGGCTTCAGAAGGGAATTAAAACATCCTGCACAACACCATCCAAATAAAGTTTCTCATTTGTTGTCATACAGCAGTTTTTATATACACAAGCTTTTCCTGCAAAGGAAGACAGGGAAACAATACCAGCTTCTCCAGAAATTATGCTCTGAGCTCCTCTGAGAAAAGTCTGCTGTAACTACCAAACTCACTTAATGTTTACACTGGCTACATGAAGTTCAGAATTTGACTTTACGTATTCTGCATTTAAACTGATGAGTAAGAGAGAAATGAGATTTTATACAAAAACATAGCCTTGGTTACATGACACTAAGGCAAGACTTTCTAAAGATTAAAAGGTACTTAATTATTTAAGAACTTACAAAACCAAAATTACTGTACCTCAGATACTTCACTCATCTGCATAGATATATCAAGCCTGGCCTCCCTTTCACACAATTTCCAGCAAAATGATCTCAGTTCCCACCAGCCCTAGCACTTACCTTATTTTCACATTATGCAAAATACCCCAGGGGTTTTTCACTACTTTACTTAATGAATATTAATAGTTTTGTACTCCAAATGCTACTCTTCCTGACCATTTGAAAATGTTTGTTTTTGTCTTCCATACGGGCATTTCACTGAACAGTGTAGGATAAGACTGTTTTTTTCCTTTGAAAGTTAAAAACAAAGTTTTGAACAAGGTTTCTGACTTAACATACAACTTCCACAGTTATAAAATCTTTGTTTTCATAAACAGGAATGTTTGGATGAAGAATGAACGAACTTGCACATGTATATAAACAATATTAACTGAAGAGATCTGAACAGAAAGTATAAATATTTTTATATCAAAGCTGAAGATTTCAAGTTGTCCTGACTTCACATAAGTTTTACAGGACTGTATCCACATTGATCACAACTGATAAAGGGCATTATACTCCTAAAGAATAGGAATACTCCTTCCTGTGGAGCTGTATATTCAGAGCAAGACCGTGCAGCCTTCAATTTTTCTCTTAAATATACTCAAATAGTTCTGACTCTCAGTAAGACGTCATCTGGAAGGAAATTTTCTCAAGTAAATCTCCCCTTACAGCATCTCTGAGGAAAAAGATACCATCAAGCAAACGCCTTATCACATAGTTTCTGAAAACCTGCTGTTTGTGTTGATCACCCATCTTCATAGAATCACTGAGGCTGGAAAAGACCACTAAGATCACTAAGTCCAATCCCCAATCCACCCCCACCATCCCCACTGACCACATCCCTCAGTGCCATATCTCCATGATATCTCCATGTTCTTGAACACCTCCAGGGATGGTAATGCTACCACCTGGGCAGCCTGTTCCAATGCCTCAGCACTCATTCTGAAAAGCAGTCTCTCCCAGTATCCAACCTGAACTGAAAAAAACCTTAAAAAAAACAGAGATTGGAAGAACGAAGCTAGAGGAAATTACTCAGAAGAGAGCACTGAACTCATAAAGTCAACCGAACATAACATGCATGATTTAAATACTGTGCAACTGTATCCATAGCTACAACACTCAGACAAAGGCATCTTGGTGACCTGAGGGACAAATGATCAAGTCACACAGCTTGTAGACAGAAGTATCACTGTGTTCCATGAAGACAAAATGAGCACTGAGCTTTGCATATAGCATTTAGTGGTATAAAAGTGAGGATTACACTCAGTTTCTTCAAAAAGGATTTTCAACATATTCACCAATTTTTAGAATATTAAAGGTGAGAGGGTATGAACTGTCACACCTATGGGCTAATCATGTTAGCACATACACAATATCATAATTCCATGCAACTTCTCTGCAATCAAATCAGATATGTTAACAAAACTCTATTTGTTATATTAGAATAAAATTGCACAACACATACTTGCCATGAGTCATATTTTGCTGTTACAAGTTTATACAAACTTATTATCTACAACTAACAAATTACCTATGTGCTGCTAAACACAGAAATTAAAATTGAAAAGAAACAGTGGTATGGTTTTGCACTTAACTAATTCAAAGCTCAGCCAAACCCAATCATATAAGAAGAGTTATGTCTCACAGATGTAAGAATCAACATACTACATCAAGATAAAGTCTGCCTTGCTAACAAGAACTGCTTTTGGTCAGATTCCACAGACCTTAATCTCCAAGGACTCAAACGCATCATGGTGGTAATACAGGAAATTTTTCAAGTTCTAAATGAGCACCTTACACTGAATGTCCACAAGTTAGGGGGGAAGACATCCCAACTGGGATTCTTTCATGAAATATTACTCACGTCAAATACATGGTTTCCTGTCTTAGAGGCATATTAAATTCCAACAGCACACAACATCTTTCAGTGGTCTCATATGCATCGCTTGTCACTACATTCTCATACATTTTACTCCAGAACAGAATCAAGTAGATAAAACCACCTAATCTTTTCTTTTTGTTTCTTCTCTCCAGCAGTTCTACTAAGGATGACAATGGCACATTATCAGACCACTTACTTCATTATGCTATTAACCATGTACCACTATTGCCCACCATCTGTATGTACTACAGGTGTTCATCTTTGCCTAATCTACAGAATCATAGAAATTCTACCTTTTGCTGGAAAGTAGGAAAATTCTGGTGACTTGAATTTATATGCTATTTTTGTAATAGCCTCAGAAATGGGATATGACCTTGACCATTGATAACAGCCAAATCACAGAAGACTTTCATGAAATTTACAGAGCAACTTGTACCTGATTCTTTTTTTCAAAACTGTTGACTTTCTGTTCGTGCTGATTGTGGTGACAGGAGCTAGTCAATATCTAGCTGTTATTAAGAGGGGGAAAAGTGTGTATAAGCATATTTTGAACGGAAATTTGTTTACCCTAAAGACTTGCAGGATTTCACAATGTCTAGTCTCTAATTACATGAGACACCTAAAACCAGCTCTGAGTATCCCAAAGATAAGCCAGAATTATCTTAGAGAAAACATCAATGAAAACATCTTAAGTAATTTAGGTCCTAAAATTACTCTTGTAGATTTGCATATGCTTAAAGACAGAGTACTTAAAAAAAACCAAAACATTATTTGATTTTTATCTGTATTCTCAGAATTTGTTTTCTGTAAATTTCTTCATCCCTGGATAGGAAAATATGTCAGAAATCCTCCTCAGTCATCTCACAGACAGAGAAACCAAATCACCTTTCCTCTCCCTTGCCCCAAATAAAAGAAACATTAAAAAAGGTTGCTCATCTTAATTTTATTATTTTTGTCTTCACTCTTCCACCAAAACCATATTGCCAATATATCTGATAGCAACATACAACAACACAGCATTGATATACTTGAAAAAAGGCACTTACAACAAGAAAGCATTAAGCTCAAGTGCATGAAAAATTATTAGAAGTTGAAATTTTATCCTCACACTTAAAATAGTCAGCATTCACTCTGGCACTGTTATTCTGCCAAGGAACATGATTTGATAAAATCATACATTGTCAACTCACCACAGCACGTGCTATGCCTCATCTATAGGAAATGGTTTGAAGGCATCAGCTTCACACATGGGTTGCCATAGCTGATACTGGTGACTGGCTGGCTGCTGGTACAGCTTTCTAATACTAGCCCTAGACATAAAAAAATAAAAAAAGAGAAAAACATTTGGGTTTGGGGGTTTTAGGTAAGTTAAACAGACAAACTAAGTTAAACCAGAGCATCAGTATTTACACATAACAAAGAAACCTAAGATTTTTCTGACATTCCCATTCAGGGAAGTATCTGTATGGGCCATTAGCTTGCTCTCTTACCTGGAAAGAAAGTGTTATAGCCCAAAAAAAAAACGCAAAATGAAGTGCTGCTTAAATGGGAAAGAGGTGTCATGTTTATTTTTCACAAAAAAATAAAAATGGAAAAATAAGGGATGGCAAATCCAACTGTTCAGGAACTCATGTTCAGAACTATTCCAAGTTACAACACACTGAATTACAAATCATGAAACTGTCCTTAAGGAATTTGCTTTTGTTTCCATTTCATCTTTTCAGCTCAGATCTTCTGATTTTTCCTTAGAGGAAGAAACATCAGCAACCTGCACTGAAATTTATACACAGGCATCTATTAATAATATCTGGAGATTACACTCTAATTTGACTTGTGATCACAAGTTGGCAACAGAAATGCTTTATGAAATGTTGATACACCAAGGAATAAGGAAAGGCCTTGGATTGCTGCTATCTATGAAATCATGATGCTGTTAAAAAGTACCACCACCATCAAAACATCTTCAAATGATGGAGCATTTGTACTTACATACAAGCTTAAGAAATGAGGTAAGCAGCAAATTTAAGAAGCTGTGAGAGTAAACAGTATCTTAGAAGAGAAACAATTGCATACCACTCCAGTGTCCAACTACTGAACAAAACCCCAAGCACACAAACAGGTCATGAGTGTTAAGCAGGAGGCAACTGCATTCATCACTGATCATCACTAAACATCACTAAACTAGGCAACATTTTCTTAGCATTGTCTTGCAATGTCTTCAAATAACGCCAAAGAAAAGTGAACTGTGTCTTGGAAGTCATGGAACATAAATAAAAATCTATATGTTAAAACAATTGCTTAATCAGAGAGAGAGACCACAACACTCTATGCTCAAATCACAAACTCCCCAACTCCCTGAAATGTAATTCATAATTTCAAGTTACCCGATCCATTGCTGGGAAATCCTGCTGAAACAGCTATTGATGGAAATCAGAATTTTGCTCCTCAGAGCCTTCTGCTTTCAGTGTTTTTATAACGCAAAAAAATTGGCACCTGTGCTAGGAGCTGGAAGTACCCTAAATTTTCCATATCTCACTGTGATGCAAGCAAGAGCCAATAATCATGAAGTCACGATTGTGTTCTTAATCCCGGACAAGAAAAGAACCTCAGTGTAGAAGTACAATTGCTCTTTTTCTAAAAGAGGCTCTGATTCCGTCATATTCTCCAGACTTAATCCAAAGATAAATGAAAGTTAATGACTTTCCCTTCCCTCAACGTGGAGGTGAGAACAGTTTATTGCCACCAGTACATTCACATGCAAAATTAAAAATAAATCAAATCAATCACTGTTTAATGAACAAACACAACATACTAAGTAGTATTAGGAGTTGAGCTTCCTGTCCTTCTGTATTAAGCACAGGCCAAAAGTGCCCTTCACACTGGCTAACAAAACCAGGTGCCTCAGGCTAAAAGGGAAATACAACATCTCAGCTTAAGGACAACTGTTCAATTTCTGCAGGCCGAGGGTCATGGAATCCTGTACCACTCTCAGTCTTGCTTTGGATCTATCCTTGCATCTCATTATCACTGAGAAAAAAAAAAAGAAAACCAATTTCTACTACCTCACATTTCACACCAACAGTTACACGTTACTTTCAGTTTTAGACCAACACCATTACTTGAGTATAAAAGCTTTTTTGTTTCTCTGAAAGACATGTTCTTATGTCCATCTACACAGATGGTGCTGCAAGAAAGAAGTTCACAGCAAGAACAACATTTCTCCTCCTTGCTGCTGCCCCTAATTAGGGTTAATTTTTCTTGCAGGTGGCCCCATTCAAACCACTGTTTCATAGAATCAGTGACAAGGCGGCAGAACAGTAATGTTGGTAGCAAAGCTGTTCAGTGCTGGGGTCCAGAGAAGTCTGATGACAAAACAGAGCAGCAGCTATGGTAGCACTGCAATCATAAGGCCTTCAGGTTCTAATTTCTAGTGGTGGTGTTATAAACTCAAGATGGAATGGGAGGGTCTATGGACACAAGATTGCTCACCATAAACAAACAAAAACAGGAAAAAAAATGCAATAACACAACAGTCTTAACTTTGTTCTGAAGGCTTATCAGCACACTGATAATATTTTTTGTTACTTAAGAATTACCCAAGAACTGACCCAGTTTACAGTGCATAAGAGTTTAAGAGACACCAAATTTTAAAGCTGGGGATGCAATTGCAGTTTTTCTATTTTCCAAATCTTAATACAAATATGATATCCTAAAGAGCGATGCCAATATCGCATTCCTTTCAGTCTGCTTCATCTCCCCCTTCCTGCATAAGTTGTGCAACTGACTGCAAATTGTGGGAGAGTTCTGTGACATTTCCAAACACAATTGTAGGGACATTTTGATGGCTTTGTTTTCTAAAGAGAAATTTAATACTGTAACACCACTGAAGATTTTTTTGCCTTATAACAAGTGATTAATTACTATTAATTCCCTAAATAGCTATAAACATGCCAATGACTGACAACAACAAAATAATCATAATAATCATAATTAAAAACAACAAAAACCCACACATTCCCAAAATCTGCTCACAAAAAGCTTCCTCAGTGCAGACATTTCCAACAACAGAAGAACATTTGCTAGCACAAAGCCGGCAGACAGGCAACTGAAATCAAGCAGTTTTTCACGTCAAGTGATTTTTGCCCTTACCCCATTTAGAAACATGTTTGTAATCCTAATACTGCTCAATACACTAACAATTACACCAAGACTCTGATTAATTCTGCATGCTCTGGAGCAGCAGGATGGAGCACCCTGTGAGCACACAGCTCACTGGGGGCCAGGAGAAGGAATATGGTTTAATGGCTGAGGTCAAATCACCTTTGTCATTCACATCTGCTCCCCCCAGGAGAAAGCCATTAGTTCAGCCAGTTGAAAGTTATTTCCTTGCCACCTTTCCTAGCATATAACAGGAGTATGTGGGAGAAAACTCTGCTCTGGAGCATTCCTGGCTGGTGGCTACAGAGCAGCATTCTGAAATAGGGTTAAAGATCCGAGGTTTGGAGAATCTCCCCAAGGCACAAAAACCAAAGCAAGCTTACATGTGGGCAAAGATAACAGCCCTGTGCAGAAGCAAGGCCATCTCATCCCATTTCAACCTTTCCCTTTTTCTGAAGCTGGCCTTACATTCTGTGTCCTCCAACAACCTGATTGCAGACTTCTCCTAGGCATTTACGTTTTTCTCTCCACTCTATGCCATTATTCTCTTCCCCCTCCCCCCAGAAATCTGTATTTTCAAGGACTGTTGGTTTGTCTTTAAACAGATCTCTGGCAAAACTCACACAGAGCACATCACAGGAGGGAAAGGCTGCAGTGAATATACCATGTAGCTATGCAGCAAAAGGAGCCCATGTAAAGAACTGAAAGCCACTGAAGACAAACGCCATGGAACATGCCCTGTTTGGGTCGCTGCTAACACTTCATTAGGCAAATAGCATTTGTTTTCTTTCTTTTTAGGTCTCTCTGTAGAAGAAAAACTACTGATATTTCTTCTTGTAACAAAGGTTTTTCTGCCAAAATACCTCCCTGCAAAGCAGCACCAATTTCACTGCAGTATTCACAGCAAGTGTTGAGCTCTTTTGCAGAGCAGCTGCCCTGCAGCATGCTGTAAACACCTCTCCCAAAGCTCCCATGGTGCCATCAGATGCAATAAGCTTTTCCATTCACTTATACTGGGGCAGTCACACAGAAGATCAATGGTTTCCTTGGATAGCTACTTACTTACAGGACACCTCCACACTCAGAACAGCTTTTCAGATCCTTCTGCCAACCAGCACCTTTTCCCCTTTCTCTCTCCATTAAGCCACTTTGCTGAAGGCCAAGACTTATGTCATAAAAATCATAGAATCATAAAGGTTGAAAAAGACCTCTCAGATCATCATGCCCAACCTCTGACCTATCCCCACCATGCCCACTAACCCACGTCCTCCAATTTCCATTTGCTCAGCATCACCTTCTCTTCTGCTTTCACCAATTCTTATATGGTTCTGCACAGACAATACAACTCCCATAACGTATTGTGCATTGAGACCCCTTTTTCCTGCCAAAGCCCCTAGGCAGCAGCGAGGCTGAGCAAACCATGACTGTTTACATGAGCCAGCTGGTGAAGCACCGTCACAGCATCCATGACGAGCACTGCTCTCACAACCACTGAAACATCCAAACACACACTTTTACAGACCCTAACACAGGAACACAACGATTCTCAGCCACAATATGTAGGGATGCAGCCATCCCACTCCAATTCACCATTTGCTCCATTAACCTGCCTTCTGCTCCCCCATTCTTAAAGCAACACTCAGCATCCATCATCCCACCCCACAAGAGCAGGTCAGTCTTTGACCACCAGTGTCAGATGCCTACCATTCCGTGCTGCCTCTGTCCTCCTCACCCAGCCACCTTCCCCCAGCTGCACGTCAGGTGGTATTGTTAAGCCACATTCCAAACGGTGCCAAGGAAGAGATGAGCTTCTTATAAAAAAATATAAAGAAAAATAAAATAAAATACGGTTGGCAGCTGGATCCAACGTTCTCCTTTAAAGAATTACATAAAAGAGAATGGAGAAGAAAAGAAAAAGGGGAGGCAAAATGCCTGATGATAACGGAATAAAAGAAGAGCTTGGTTGCTGAATCACGCTCTGTCACTGCCTGGGAACCATTGTGCAGCTGATGCTGGCTGTACCATTGTGGAAGGACCGGAGGAGACAGGCGGAGCGATGGGGAATGGGGCTGCCATGGCAACGAGCAGGAGCGCACATGACGTCAAAGCGCAAAGGTCTGCAGGGGGGGCAGAGGGGGAGCAGGGAGAAATAGGATCTGCAGACACAGCTCCGGTACCTCCCGGGGAACCGGGACAGAGTGGACTGCAGGGGGAGGCTGCAGCACCAGTCAGTGCAGAAAGGAGTGATAATAGCAGTATTGCTCAGCGCAGATATGCGCTGCTGTTTGCGCCAGCTGCTGTACACACAGGGACAGATGTCCATCACACTCCAAAAAAAAAAAACAACAACAAAAAACAGAATATCTGAAATTAATTTCTGTTTTGTGCTCTACAAGGGAAAGAAATCACAACAAATATTCACAGCCATCAATGCAGCCATCCATGCTGCTATTGCCAGATGCACGTAGCAATGAAGCTTCTAAAAACAGAATCCCTTGGAAACCCAAGGAATAGCCAGAGATCTGTCCCTTCCTACTGGCATGCCTCACATCTCCAGACCTACAACATGACACTTCTTGTGGGCCCAATGACTTGTAGTAAAACCACGCTTTGAGCTATCAGCTGGATTGGTGATGACTACTGACCTGCTCAGGTTGACAGCTAGGCAGAGCACATTTCTTCTGTGCGCAAACTGCAGGAGATCTCTTTTGACATTTAACAGCAAATGAAGTACACTGGAACACTTACTGCATTGGACCAGGCTTCCACAAAATTTAGAATAGGATAAGAACAAGTCAGAAATATTTTAAAATGTAAAATGTCCTGAGTTGGAAGGGAGCCATAAGGATCGAGTCCAACTCCTACCTCCACACAGAACCACCCAAAAATCAGAAAATCAGACTCAAGGAGCATTGTCCAAAAGCTCCTTGAACTCCAACCTGGGGCTGTGACCACTATCCCGCAGTGTCTGTTCCATGCCCACAACTCTCTAGCAAAGTACCTGTTCCTACCCTCAACCTGACCCTTCCCAACACAACTCCACACTGTTCCCTCCAGCCCTGCTGCTGTCACTGGAGAGCAGAGCGCAGCACTGCCCCTCCGCTCTCTGTGAGGAGCTGTAGGTTGCCACAGAGCCTCCCCTCAGCTCCTCTGCTCCGGGCTGAGCAAACCCAGGGACCTCAGTCACATGTTTTACATTCTAGACCTTTCATCACCCTCATAGATCTCCATTAGATACTCTTGGAAGAAATGGGGAAATTCTATCCTGTTGGAATACTGATCTTCTTAGAAAGAAAATTCCATTCGATATGTAATCACATGGGACAAGTACAGCTCCAAGAAATCCAACGCACCCTTCCAGACAGCAGTCCAAATACTCCACAGGTTTTATCATAACCAGAGCCAAACGCAGGCCTGCGCGACCCAGAATCATAGCAGACATAATTAAGTTCAGGCCAGGTAAGCGAGTCACCAGCTGTGCTGAGCCCATGAAAAGTGGTGAGGCATTGGAACAGACTGCCCAGGGAAGGGCTATCCCTGGAAGCGTTTAAAAACCATGGAGATGTGGCACTGAGGGACATGATTAGCGGGTATGGTGGAGATGTGTTGGGTGGTTGGATGATCTTAGTGGTCTTTTCCAATCTTCACAATTCTATGATTCTCAGGAAAGGTTAGAGTAGAAGAAGGTATAGGTTAACAGTAATACAAACTTGAGTGAAGTGGTTGTTTAGAGAAGGAGAAAGATACAGAGCTGATAAAATGAGTTTCATTGAAGTTCCTGTACCTCCTTTTCTGATTTAAAAGGCTCAGGAGACTCAGCCTTTTGTAATACAGAACTCCCCCTTGTTTTACTTCAAATGAATTCACAAATAGCTACACTGAATGTGCGACACAAGCGATGGATGTTATACTGTACATCTGTGGTCCATTGTCATTAGAGAAACTGAGAGCACAGGGGTGGGAAGAGCAGCAATTGCTTCCATTCAGACCTGTGTTTAAGGGAAAAAAAAAACGGAGAGAACTCATCTTATAAAATAACTCCACTAAGCTGAGATTCTGGTCCACTTACACATGAAATTCACTGGAAATTCACTATGGCTTCATGCACAAGGTTATAAACATGGGGTAGTGTTCCAAAGCTGTCAGACTCAAGATATCAACTTTTATAAGCATTGTGAGCTGTCTGCAGTGTAACTCCATTGCAAAGAACTTCTCAGCCTGTTTTAGTAAAGTGCAAGACTTTCAAATTCCTTCATCTTTTTCTGTAGAATAATTACTGATGAAGGCTGGTCTGGACTTAATCTCAGCCAAAAGAAGAAACCATCTTTGATTTTGTGCTTATCATCATCAAAATGCCTTTAAAAGCTATTGCCTTTTCCTCATGACCGTTACACAAGCAGCTAAGAGAGTAACTGGGAACAGGCAGGAATACGGCTGATAGACAAGTCCACGTCAAGGAAATAATTACTTCACAAGTTGAAAAAGGGCTTCTGTGTGATAAAGGAAAGAACTGAAAACACTGTTCAAGTCAAAAGAGATACTACCTATGTGTTTCTAAATCTGTATCTTATAGAGCATAAGAAATCTATACTACATCTTATATTAAGCAGTAGAAGACAGTACTTAACATGGGAAAAATACACAGACATACACATAAATGAGAAGGATTCCAATGCGTTCACACTCACTGCAATTAGAAAAAAAAAAGAAGTCCTGATCTGAAGCAAACAAGTACCACTAGAGGGGTGCAGGCATAAATTTCTGGGCAGTGAAACAGACAAAGAAATTGTACTGTTAAGTACTGCATAAACAAAAAGAAGGAGCAATGAATAACTTAGAGCATACATGCACTGGAGAAACAGGATCTTTTTAAAGGGCATGACAATGCTATTTGTAAATTCAATTGCTGCATTTTTAGTGAAAGTTACTTTAGCAGTGATTTATCTACATAAATACCAAGACAAGTACTTCAGTGTACCATAGCACTGCTGTTTTTGAGACAATCACTCACCTTCATTATTCAGTCCACTGTCAGGGGCTGTATGATCTCTAAAATTCTCACAGGTGAACATACACCAAAAAGAAATAGAGTTTTAAAGTTATTGTGGATGTTTTTAGTATCCCAGTGACATAATGCATTACATCCTAGAATAGAGGAGATTTAGACTGGATATAATAAAGACATTTTATATGTTAAGGGTGGCGAGGCATTGGCATAGGATCCCCAGAGAGGCAGTGGAAGCCTCATCCCTTCAGATGCTCAAAGTCAGGCTGGACAGGTCTCTGATCACCTTGATCTGGCTGCAGGTGTCATTGTTCATTGCAGGAGAGTTGGACTAGGTGGCCTTCCAGGATTCTTTCCAATGCAAATGATTCTATGATGAGATGCTAATGCTGCCTTAAACTGAATACTTTCTACAAAAAGTGCTAATTTTAAATTACACTACGAAGGTGAAAACAGAAGCCTGCATACATATCATTTATTTTTTAAAATTGCCATTTCCTGCATACAATGGCTCTTCTGAAGACCATTGTTTAATGCTTGGTTTACCTTGCAGACCTACATATGACACATATCACAAATATCAAGGATTCAGTTGTAAATTATTCCAGCAAAATGGAGAACTAAACAGAATTTAAACTTGTTCCATGAAGAAAAACAAACAAATTCACTCCTTTCCTCCCTTTGAGCATCGGTCCCATACACAAAATGAATACACTGTCACCATCTAACACACCACAACTTCACCTGAAAACCACAGCACACTCACTGATAACTTCTGTGAACAGGCAGTTCATCCTGCCTCAACCTTAAGATTAAATCCTACACTGACAGATGGCATCAAGCCTGCCTGAAGATACTATTTGTTGTATATTTATTATTTTAGTAAGTTGTGCTCCATCCATGCATTTTGAAAGAATATAGTTTTCTACCTTGACTTTAATGGACAGTAAGAGCCCCAGCCATGTAACACGTTCCAAAAGATAGGATTCGTGAATGTTGAGCCAAAAAGTTCTCTGGGCTTGATCCAAAGTTGCTCAGACCTATGGAAATGAGAAAATAAACATCCCAATTTGGTAAGCTGCATTGACCTCAGTGTCCTATTGACAGTTCAACCTTCTCTTCTACTGAAGTGTATTTCTTGAAAACTTAAGCCCTCCCACGCACTGCCTTTTCTTAAAAGCACATTTGTTGGTAAATTATTTGCCTGGGAGGTGTTTCTCTTACTCAAATTGTTTCTTGGATGACAGCTCAGGCAACTCATAGATGTTTCTCATGCTTACCAGATGTTTTGCATGTACAGATACCCAGTTTCATGTGTCTTGCACACAAGCAAGCCTCTGCTCCCATAAGGAAGCTAAAGTGCTCCAACTAGAACTGAGATGATACCATGCCAGAACTGGAAGCAAATGATTCGTTTAATTTAGTGCAATCGGTCTTTGCACTTCATTTCCATAGTTCTCTCATTTTTCCAAATCGGAGAGATTACTTAATTTAAACAATTTGTGTACTTAAACAATTTGAAAAGTGTGGTTCTTCCAATCTGTAAGCAGACCAATGGCGAACAAGCATTTCTGGATTCTAGAAGGAGTCTAGAATTGTCAGGAAGTCAAAACAAAATAACATACAAATTCTCATTTGTGCCTTAGAAAATTCATCCACAGCAAGATGTCAGACACCCAGTGCACCATACAAGGGATGCGTGCTCTCAAAGTAGAGAGAATCCTCTTCACCAATAGCTTCCTTATGGGCACAATGCCAAAGAAAAGGTTGCAGTGCTCTGAAATGCTGGGTGAGGGCCAGAGAGCATGCATTGTATGAGATGTTGGAATGGAGCCTTTCTTTCCCAGACGCCACGATCAAAGGGACCTTTGGCTGCCTTGTCCCAGCAGCAGTACCTTAGGCTCTCCCATTTCACACCATACTGCCCAGCGCAGAATTGGAGAGACAGAAGAAGCAACTGGAAAATCATATTTCCCTCTTTCTTGCACAGCTCCAAAGAAAAGTCAAGGTCTCTATCCAGATGCATTGAAAGGCAAAACAGACACAACTGTAATTTAATGCCATTCTCTGATGGAGCTTGCTGAGACAAGCAACAAATTCAGGACAAGAGCCTCAGCCTCGTTAATTCCACAACATATTCTCAGCTGCTTCTATTATGTACATCTGGCAGACCAACATTTTCAAGCACCATATTTTAGTATTAATTTTGGAATGAAATAACAGCTAAGTGAGGATGATGAGCAAACTTGTCAAGCCAGACAGGTCCATAAATTCCCCAAAGGTGCAGACTGAAACTAGTCTAATTTCAAGCCAGCACCTTTTCATTTCAGAATTGAAATAATAGCTGAGATACAATAGAGCCTATGTTCTCTGGGCTTTCTGATTCTACTAACTGTGATGCTATTTGTGCTTCAAACTCACCCTGCTCTTCATTGCCTCAACACGCTTGTCTTTGTGTTTCATTTCATTCTGCCATATTGCAAAGGATGCCATAGAAACAGTAAGATAAAAAAGGGACACTCATGAAATGAAAATTCTGCCTAAGACAGAGAAACAAGGATCCCAATCTGTTTACCTCAGCGGGGAAAAAACTGATCACAGTGTCTGAATACTTACAGTGGAACAATATATCTGCTCTAGACACTCTCAGTCAAGGAAATCAGGACAAATCTACATCCAGCATTTCAAATATGAATCTAGACAAAGTCAGAAAACAAGAACAGCTACAAGCTCTGCAAGTTTTGCCAGAAGTACATGGCAGGCATCAATTTCATCTTGCGCTATTTCTGCGGATGGGGAAAGCAAGACCATAACCTACCTGAATAGAAATAAAAGCTGAGAGAACTGCTAACATTGACTGAAAACAGCTGTAGAGGCCAATTTCAGATTTTTTTTTTTTTTTTTTTTTTTTTTTTTTACACAACCAGTCTATTTTGCTGGAGACATGCTACAGTATCATGCTACATGTTCTGTAAAAATCACTCAGTGGTGTTTCACACTGCACTGACGTCTATGTTTATTCAAGTGAATTGAGTCCTCACTGAGCTCTGTTATCAGCTCTACACCAACCAGGTGCCAATTCATTCCCAGTCAGGTTGCAGTGTATGATATGCTCTAATTTATTTCTCATTGCTATCATACAGATGAAGCAACATTAAAACACAGAGCTCCGACGTGGAAGAAAACATTATTTCCTTCTTTTCATCAAGATTCCTAGATGATGTCTCGGCATGGATTCCTTCCTCCTGGTACTTCACGTCCCAAAACAGAGTTCTGAGTACCCTAGTTCTAATGTTTCAAACTCAAACATCACACTGATGCTTTAATATGGTTCCATACTATTCTGTCATATTGTTATCATTGCATCTGAGGAGCCTAAGGACAAAAGTAAGGTCCGCTGCACTTCACAAGTCTTAATATCATTTACAAACAATTACCTTTGTGTATAATACAATAATGCTTCTCCCCAAGGTAACATAAGAACACTTCTTGACATTCAACATAGCTCAAAACATAGTTTAATATAGAAATTATTACCTAATGAAGTAGAACAGAAATACCATGAACAGATAACATACTAAGAGGAATATATTTCTGGAGTTCTTTCATTTTCTTGCAGTACATCATATGAAGATGCCACCGTAGTGTTCAAGTATCCAACCGATGTGTGATTGTCCCACACATTTTGTAAAGTTGAAAGGCAGTATGTATTGAGAATATTAATTTAAGCAGTAATATAATCATTGATATTGAAATTTTTGAACAGTTATCACCTTCACATGAAGGAAACAATATTCTCCTTCTCTAATTGCAAGATTTACAGGAACAGAACACTTTTTCCTTCATGGAATAAAACAAAGTACTTCAAATAGCTATTGAATAGAATTCATGAGAAATTCATCAAAAAGCCTCTTGGAAGGCAAAAATGACAGCGGAAAAGTTATCTAAACTGGACAAATGACTACACACGCCAATTTAATAAATCATTTTTACACAAAAAGATAGATTTTTTTTTTTAATAAACAAGTTTTTTATTTGGGGGGACTATTTGAAGAATTTCATTTGTAAGAATACTTACTAACTAGACCACAGGAAAAAGCACTGCTCCGTTTTTAATCTTTTTGTAGGTATAATATGAATTTTTGCAATAAAGAGTTCAGTAATGCTGTAGTTCTGCATTTATGCAGCTCAAAATCCATATACGTATTTTTCCTGGAGAATAGAAATATCTTTTGTCCATGTATTTGAACTAAGAGACCTCAAACCATCGCCTAACCCACAGTCATGTGGCTTTAGGTTGACATGTTCTCATTAACGCAGAACACTCCTGAAACAGAGAGGATTAATGGTTTTGTCATTAAAAAAAAAAAAGCAAGCTGGAAGAGCTGGCTTTACTACCAGTAGCAACAAATGGAAATTTCTACCAGATACAAGCATCTCCTTCAATTTGTGCTGTTACCCAGCAGACACTTACAGTAAAGCTTTTGTTTTGAATTGACACTGAAATGATTGTTAAGGAAGACATGAGAGAAAAAAAGAAAATACAACACTCAACTCTTCCTAAGTTAACTGAGAAAAGAAGACATGCCAGACCATGGGATTCCTAAATACACCATAGAGTTTGAGTTCTTTTTCCTCAGACAGTTTCAGACCAGCAGCAGGAATAGGAACAAATTCCAAACTAATTTTAGCTTCTTTCCTATCACAAAAAAATCACAGAACAGATGGACAAAATGCTCTGCGATGAAACTTTTGCTGAGGACTACTGCTCCCTACGGAAAAACTGCCTGAAATAGCCACTTAGATATTGGCCCAGATCACTTCACAGAGCACAATCTTTATTATGTGTCTTTAGATACTTCTGGGTTCAATATCAAGGAATATCTCAGTATCTGGAAACTGTACATGGACCATAGAATGGCCTGGGTTGAAAAGAATCAGAATGATCAACCCCCCTGCTATATGCAGGGTCGCCAACCACCAGACCAGGCTGCCTAGAGCCACATCCAGTCTGGCCTCAGATGCCTCCAGGCATGGGGCATCTACAACCTCCTTGGGCAACCTGTTCCAGTGTGTCACCACGGTGTGTGAAAAGCTTCCTCCTAAACAGATGCGTCTGCCTCTCAAGCTTGTTGCTCCCTGAATGGAACCCAAATCTCAAATCTGTGTACCAATACTTCCTGTGCAATTTTGGAGAGAAAATGGTGTTCAGCAAAGCCTATGCATAAGCAGGCAGGGAGGGCAGCAACGAGCTATCTACCGTTAACAAACAGCCATTGTAACAATACGTCTGAATTTCTTACTCAGCCTAGAAAATTGACTCTATGTCTCTCTTCTCATCACCTTGGGTGTCCACAGCTGTACTTCAAATGGTGAAAGAAGGATCACTGTTAATTTCTGTAGCACAGCTAGAAAGAGACAGCACTCACAGCACAATCACTTTTCCAGACAGGAAGACAGAGAGATGCTCTGTGTGTAAGTAAATGGAAAATCCAGAGTTGGAAACAAAGCCAAGAAAAGTAATTCACCTGTGCAATTACTTAAAAGGGAAACAACAAGATTCTGCATTTTGTTCCTAAAGCTGCCCAAGCATGCTGAAGTCTTTGTGGGCACCCAAGAGAACTCAGGGCAGCATTTCAATCACAGGGCTACTATGTGGCAAGCACTCATCTTCACATCTTTCTCTCTTTGGTTGACTTTATAAACAAGGCAGATACAGTTGTGTTCAGGGAGAGACATATGTTGTGAGTCTTTTCAGCTCTCAGCAGTCAGTGACAGCTCACTTTTTCCTCTCTTCTGCTTTTTGCTCACTGCCTTCATTTAATTACTTCAGGTTTTTTTTGTAATTGAGAAGGTTTACTTCTTTCAGAAGTATTACTGCAAACAAGCTAGTTTTGCAAATATTATGAAGAAGGAACAAGAGTTAAGTACAATGTTTACTATTATTAGAGAATAACAGAGCTGTTCTGCCATAGGACCTTTTCCTTCAACCCCCTCATAGTAAGCAGTACTCAAGCAATTTGTCTTAGAGAAACCAAGAGGATGGCTCAAGACTTTTCAAACATAAAACAATCAATCAGAGCCTTGGACAGCACAACAAACAACAAACAAGCAGCAAGCTTTCACTCCAACAATTAATTTACAAGCAGTATTTGTCTTTTGTTGATAGCAATATCTCCTTTAAGTCTTGTGCATTTAGCTTACTTAAAGCATTAACAGCCAGGTCTGCATTCGTTGAGAGCATTTTAGAAGTTCATCAAAAAGCTCTGCGTTGACACAATCAGTTAAATGAGTGCTATTTCAGACTTGTTAACCCAGCGACTGGATAGATTTCTCATAAACAAGGACCCTGTGCAACCCTGTGCTCTTCCTAGGTCCCAGAAGTGCAATATCTAGCAAGACTAAAATCTCAGTGCCTAAAAAAAGTTAATTTCTACACCAACTAGAGATGCTATTTCTATTCAGCAGTGCTTGTTTGTTTTCCCCCCCACCACCACTTTTTTCCTCCAATAATTACTTACCAGAGGACTGGTCTGGCAGAGCTGGTCCATTTTCGCATCTTCACAGAAGTATGACAACACAGTCACTGAATCTTTATACAGCTATGTCTCTACGAGAAAAGACAATTGGATCTAAACAAACAGAAGAAATAATCATTTATTCATGCTTTCCCAGAAAATAGAGAAACAATGCTGTTTTGCTAGAACTCCTCTATACAGCAAACATTGCATATATTTTATCATATGCATTCACATCTGTGTACTTATAGAGCAAGGAGCTGCTTTTCTATAAAAATATAGAAGAGCAAGCAAAAAAAAAAATCTACTTTTATTTAATACCATAACTCTTATGACGATTTTCCATAGAACTGAGGAAACAATTAGAATTTCTCTATTTTCAAATTATTTTCATATCTAAGTCAACCAGACAGGTATGTACAGAAGCAACCCCTACAATTCTGTGATTACGTAATCTATTTTAACTGGCTTTTAAGAGCAAGTATTTCTCCCCATATTGCTCAAGTCTCAACACAGGAAAACATCACTCAAGTCAGAAGCATAAGGCGGAACAGACTGTAGATATGGCTGCCCCAATATCAGGTTCCAAATTATTGCCATGTTTGAAGAAGACAAAGGAATTGACTTGTCATTATCAAGCCATATTTATATTCTATGTAACTTATATACTTGCTTTAGAACTTTTCTGATTCTGAGACAGCACAGAAAGAAAGCGGGGTTTGCTCTTGTTTGGTGGGGTTTTTTTTGTTTGTTTTTGTTTTGTTTGTTTTTTTCTTCCCTCTCCTTTTTCAAGCTTAGTCTTGTATAATTTGACTTCTGGTCGCAGAGGGAGAGGAAGACAGTGTCAGCTTCCCTTTTTCCCCAAGCATTCCAGAATAGCTGTGACTGTACAACAATCTTGGGGTAGCAGCCCACCATCACCTAAAAAAAAAAAAAATAATATTTAAAATACTCCTTGGTGGCACAGAGCAAAGCCAGAAAATATCTGTAGTCTAGTTACAGCACAGCGTACTGTAAGTGCAAAGCCTGACAGCCCAGTACCCTCATGTAGTAAAGGCTTATTCTACATTTGTCTGTGCTCATACACAATGGCCAATGAGATGTATGCAGTCCCTACCAAGTATAGTTTTCTCCATATTGCCCTCCAACAAGCACATTCTTCCATGTTGGAATGCCAGAAAAATCCCATTCCTCATATAGCTCAAGAAAGCCACCATTCTGAACTCTTTGGCCATCCCTACACAATCAGAGCATGGTACCTACACATGCAAAGTTTGTGAACGTGAGAAAAGCATCTTGGCATCTATTTTAAAGAATGATCTATTAAAAAATACAAACAAACACCTTTTCACAGGCTGGAGTCTGCACTTTTACATGGAGTGAAGCTGTCTGTTCATTCTGATTATAACCAGCGGAATGAGATACAGACTGCAAGCAACATTCGCTGGCATTAACTCCTGTGTGCACACCAGCACAATCAAAAACACCACAACACCCACAGTTTCAACTTATTGAAACCCTTCTCATCCATAGATAAAGTTGAAATTGCTCAAAACTCTGGTATAAAAGGTGCCAGGGAAGATAGAGCCAGGATTTATTACTCAACAACCAAACCCAAATACATAGAGAAATTAATATAAAAATGTAACCAATAGCCCTTCCACACGGCCAGCTGGCACGGAATGATGAGTGAAAGCACTGCAAAGTACTTTTTCCTCTTGCTTTTATATCACTGCAGTTTTTACATGCAGTACATGGCACACTGCCATTTCCATTTTTGAGTGCAAAAGCCTTGCACAGAGAACAGAGAGTACAGCCAATAGAACCAGATCTACTGAAGACTTCAAATGAAAATTCATTGTTTCACGGATGAAAAGCAATGATATTTTTTTCTTTATTTACTCCTGATGTTCAACATTAATTATTTAATCAAGCACACTAATAGTATAAGCATATCCAAAAAGGCATCTGCTTGTAAACTCTGCTTAAAACTCCCTTTTTCAAAGACCTTTACAGTTACCTATGTATGAATAGCTGATTCTGCAACAGGTGAAGGCACAGGGCCATCCCATCTCAACACCCCCAGATGCCAGAGAAGTCACTGTTCTCAGCCCTACCAACCATCTGCAGAACCTTGCAGTCTTTATAAGTTCTAACCTACTTGACAGTGCACCAAGCAGAAAAATCACCCAAGGTCAGTACTCAGCTCTACATCACTTCCATGCTGCCTTGGAGAGGTCAGCCTCAAAATAAAAAGGTTCAGGTAGGGCTAGATAGGGCACAGTGGGTGGGACTAGATAGCATTAGTGATCTTTTCCAACCTTAAGTCTTTTATGACTTTACAACAGGTATTTGTGCATGAACATCACTAGAGGTAGCATTTTTGCCCAAGAAAAACGCATGACATATGCCACATGTAGATAAAGATGATAGTAGATATAGATGCTTTAAATAAGAGAAGGATAACCCATGCAAGATGGAGGTCACAATCTGGTAATAAAGAAGGAATTGCTTACCCTTTTCCAAGGATCAGGGCTCATCAAACACTCCCAAGGAAGTGATCTCCAAATAGAGACCCTTCCCATGTGGCAGCCAGCCCTTAAATGAGATTAGGGACTTCCAATCACACAGGTGAATTGCTTCCACCTGTGCTCCCAGGGCTGGCTACACCCCTTCACCAGGTGCTCAATCACTGGTTCAGGCCCTGACTTAACAGTTCCCATACACCATGTAATTGCAAACAAGCAAGCATTCAAACGGTACTAAAAATTCACATTTTTATTAATACAGAACAAAGGGAAGTGCATACCACCTCCAGGTGAACCACTGATTCAACTTATAAAAAAAAAAAAAAAAAAAAAACAGCAAAAAGCAGAAGTTACAGCAAAGATGTAGGATGCTGGGTGGATTTTTTTCATTCTGTATCTGTTGATGTAAGAGTCAAAGTATCCCTCACATGTCTCTGCTGTTTGGTTCTTAGAAAGTAACAGCAGAACACAGAACTGCACAGACCATGACAGCCAGAAAGGGCAGAAGAGACACTCTCAGTATTCAAAACATGGTTTCAAAGCATAATCCTTTATGCCAAGGGTCTCCATTTGTAAATGGCAAAGAATATACACACCTTGTCAAATTTCTATAACAAATATGAAGGCATAAGACTTCAGATTATTCCATTCATCCCACAGCTTGTCCATATCAATAGCTTATTTCTGTCTGCATTATGTACCACACTGTACCTGTGGTGCTTTGTTTTAAACATTTCCTCGTTAAGCATTTGAATTCCTATAAACAGGACAAACAGGCAGATTATGAGACAGCATCCCTCTTTCAAATACCACAGACTCCCAAACACATTCTAGAGAAATTGGTAAGCAGGTTAGAAATCTGAAAATACAAGGATAAGAGCAAGAGAATTAAAATCGATACACCTCATGTTAACAGTAATGCTGTCAGCATACTGTCAACAGTATGCCAGCTTCACAGTATTACGTGAGCATAGCAAAGCAAGATTATTAGTGCTGCTGATACTAATTGTTGCACCACATCTACCAAAACAAGCAAACAAAGCCACCAAATGATACTTCATTTAAAAAGCCAGACTCATATTTATGGGGTTTTAGTGCAGAAGTCCAACTACTTACTGGATTTCCCATGCCAGAGTATGTCAAGCGTTAAATATCTCATCTTCCTAAGGGGTACGTTGGTTACAGAAGTGGTTAATAAAGGTTTTCAGGGTTGTTTCCAGCCAGGTTATGATCCCTGGTTTTTGAGAACTCCTCCTGTGTATTTTACAAGACAGCTGTTAAGCACATTCAGTGCCATTAAAGTATGAAGGAGTTGTTACAGCTGCAGCAATTGCAAGAGGGATATATGCTGTTCTTCACTTCCAAAGAGGAAATTATGCAAGGACACACATCATATTATAAAATTAGAATTACTGGATTAATCTGAGCATTAAATCCCTGAATGTCAATCAGATGCTTCCAGAAATCCTCATATTAATCCAGGCTGTCTGTTCACTAAATAAGTAGCATCCATGGGGGCTTTCACCCACACACCACAAAAATTGACTGGCGTGACTAATTAAAAAAGCAATAATGACAAAGTGTTAATCCTTAGCTTACAATTTCCTCCGTGTGAAAAATCCAAAACATCATGACTGTTAGGATGCTTGATAGGTACAACATTGCATAGCTGCAGGAGCTTCACTAAAGCAGCAGCAAAAGAAAGAAAAAAAAGAAAAACAAAACCTTATGTTGTGCATGAGGAGATTCAGGTTGGATATTAGGGAAAAAAGTCTTCTAAGGAAGAGTGGTGAGCCTTTAGAACAGGCTGTCCAGCGGAGTGGTGGCATCATCATCCCTGGGGGTATTGAAGAACCGTGGAGATGTGTCACTGAGGGGCACGGTTAGTGAGCATAGTGGGGATGGGTTGATGGTTGCACTAGATGAACTTAGAGGTCTTTCTAATCTTAATGGCTCTACAGTTCTACTTAATAAATACTGGAGGTGGTTTTAAGAAACGAACTCAGATACTCTTCCCTGATTACAGCCCATGGAGAATAACGCTGGCTGCTCACATTTATTCCACAGGGGCATCACCTTGTTTTGTCTGGCTTTCCTCAGGAGCACAGCTTGAGCACTTCAACGTATGTATGTGTGTGGGAATTGTTGAGTCATGGCCTGAACCACTGATTGAGCATCTGGGGAAAGGATCCAGTCAGCCCTGGGAGCACATGTTGAATAAGGTTGAATAAAACAATATATGAGCTGAAATTTCTGTTTGTTTCCATGAACCAAAGTACAAACTATGCTTACAACAAGTGCACTAAGTGTAGATTTACAGAAATAAATTTCTAGGTTTGCAGCAGTTTTATTAAAATAAGGACATCAAAGGTTAAATAGTCTTATAATTTCTCCCATGATTAATATTTTGGGTGAAGGAATTTTTTCCAAGTGAGATAACTGCTTTTATTCTCTGCCAACTTGGTTATGCTAATTTTAGAAGTAATTCCTGATTGTTATGACTGCTATTTGCATTAATTATGTTGTACTCCTTTTCAAGAGATGTGCAATTCAGAGCAAGAACGCAGTGAGACATTTATAGGCAGTATGCGAGGTGGGGCGGCATGCGGTGATGTGTCACGCCAGCACTTGTTGGTTTTAAATTGGGGATTAGCATCCCCAGAGCTGGGCAGAAGGTCCTCCATCTAGAACACCTCCCCATCTACTGAGAACTCTTGGCACTTAACTAGAATAGAATAAAGTCAATCATTCAGCGCAGCTCTCGTCACAACTATGTGCATGGTTGTGCCCACCTCTCCTACGTGCCCCCATTTCTGCATGTGCTGGGATGAGTGCCAAATATGCGCTGCCTCCTTTCTGAGCATGCCCATGCAGTAGATGTAGGGACAGGATTTCCCAGGAAGTCCTCCTGGCTTCTTGACTTCCTAAAAAAGGGAGTTCTGGGTCTCTTGGATAAGGAATACTCCCCCCGTGAGAGACAAGTGTTTCTGGTCTCCACACCTATGTGTCCTCCAAGGACTGCCCCAAAAACCCAGATATTGCACCTCCTTCAAGCACTGATTGCATGACAGGAATAGCATCATTCTTAACACTAGCGAACTGGGTCCTTCCAAGCAGTTTAAATAGCTCCCGAAGGACTAACTCTGTCCTTGGCTTACACGGAAAAAACCACAAACACAGAAGCCTACTTTCCATTATTCTAATAACATTTTGGGCTCTTGCTCTCCTTCTGCTCCCATTTCAGCCAAGTCACTGACTTACATATAGGAGTGGAAATGATACTGTTGAAGCTGTATGGACATTCATACTTGGGTTTTATTGGGCTGTCAGGCACGTGGTGCATTACTTGATTTCAGATAATAAGTCCAGCAAAGATTGTATTTTTTTTTTTTTTCTGTAGACTTATTGCCAAGGGAAAAGAAAAAGAAAAATCAATACTTCTATTCACCATGGAGAATGGTGATACTCTACACCTGTCATGGACTAATAATACATAGCCAATCTTTTTCAAGTTTGCCTTCATTTAAGACAGTTCCAGTGCTGATACCCAACTGCAGACAAATCTGCAAATCAATTGGCCTTAATGGCTCTACTACCTGAGCTTAACATGCAGCTCTGTTTTGTGCTTGTGCAGAACCAAGCTCACTTTGTCACGCTCTGTCACACCCCTTCAAGCACTACAGCAGACAAATACATTTTATTATTCTTTTATATTAGAACTGAGGCCACACTCTCTTTCTGCATGTCCTACACAGGTAGTCAGCTCCACCCAAACACAACTCCTTCACATAGAAGCTTTCCCAGTGCCCCATGGTACATGTATGGACACCGTTTTCAACAACCGGCAGTAATTACTGCTTTTCAAAGTTTTTTTTTTTTTTAAGTTGTAATTTTTACTTAGATGTTTCATTGCAAGTACCCTAAGTAAAGTGAGCAAAAAACCCTCAAATGTGCACAAGGTAAAAAGGGTCACACTGTAGCCTCTTCTACCTGTGATGTGATGGAAAGCAGAAATCCAGAACGAGCACTCCACAGCCAAATTTCATTACCCTCATTTTGTAAATTCTATCTTCAGGCTTAATATTTAGGCTGCAGCACCAGGAATAGTCTTTTAAGCTTTCAGTCTTCTGAGAGGCTGCCATCGTGTGGCACTTGGGGATGCTGTTCACTGCCTCAAATAAATGGCTTGTACATGCTTTAGAGTGAATGTAGTGCACATACTTAGGACACTTCATAAGCAGATAAATACTTCCTCATTCCTGTTCAGTAGCAGCTTCAAGAGAAGCCTGTGACTTCTTCTGTGTGTCAGTTATATTGTAATGCATTTCATTAGCTGGGACTCAGTTGAAGAACTTCTA
Source organism: Meleagris gallopavo (assembly GCF_905368555.1). Classification (NCBI taxonomy): domain Eukaryota; kingdom Metazoa; phylum Chordata; class Aves; order Galliformes; family Phasianidae; genus Meleagris; species Meleagris gallopavo. The sequence goes on from NC_139407.1 coordinate 25,972,808, forward strand.
TTTCCATCAGAGAAGCAGTGAACTTGAGCATATATTCAACTACATACGCATTATGTGGTACGGCTGCCATATTAAGCCATAAATTCCAAATACTAAAGGTGCTGTGCACCATCTCAGGAACCACTTCTCATGAACGCTTCACTCCCTTCACCTATTTTTCACTTGATTTGGACTATGGGTGGAGGATGAGGGGCAATTCCATAGAGCTCATTCCTTCAGTCAGTAAAGCATATTTCTGGATAAATCAATGGACCTTTAGAATGAGAACTTAAGGATTTTACCCTGTACCTGGTGAACTGATTCAATTTCAGTTCTTGTTGTTGTTTGTTTGTTGTTTATATAACTTTATACATTAGTATCAAGCAGTACAAATTTCTTCTGACACACAGCATTTTTCACTGTAAGACAGATGTAGAAAATTAATTTTGCTCTTGCTGTGTTATCAGTAATCTGTGTATACAAGTCAGGAACATGTCCATTGTATTTTCATTCCCTCCTGAGAAAAGCAACACAACTTTAACCCAGCCCTAAGAATACTTCCTCCCCAGCTTTTTTCCTTTTTCTTCCCATCAAGTTGATGCTTGCTGAAGAGCACAGCAACATGGTATAGAAAAGGATGTTGAGGTTGGACAGCAGGAAACACTGAGTGCTAGGCAGACAGTGCATGCAGTTTTTCTGCATGGGAAACATGAGAACGTAAGATTGTAAGTAACTTCCTGGAGGCTGTACTAAAGGAGCTACATTAACACCTGCTTTGAAATGTACGATTTACATATATCTGAGCTGCCAATCTAGCATTCTAATGAAACTTTTGTATGTCAGTCAATTAGCTTTGAACTCTCTTTTGGGGAACACCTTCCAGTGATGTTGTTCCAATCCAGGAAGTTTTTTGCACAGAGAAATCGTATCAGATTGTCAAGTGTCCAAAAACAGTAAGGAGTATGTACATCATGTCAATTCAGTGACTGTGTCCTCCTGCAAAATATAATTTTTTATAAATAAGAAGTAATGTGGCATGGTAAGCCATGTCTCTTTAAATGATACAGTAGTAATGATTTATGGTTCAATTAGAATTAGGCAGTTGAAAGTTTGGGGTCCAGTCAACAGCTTAAAAATAAGTCTGACGAAAACAGTCAGACACAGTATAGCTCCAAAACCTCTCTTCTAATCCATCCTTCTTTGGACCTTTACTTCTATAGCTGTATGTATCTGTCTCACCTTCTGACACTATCATTTATGACCACTTTTTGCTTCTCCCTTGGAAACGGCTTGATATTCTAAAACGGCTGGTACCTTCTCTGGATGGAGCACTACAAATTTAAGAGGGCTATAAAAAGATGCAATCAATGAAGAGAATTGCATGCCACTGTGAGTGCTGGCATTTGAAATTTCAAGCTTTATTTGTGGCTTGGCTCCATACAGAGTAGACACCTGACAGTTTGCAATTTGACCTGACTTTGGCATGTCAAATGCCAACAGGTGAGTGGTGATTCCTAATGAGTTTGGAAATAATCACAATTGTTCAATAGTGCACTTTGAAATGCACCAAGTGACACTCGTATCTATGGATATGAGTATCATCAGGAGTTATTTTTCACTTTTTTATATGAAAGAAAGAAACCACATAAAGTGATTTCTCCACGTGCATTTAAACAAAAACAGATTCTTTTTTAAATTTGTACCACTCTTTCTTTCATTAAAGAACAAAAATTAAAAAAAAAAAAAAAAAAGTCACCACCACAAAACCCAACAGATTAAACTGTAATATTTACCTTCAAAGTATAGGAATAGTGATCTCTGAGCACTCTGCCGATAGCAAATGCTGTCCAATGCACACTGGAATTTTTTCAAATAACTATATCCTTCCTAAACATCTAGGTCAGCACAGCAACCTGAACTGAGGCACAGCACACCATGAAGATCCCGGCCACAGAGAGTTCTCTCTGTTTTGCTTATTCACGTTCAATAGGATTTTTATGAAAGTAAATAATTCTCCTCATTGTTTCTACTGTAAAGTAAGAAAGATGTTCAGATGAGAGAGCTGCATCTGCAAGCTCTTCTGCCAGGGTCACCATCCCAGCCTGTCAGTCTCAGAGTTTCTGTGGCAGAAATACTGTATCAGAACAATTATTTTGCATGTACGGAAAAGAGAAATTTCTTTCTCCTCTGATAATGACCTAACTAATTTGAATAGTTACAAAACTAGGGGACATTAAAAGAATTTGAGAAGTCTTCAGGCAAGGAGTAAGAGGATGACCAAATCATGCTATTCAGCAAAGTACTGCATTACAAACATCTAATGGAACACTCTTGATAGCTAGCCAAAAGAAATGCATACATGATGGCTGAGCTAAATTACCATGTCTCACAAAACAAGGTTATATATTACAGAATGGAATATTTATGCTTTTTTGGAGAAGTTTCAAGCTTACTATTTTTGTGGTGCAAAATGAATTTGCAGAGTTGGTTACCTGCAGTCTTCCCTTTAAAACTGGTTATTTTCCTTCTTTAAGCCTCAGGATTTTTTGCTTATTTGATGTTTAATACCCTCCATGCTTTTAAGTGTCCCTTGAGGTTCTTCCTCATCTGTAATTGAAAATGTAACCGCCACTAATGCAACATGGGTCTTACTTACATTCATAAAAATGGCAGCAGACACTTGAATATTTATAGATTGCAGCAGCTTAAGATAAATATAACATGATGTATTTACATAACACCAGTTTAAAAGGCCAACAAATGCACTCAGTGTGTAGGCACTGATTCAAGACTCTGGATGAGAGGCTCACAGCCTGTGGTAAGCCCCACTCCTCCCTTCCTTCTCTTCAACCTCACTCCTTCTCAAAGAAGTTGAGGGTTTTGTTCTGAGGAATCCACAAGCCTCACAGATTGCACTGAAAACTGGTTGGAGTTTGCAATGTAGCAAGGAGGCATCAGATGCTTACACAAATTTTTCTTTAAGTTTTAACTCCCCCACCCCAAAATAATATCTTAAAGCTTGGAGTCCTTTCTGTTCTGTATGTTAATCGTGAAGGTAGAATTTTTTACTGAGATTTAAGATGGTAAAAACAATCTTTTCTTTTGCTTTATCGCTTCAGAAAACTAGCAATTCCCACACTGAGCTTATTTTATGTGCCTGGTAATGGCATTCAGTGTTAGGAGCTAACCCTGGAATTGCAGGGTAAGGAATCTAAAGACAGAGCTGCCTTCTTAAAAAAATATTCTTATTTTTATTATTATTATATTTGTTTGTTTTAAGGAAGCTATTGTTAGCCTGAAGATGTACTCACATAATTTCAGTAGAGCATGTCAATTTTTGCTAAGAGCTCAGAAATTCAGGCTTTATTCAAACATCTATTTCCTGGATTTGGATCACAGTTGTTTATATTTGCAAGGTTTATTCTGCAGCTACTCTTATTTTTAGCATTAAATCATTCTCTGCAATTTGGTTTCATCAGTGCAGATACTTGGTCTGAGTGACTTGTACTCTGCAGAAAATCTAACAGAGCATTGGAATTAGTAAGTAAAAAGAAGTCTGGGAAGATCCTAGCAGTGAGTATCAGTAATACATGAGGAATTATACTTAGAATTGTCCAAGAGGAAATTTTACAAGGATAAAAAGGCTATTGCCAAGTGTGAAGTCAAGCTCCAACGATGACCTCCAAGATGTCCTTCCTCTTCCAGAGCCAAAAAGGAAGAGCACATTTGGAGTTTGCCTTGAGGACAGAATTTATCCTTACCTTCATCAAGAGGAAAAAGTTTTTGCCTTTTGAGGAATTGCCACTTTCCCAAGGTAGGAAGCAACCTTCCCTGACATTTAGTTGCTTGGTGTCTCTGCCCAACCTCTGATAGTAGTGAAACAGTTTGTGGTTAAACTGATTTTTTTCTGTTCTGCATTTAAGGGCACTACCAGTTAGCAGGCTTTTTGTTTGGCTTGACAGCCCTGTATGCACCCGATTTAAGAGATATATCTTACAAGCTGAGTTTAAATGGGCTGTTTTACCAGACTATACAGTTTGACACAAAGATATGCCTGGCTTGTCTTCCAGAGGAGACAGAAGGGAGAGTTGGTTTTATAGCACAGAAGGTTTAGTGTTTGTGTTTCCATATCACTTGATTTTGATTGCAATTGATGGTAGAACATATACTGAAGGCAGATAAGAGGAATTGTCCTGTATTTTCTGCATAGCTGCTGCCCTTGTGAACTGAGATTACTAGAGACACTTTAAACAATTAGTCAGCCTGATTACATAGTAAATCATTCAGACTGAAATAGACTTTCTAGCAATGCAAACCATGAAGACTGCCGCATGGGAGCCTGCAGGTTCAGCAGGTAGGTACACAATGAGGTAGACCTGGAAAAAAAAAGTCTGCTCATCTCTCTGCATATTGTATATTTGAGATACAAATGAAATTCACTGTAACATATGCTAAATCCTTCAAGGTTTTTCATTATATAGGGGCAAGATGGACACACCATGCTATTGCAGTTTGAAGCATGGCACGTTTACAAGGGTAGCATCTCAATCTTTTCTGAGATTTCTGAGAAATTTATCAAGAGATATGCTTTGAAAAAAGGTCTGTGATGTTTTTGTTTGGCTCTTTTTTTTTTTTTTTTTTAACAATACACACATCTACACAAGTTCTAGGTAAATGAATTAAAACACCTTCAGGAAAGTAATTGCAATGTCTTTAGCAAAGCCAGCATGACACCCAAGAGCAGAATGTTCAGCTCAGTTCTTGATCTCCCCATGATCTACTACTTTATCCAGAGATGAAACAACAAGCAGAAAGAACTGTGGCAAGATTGGTCCTGGATCTTGCCTAAAAGGTAGAAAGTTTAAAAGAGGAGAGGGAGAGGAGAGGAGCCAGCCAAAGATTTAGGATCAGCAATTTATGAACTTAAACCGTCATTCATCTGTTGAATAGAAATGCGTAGTTATTCCTCCCAGAAGCACATAGCTGCTGCATAGGAAAAGATAGAGGAGTGCTCTGCATATGTCGTGTCACTGCCTCCTCCAATATAGCAGTGCTGGGCTCTCACTCCTGCCCTCCAACCTAAGTTTATGTAAACCATTCTCTAATATGTTATTTCTTTTGAATTTGTTGGGTGTTTTTGCATGCACATTGTCAGTGTGCATATGTTGACTGTTTGGACTGAATGAATTAAATTCAGTTTGCAAGTAACAAAACAGAAATTCTATTCTCTTGCAGTTTTTCACACTGCATGCTGGTGCCAGACTGAAATCTTCTCCCTATGAAGGAATGTCGGTTGTAGTCCACCCTGGACCCTAAATAAAACCTTAGAGAATTGAGTCAGACCCTGTGTAAATTAGGGAAACGTGTACTTCCATTTGACCTCGTATCTCTTCATTTTCAAACCCGACTGTATTTTACTAGCAGCATTTTACTGCTCAACCAAAACCTTGCTCTTGGTTTGACTCCATCTTCCCAGCCCAAATCAAAGTCATTCTGCTGATGTGTTCTTCAGTGCTCGATGCACACCTACTTATTCTGTATTCCTCTTCTGAAGAATTTATTTCAAAATCAATGCAGAATTTATACCTAATGGTCACAAACCCATTCTTTTTTCTTTTTTTTATTACTAAGGAGGAAATCAGTATTTGCAACTATTATTTTTATGTCCATTCATCAACACAGGCATTGATTTCCTTCCAACCTGTGACTTTTTATTGCATTTGTGAGTTGCAGTGTATTTGGCTCCTCACAGTAACATAGATTAATTAAAGTATTGAAAACCAGGACCGGCATACTGAGAAGCATGACTTGCCCAAGGCATGTTCCAACATGTCATTATGGTTCTATTACAGCGCACTGGAATTACAAGTTTGCACAAAACAGAGGGCGTATCTAGACCCATGCAAAGATACCACAACTGAGTTTTCTTTTTTTTCTTTTCTCCCTTTTGCCTAACAGTAAAACTCAACACAGAAGTAAAACACAAATAATTTAAATTCTCTTAAAAATTGTGCGTAATCTATTTGTCAGGAAACAAAAACCTGTCACATTGGGAATCCACAGCACCTGCTGTCACCACTTACCTTTAATGTGCATGTAGTCAAGATGAAAGTTTCCCTAAATTGAACATGTATAAATCTTGTTCCATCAGATAATTCGCTTCTGAGAACTGAGGATTTCTCCTCAGCTCCCCACAGCTATCATGGAAACATTTCTGACAGACAGAAATGTGATTCTGATTTGAAAGCTACCATATAAATTCTTTTGACCTCTCTGTCCACCTCCCCAGTGTAATGGTGAAAATTGCTTTGACCTCACCATCAGGATGATGAAGCCCCGCATGCTAAAGGTTTGTGTTCGGGGAAGAACAGCCATACCAACCCTTTTTGCTTTTTATCTGCAGAACACTGGTTTAAACTCAGCAGCACCTTAAACCAAACCTGAAAGTGATCCTCCAGGTGGTAAACTGTCCCGGCTCAGGAGAAGGGCACGGCTCCAGGACCAAGGCATCCCCACAGCTGTTTGCAGTTATGTGTATGTTGGCACAGAGAGCAGGAGGAGTGCAGCCAGCATGGGCAACCACAGCTCTTGGTTTGTCTGCTGAATTTCCAGAAGAATTATATGCATGGTTGTGCTGTGCAGGGAGCAGTGTTACGACCAGTACATGTTCTCTGAACAATGTTTAGACCTCCCAACCTGACCAGCTAGCCTCAGATTCTGGCTCCCACAGCTAATCAGTGACACCCCTCAGCTACGTGAGACGGGCAGTCCCACCATCTTGTCTGAGTGGAACTAGAAGAAATAGCTGTTCACTCAGCTCCCAGGCATGGGAGTTGGTAGTCTGCACCAAAACAGTAGGCCCTGCTGCAGCAGACTCCCGCTGGCTCCCTGCATAGACAGCTGTCCATCTTTACTCAGTACATCCCCCTGCTTCAGTCCCATAGCAGCGCACCACCTCATTCCTCATCAGGCAAGGTTTATAATAGCTGAGTGTGCTTTTGATCTTGAGTATTGGCTCTGGGAAAAACAGGCCTGGCTAGCAGCACAGGAACAGATGAATGAATAGTTCATGAACTGTTCTCCTAATGGCCTGTGGAACTGCCTCCAGAGATGCTTCATTTTTGCCATGGTTCATACCTTGCTCACTTTCCATTATAGCTTCCTTTGATGTAAGTCCCTTCAGCCAGACAGACAAATACCAATTAAGTCAACTGCGATATATTCACTATTAATACTAAATTATACAAATACCTCCTTCGTTACCCACATGCACTATTAGGGCATGTCTACACATGGGAACCATTATGAAACCAGACAGGTATGAATCTGAAGCTGTTTCACACACCTCCCCAAGTGAGTTCTGGATATAACAGAAAATGCACATTTGTAAGAATGAATTAAAACCTCACCACAGTGCTGAGCCTGGGTTAAAAGTGGCTACAGAAAAAGGTAGCACCACATCATACAATCGCATAATATAATGAGTTGGAAAGGAACCATAACGATCTTTGAGTCCCACTCCAACAATCATCCCATTCTGCCAAAACCAAGTGCTGTAGTTCAGCCCAATATAAAGAAGGTGCTGTTAAAACTGCCATCCACTGACATGTCTGATATAATAATAGAATCAGTCATAGCAGTGCTGATAGAGAGCACTAAGAGAGCACTTTCTGCTATGAAGTATGCAAAACTCATTTGCAAACACTGCTTTGAACAACAGTACCCATTATTTCTACTGAACTATAGATTATGATTCAGCAATCTGGACCTAAAAAAAGAGGGGAACACAAAAAATAAAGCCATAAATTTATCTAATTGTTACAGTTAACTGCTATGACTAGAAAACAAAGAGTGCCATCCGTATCTGAACAACAGGAAATACTGCTGCTCAGAGATACCCATTTGGTCTCAAGCCAAGTCCCTTCCCACTTGCCTTACAGTTAGGAATTATAGCCATGCTCATAATAGTATTCTAACATCACAGATTCAAATCCAGTGAAGTCCTGCTGAATATAAATCATGTTAAAGCTCTTTAGCATGAAGAGAAGAATACAGAAGCAGAGAGGATTTTCCATTCTCACATTTAGGAGATTCATAAATGAAGTTGTATTGCATGCAAAACTCATTATCCTGCATTCCTTGGAGAAAAAAAAAAAGGGGGAACAGATTTGCATCACACTCATTTTTCTGGCTTCAAATTTTCTGCACTCTACTATTATTGACGTGCTACTTGTTTTGTTGCTGACAAGCATTTTGGCAGCAGAACTAGATAGATTACCATCACTAACAGTGAATACATGTATTATAACAGCACCTAAAAGCTAAGTCAGAACATGACCTTTGCTGCTGTCATCACTTCCCAAGCCTCTGTAGAATCATGGCAGTTGATATCAACAGGGCATCTGCTGCATATAATTTTATTTGCTGAGAATTGCTGGTCTGGAGATGCTGAAGGATGGTCTGGGGGCCATTAGCAGCCCCCAGAGCTGTTCTTCTCTGACCTCCTGAGGCTCCCTGCTTTGCAGGCAGCTGCTCTGCTACATATTTCTCCTCATCAATCCTCAACATTAGCATGGGGGGCTGCCAGCAGCCAGGAAGGCGGTCCGTGAAACAGTCTGGCTAATGAGTCTGCACAGAAAGTAATTTAGAGCAAAAAAAATCTCAGAAAAAAACAGTGCAACATTAACTTTGGTAGTCTTTCTGTAGAGATGAGCTTTCAGAAGAAACACTCTTAACCGAGGGCACACGTCTATCGCCTACACACACCAATTTCATGTCTATTTGCTCCCTTGTTCTCCTCCTCTCTCCTGTTTACTACATTTTTGCATGTCCACATCAGAAGTGCCCATGCTCTTATCTTTTGTCCCACCTTTCCCCTCACATATACATAGCCCAGAAAATATTCATTCTTTCTAGCAAGTTGAATCTTTCTCGACTACTGCAGACTCTCGCTTCTGGATAAAATACTGCTCACGGATCTTCCAGCAGTAATCTCATGAAGTTCCTCTCCTCTACATTCTTACGAAAACCTAAAATACCTGTTTTGCATATCATTTAACAGAAAATCTTTTATGTATTAATTATAATATTTGCAAAAAACTCTGAGACATTGAGAAAAACATTTAGCCAAGACAAAAATTAAGCTTAATTATACTGCTATGCCAGAGCACACTCCAAATAGGGATTCTTAAAAACAGAAAGGAAGGCAGAAGGAAATAGCAAACAGTTTCCTTCTCTCACCATTTGCGCCAACATTCGTGATTGTGGCTAACCAACACAAAACATTCTCCTTCCTATTAACTTGATTTCTGTCTTACTTTTTCGCATTTGCATCCAGACTGGATGTGCACTAGACATGTTTACAGTAATTAGCGTCCTAACTTGGGCCTCTGAACCCAAGATAACATGAATAATTGTTCCACGAACACCATGTGTAATGCTCCACTCTAAGTTGTTATTTTCCTGAAATGTAAACCTCATATTTGTTTCCCTGTATACTTATCACATCTAATTAGTATTTATCTAATGTACATGCTACAGAGAGCACCTCTTTGAGGCTACATTCTTAGATCTCAATTGGGGGTCAGCGATAATTGCAATACATTTGAGTAACGGTAGAGGGAAGCCAAGATGTCTTAACACCCTCTAACGATACAACTCACAGTCTTAAAGACAAAGATAAAAGCAGAAAAGATCTTGTGGATGGTATACGAAACATTATACCTACTATGCATATGTTTCCCAATAGGCTGGCCTTTCACTGCACAGCTTGGCTGCTTTTTGTTGGCAGTCTGCAGGCAGTTCCTCTGGCTGTTCCCTTGATTACATTGTGATCCTGAGAGTTTCCACAGCTTAACACTTCACAGAAGTCTCAACTCAGAAAGCTTAGCTGGTCAATATGCACTGTAAATATGGGTGCTTAATGTGTTCTTCCTTATTTGCAGCTTGTAATACAGTTGCCTTTTCTCCTCTGCTCATCAGTTCTGCAGGTCTGTGTTTTGTTTTGTTTAGCACCCCTCACACTGCTAAGGCAGTCAAGATGTACAGTGTGTCCTTCTGTGTATCCCTTTGCCAGCCTTATAGAAAGGACTCCATTCTCCTGTAGTACTGAGGTAATTCAGTCATAATAGTGGTCAAAGCATGGTTTATATCCCTGTTCTGAGCTGCAGTGACCACAGGGATATGCTAGAGTACCCCAAAAAGCTCTGGCTCTATCAATTGACTTCTCTTTGAGTTGCCCCTTCTCCCACCTTCTTACTCTTTACCACTACATTTCCTCTCAAACAGGCACCTCTCTGTCCTTTGAATACTAACTGCTCAATGTTGGTGATATCCTTACAGGGTATTTGATACGAGAGCTCGGGTAACTTTTAGTCAGGTCATCAGTTCTCTTAAATTAGTGCCCCACTTGCCATCCCCAGAATGCTCCTCCTTCTCATCCAGCTCTCTTTTTCAAAAGCGACGCAGACTAGTGCTAACCATTGGCACATGTACCTTTATATATCTGTTTATCTTCACTCCCCAGCAAGAGGGAGGAACAAAACAAAAAAAACATTTGATATACAAAATAAGCTGATGGTAACACAATGTCAAAAATAGCTTATGTTAAGTGCAAGGGAGAAAAGCCTTGATATAAAGCTTGATTGCAACAACATTTCAATTTACCAGTTTAAATACAAGACTTGAATTAAAATATTTCTTGAGATACATCTCTCACTCTCTAAGATGTTTTTTTTTTTAAATTTATATACACATATCCAGTTGTGACACTTGACAGTAGTCTCATGAAGCATCCAAAGAGTATGAACTTGATAAGTACACACTGTAGATATGAGTGGTTAACATGTACGATTTCTTCCTTCAAGAGTCTATAACATTATGTTGAGTGCTAGCCTCAGACAGACAGGTGACCAGCCACCTGACGCAGTATAATACCCCTAAGCCCTTTCCCAGCATCCCACAGTCAAAGCCTCCAATGCTCACTGGATCCAGATGGTGTTGCCCCTTTCTGGTCGGCGTGGCTCCACTGTCAGTTCTCCAAAAGTAGAGAAAAACTGCTCCATTTCCTTCTGCAGCATGTCATTCCTCTTCTCTGCATCCTCTTTGGCCCGTTCTGCATTACGCATTTTGATTTCCACCATTGTGAACTTCTTCCGCTCCTGATCCAGCTCTTCATGCAGGGCTATCATTTCCGTCTCCAGGGTGAGATTTCTCTGTTCCAAGCTGCAGAAACCGAAATAAAAGCAGACAGCTCCTGAATAGCACTCCTCCCATTCAGTTGTGTAGAAATGCACACCATCAGAATTTCATGCAATTGCATTTTCATTTACAAAGCTTAGATGGAATTTCTTAGAAGTTTACCTACAAACCACGGATTCATCAGCAATCCATTCCCAAATGGCCTTCTCTACTCTGTAGCTCATTTAGAAAGTGCACGATACCAGCCACTGGTTATTGTGCACAGTGACAACCAGCTCCACTCAATTCTCTAGCAAGCAACCTAGGGAAGTCTTTTACTCCTGCAAGTACTGGTTTCCAGCTCCCACTGTAGTTGTAATTGTGTCACTTAAGAGCTCAAAATAACGCTCTGAATCCCTTTATTTAACAACCGATTTTTATCAGCTGATTTAAATCTATTTACAAGAATAGTCTGACAGTCCCAAAAACTACAGTTGGAGTGGTCTAAGACACTAATTTCATTGAAAGTCTCAGCCTCCAGAGAGCAGGCATCAACTAATGAAATCACTATGGAAGCTACTGATTTCGTAGGTTAGATTCCAGAGAAACTTGTAAGGTTCTGGATTTATTTCTGGTGCCATTAGGACAGTATGTCACAACTGTGGCAAAGGATTGCTTTACAACAAACCCAGTTGAATCGTGATACTAGAAGAACAATTTCACACGTCAACTCTGAAAGAAATGGGATGGTAACACCGTACCATCTTACCTTTTTATCCTTGTCTCATACTCGAGTTTTTGTTTGGCCATCTCTTGCTTCAAGCTGGACACCAGGCTGTGCAGAGCACTATGATTGTTAGTACTGTTGGCAACAAACGTTTCACTGTTATCACTGCTGCTGGTGGCTCTGCTGCTGTGGCCCCCCACACTCCTTCGGTCACTTCTATTCTCATAGTCACCAGTGTTAGAGAGGTCTTCCTGTGGTGGTCCATCCAGCACGGAGTCTTCAAAGTTACCCGCAAAGAAGTCCTGCTCGGGGCAGGTGGTGGTGGACGAACGACAGGAGTTAGAGTGCTCAGGGAGGGATATTTCACAGGAGGATGTTGACCAGGTAGCACTGTCCACGCTCTGTTTGTCATCAGAGTTCACCGTGGAGAACTGCTGGTGGACATTGTCATAAGTGGAGAGCCTGTTGTGCTGACCCGACTCACTCACTGATTCCTTCTGCTTGTTGTCCCTCAGTGTGACACAGCCATTGGGTGCCCAGCCTGGGCTTCGGTTGTTGAGGGTGTTGGTGAGCCCATCGGTGCTAGAAACTCCCATCCTCACACCTCCATTCTGCATGCTTTGTGTGCCCATTTTAGTCACCGGTCCTTTCAGGGAGGATGTTCTCCTGGCTTGCAGGGTACAGTTTGGTAAGGTCTGGCTCTTCTCATGGCTCTCCACAGAGCTGCTGAACGACCCATTGGTGACTATGCCACTGCCTTTATTAAAAGCAGGATTTTTTTTCACTGTGAGTGGTGGGCTTCTGGTGACATCTAATTTCTGGATGCTGTTTCTAGGGCTATTAGTCTTGCTGCCTGGCAGTGCAGTTGGAGACTCATTGTCCATGCTTCCCCTTTGGGGAGACTCAGGTTTATCCCAAGAGCAGCGCCTCACTGCTGTCTCCTTTGTGTTGTTGTTCTCTTTGTTTTGTAGCTGTCCAACGATTGCTTTCTTTGGCATTTCATTGTTATTGTTGCACACCTCGGGTCCCACATCAGGGTCTGCATCCTTGGGAAACAGCTCTTCGTGTTTGCTTATCATCACTGACATTAACTGCTGGACTACTACCGTACCTGAAAGAAGGTACCAAGGAAGCACATGGTAATTAATGATCTGTTTGGGGCATAAATAAACCTAATGGCTTAGATTCCACAAATTCTTAGCAAAAATCCTATTTATAGAAACATTTACCCAAAATAACAACAGGTTTTTTTTTACCCAAAATGACCACCAGTTTAACACCCTGGTTGTTTAAGGTGTCCAAAACGCATCTGGGTACCAGGACAGATCAGCACCACCTCTTCTTTCCATCAGAACAAGCCAGCATGCCTCACAAACCCCACAATAACAGCAATTTTTGCAAAGAAGCTATTGCCATGACAGTTTTTGCATCCCCAAAATACTACAGAAGGAGTTTATGAGCAGCAAATGATAATGTCATTATAAGCAATGTGCTTCAACTTATTGTGACAATCACTTTTAAAACCAAAGATCCCTTCTGGCAAAGCACTTTCATGCAGTAGTTTAAAAGAAAAGTGGCAGGCAAGGGACTTGCACTGTTGGAATGACAACATTTTAGTCTTTGGGATCTAACAGGGTAATAATGTGACAGAATTTATTTCATGTGATTGCTTTTAACCTGTCTGTAGTTAAACTATATGCAAACAGGCAACTGTGCCATGTTATGGCACAGTATGGAACTAATGCAGAACCACAACTTCCGAGTATCTCTAATAAATGGCTGCCTCTCTAATAACCCCTTGGTGTGCACACCGCTCGACTGCACAATTTACACACTACTATTTATAACTGGGCTTAGGGTAATGAAGACATACAACTATTTCTTTAAATTGAATCTCACTAAGTACTGTTAAGAATCTCTCAGGAACAAGGTCGGAGTATTTATAACAACCATCCTATCTTTAAACTCCTAGAGTGCTTTCAGAGGCAGGCTGTGCCCTTTTAATCAAGAATTTCCCATTGTGCCATACCAACTCCTTTGAAATATTCCGGATTTTTATAACCTAGCCTTTTAAAATACAACTACTAAGAGATAGTTCAAATTAGTCTGTAATTGGAAGTCAGGAAAATCTCACTTGAACTAGACAAAACAACTTTTCATCCACATTATCCAGATACGGCTGCACATAGCTTCATGCTTGGCTTTGAAAGGCTGTGCAAGAAGAGCACTTTTCATTGCCAAGCTTTCTCTTCCAAAAAGCAAAGAGCAATGAGGAAGGACGGATAGAGGCACTATTCAATGTGTAGTCTTTGTTAAGAAAGATCCCACATATTTAACTATGAGCAGCCCAATTGCACATCAGCACAGTCCATGTCAAATCTAAAAGATTTACTTCTATAAGAGAAGTAAGAGAAGTCATAAATCTGTTTAGTGTAAACAGTTTCCTCGAGTGAAAAAATATATATATATATTATTTCTCTTCAATGAGCATATTATCCATGCCACCTCCTAAAGCAGCCACTAAGCTTGTGGGATGTTGAGAAGCAGTCTGGAGATGTTTTCAGACATAAAAAAAAAAATCAGTATTTTCCATTTCCACCCACTTAAAACATCTTTCTTGTTTAAGCTTTCACATAAAATACTGGCAGTAGCCAGTTCTAAAAAAATACAGACCCAGAGGATAACATTTTTTTTTTTTTTTTTTCCTTTTTGACTAGTTAACTAATCATCTCGTCCCATCCCAAATCTTGATTTGCCTCCTTTTTTCCCAGGTGGGCTGAAGATACACGGTATCCCAGCAGTAAATGCCATCCTGGGAGGTATGAAAGGTTGAGGGTCTCAGCCTCAGTGAGATTCTCATTGACTCCAGTGATGAAAGTCATCTTTACGATACTTCCCTGTATTTTTAATCCTATGAACAACTAGAAATATTTTTCTACTCTTTCATTATGTGACTTGGGAACACTACATTTCTGTCCATTTACAGTAGAATGAGGATGAAACGTAAAGCTTCAGAAGAAGGGAATAAAACAGTAAATGAACAAAGTCTATGAGGAATTTCAATTATCTGGAAAAAAGAAAAAACATCATATTCAAAGGAAAACAAATTCACACAATCCCAAATAAACAAGCTACAAGTTTTTGATACGATGTACAATGCAAGGACTGTTTACAGCCCTTATTTCTGGGTAGGTTAACTAAATCAAAAGTACCAAGAAACAAGTGTTTGGAGAGAGAAAAGGCATCATGTGAGTTTATGGAGAATGATGGGCCACTGCAATTTGAATCTATGAAAACGTATCTGACCCTTAAAAACTGCAGGAGATGCAGTTAACTGCACTTATCCCACGTGTACTGGGAAAGAACACGCCATATTTGGAGCAAGTGTAGAGGGGAAAAAAATGTTTTTAATTAAGCTGCCAAGGCAGCACAATCTCATGCAAGGTCTGTTTGCAATGCTATAAACTGTAGTCATTTTTATAGTATCTTGGAAAATTTATCCCAGCTGTCTATCCACACTGAAGAGTTCTGTGTCTTTAAAACGGACGTAGAATGTAGTGTATATACCACGTGGATTAGTAATTGTTAATAAACCTAAAGATATTCTTTCTTTCTCTTTCAAGTTATTTACAGTCGACTCACCCTCCATGATAGTCAAAGGATCTTCCACTTTAGGGCGGAGGATGTTGGGGCCAAAAACAGTAGCCAGATTTTGCACGCTCATTTTGTTTATGCCTGAATAAGACTGGACTTCATCCAGGAATCTGTGAGGAAGAAATATGCCTTTAAAGAACATTTTAAAAGGAAGGAAAGAAAAAAAATAATCAAAACATACAATGGATTCTTAACGTAGTTTGAGTATTCCATTCTAAATTGTGAAGGAATGTTTTGGAAGCTCAAGGTTATACTCAATGTCTTAATATTTTCTTAAAAATGATACACTAATAAAAAAAATATCTCCCTGGTCTAATTTTAAGATAACTCTGTTGAAGTCAATGACTTTCTCTAACATACGCAGTTATTTGGCTCATCCTCAAAATGCAAACTCTCAACTAGGAGTTTAAATTCATTTTCAAATGTTTCCTATGCTGAGAACGTCCTTTAAGTACACCCTTTGCTACTTTTTAAGGCATGTTTTTAAGATCTTTCATGTTTCTACAAAACTATTCTACCAGATCACGCAGTTTTCAGTGCTACCATGCCTCAGGAGTGCACAGCTAAGGCCAATAACTGCAATTATAAATGGGGAAACTGTGTCCTAGGAAGAGGGCCTATACATCCACTTCTGTACTTTTGGCAGCTTGCTTATTAAAGCACCTCATAACTCTGCATCTTGATAAAGCAAATTAGAAATGAATGCAGTAAGCAAGTTTTTAGTGCAATCACTGAAGTGACTCCTCCAGTTCCATGATACTTTTCCTTCGGGGTCCATACACAAACAAATGTCAGCTAACAGCTATAAATATCACTGTGATGTTCTTGCAAGAGCACTTACCTACAGATGTATTTCAGCAGATTATAATTGACAGCCGGCAGGCTCTTCACTTGCTTCACTAATTCTATCAGGCCCTATATATATGTGGTTAAAAACAAAGTGGGGAGGCAGAGTTTCTTAGTATTTTGCCACTGAAAAATGCTGACAGTTTCAGTTACAAGACAATAAACACATCAAAGAAACTGCAATTGGAGATGGTTGGAAAGGAGGGGCTCATTCTCTCCCAGTTAACTGGAGGGTTAAGGAGAAGAAGGGTCCAGTTCTAGCAGGATTTGAAAAGTCAAAATGGAATTAAGCAGTTATAATAACCTTAGAAATTTAGACTGCAATCAAAACAATGAGCTTCTTTATTTTTACTTGGAAAACATTGCGTTGACTTGATTACCCAGAAGCACACATAACAGTGTAAAAATCAAGCTTCATTTATTACCTCTTCAGACTAATACAAGTGTAGTCCTGTGCCACTGCAGGGCACTTATTGTACTTCAGAACCCATACTAAGTTCATCTATGTTATGCAAATTTTAAAAAGTTTTGGATGGTTGCTCACTTCCAGACATCTTTCTGATACTTCTGATTCAGTGATAGGTAATGAACAGAGCCCTGTGGTCTTTAGTCTAAAGTCAGTGAAATGTGGCATCCTAGAACATTTAGAAGAAAATCACCTCTGATTTAACAGCACAAGTTGGACAGAAACTACTAAAACCATCCCTATTACAGCTCAGGATGATGATCCATGAAAAGATAAAATGTTTCCCAGGCAAGATGGAAGTTACTGGCCACAGTGATGTTGGATTCAGTGATGGACTGAATTTGATGATATGCAATAAATACAGCAAAGGGTATGCTGAGCCTGACATAGGTGGCAACAATTTTCCTTTAAAGAGAGCCGCAATTAACACAAACAAGTCTTAAATTAGGATATGTAATTACTTGCATCTCCATTCCTCAAAACTGGAACAGGTTATAAGCAATTATATAACAGGTTATACCAATCTTTTTATTCATCGTATGCAACATGCAGACTTACCATTTCTTCTTCCTTGCTGAGCATCTTGGCACAGGAAAGAAAATCTTCATATTTTGCATATGGTATGACTGGCTCTGGGAGTTCCCTTAGGTACAGCTTCAGCAGTGATGCCACCGTGTGCACATCTGTATTGCTGTTGGGTTGGAATACAATAGGGCATTACTGCAAACCAGGAAGACACTATGCAGTTTACAGGCTCCAAACCTCTGATTAACTTCTTGATTGTCATTCTAGATTTTACTATCCACACTACATATACTTATAGATCATCTCTGTAATCTGTTTTAGTTTTGTTGTTCTGTAAGCAACTTGTAAGAATATCTGCAAATGTAAATTTGTCAACTGTGTTGGTGTGTTATTATAAATAATTACAAACAGGACCCAATTTGTAGACATAGGTACTGAAAAGATCCCGAATCTCTTAGCTACATGGTGCATTTCATCTGGACTCAAGCCAGCAACCTATTGTTGCTTGACACATTGTATTAAATTATTTTCCTCTCAGATAAGCTGTTGCTTCTAAAACATGCCCACTTGTATAATTTATTTTGATATAAGCATTAAGTAAGCATGGAGATCATATATTTCACGTCTTCAATCCAAACCTGACATTCATCTTTTTCCTATGGGCTCTTGCAAAATGACTAGGAGTTGGACTTGATGATCCTCATGGGCTCCTTCCAACTTGGGATATTCTGTGATTCTATGGTTCTATTACTACTCTGCCTTTCAGCTATATCTTTAAACAGAAAACTTGATTAAACACAACTGTCAATCCCAGGGAAGTGAATTTCAGCTCCATCTTGTACTGGATAAGGCAAAACACTGTAAGTCACTCAAACTTAGGAAATGTTTGAGTACTTAAAGCAGCAGGCAGTATTTTAGGGCAAAGGGTCAAACTATAGCAAATGCTTTCTTGTAGTTCCATTTATGGAAAGTTAGATATTTTCTTTGCTGCATCTGCAGTGGCATCCCAAGTTGATCATCAGGCATATTAAAAACAAAAAATGGGGACAAAGAATAATATTACAAGTTATACATGCAATAAAACTTTCTTAAGACTTTCCATAGTGTGTAAAGTTACGTTACAGAAACTTAAGAGTGTTTCTCTGAAAATAGTAGATAAAAAACAGAATAATGCATAAAGAAAGCTTGTATTACTTCTGAATCCTCTGGATTTAGCTACTCAAGACTTCTTCAAATCCTTCCTTACTGGAATGTTCTACATGCTTTCCCTGATTCATAAAAGAGTCATATCGCAAGCTGATATCCTTTCATTTGACTTCTGAGAAGTTTGAAAACAGACTCTAGATTATGCTAATTTCAGAAGAAAAAAGTAACATAGTAATGCAAAGACATTTCTGCAATGTGCATTATCACGTTTTCTCTTTTTCTAAAACTTAATGCTTAAAACTGTTTTAAATTTGCAGTCTCTTGGAGGTAACCACTGGTATTTGATGTACTTAAGCTTTGCTAGAAGTATGTTAATCATTATTAGTGAATGATCTCTGTTAAAACAAGAATAGTTTTAACTAAGTTAAATCTTAACAAGAATGATGGGAACAACCTTAGATTAACATGGTCAGGTATGTGCAATCTAAGTCAAAACAGAAGAAGAGTGGCGATAAGCAGGGTATATATTTAAATGTTAACCACCACCACCCTCTCTGAAATAAATTCCCAGAAAACACTGTTATTTCAACCATGAAA
This sequence comes from Meleagris gallopavo, assembly GCF_905368555.1. Taxonomy (NCBI): domain Eukaryota; kingdom Metazoa; phylum Chordata; class Aves; order Galliformes; family Phasianidae; genus Meleagris; species Meleagris gallopavo. Next base: position 25,991,926 of record NC_139407.1, read on the forward strand.
AATATGCCAACAAAAATTCCAAAACATGTATGAAAGGGCTTTCTAGAGAAACTTTATAAATAAAGTATTAACTCAAAACTGCATTTTTAAAGAAGGTGCAAATTCTAATCCCTGGGTTGCAACCCCAGACTGCAAGCCTAGCCATGTGTGGACTGAAAATAGGAGTCCTGTGTTTTTATCTGTCTTGGATACATGTGAAAAAGGACTATACATGAAACTAGAGATAGTTGGACTATATTATGAGATTTTGAATGCTAGCTCAGATTCAGCCTTTATCCTTTGCTTTCTACCTATCCTTTATCCAGATGTGAATTAAAGCCCTTCTTGACATGTTGGTCAACAGAACCTCTTACCAATTGCACAACCACCTGAGGTCTCACTGCACAGATCCTGATCTCTTGGTACTCACTCCACTAGAGCTGGCAGCTCTAATACAGCCCTACACTGCAGCATGAGAGGGAGCATGCACTGAATAAGCAGAGAATTGAACTCAAATTGCTCTACATTTATAGTCTCAAGATTTGCATGATTATTTTTACTAAAAAAGGAAACTCCTCAGGCCTTGCTGACCCACATCTTTCCAGGGGACTACTTGCGTAAAACTATGTACAATTCATCCATACACATACACTGATCCCTTTGTGTGAAGTAAAATACTTGCTCCTGGAGGTCACAGCAGATGGGGAAAAGGTTGAAGAAGGAAAAATAAATCCAAAAACCCCCAACTCTGAGGCAATGATTTTTCTTCGTTCAATATTAAGCACGTATAGAGTAACATCCTGAAGGGTCAGGTCCATTATGTGTTAAAAGCTTTGGTTCTGCTGAAGAAGAACAGGGAGAGAAATGAAAGGCAGGATGTCAAGGAGCAAAAAAAATGTAGGAAGACTCGCATACTCAAGCTGTGGTCCTGAAACACATATCTGAGTCTACAGAAAGGTGTTTTCTGAGCTGAGGTAACCATTAGTAGACAGGGACATGCTTGCTATCTTTTAAATTAATGTTCTCCTTAATACTGACCAAATGCTAAGGCAATGCCACAGACTGCCACAAGATGGTGGGATTGCAAAATAAGATGATCTCAATTGTTCTCTTACAAATTCTGTTAAACTGTTCTGAAACACTGCTGGGGTCTTTGTTTAATCAATGTCTGCAGAGCAGAACTGTGAGTTTCAAAGTAGTAAGCTCTCTTGAGATGGAGAGCATTTGTTTTCATTTCCTATCTGCTATGTTGTATCCACAGTCCAGGTCAGCCATCAGCATCTGCATACCTTCCTTGATCTGCATGATCAGTAATCAATCCATGGCTTTTTTCAAGGCCTGAAGAGCGCTTTTTACCTCTTGGACTTTTTCCAGCTAAAATGATCAGTTTAAGAAATGACACTTTCCATATGTCCTAGAGCCAGTACAACTACAGCAACTTAATAATTGTACCCATCTTAACACTTTTTTTGCTATCTGACACTGTAATATCAAAGTGTTTAATGATTAGACATTTGTCGTTAACATGATTAAAAGAATTCATTAAGAACTATGAAAGTAGAGAATGTAAATTCCACCAGAACATCCTCTTATCTACATTGGAACAACCCTCATTAATGGAGGCAAGATTTTTCCAAGTGCAGAATGAACAATTACAAATGTGAAATGAGAAAGCACAAAGCAGAAAATTGGATGCAACACAACAAGCAGCAGCAAGCTGAGAGCCAATCTATTTCAGCATCTCATGCTAGACCGAGAAACATTGCTTACCTCACTACAACACGGATATTGCTTCACTACTGATACGTTGCCAAAAGAGCACTCCACCACAGTCCATGCAAAGGCATTACAAATGCATATGCACCACAGCCTCTTCTTAGTCATCAGACTACACATATCCAAAGCCCCATTCATCCAAACTTTGTCATTAATATCCCTCGTGGCAGTGCTGCTTGACAGCATTTTTCTTTGTGATACACAGACACTGTGGAAGTGGCTGTCAGACCAATTACACTGCCTGGAGATTTTCAGCCTCTCCACCATAAACAAAATAACTGAGGCCCAGCAGGTCGCCAGAAATCCCCATGTAACCCTCACGCTCATGTGTGTTCAGAGAGCTGGAGTCAGCGCTTCAGAGCACAAAGCCAACAAGCTCCTCATCAGCTTTCAGAGAGGAAACAGAACAGGGCAGGGTCACTGTACAGAAAGATTAATGCTGTGCCAAAAATAGCTTAGACCATGATGACATATACAGTTTGCATAAAGAACAAACAGCAGGGAACAACAAGCTGGGAAGCTATAATTAAATTCAAGAATTCTGGTAATAAAATGAAGGAGAACAGTACGAACAGTGTGTGTGAGTACATCCCTGAATTACTGGAATTGCATCTCCGTCATTTGAAACATGTCACAGATCACAATCCTGCAAACAGAAACTTTCCATCACCACCACATCCTAAACCACCACATGACTTGGCAGTTGTGTTGCTGCGTTCAACTTTTATGGAGAAGCTCCCTCAGACCACTACAGATATCCTTCTGGCTTGGGAGGAAGTTTCCAACTGGCTGCCTAGTGTGCACATTGCTCCTGGTCAGCAGGCAGGATGAGATGCCAGAGCCCACTATCAACCACTACTGAAACATCACAACTGAGCAACACCAAGGAATGTAACAAATATGCATAGCTTTTTATAGAGAGAATGATAGCATAGTTACTGCTGAGAAACCAGTACTCAAAGGCTGGCAGGGCAAAGCCTGTGTTTGGTAGTGTTACAGTGAACCAAGTGTATATGAGTGATGGAGTCAGGCTCTGGTCCAAAAATGCAAAGGTAAGCTCACAGGCATAACATAATTGGTGGAATGACCTATGCAACGCCTGTCCCCTTGTGTAGGTACCTTCAAGGAATCATCTTCCTACATAACATACATACAGTACAAGCAGCACAGTGCAAAAGCTAAGTAGCAGCTGAAGTCTTGCCCACAACTTGTGAAACATGCATCAAAGTCTTTACCATCTCAGGCCCTGAGCTGCTTGCTTTCCTTGCCTTGATGCCACAAAAACTTGGCTCTAGTTTGAGTAAACTTCATAGAATCATCCAAATGACTTAGACTTAGACAGGAAAGGACCTCCTAGTCAGACTCCTACCCAAAATCAGTCCAATTAGAGCAGGTTTTTTAGTGTCTCATCTAATTGCTTTTGATTATTTCCAAGGACGGAGACCGTAAAACCTGATTTCCTCTTACACTATTTGGTCACACTCTTGCTGAAAAATAAAAGGGAAATGATCCTAATTATCATCAGAATTTCTCATGTTTCAGCTTAACAAATTATTTAGAATTTTTCAATTGGAACGGACTTGCAAAGATCATCAAGTCTGCTGATCTATTAAGAGGAAAAAAACAACCCACATATTCCTCTCCTTTGTCCTTGTGTTCATGAGCTTGAGATCCATGCTACCTTTCAGGGACCCATACAGGGGAGTGAGCACAAGAAACACTTAAGATTGACAGATCTTATCCCCAAGCCTCATAGAAGGTGTGTTCTAAAACACTCCACTTACTTTGAAAATGCCATCCTTTCTTAAAAAGACTGTGTGCGTAGTAAAGGAATTGACTTGTTGGCAAGTGGAGAACACTTTTTTCCTTGTTAAATCACAGCCGCACAGCTACAAGTACAAAGCAAGTGTCTTTTCAGCTCTATTTCTGAAACTGAAATTCACACAAATCAACGCCCAATGCTCATTCTCTGCCAATAACTAAAAGCACACACTCCTACAGCAGGACACCAATTAAGCTGAGTTAATGACCCTTTGCATCACACAAGAAATGCATCTCTTAACGTGTATTTAATTGCTAGATTAAGTCTCTTAACTCTTATCATATGCAGAGGCTATTTCTGCTAGCTGGATAGAAGGAGGGCCAGGATTACAATTGAAGTAGTTCCAGACGCATAACTGATGAGCAGAGTGTCATTTGTGAGGATCAGGGAAGGAAGCCTGGATCGCCACAGGCAGAAATAGACGGCAATTTACACAAGCTTAAGGTCATTTGTGTTGGCAGGAACCTGCTTTCTAGTAAAGACTTCATTTTACGTAAGCGCTTTGTGTAGGGATTACTGTGCTTTTCCTCTAGGGAAGGAATAAAGCCTCTCCTTGGAGGGAACTGTTTCTAAACAAGCACTTATGTACAGGATTGTTTGGAAAATAGAAAACTTTATTTAACTAGTGATTTCCAAGTCATCATTTACTTGTAGCCCATATACTGCCAGTGCAGATGCATCCCATTAAGAACTTTCTTGCATTCACCTAAATTTTAAAACATGTTTTGTATCTGGAGGATGAGACTGCAAAGGCAACTATGCTCCTTGCTAAATTACCAAGGCACCAAGACCCGCGCAGTGCCCAGAAGAATCATTCTGAGGAGGGTGATGCTACCTCCTCAACAAACGCCAATCAGCCTTAATGGCAATTAAAGGAATCACAGACAAAGGCGTATCTTTCTTTTCTCCTCTAACATTTTTCCATGTACTACAATAATGCTAGTAGCACATTGCAAAGAACAAAAAGATCAAAATACTTCAGCATTATGCTTTCAGATGTCACACACATTCACCTCCTAGAACTCAGCTTTATGGGGAACTGCTAAGCCCTAAAAGCTCGAAGGATATTGATAGATGACTGCCTCTGGGCTAAAAAGTGCTGAGTTTTTTTGGAACCACAGTTACTTCCATGGTACAAAACACTTGTCTTGCTAGATTTTTCTAATATTCAGTTGTTGTACCTTAATTCAGAAAAGATACACAAAATACAGTGTAATTATTCCAGTAGGGACCAGAGTATTTCTTTATAGCTCTACTTTATTCATTCTCCCTGGTCTCATCTGTTCAAAAGGTTGAAAATAAAATTAAGTGTCCTTGCCAAGTTTATCCTTTAGCCATTTGGAAAACACTGTTCCCACGTGCACTGCGTCTTCCCTGTCTTCCCTAAAACACATGCAGTGTTCACCGGCTTCAGGATACACGCAGAAACATGGAGTTTACAGGAGTCTATCCTAAAATCACTCAGTCAGATCAAGTTTGGAATTGAAATTAATTGGTAGTATCCTTTGACTATGCCCTCACTGAGAGGGGATGAAATAACAATTGGTAGGCAGTGCAGTTCTCTATATACTGAATTGTGCACATTGTTCGAATGACCTTCTTCGTACTTATCAATCCTTATCAATCATCTACTTTTGTTTGACAATCCCAGTAATTAAATGCACAGGGATATATTCAGTTCCATGTTCTGGATTATGTGATTCTAGTGAGCAACAGCTAATATTTGTCAGGCAACGCATATTGCCACTTTATCCCTTTCTCAGACAATGGTAATGGCGACTACAGTAACAGTGAGTATTTTATCCTATCATACACTGCATTCTTCTCAAAAGGAACTGATACACATGAGAGGACGTAAGAGGGTTTTTGCCTTGTTAAATGTGCAAGCACGTACTTGCCTTTTTTCCTGTGCATGCTCACGGATGCAGGCACTCAAACTCAGTAATTCTGAACTCCAGTGAATCACAGGGCTATGTACATAGATTATGATAGTTGTGAAAATCCATGCTACAAACATGGATTAATATGCTCAATATCTTAATCATGCTTAATATTCATTTCAGGGACATTTCAAATATTTTTTTCTCCCTGAGAAATCATAACTGTCATATCTTCTGGTAATAGCTGTGATGGACAGTGGATGCAATGAGATGATATAAAAAGGGAAATCAATGTTTGTTCCTTTCTTGAAAAAAGTGCGAAACAAACCCTTATGTTATTTTCTTTATGCAGATGCTATGCTAATTTTACAGACCAAATACTTATAATCCACTTTGTATCTTTACAAATGTCTGATTTGTAATGCAAGAGAAGTACTTGAAATTTAAAACAAAAGCCACACAAGAAGAGGGAAATCTCCAACCCACGGACAAGCAAAGTGGATTCCCTGAAGGAGACAATTCTACATAGAGATGCAAATATTTCAAACAGCAGTGAGCGCAAATGGTTGCCTCACTGCAGCACTAGTTCCTTAAAGCAGAGAGCACAGTATGTGTGTAGAGTCACATACATACAGAGTGACATATTTATTGATTTTTTTTTAACCGACATACACTTTTCACTATTACTTATTTTCTTCATACAAAAGGCATCAGCATTTTTCTGTTTTAGCAACTATACCTTCCCTTTCAAGGACTACAAGAAATGCTGATGTGCTAGTTTTCACTGCAGAGAGCTAAGACACTGGATGTTTCAGATGGATGTTGGATTTGCCATTCCGCAAGTTTTAGAAATTTCACTTATAGGTTCCCCTCTGTATGAATTGCATACATAAAGCACACAATTCTTCAACAACCGTAAATTAAAATAATCTATCAAAAAAGATCAAGTTCAAATTAGTACAAATTAATACATGAAGATTTTCACCACCCTCTGAATTGCTCTGGATTCACTGCATTTTTGTTACTGACTGTGGCAACAGCACATCCATCTGCTAACTCATATTAGAGTTACAATTTGTCAAACATGCCTTACGTTTACAAAACATGGATTTATTATTATTATTTTTTTAATCCTTTGAGCTAGTCTGGTTTACTTCTTTAAAACATTCCATACTCCTGCTTCATTTGTCTTAGTCAAATGGGCAAAGACAAGAGCATAGGAGGGAAGAAGGGCAGGGTGTCTACAGAACTGTAGACAGCAGTTACCTCAAGGTCACTGGACAGAAAAAGACATCTGTGCATCTGAACTTCATCTCCCTGTGCCCATAAGGTGTTTTAAGAGCTGTATCTTAAAAGAGAGGCAAAATTTTGAAAAAGCACTACTCTTAACCATAAAACCTTACTTTCATTTTTCCTCCTGCTTCTAAAAAAGCTTTCTATCTTTTCTGAACAAGCTAACACAGTATTAAGGAAAGAAGGATTAGTTAATAATATTTTAAGTTCATGAAGAAACTCATACACATGTACGTACACATTTCACAGTGACTTCATTTGTTAGAAAGCCTTTGTTTCACTTACGTGCACCTAAATACAGAAAAAATGTCACCATGAAAAATGGCAAAGTACTCAAACATGAGCTCTTTGTATGACTTCCAGTACCAGTAGCAGCTAGTCCCTGTCCCAGTCAGAGCTAGTGACCCAGTACTGCTATGTAAGCGTGACCTGGATTCCATTGTTCCTTGTCCCATCAAACAAAACTGTCATCCAAGCTCTAAATGCTAACTCTTTATTACTATCAGTGCATAAGAATAAGGAAAGGGAGATTAAGAAACAAAACCCAGGTATATCTTGCACTACTACACTTGTGACTACAAACAGATAATTATAAAATAAACACAGTAGATCTCAAACTCCATAAGAGGAACTAAGCAGTGACTCCCCTTAACATACATTCTTCTTTTCTATACAGCAACTTTTCAGCTTGTGGCTACTCTACAAGAGCTCAGCTTTCCATACCAATTCCACCCAAAAACCTGAAGATCATGCTGCTGTTCAGCAGAACAAAAAGAAAGGCTACCCAAATCCAAACAATACTCTACTGTGAAACCAACTCCACTTCCAAAGCATACAACTGTAACAAAAGATTGTACAATAAAAGAAGGTGCCCAATGGCAGAGGTGAGAGCGGAATTTAAATCTGACTCCTTATACGCTATCTACAGTCACAGAACATCTCCAAGTTCGAATGTGAAAACACTATCAGAAAAATAACTCTTCAAAACTAGGACATTCAGGCATACAAAGCTGGTGTTCTATAAATCCTCAGCTTCAGAAGAACTGCAGTACCAGACATTTAAAGGTAACTCTTGCTCATGTTCCTCATTACCAGAGTAGACATTATGTGCCTACTTCACAGCAGTGACACGTGTAATTTTTTCTCCATTTCATCTGCTAAAGTTCAACTGGTATGCCTATTCCTGGGTCTCATTAGTGTGTCCAACAGATACTGTTAAATAAGTTGGCAAAAAAATAATAATTATGCAAGTTCATCCCTGGTCTCATTTGTTTGGAACAGATAAACCTTCTGTATTTCTTTCAAGCTTTATCTCTCAGCAGGGTGTTCAGTGCATCATCTTCCTGGAGTCTGGGGGCAGTTTATTCTTAACATTTCTGCCACAATCTTACAGCTTACAAACACTTGAAAAAAAACAAACTATTGGTTTTTTTTAGCCCCTGGCATTTGCCCACTTGTATCTGAAGTAGAGAATATAAGGATACGACCAGCAGTATTTAGCTTAACATCAAAGAAAAGAAAAGACCTCCAAATAGTGCCTGGTTACTGTGATTTTCTACTGTTAGTATTTGAACAGTCAGTAAATATACTACAAATGGTTACCAGCTAAGTCATCACAGAATCATAGAATCATTTGAGTTGGAGGGGACATTTATGGGTCATCTGGTCCAATTCAACAGGAACAGGGACATCCACAGCTTGATCATGGTACTCAGACTTCCTAGAGTCCTCCTGCATAAAACTGTTTTGTAGTCAGTCATCTTAACTCTCACCTACTAATGTGGAATTAATAAATCTTGAATGAAAACAATCACTTTCCCTTTCCACAGCATTATAAATTCTTGCCATTTATCACAGCAAGGGTGAAAACTGAGGAAGCTGTTCAAGATAAAAGAGATCTACAGATGTCTGCCTTCTGTGCATCTGTGAAAAACACATATCTCCATACATATAAAATTTGCTCACTTCAGAGCAGCAGGGAGGGTATGGAGGTAAATGTTTTCCATCAGGTTCATACCATGGCATATTTTTGCAATAAAAGATCAAGCTGTGCTTTTCTTCCTGTTACTTGTACTGCTACCAGTCAAAGGTCCCATAAAGTAAATGTGTTCTGCCTCTTCCTCCTAATGCAGATCAGGCCTTCAGTGGGAATGAAGGATCCCAGTTCTATTTAGGAAGTATATTTGTGTGTTACTTAAGGCACACGTCAAGGACAACAGTTGTTTAACAGTCCTTTATGCTGAAATTTCATTAACATCATATAAACTCTAAATACAGAGCTTAATAAAGGGACTGGGGCATTCATTAAATGTGGAGGTTGGTGGCCCTGCATGTGGCAGGGGGGTTGGAGATTCATGATCCTTGAGGTCCCCTTCCAACCCTGTGATTCTGTGATTCATAATCCCCAGGTTCTGTTTCTCTGACTGCACTCTCTCAATATACAAACTATTGCTATCAGTGCTCATAAATTCAGGAGAGCTGAATTTACCCAAAGTGTTGACCTTACAAGCTGAAGCCATCTACAGGAGTGTACTGGGTTCTTGGCTCATAAAATTCTTATCAGCTTTGCAAAATTATATAAATACTATAACACAAGTTGGACCTGAACCCTCAAAAACAATTGGGTTTACTAGCATCGTCACTGCGATCTTCAGTTTTATAAGTAACAGAACATATCACAATTGGTGATAAGACAACTTCTTCCTTTGTTGAACTCTGCATTTCAAATGATACTAAAATAAAAACTTTTTGATTAATCCAAGACATTAATGACAATTCCTAAATGAAACTTCTCCAGAAATGCTTTGAAATTAAACTTCAAAATCAGAAAAAAATGAAAACTTTACATTTATAATAGGAAACATGAAGAAAAACTGTAAAAGCACTCATTCTCTTTGGCATGCCACATGTTTTCTAGTAACATCATCCAGCAGCAGATCTCTGTGTTCTGTCCAGGCTTCAGGGAGTGGGAGACAGCCAGAAGAATTTACCTATCAAAAGAAGGCTTCTCTCCACAGTCAAATGCATCCTGCAGCTCCTTGACAAGATTAGCCTGCCCAGGCAGTCGGAATAGGCCTTCTTCCTTCAGCCCCCGCTGTCGGATGAAATCGACGCACTGCTCCACCAGCATGGGAGCCAGGCGGTTCCCATATCGCTTCTCATACCGGACAGTGTCTTCTAGCTTCTGGCCAAAAATACCTGTGTGAAGAGAGGTAGGACTCAGTTGTGATTCACCAAATGATATGAGGAGCCTTTGTCTTCTCCTGCAACCCATGAGATCTATGGATCTTCAATGCATGGACAATAATCCACCCCTCTCTTAAGGATAAATCGTTCCATTTCACATTTGATCCCCTCATAGAAATACGATGGAAACATATTTTACAACAATGCTATCAAACATTAATTTAAAATAAAAAAATTAAAAATAACCTGTAAATGATTTTATTTTATTTTTTTTACACTAAAGGGACAACATTCATTGAAATACTATAAATAGGATTTTCTGTCACAAAACGGCTGATTCAAAAGTGATGCATATCTCCATTTACTTTGGTTCATGTCTAATTGAGTATATAAAATTAAGTAGTTTCCATGTGAGTTTCAATGACATAAACATTATCTTTACATGCAGAAAGGAAAAGATTTATAAATATAACTTGGGATTTCATTTGTTCTGAACCAAACCATCAATTACACTTCACCACTTAAGCAAAGGTTATTCCTATAATTTACCAGCTGCATTATCACTTCCACAACTATAAATGGTTTATGAAAAAAAAATCATGAAAAGTGAAATACGTCAGACAAACCGCATGAAGCTAGCATTTGGCTTTAGCATCAGCAGAACAGAGAATTTTACTGAAAGAATTAACTTCAACCCTGATCTAATCTGATCACTGTGGGCACTGGAAAGACAGTTACTGTTTGGTAATTATTTTCCCTCCATTTCAAGCTGCAGAGCCAGCCATCACTGGTATTACCACAGCAATGTTCAGGCATATCATCTGTGATGGAAGCTCTCCCTCGAGACCATTTGTTGACAAGAATTGGGGCTGGAGCATGGCAATTCATTTTCTATATATAGCAGCACAATGAGCAGTTCTAAGGCAGCCATGATAAGAGACTAAATACCAAATAACTACCTACACTTGAAAGACTCCTTCTGCAATTACTTATGTCGTAAAATGGGGAAGGGGAGGGAGAAAAGCGATAAGGGAGAAAAGCGATAAGACAAATTCTGCCCTTCACTGAGCACACAGTTTGTACCAATTTAAAAATATTCAAGAAGAGGAATAGAGTTTTTGTTGTTATTGTTGTTGTTGTTTTAAAGGAAGTACAGAATTGAGCTTTCACCCCAAGAATTTCATTCACAGAATTTGCCTCTCATCCCAAGAACTTGATTCAGTCCCAAATTAGCAGACGTGAGTAAGTAACCAGAAGCTAAGGCATGATGCAGAACTGAAGCATTCTCCAGAGTTACCTTCAGTGCACACAATTTTCCTGCAACAAAAGAAATGACAACTCACGCCTGCCCTTGAAGTGAAAGTTATCGTGCATGTGATCCAGGATGTTACAGCAAACTGTCAGTCACCCATTCTGAGGGTCTGGGGTTTGTATTTAAGTGCAATTACTATTATGATAACAGAGAATGACTGGAGAGAATATACATGTCCAGCTAAAGAGGTCCAGAAATTAGGCTGAGATGCAGAGCATCATGTTTTGTGATATTCATGCAGCTCCTATGTGTGGCTGCCAAAAATAGCAGTGGGGATGGGGAACAAAATATTACAGTCACACTTCATTAGCCTCTCTTTTGTTTTTTGTACAACATGGGAAAAAAAAAAGCCCGAAATTTCCAATTAAAGAATGAATTTTTAAAATTTCAGATTGAAAAGCTTAGAAGAATGCTGAATGATGTAAAATATTTGGTGTCCATTAAAACTCAGCTTCTTCACACTGTCAGATGATATGATGTTTTCCCACTTCTTTCATTCCTCCCTAATCTCTTGCAAATTCCCTATGGGCATGGCAAGAGGGTTACATAAATTTGGGTTTCCTGTACCTGTCTGACTTAAGGGTTTCTGCTGGTCAGCACAGAGGAAACCCTCAATCCCTCCACTTCCTAAACTCTCTTTCTAAACAAAGTATAATTTAGGATAAGATCCTAAAGTTAGGATTAACTTAATTAACTGAAAGTTAATTAAGGAATCAGTGTGAATACAGAAACTTGGTGATTTCAAAGCCCCTTCTGCATTTGGGATGACATCCAAGACCTTCATCCAAAGACATAGCATCTTTAGGGAAATCAGATCAGAAATCATCCCTGAGAAATCTGAAGTTGAATTTCAAAGTGTACACATTCTGAGATATTGTTAAAAGAAACACATCCTTCCAAAAATAAGCACCTATTTACATCCACTGAAATAAGTCTACATCATTTTTTAGTAATGGGATGATGTGAAAAACTCCACTGAACACCAATTCTTTATCACTTGAGCCTTCTGTGACACAGTTCAACGGGCAGATGAAAGAAGTGGCACATTACAGCTTCAAAAATGGTTTCCAGACTCTCTGGGCAACCTGTTCCTATAGTTGACTGTCACTGTGAAAAACATTCCTGTTTCGATGCATGTCCAGGATCTCTAATCCTTCCCTCCTGCACTACCGCGAGAAGTCTAGCTCTATTCTGATAATATTCTCTTACAACCCAAGAAAGAGATTTTGTTCTACCTGCAAGACTATCCCTTTCCCTGGCAAAACACATGCCATTTCCTTTGCCTGTATCAAAACAGCATGTGCTCCAGCTCCCCCACATCTCAGTGCAGAACTTGGTCCTCCTCCTCTGAGTTTGGCCTATGAAAATACAGGCAGAGTTTCCCTTCAAGAATCCTTCAGAGTTCTTGTTTTGTTTTTGTTTGTTTGTTTGTTTTTAAACAAGAATTTCCAATTCTTTTCAAACAAAATTGATCAACAGAAAATGCAAATATTCCAATTATATAATGTACAATTACATTGCATATCCACTGACAGTAAAATTAGTATGAATAAGCTTTCTCATTAGCCATACTTTCTTCTCTTTGTGCCAACATTCCTTTGTAATGTACATTTTGCAGACCACATTAGAATTTGTAGAAGAAAGAATAAGTTCTCAAACCTACCAGACTGCTTTGAAACTCCTATCAGTAATGACACAACAGTCAAAACATCATAACTTTATATTAATACATTTTCATTCTGTCTTTTTCTTTCTTTCTAGTGTTGGCTTTCAAAACATGTCTAATAGACAGTGAATAAAATTAGAATAAAGGATTTTGTGCAGTGGGAGCAAAAAAAAAAAAAAAAAAAAGCCTACAATGTTATAAGTTGCTGATGCACCCCAACACAAGCTGCAGTATATTTAAAAGAGCTGGCAATCACGAAGCATTAAAACACCTGTAAGTTGAGGTAACCAGTGTTTTTGAACACACACAGAAAGTAATAACAGATTCACATACTAAAAGTGATATACTTTAAATGAATATGACTAACTTGGATCTGTATTGTAGCAGCAATTCACAGATACTGAAGAAAAAAACCTTTAAAATAAAAAACAAACAAAATCTATAGAATTTAGTGTGATGGAGAAGTGACCAGTGATGTCATTGAAATCCCACTTTTACTACCTAAAGTGTAAATGCAACTGTTTCTACTACTGGCTGCAGGAAGGTGCTTTACAAATTTTGGGACTTTTTCATTCAGACGCTTAAAATACTCATAGCTAAGAATGGCCTGGAGTAGAGGCAGAATAACTACAGCAGTTGTCAAGATTTGACAGATTGGGTGCAGATCCTACTTGACCCTCAGAACACAGTTGCATCCCATCTGGTCATGTCCATAACTCAGGGTCGCAGGGTCCATATGCCCCACCCCTCACATCCCAGATTAACCCTCAGAAACTCAGCTCTCTTACTGTACGAATGGAGATAATACAGTATTTCCTTGGAGGCATGAGGTTCTCCACTCTCTGCTTTGGGAATCCCATAGCTAGTTGGTGATTTTGACAACCATGCAGTAACCTGAAGTTAAGATCTCAGTCTCATGGAAAACCAATGGGAAATCACCCTGTTACACATTTAAGCACTCCTAAAACCACCATTTACTCTACTCAGTGTTCGCCAATTTGTTTGGCTTCGACAATTCTCTCAGGCAGGCTTCGCTTGATTTTTAAGTGCACACTGAACTTCTCCAAAGGAAATATTTTCCTCACCTAATAAATGCAGAACACTGCACCAGGCAGCACTTAGCCACGAAAGGAGTTGGTTGAGATAAGGCTGCATAAATATTGACTTGAAGTTGCAGACTTGCTGATGCCCTATGGAAAAAGCACTGTGCTGCCAGGGGCAGAAGTGGCAGAAACATGACAACACTGCTTCCACAGGTTTTGTCCTAACTTTTATCTTGTTCTTTATCTTTCTGTTTCATGTTGGGTTTGTTTTTTTTTTTTTTTTATTGTTTACTGTAAAGCCAAGATCATTGCCCTGTAAAGGTTCCTTTTCTTGCACCATCTTTCTCAGGTTCTTACATCAAAAGTGACTACTACAGAGATACTGCAGATACTGTTCACAAAGACTAAGATGACAAAGCAAAGACAACGCTCTGGTGAAGGGTAGTTACAAACACACTGTCAACATAATGCTTAGCAGAGGCAAAGCTGAGCATTATTAGCCATGCCTTGTAATACTGGCAACTCCTGTATAGAGAAGCAGTGAAAAGATGGTCCAAATTATGGAGACTTCATCATGACCAAAGCCACAGAAATAATTTCACATGATGTTTTTTTTGAAACGTTTCTACTACTGTAACTAAAGAACAAAACTTCCATGAAGAAAATGAAAGAGCCCTCAATGTTGCAATCCATATCCAAGTCCTTCTAAATCTCAGAGTCTCCAAAATCCAGAAACACACAGATACACAAGTGCTGATCCATGGTTTCGGTTTATCCTAAGGATAGGGTGTCAAGAAAACCTGACATTCAGAACAGCAGCAGCAGGCTTGTCTGCCCCACAACTGGAATATGGCAGCTAAATGTACATGTTTCCAGTTCTGACCAGTCTTTAGATTTAATCAACAGAACTGCTTTTCCAGGGAGCCCTGGTAGCTCTTAAAGCTACATCCAATTAAGCCAAGATCATGCATAACATCAAAGAGGAAAATCACATGATAGCAAAGGGCACACAGAGTGGTTATTCATTAACTAGAACATTCCCGTGGCAGAAGTTTTGTAAACCTTTTGAGAAACTGGATTTCCAAGCTTCCATAAAGCTTATAAAAGACATTACAATGCTATACCCAAATTCTGTTTATGTCTGCTCAAGAGTTGTGTAAGCACTGGGGTATTTTCCACGGTACTTACAGAGCGTGTTTTTAAAACACAAGAATGTTGTTAGTCAATGATTTTTGTTTCTACTGAACAAAGTAAGAGGCCACATCTCAAGTCTGCTGATTCGTAAGAAGAAAAGAAAGAGATAAAAGTGGCAGTTCTGGCACCTCACTCCATGCCGACT
Organism: Meleagris gallopavo; assembly: GCF_905368555.1. Lineage (NCBI taxonomy): Eukaryota > Metazoa > Chordata > Aves > Galliformes > Phasianidae > Meleagris > Meleagris gallopavo. The sequence continues at coordinate 26,007,222 of NC_139407.1, forward strand.
GCTTGAAAAAACCTCCCTGTCTCTCCAGCTCCATCACAGCATACACTACCTCCACACATTATGCACCAGAAACAACCACCTTCTTTCCAAAACAAGCTCATAGTTTAAGAACCATAGCGACTAGAAAAGGTCAGTAAAGGTCTAAGGAGCTCATCTCAACTTGGGATTTGGAAGAGTACTTTAGGTATCCCTCAACTTCAAATTAGTAATTAAATGACACTGAAAATACAGAAAAGAGGAGATGGAGGGACTTCAACAGCAAGGTAGGGAATACAGTAACTCTTCGTACAGAGTGCTAAATCATTGTTTTTTACCAGCTTTCTATTCTGCTGTTCTCCAGCTGCTCTGAACGGATCAAAGGCAAACAGTATTTCCTTCTTCTCTACAGAGCTTTTTAATGGAAACACAAACACCAAGACACATTGATGGCAGAATTTAGTTCCCACCTGACTCTTTCTCTTACCAACAAGCCTTTTCCCACCCCACAGTCAATGTAACACTGGCAGTAGATGAGGTCCCTCTCCTGGAGCTTAACACATTTGCACATCTGATGTTACTGCACAGAAAAAATACCACTCTGAAAGAGCAGAAATAGCTACATGCTGGAAAGGAAGGGAGGCAATCTGTAAAATGTCACCAGGAACTCATCACAGTAAGATCACGACCCGTACCCCCTTCTCTTGTCATGGCCAACGCACCTTCGGCTCACTCTGGTGCATCTTGCATGTTCTCACCCCTGCATGTGGCAGCAAAGTCACCCTTGGTATTCCTTTCTGCACTCATCCTGCATGTGCCCGCAGGGGGTTCCTATGGTGCTACTTAAACAGAGAGCACTTTCCCTGAAACAGGCTTCAGAGACTCCTGGCTGTATCTCTGTTCAGACGCCACTCAGTGAGAGGCTATTTCTCATAACTGAGGTGACCTCCAAACATTTCTGACATTTCGTTTTTCAGGGACTAACATAAGGCAGCTTTCATCTGAATTTCCAGCAAAGGTTCCATACCTTGCACCAACTTGGTGGTGCATCTCTGCCTCACCGCACAATAACATGCAGTTCTCCTAGTGACCAGCCAATGGCTCTTCCTGTTCATTTTATTTTCTGTGCTGTGTTGCACAGCTTAGAACCAATCAATCTGTTTTATACTGGTTTGCAGAAGGCTGGTTCTGCCTGCATTTTCACTGAGGTGTACAATCTGCAAATTAAGTTAGAAGAATTCCTGAAGCCAATTCTAAGAGTGGTGTCATTTGTCTAATTTGCCTGTTAATACACTGTAAAGTCCAGTTGACATTCATCTTTCTACTGTCTCCAGTGGGACACAGACCTTGTTAAACATGCACACCAACATTCTGCAACTCTCTGATCTTGGGGCCACGTGACAATGCTCTTGACAGAGCATGTACATAGGAAAGCAATTGAAATAAATGATGTTTAGAGGAAAGCAAATTAGCAGCGTGACCTCCCTCATCCAATCCTCTGCCCAAACACTGCAGCTTAACTGAGGATTTTAGACAAGAAGAGTTTGTGTGTCAAAGCAGATGGGGAAATAATAAACAGTTGAAGCTCTGCTTGGAGTGAATAAAACTGCACCCCAGGTGAAAAAGCAGCTGTCTGCAAAATCATCTGTCCATCCTTTATTAAACTTCCAAACATTTCTCAAGTAGTCATGCATACAAATGGCACACAGACAGCTCTAATTGACACTGATACCTTGAAACACACCTGCACACTTTGTACAGACATAACCATGTGCTCTTGGACAGCCTCCAGAGGGGCTCAACTCCAGCAATCACAGGAAGCTCTGGCCTCAGAGAGGGAGGTTATGGGGGCAGACAGCTTTCAGTGCCATGCACAATTTCTGTTCCCTCCCCTTCAGCCTCAGCACAATAGCACCTTAACATCACTTGTATTTCTCTCTCTAAAAGTGTGTTTCCCTTCCAGCTGACATATTTTGAAAGACAGCCTCCTCTTTGCCTTCCTCCATACTCTGCTTCTACAAGTGTATGTGCAATGCAGAAAATGGCCTTATAAACCTCTCTGCAGCAGGTGGGAAGGCAAGTGCAGACTGCAGGAGAGCACAGTAAATTGGCAGTGCAGCAGCTGCAGCAGGACAGTGCACTGTAGGGATCCACTTCAGTCCATCAGAAATCTCCAAATCCAAGGACTTGGTGTTCTGCACATACGTGCATATTTATCCTGCTCCTTTACTCCCTCTCTCCTCGCCACTCCTCCCACACAGACAAAAATACAAACCTACACTCTTTTTCTCGGAATTTTGCAAGCCTAAGAGGTAGCACTCAGCAACACTCAACTCCTCTCCCTGCTTTTTGCTCACAGGCTCTGCAATAATCTTGTCTCCAGCCACCTCGCTGAGGCAGCCCATCCACGGGTTATTCTGCAGAGCAGACAGCATTAGCTGGCCAACTACAAACAAACGAACAAAGAGGAAAATAAATCATTCATGAAATGTCAGCATCTGCACTGTTTCATGCCTTTTGTTTGAGTGTTCTCATCTGCCTGTACACACAGCTCCCGACTTTTGGCACTGCCTGCAATAAGAACACATGAACAGAGCAGACCTACCTTTACGGAAACTAAAGCACCGCTTAATTTTCCTGTAAGTAGTTTTAGGGAGGAAAGGAGGTGCTGCTAAGCCACCAGGGCTGCGGACTCCGGCATTTCTGTCTTCAGGCATCATACAGGCCGGAGCCCCACGGCCCTTCAGAGATCTCCTTTAGCAGCTGCATCCAGAAACAACACGACTGCTCATCCTCACTGACTGCTGAGGAGTTTTGAAGCAGTATATTTTCCTCTGGAGCAGGAGATGAACAGTCTTCTCACTACCAGAGAGAGCTTGAAGTAATTTTAATGTTCTCTTCCCTGCTTCAATTTGGCTTGGGGGAACACTTTCCTTCCGTCTCTCTGTTTCCTTTCATTTATTTCCTGCGGTGAGACAACCGTCTCTTATACAATATCACAACAAAAGAGTTTCAGCAGAAAGATCTATCTTCCATTCAGACTGAAGTGCCGGCACAGAGAGATGCAGAAAGTCTCCTTCCTCCTGGCCAGAATGGGAGGCAGAGACTCCAGATTCACAGGACAAGGTCAGTGCTCTGCAGTGTGCAAGGAGAAAGGGGAGAATAATACCCGAAAGGCCACTGAAGGGTCCTCTGGGACGTGATGCTCCTCGCTGGCTCCTATAAGCCCTGCAGCTGAGGAGCAGAAATAGTGGTCCCTTCGCCTTAAAGGCTCTCTGTCCATCACGGATTCCTCTCCAAGCACCTTTTATATCCCTGACGTCGGCGTGGGCTCCTTACTCGCTCGCCTTCAAACCACCAGGAGCTCTCGTGGGAGAAGGACGTCAGATGCAGCATGAGTACATCCTTGCCAGCAAGACCCCGTGCTGCTGTGAGGAAGACGTGCCTACACGCGGGGATGCTCCACTCTGCCTCCTGCTCCCACGCCGGGCGATGGCAGCCTGTGCCGCTGCGTGCAGCAGGTGCAGGGAGGAGGGCTGTGCTGCAGCGCAGCTCCCTGGTCTGCCGGATGACTTTGGGCTGACTCGAGGCAGCAGCAGCCTGCGCCCTGGCTCCGCAGGAGCTGCCAGACCCGAGCGCTGCGCTCCTTGCCTCCTCCCTCCCCCGTGGCTGCAGGCTCTGCAGCTCAAGCTCAGGCCTTTCCCTTCTGCAAAAATTGCCTTTCTATGTCTAATCAGGAGAAGAATTTCCAGTGCAAACAGGCATTGCATGCCCTGCCTCATTTACATTGCTTTTCCCCATCAGAATTTTTTCCACAGTGCCCTAGTGCTCTTCAATAAAACAATAAAAAATAAAAAATAAAAAAATTAAAAAAACAACAGGCTGTTTCTGAACACCTTAGTAGGTTCCTACCTCCCTCTGCTCGTTCTTCCCTTCTAGCACAGGTTAACAAATAACACTGTAATGATATGGTTAATCATCTACAGCAGTCCTTGCTCCTATACCAGGAGTCCTTTCCCACTGCTTTAAGTACTGGGGACTCAGCACGGCTCACAAATATCCATGGAACACACACACAGTTTGCTTTCAGCACTTAAAAGAACCAGAAAATTCAAGTATGCTGCTCGTGAAAGTGGCACTTGACTTGTATGACAGCAGACAACCGTGCTTTTCCACTAGTGCTGAAATTTAGGCAGCAGCTACAGAACTAGTTTGACTAATTTACTATCTGAAATAATTTTATGTACTTGTTGGTGGACAGGCTCCTAAACACCTGAAGCCAGAGGAACCCTTCTGTAACAGGGTCAGACTGTTGCAGGCATGACTGTGTAGGAAGGAATAATCAAAATATCAGCATGTCCACCCATACATAATTACAGAACAATTAATAGGGCTTGTTATGACTTAAGATATCTTACAATATCAAATAAGCAATGATTAATGAAATGGGAGACATCCTATTGCACAGTGACAGCTTCCATGACACTGCTTTTTCCATGAAACGACAGCCAGACATTCTCCACAAGCATTAAACCCAAAATCATTTTCCATCTATTCTCATGTTCTCCAGGAGTTAACTGTTTACTTCTCAGTCCACTTAACTCGGAAATCACAGATATGCTCAAGATATCCCATAGGGAAAAACAAAGAAAATTTTGGTAAGTATGTTAACTACAAATTAACTTAAACAGTAATTTAAGGATTGCAGTCTTCCCTTTCTTTATGAAGATCAGTGTGCAAATACCTCAGTCAGGTATTTCTCTGAGTAATTGGCATTACACGCTCCTATGACAATGAGGGTGTCCTATGAGTTTCCACGGTGGCTGGAAAGATTCCCAGCTGCAAACCAAAAATAGCTCTTGCCCTATAAAAGTAAATGAGGGGCTGATGAAGAAAGCATGGAGTCAGGACTCGGGAGATTTGGTTTCTATTTGTAGCTTTGTCACAGCCTCTGTGTGCAGATTCACCAGATTTTAGCTCCCCAGCTCTCCACTCAGTGCTGCAGGGCTGCCTTGGCCCACAGTGTGTCAAAGAGCAGTTTTATGCAAGTGGAAGCCACGCACAGCATGTAGTTAGCTTCCCTCTATGAAAAATGCACTTCTGTTAGGTACCAACAAGTTTATATCACAGCAGTAGTGTATGCTGCTGTTTGGCTGCAGTCAAATCATAGAATGGTTGGGTTGAAAGGGATCCTGAAGCTCACCTGACCCCAACTCCCTGCTGTTGACTGGTTGATCACACCAGCTCAGGCTGCCCAGGGCACCATCCAACCTGGTCTTGAGCATCTCCAGAATGGGGCATCCACAGCTTCTCTAGACAGCAGTGCCAGGACCTTTTGAATAAAAAATTCCCCCAAACTACTAACCTAAATTTACCCACTTTTAGTTTAAAGATGTCTCCCCTTGTCTTATCACTATAGACTGTGTAAAAAGTCAGTCCTCCTCCTGCTTATAAGCTCCCATCAAGTACTGGAAGGCTGCAATGAGGTCTCCTAACAGCATTCTCTTCTCCAGGTTGAACAAGCACATCTGATTCAACTTTTCTCCACAGGAAAGGTGTTCCAGTCCTCTGAGCATCTTCATGACTCTCCTCTGGACCCAATTCAACAGTTTCACCTTTTCTACTGCTGGGGACCCCAGGCCTTGACAATTGTTATTGGCCTTAGCTGTCTCTGACAACAGAATCACCAACAGATTCTCATAACAAGCATTTGTGAAAAACATGGGTGGTCTTCCACCTGGTGACCAAAGAAACCGCCCTAGTTTTCTCCCAAAGAAGAGCTAATTTCATAGGCCCATTTTCTGTGACAATATCCCTCTCATACTGGTAACGTGCCATCCCTACCAAGAGTAGCAGCAGCTCTGGCATTTCAAAAGAGCCCTCTGCACAGGAGAATGCCTGATAGATGCACTGTAAATTAAACCAATGGGCTTGTTCCACTTTTTTTTTTTTTTTTTTTTTTTTTAAAGATACTGTTCTTCTCTTCCAACTCTGTCTGTGACTGAGAGAGAACAAAATGCCTCCTACATGCTTTGTGCAGCCGAGAGCCTTGCATGTTCGCTCACTGACTCACCTCCTCCAAATGGTGCCCATATAACCCTGCGGATGGACTTCACCCAATCCTCCATGTCATTCTGCGTGCTCGCCATAAGAAGATACGTCTCATGATTAGCTGTCATCCGCTCTCGGTCTCCTCCTGCAAGAGAAGATTGCAGCACTTTAGAATAACTCTTCTGCTTTCCTGTCAAGCCAACTCCTGCCAATCTGAGCACTGGCAGGAGTAACAGCAGCTCCATGGCAAGCAGACACCATACACTGGAGCATTTATTGTCAGCCATGGCATGTAGAGAAGGTTCTGTAAGTACATTCCCCATCAGAAAGCGAGAAACTGTTGTACTTCCAAAAGGAAATGAGAGGATAAATGTCATCAGTAAACAACCCACGCTGTTCCAAGAGCCATGGGGCCTGTACTAATCTGTAACTTGATATATGCACTGGAAGTGCTGCAGCAGCCACTATACTATGACAGGGAGAATAAACGCAGAGAGCGCTAACTGTGCTTTGAGCAAGCAGCAAGGACTCTGTTTTTATTCTCAGGGATGCAGCATGTCACATTCATAGCAATGACATTTGATACACTGGAATGTTGCTGTGACTTTCCAAAGAAAGCAGCTGTTACTAGCAGTGAGCACAGCACAACCCACTGCTTTGGATGGGCCTAATGAAGATTAAACTTGAACTTGGAGGCAAAGGGAAACTCTCATTTTCTACAAATTGCAGCTATTCATACAGCACGTATTTCCCCAAACAGCATCCAAAGGAGTAATGTAATAACCTCAAGTACAATATATTTTGAAATGTACCATTATCTGAAAGTCTGAAAAACACTGCTTTTCTTCCTCAGTCATTGTTAAAGATAGCAGTGAACCTATTTTAAGTGTCAATGCTATAGAAAAAACAGCATGCATATTCTTCTTAGGAATATATTCAGTTACTAGTATAGGAACTGGTGCAAAGCATGGGTTGGTTGCTCTGCTCCAACCGTGCTCTGGAGGATGAGGATATGAGAAGGAGGAAGCATCAGCATCCCAAGCAGCAACATGTCACAGACAGCACTGGAAATGTACATCCCATCTCTTTTACATAGGCAACCTGACTAAAGCCAGGACAGATCTCACACTCAAACACAATGAGTAGACGTGACACAGTCTACTGAACTCAGCTTATTTGATCAGTTTTCGTCCTGGAAAGACCCAAAAATAGATACACAAACAAAAGGTCTCAATATATTGTCACGCCTATTAAATATAATAGTAGTAAACAAAGTACAGAGAAAAAGCCTGCATCATAGCCATGTCGGTTTTTTCCTTTGTTTTGTTCATAAAACTTGTACTTACACAAACACAAAAACTCCTTTCCTGTGAGGGTGAAAGAGCACTGGAACAGGCTGCCCAGAGAGGTTGTGGTTTGCTTCTCTGGAGATATTCCAGACCTGCCTGGACACTTTCCTGTGCTATCTGCTCTAGGGAACTGCTTTAGAGGGGTTTGGGTTGGGGGATCTCCAGCAGTCCCTTCCAATCCCTACAATTCTGTGATTGTATTGCTGTTTTTTTCCTCCACATAACATCACTGTTACTGCTATAATGGAGAATGAGCAACATCTCAAAAAATGAGACATCCATTCACACCATAGATACTGCCATTAAGTGTTTCAACTAGAAAACGGCACTATCGTTTAAGTCCATTAGAGGTATGTATATAGCCTTAATCCTTTCCTGTGGACATGCAAATCGTAATATATTTTACCTGCATTGTTGTATAGCTCTAGATTGTTTTTCAGGTTCCCCTTCCTGCATTGTCAGACCAACCACAAGAAACACAGAATGCTGTGGGTTGTGGGCTGCTTATGGCCAATTCAAGGGGCTGGAATACAAACTCAGCTTTGTTTTATCTTTTTCACTCACTATGTTGCAGGTGTTACAGGCCTGGAAGGAGCAGAACCCAGTGTACCTGATCAAAGAAGTTGACTCTGACATATTCAAGATGAAAAGCTGCTGTTTACACAATTGATGTGTACATCCTGTTTCTTCCAGCCTCTGGCAGTTGCCAAAAATACATGGAACCCATCTGCTTCTGAAAACAACAATGTAATAACACATTTTTGTTCCTACAGACCTTACCAATCCATAATCTGTTTTCTTGGCAGCATCAGAAATGAAGTACTGAATAAATCCACCCAGGATATCCATTCAGAGTGGAAAATGTGAAAGCACACAATGCCATGGTGAAGCTTCCAATTAGGAAAGGTTGGATTTCTCCCTCTACCCGTCCTTCTGCACCAGCAGTGATGTACAGGTTCTCAAATGCCACCTCCTGCCTCCACCAGCAGCTCAGTAACTGGTAAGTACAGACTGCTGCTGCCTTCCTGAGCAGGATCAGCCCCATGCTGAGTGCAGCTCTGTGCAAAGCCAGCACTGCTCTGATATAAGAGAGGAGGTATTTTAAGAACTCCTGCTACCAACCGGAAAAAAACAATTAGAAGAGGAAGAGGTCAGCTCCTGCAGGGATCCACTCCACAGGGGAAATGAACAGGAACAGCCTGCATTTGCTCATGCAGCTCCACAACACAATTGGAAGAGCATAAGGATGTGGTGACCAAATTTAAGGCTGATTGTTTCCTGAAGTGTTGGGCTCAACAGCTCACCTGCTTCTTATCAAATGTGAATTCATTCAGCTTAAAAAAAAAAAAAAAAAGTCAAGCAAGGTATTTTGGAGTCTTTTCCTTTTTAACCCATCACCTTTTTCCTACCTGAATAAACTGAGGCACAACTTAAAATCAAATATTTGCTTGTATTTGCTTTATATTTTGAAAGCATCTTGCATTTCTCACAAGCAGTAGTTTCAGCATCTTTGAGAATGGAATGCAAAGGGATTAAATTCATACCATCTGTTTAAAAGAGAGTTTTTTTCCCAAGAGGAACATCAAAAAGTAGAATTAATCTGATTTTTCTGAGCTGAGAATGTCATGGCCAACCTCAAGCGAATATTCACATTCCAATAAAAAGAAACTGGGAGACCAGTTTCCAAGTTGCCCATTTGCTTGTGCGTTTGTTGCAGCCACAGATTCAGAAACCCTCAAGCTGAGAATGAGAACTGAATGGTGGAAAGCAGACTGGCACTGCAGCAGAATTTGCTGATTTTGCTTCAGACACAGCCTCCTGCTTGGATGCTTCACACTCGTTGTCTACATTTTTCATTTCTCAGGAAAATGCTAAATTGTAAAATTTTGATCTGCTAGAAAGTTTTCAATGAATGTACTCAATGTACCTCTCTGTGGTATTCAAATAGAAACTCCTAACCACTCCTCAACTGGCAAAAAGCAAGATAAAACAAGTCAAGCCACTTATATACGTACAAAAAGACTTAGGAGCTGATATTTAGACAAATTTCTGAAAATCCTGCCTGAAGGTTCTTTTGTGATTTTTTTTCCCCACTGAATCCTATTTTTTTTGTTGTTGCTGTTTTCGTAGACTGTCTGTCTTTTGGATAGTTCTGGCCATTGTGTGGTCTGGAATTCTCTTCCAGCTACTGCTGTCTATCACTACTTCTGTGGTGGTGCTCTAAAGAATGCCCTCCTCTTCTCCCTCACACCTTGTCTCAGCTGAAGCCTCTGAGCTGTAACAGTCTTTAAGGTACAAGTCCCAGTCTGGCACAGCTGATATTCCACACTGTTTGCAAACCAGAACATATACATTGTCTGTGTTCTGCATAAATCTTCTGAGCCTGGCCACACACAGAAAGGAGTACAGTGATACAGACATGCTCTTCTCCACTCAAATGTATAATATTAATTTGTACTTCCTGCTCAGGACTACAGTAGTCACACAAGCAACACAGGATTAATTACCACAGAATTCATGACACTCTCCTATCTTTGTTGTCTTAAGTCTTCCCCATGTGACAAACAAACAGTGTGGTAAGTGACATGTTACGGTGCTTCCATGCATTTACTTCACTGACTTTCATTTTACATAATTTGCATTCAGGTTTTTTAAACCAAAGTAGTAATCATCTTTTCAAATGGTAGAAGATACCAGAGTAGCACAGAAACTAACAGCCTTAGACTTTTTTTCCCTAATGAAACTCCTTGTTTAAGAACAAAACAGAAATGATGATTGCTATCAACACTAATCACTGTTGCTTTAAGCAGAGCTGTCTGACTTGACATCCCAATGTGCTCCTAAAAGACAGCTCAAAGCCATACATATATCTATCTTCCATCGACTGACACCAGCAACTACAGGATCCATCTATCCTGAAGCTGTAAGCAAGTCAAGAAACTCTGTCACAGCTGTTACAACTTATAATCACATACCCTGTGCTTCCCGAGTCTGACTGGAACCATGAGTAGGTGCTCATTCCAACTGGTCCATTAGAAAAAATCTAACTGCTAAAAGTTTGGTTACAACATGGACTGAAATTTGCAAAGGAAAATGAAGGGGCAAAGCACCTGGATGTAATTGTGTTTTAACAGGATTTTAATATCTTACTGGCTCTGGGATTCACTGAGAAATCTTTCCTCAAGGCAAGTGCAAATAAATTCAAGGCTTCTATTACAGTGCATCAGGCTTAGCAACGGCTGTATCTCAGATGAGTGATTTAAAGTAATAGCAGAAAGAGACACATCTACTTGAATCTTGCAGCATTACTGGTCTGCACACAATGCTGGCTAAGCAGCCATATCCATGTTCTTACAGTAGGGAGGAAGAAGAGGCAAGGAATTTCTGCAGATTAGCTGGGGACATCTTTATGGTGATGCAGATATAACACAAGACTTGCAGACAATAACCAGATTTTTTTATTTTTAATTCTCTAAACTTTGCTTGTTCTGTATTTGATACTGCTTCCACTGAATCTACTGTGTCATACCAACATAACAGAAATAAGGAACATAAAGCCATTTTTCACAGTATATGATCAACCAGACTGCAAAGATGAAAGAGACAGTAGGAAAAAAAAAAAAAAAAAAAAAACACCGTATACTTTATAAGTCTCCACAACATATATTGATTGGGAGTTCCACTGATCTTCAGACAGATAAATCTATCTATGGCTGGGTTTTATGACACAGTAGTGGTCACCATTAATTTCTAAGCATTTTTCAAAAGGTTGTCCATAAACCTCGTGTTTTATAGACTCAACTGTTTGTTCTGTTAAAATCAGAGCAGATACCAGATCCAATGCAATACTGTGAATGCCATCACACTGCTGCATTGCCTCCACAGCCTTAATGATCAGAAATAAGCTAGGCTGAAAAATATATACACATTACCGTTTTACTCAGGACTATCCTATTATATCGTAGAATGCCTTAGGTTGGAAGAGACCTTAAAGCCCACCTAGTTCCAACCCCCTGCTTTAGGCCCTTGCCATCCACCAGATCAGGCTGCCCAAGGCCCCATCCAACCTGATCTTGAGCACTCCAGGAATGGGGCACCCACATCTTCCCTGGGTTATATCCTCTGTTCTGTAGTCTGAAAGGAAATTGAGATGGTTTGTAGGCTTGCTTCTATTGTTCCTATACCTTTTAAATGACTAATATTACCACCACTGAGAACCTTGGCTTTGAAATACACAGTTATCAAACTCGTTGTTGTTTTACTTCCAAGCCATATCAGGGGCACTATTTAATTTTTCTTTTCACAAAGAACTAATCCATTTTCCTTAAAAGAGGAATTAAGAATCTGCAAACAAGTCAATAATGAAGATACTGCTTTTTAAATACCTAAGTACAAAAAAACCCCATACTCTTTGCTGATAGCATCCAACTTGATCTTTGCATTAATCACCTTGAATAGCAGTTCTTTGCAGTAAAGATGTATTGGGTTTTTTGTGCATACTAGCTTTTAAGAGTAAAGGCTGCTGGCTAATTTAAGCAGCTAAATGGCAGAAGACTGCTAACAGAAGTACATTCCCTGGTGGGCATTGTGCTCCACCACAATTTCCCTACTTACAGCATAAGCCTGAAAGACAGCAGGAGGTTTTCAAGAGGAGGAACTGTTTGCATGAAGCTATGAATCAGCTGCAGTTGGATACCTGAAATTAAGTTCAGGAAATTTATTCACCATCTGTAGAATGATGAATAGCCTGTACAGGAGATTTCAGCACTGCTGCAGGGCTACAACTGCAGTATGTGTCTATAAAGGTTTCACAGAAGACGTCACACACAATAAGAGCATGAAAACATGCCATACATGAGCATTTTGTGTATTGCACAGCTGCTAAAAGCCTTTGTCCTAACGTAATTATTGCATAAGTACCTAAGTAACAAGCTGTGATTCTTGCACATCAGCAGTCACAGCTGTGTTAGAAAAATGTAATAGGGAAAAGGAAGGTGAGAATTCAAAGCATCTCTCATGCATGTATTTTTTTTCAGAGCACTTTTTCTTTTCTGGTATGGGTCTCACTATTCCTCTCTCCCTTACTTTTGTTGTGCTTCCATTCTTCCCAGTTTAAATTCTCCTCTGCTTCAAGTCAGTCTCTCAGTTCACTCCCTCATCTCTGGACATGGACCCCACACGGTACCTACCTTGCTGTGTCTGTTCCTCCCCCCTTTCCCTCCTCCAAGATGCTGGTGCCAGCGCAGCTACCTTCTCCCCCTGCCCTCGTGCCATTTCCACTTGAACATGTCATCTCTCTTCCTGCTCAGAGCACAGCAGCCAGAACATTTTGTTTACAGGCTGCATTAAAAGCCCATCTCATCATGTCAGCCTCTTCACAGCCCTACGCTCCACCAGCCCAGAGCAGCACAGCACATCACTGCCTCCCCATCTAATCAGTGCCATGTGAAAGTAAGAGGCATGCCTGTTTTCCCCTGTTGAGAATAGTTTCCAGCTTTCCAGAAAGAATTTTCCAATGTTGTCAGCATCCCTGCCATATAAAATGCAGTCTGAACTGTCATCTTTGCTGTTCTATTGTTGCGGCTTTCAGCTGTTTTCAAAATTGTTGGTGGAATTTTCTGCAACTGTTAGTGAATCTACTTATTCACATTGAATTGTTGAGAAACTGCTGCAATAAAAAATATTTTTCTACAGCTTTTCCAGCCATGCTAACTGAGATGAAATCAGACTCTTCTGATATATATAGCCAATATTGGAGATGAGCTCACAGAAAGAGATAGATGGGGAAAAGAAAGACAGATTTCATTGAATCATAGAATGGCTTGGCTTAGAGGGGACTTTGAAGATCAGTGAGCTCCAACCCTTTGCTGTGGGCAGGGTTGCCAACCACTAAATCAGGCTGCCCAGGCTACAAATAAAATTTTCAAAGAGCATAACCTTTTTCAGTGCAGATGACTGCAAACAGAACCAGGCACTAATGAGAAATTCTCTAATTTTCTAAAAAAATGTATTACAATGTTACCTGGTCATGGCAAACTGTTAGCACTTAGTGGAGCTAAGGAGTGAAGCAGTTTGATGGAACTACAAAGGTTGCACTCAGTATCACTTTTCAAAAAGCTTTCTCACTCCTTATTTTTTGCAATGGAACCAGACATGGGTATTTTTTGCATCAAGACATGGAAAATATTAAAAAAACCTACAAATAATCCACTTCTCTGCATTCTTCCATAGCACTAGTATTTGAGAAATACACAGCACTGATCCTGTTGTAAAAAAAGAATTGCAGGACCCACTCACATGCACATTTACACCATAAAGAGCCCTCCTGTGAAATCATGAGTTCATGAAAGTAAAGATTAAAGCAGTCTTGCCACATTCCATAAACAATTAAAGACTTGGGGCTTTTTAGAAAACTTTTGAAAACTTAGAAACACAGAGGATATAAAATCAGATTGTCAATGTCTTATTTTTAAACAAAAAAGAAAAAAAGAAAAAGAAAGAGTATGTTCATCTTTGTGAGTGTTTTCACATTATTCTGACTTTGGCCTGCTGTTATCTGGGGATGCAGACAACAGGAGATGTTTCCCTCCTGACTGTTCCTTGGATGCTCGCAGACAGCAGAATTCATTTGTAACTTTCCAGAAGAATCAGAAGAGGAACATGGTTTTTCAATGATGTGTGCAGCTGAAATGTTTTACTGCTTTAATTCTGCTGCCCTTGTGTTGGGCAATGTCATTTGTAGATCTGATTTCCAATAACCAAGAGAGGAGTGGCTTTCTGTAGCAGGGTCTAAGCTCCTGGGCACATTCAGCCAGCAGACAAAACTACAGAAATGGTTCCACATTCCACTGCTTCATCTGCACATTAGTTGCCATCTGATTACTGCAATATTGCTACAGAGTCTACAGACAATTTCCCAAATTTAACTTTTCTGATTTGCCCTGAAATTACTGTTTTACTTGGTACTTCCTATAGCTGTTAAAATTTGTGGAGAAAGAGGGCTTTGAGTAGGACTTGCCAAGATGGCATCAGTATATTCAAGTAATTGGGAAGAGGTCTTGGGGGGTCATAACATCAAGCATCAATGGTCAGGCAAGATTTAATAGGTCCCTCCGCTGCAATCTGCTATGACTGATTTATCCTGAGAGAATATAGATGATAGCTAACTCACAGCTTTCTCTGACTTATGTGACACATCTCAAAGATAACTAACAGCACTCCTATCATTTGACAATAATTACCTTCTTTGAAGTTCTCAAGTTGGACATCCAAAATGACCATTATGTAACTTGAAAATAGATACTGAGATAAACCAAACGCAGAGAAAAACTCTGAAGCATATATCTATTTCTGCTTCTAAAGACAGAGGAGAAAAAAGAACACATGCATGTGCTGGTCTTTGTTGCAGCTCCATGCCGTTCCTTTGGGTTCTATTACTATCACCAGAGAGCAGAGATCAGTGCCTAAGCAGTTTCACTTCTCAGCTCCCTCACATTCTTGGCATTGCGCTTTCCAGTTTGCACTGAATTATGCTCAACATACTTCATTTCTGCACAGAGCAACTTGTTAATTCAGCCAATATTTGATTTCTAATTAGATTACAGATGAAAATAATAGCTCCTTGGGGCATGGATACACAACCCAAAGGATACCAATATGCTAACGGAGCAAATATATATTGTGTATACATGTCATTTCATTATACTTGTTTGAGAATGCAAAGCCATGTTTTAGCTGCTCAGAAAATAAAGCAAGAATAAGTTATTCTGAAGAAACTTAATAGAGAATTATGCCTCCGCATATGATCATCTAGCTTATCTAAAGCAACAGAAGGTTTTAGTCATCAGTTCAGGACATTTGTTTCATAAGTTCTCTGCAATCAAACCTCTCCAGGAACACTGTGCCTCTTAGCACCATTTTGCGCTATCGGCTCGGCATGACCTCAGACAGAAGCAGCATCACTTTATGAATTATCAGCTCAACTCTTCAGTCCTTTAAATGTTTCTGAAATTTCTACATCAAGTGCAGCTTTCCTCAAAGAAGGGGCACCAAGCATCAGTTATCTGCAGGGCACAAACAATGCTCAACATCTCATAAATTCACACAACTCCAGCACTGGCTTCTCTGCTTGAAGAAGACTGTTTACTGCTTTCTGACTCTTCCCCTCAGAAGTACACAGATCAGATAGTCAGAAAGCACCTAGCAAAGATTTTGGGCCTGGTTGGTGATGGCTTAAGTGATTTTAGTGCTATTTTGACCAGCAGAGCTTCAGCTTCTCATAGCACTGAGAAGATGCCCTCATAGCACTGAGAAGCACTGCCAGAGCACAAATGTGCTCCTATGGTAGAGTTTAAAAAAAAGGTTTGAACTAGTCAACACAAGTTCTTTATATGGCAAAGAGGAAAAACTTCCACAGGGTAATTCATCGAGGCTATCCTAGAAGAGTCTTGAGAGATGAGATGAATCACTGTGGAAATACCAGTTGTTGCCCAACACAGACATACTCTTATTGACTTTTCATGCAAGGTTACTGACACGGCAGTGTGCCTGCATGTGTGCTTTATGGATCCACTTGTACAGACAAATGTTGGCTCCTTGTTCCTTGGGCTGTTCTGGGCTGCATAAAAAACACTGACACATCCACCAGTCATTATTAGTAATTTCAGTGCCTAATGGTTGAAAACATAACCCTGAAGTATCTACAAACTATTAGTTCCTTCAGAAATGAATATACATACAAACCTACAAAGTAAATAATTCTTAATCACGAAAAAGTTATTTCAAACAACTGATTTTTCCTATTAGAAAAGAAAGCTTTTATAATAGCAATCTTTTCCAATCTTAATAATTGCATGAGTCTATGATAATTAAGTCATGACAATAAATGACAAACAACCATTAGGCAAGAGAATGAGTATCAAAGTGATCTTTATAAGAAGAAAAACAGAAATTATACAGAAAGGGGGAAGTCAGTGAGAGAAAACTATTTGCCACTGAGATGATTAAATGTATCACCAACACCTCCCATTTCAAATAAAGTGGAAACTGCAAGATCTCACATTGTGCTGTGTATAGATGTTGCCAAACTCCAGGGGATATTTTGGAAAGGTGTCTCTGGTATCTCAAGAACACTCTCCGAGAATCAGTGACACAGCTCAAACTGCCAAATACCAGAAAGCACATGAGAGCACTTCTTCCTCTCACAAGGCTTCCCATATCATTTCTAGAAATCCTGAGGAGGACACAAGCTCTCTGATGCTTATCCAAACCAAACTGCTGAGCCCCGCTGAAGCGTGCCAAGACACTCAGCAAGCAGAGAGAGAGGCACCATCGATAGGTGGGGTGGTTTAGGCGACAAACAATGCACCAGCAGAACTGTGCTCTTTTAAATCATGGATACAACAATAAAAGCATTTAAAAAGCAAATAATTTATTGAAAGCCTTACACAGAAAAATCTGTTGCGCGGCTTTGGAAAAAGCAACATGATCCAATCTCTTGGGCTGCGGTTCCTTTGCAGGAGTCTTCCTCCCCTGACACTTTCCCAACTATCAAGAAAATATGTAACTGGATACAAAGTCACATTGAATGTTGGGATTTTTTAAAGGAAAAACTGTTCTCTGCATCCCCGTGAATACATTACTGCAAATACATTCACTGATAGCAAGGTGAACAGGGTCACAGTTTCACAATGTGCCACATTTTCATTGAATCACAGAATCATTAAGGTTGGAAAAGATGACTAAGATCAACTAGTCCAACCACGAGCCCACAAACCCATCAACACCACATGTTTTCTGGTATTTTTTGAAGTAGTGAGTACAAGCATTCCTAGAAGAATTATGCAGTAACTCTTTATCCAAAATTAAAACCTCTCAAAGAGAAAAAAAAAAAAAAAAAAAAAAAACAAAAAAAAAAAAAACCCAAGTTGCTTATGGCTACTGAAACAAAGATCACTTCGCTCCTTCTATCTTAAACACACTACCAGCTGATGTCCAGCAGTACAAATTACTCTGGGACTACACAGCACCATGATTCTCAGTAAAGCTCAATCACCAAGTTGTTACATTTTTATTTATTTTATAGTTATTATTCTTATTTCAAGGAGAAAATCCTTATTAAAAAGGAATGCAATGACCAAAGGACATCCTGCTGAAAAGAAGCCATGTAACTCTGCAGCTTGTCCGTCGGGAGTGGTACCCTGGGATGGAGAAAGAGTTGACCTGGCAGTGGAAGGAAGCAGCCCAAAGCAAATGCTCTGTTAGCAAAACGGGGACAAACTGCCCAGTGCCTTCCTTTGCTCATTGTTCTGAGAGGAAACACTCTGTTTAAATGCTGATAAAGTAATTACAAGGAGACAACATCCCAGGGAAAAGAAAATGAAAAAGGCAGCAGGATCTGAGGGAAGACTAGGTTAATTCAGAACGGTAGTAGAAACGTGATGGTACAGTCAGAGTGGTAAACACATCCAGATGTAATTAATTAGTATATTAAACTAAATGTCACTATGCATTCTTAACGTGTAGGCATAATTCTCACAAGAATGCCTTGAATAACTCTGATGAACTGAAACAACACCAAGATTGCAATTTAAAATCTAATACCAAGCTCTACCATTCAAGACTGCTAATAAGATTTCTGCAGCTTAATAGCTTTTCTCCCTGAAAGCAGATTATGCTTAGTCACGTAACTACACTCACAGATCTCTCAACATTTAAGTGCAACTTCTACAACTGTACTACAACACACACCACAGTGCAGATGGGAGACAAGTTTGCCACCAGGCTGGGTGAAGAACAGGTCAGTTCTTTTAGTGACCATGTCTCAGCCAGACTCAGTTGGAAGGTCCAGCAGCTCTATTGGTGTTCAGCAAGAGGTGTCTATAAATGGGTGGCTTTAGAAGGAGGTCCTGTTGCTGGAGTGAAATCCTAACAGAGCAATCTAGCAGCACACTTGAGGCTTCCAAAGGAAAGAACATGCCAAGAAATAAGAGAAATTCTCCTACTGCATGCTGCTCTTGAAACACAAGTCCTCATGAAAAAGAATCAAACTCATGGCACTAAGATTGGACAACACTGTCATGTTCACAGAAGGTTTCCAGTTACAAAATAAATCAAGCTATTTCTTTGAAACTGAGAAAACTGTTGGATTTACAGCACGAAGGAAATCCTAAGATTTTGCTGGGGAATTCCAGAAGATGAGAAAATAAAGCAGAAGTACTCCAAGTTGTTGTATTTCTGCACTTAGACCCACAATGATACAGTAAAAGAGCACAGTCAAGAACTAACTTGCTACAGTTGCATTTGCAAGCTGAAGTCTCTAGTAGGCTCAACAATTAACTCTTGCTTTACTAGGGAGCAAAGAAAACAGCAAGGGTTTACCGACCAATGTTAATCCAGCAGTAGATAAATGCAACAAAATTCTCATTTCACCTACCACCTAAGTCTATTTTCCCCCTACTTTCTCTGCATACTTCAGTCTCCCAAGGCATGTGATGCTGATCTTTCATTCATTTTAACTATCATCCTACCTAGTTTTAACTCTCAAGTGTAGATCCACACCATGTATACTCCCATAATGATGTGTGAAATTTGTTCCTAGAATCATTAAGGCTGGAAAAGACCTCTCAGATCATCCAGTCCAACCCCAGCCAATCCCCACCATGCCCACTAACCGTGTCCCTCAGCACCACATCTCCATGGTTCTCCGGGGACTCCATCACCCCCCCAGGCAGCCTGTTCCTCACCAGTCTGAGAAGACATTTTTCCCTGTATCCAATCTGGAGTACTTCATGAAATCAGTCTGGGAACATGAATCACTATGAAAACATTTTTCTCATCAAATGCCTCCATGCCTCCATTTGTGTACCCACTGGAGACTGATAGGACTGGGATTCCTCCATACCAGATCAGAAATGATCATGAGCCATTATATCCATCATGAGTCATTACATTCAGCTGCTGCTGCTGCTGCTTTGGGATTTTCCTTGGATGTCATGTTTGCTTGAGCAAGAAAGAAGCGTTTCCTTCTTGGGAATGTGGAATAAATGAAGAGGAAGGGAGAACTACAGCAACAAGGCAAGGGCAAGTGGCAAAGGAAGGTTTGAGGACCTGTCAGATGCAGAGGAACAAAACCAGTCAAGAGGGAAAGTGGCATCTGCAGGGCCTCAGACAGTAACAGAGACAGCTCACTCTCTTTGGTGGCTTTTGTTTGTTTGTTTGTTTTTGCAAAAGCTCTGATGGGCAGCATGCATGTGAAAGACAAAGCAAACAAAAAACAATGCTTGTAGGAATCCTGCTGTTAATTCCACTGACTCCTGATCTCTTGTGTTTTATCTGTAAGTAAACACAACTGTGTACTTATTAACCCCCCACAATGTCCAGCCAATTGTTTTTTTTTTTTTTTTTTTTACCTTTCTTAAGTGTGCTTAATGCTCCTGACCTCACTGGTTTGAAGAAGTAACCTGTAAACTGGAAGGTTATCACCTGTGGAGAAAGCCAACAGAAGGCTGTTTGTACTTTACTTAGGTAGAATCTCAGGAATGACCTATAGGGGCAGGATAATGATAGTTTCAACTCTTAGTAGGAAATATCCGAAAAGGATGTAGATATTCTCTGCTAGGGGTTGGCTGAAAGCAAATGGAGTTTTTCTGCTCCCAATCCTGCCCTGTGCTGTCCAAGAGCTCAGGAAGAAACTGCAGGCTTTGATGACAAAGTATTGTAAAAAAAATAAAAAATAAAAATAGCTTTAGCAGTACAGAACGGCAGACAGACGGCCACCCTGTGGCACTTCAATAGCAGCATTTCACAATGAGTTCACTTAATTTAACTTTGCTATTGCATTCCTTTTTCCTGGCTGAAAGAAGCATGTTGAAACTCAGATATCAGCTCCAGCGCATGTGGAAGAGCTTCACTCGTCCTCTCAACACACAATAAAAAACACATCTTGCACAAGGACTAAGAGCTCACATAACACTACATCAGGAGAAAGCACCACATTAGAGCTGGAGAACACCTTTTATCAACAATCCCCTCCTTGCAGTTCCAGAAAACAGGCCAGCACAGGAGGAGATATGCTCAACAGGTAACTGCTGCATTAGCCAGGAAAGGTGTAATGCTACCATGTAAAATACCAGCATGCTGCTGCTGCACATCCCGAAGTACCACACTCAAGTTAGCCTCATCCAGCTCCACTTAGTAAGCAAGTCATGGCCTCATGCACCAGTTTCTGTTTATGAGTAGTCTTAAGATGCAGCGCCATGCAGAGCTCATTACAGTAATTCACTCCTGAAGTAAAGAGGTGTTGGATGAATTTGGCAAATTGTACAATAGAAAATAGTTATGTTCTAATGAAGTGCAGATGGAAAGCAAAAGTGGAAATATAACAATAATCTAAGACACCCTACTCCAGCTGCTCTTTCTTCACACTTTGGACAAATTATGTCAGTCCTTCTTCCAGGGGCCCCATCTGCTTCATTTCCCCACTACTACCTCTGACTCCATTTTGTGTGGACCACAGACACAGTCATCCAAAGGCCACTGCGTGGACACTGCACAAAATCTTCCATTTCACTGTCTGTTCGTGTACAACAGCCAGGACACCAGCTTCTTGGATGACATATCCCTTTATTTTCTTTCACTAAGTTTAGAAAGAATGCTTCAGGATGCCTCAATGAGACATATGAACAAGAGTTTGTTCACAAAACTAAATGTCTTTGGGAGGATGATAGCAAAACCACTAGAGTCTCTCGATGTTTGATCTGGTTGTCCAGATCAGACAGCTCCTACCATCACCAAAACTGCAGAACATCATCAGAAGCCCTGTACATACTCTGCAGACTGGCTCACCTTGATGCTTGCCTTTATAAGATCTAGCTGTGTGGCTCTCAAAGAGAATGTGACTATTCTACAAGTAGGAACAGGGAAATGCAGCTCAGAATCATACATCAAGTTATAAGCAACCTTCCAGACAGCTCTACAACTTTTTGCTCTGATATCCATCTGTGGTTTCTTGCAAAACACATCTATATTCCCAGTCTGCCTCTCTCTGTAAGGGGCAAGGGAGATGTGGGATCAAAAGGCAGACAAAGATATCAGGAGCCGACCAAATCTGCTCAAAGCCCTGCAAACAACAGCTCTGACCTTGGAAGCAGTCAAAGCAAAATTAAGTCTTATCTCATTTCCAGCACGGGCATCTGATTAGCTGGAAGGACACTTGACATGTCAAGAAAGCAGCACTCTAACTACACACAGGAAAACCTTGCCTGCACACAACAAACAATACCAAGAGTAAATTCACAGGAGTAAATCCCAAAGAGTTACTTCATGAAAGGAGGTGAGAGGGTCCTCAGACTCAACAGCCTGGATGCCATGCTATCCTATCACAACTGACACTTAGGTCAGTTGTCATTTCAGACTTACCAAAGTCCTCGTATTTAACTTATTTTAAAGGTACTTTTAACCTTTAAAACATAACCATTCCCTAGACAAGACTGAGGAAGAACGAAATGGCTGATAGCGTTCCTCAGTGCCAAGTGGAAACTTCTGCTGGATGCATAGAGGTGCAGGAAGCACACTGGATTGTAGAGAGGGAGGACTGACTGTAGCACTAGGCTAGCAACACACATGTTTGTAGGGAAGAATTCTGCTGTTTGGTTGGATAAATGCAAATTCAATCCAATATACAGGCTTAGAAAAGAAATGATAAGGGTCGTGCCATTTGTACCACAAGCTATTCAAAGCAAATCCAATCAGACTGAGGGTTTTTTTGTGTGTTTTTGTTGCTGTTGTTGTTTGTTTGTTTTTTTTGTTTTTTTTTTGTTTTTTTGGTTTTTTTGTTTTTTTGTGGTAAGAAAGGGAGGTGAGAGCAACAAGAACCTCATTTATTCTGGGCGTAGGAAACTGGTCTGAAAACAGAAAGGCAGCTTTCATCTAAAACATTATTGCTGAATATTTTGTGCACTATATTTTGTTTAAAGGAAGGAAACCCTGTCCATTTTGGTTATCTCAGTGCATACAGTATCAGCTCTTCTTACTCCTCTAAACCCAAAAACCTCAGAACCAGAAATCATGGGATCTGCAGCACCAGCGAAGCATTCTGAAAAGCCAAATGCTATTTGAAAACAAACCATGTTGAAATCGTCCTCAGGCTGCATGTTGGGAAAGGAGAAAGAACTGATTCTGGCTCAGGTCCTTATGGACAACCTGACATTTTCTAAACTGGGCAAGTGCAGAGAGCTTTTATTTTAAAAATAAATAAAATTAAATGAATAAATAAAAATTAGCCAAACACATTTTCTATTCCCCCACCCACTTGCTCTGTTCTTTAACTGATAATTTAAGAATAAAGGAGTTGCTGATCCTGGCCATTGACTCCACAGAGCAAACTAACATACGCTTTTGGCAGAAATACAGCAGAAATTGCTATGTCTGAGCCAGGTGCTGGGAACTTGCAATTTATTTTTTAACTAGTAAAGGTCAGGGCCTGGAAGGTACATTGCATGAGAAGTTTAAGAGACACTTATCAAAGCACAGAAGATCAGATTAATAACATTTCAGATTATAAAACATTTGGAAACAGTAACTAATGAACAGCAAGTATATCACCATCCTGCGAATGAGATGATGACATCCAGAAATGTTTGCCAAAGAGATATCCTCTCCTTTCTGCACCTGGCATGCCAAGCATGTTGCTGCATGGCTCTGGAATAGTTTACCCTCCATGGCATCACCAAAAGTTCAATGTACTGGAAAAGCAAGGAGGGTCCTATATGGACATGCAGTACAAGCTAACAAGACTTCTATCTGCTCCTGTATACAACCTCTATAGCTATGAAGAGTCAAGAATAAAATCAGAAGCAATTAAGTAAAAGATCTCTGGAAATCCTTCCACATTTGTCATGATGTACAAATAATCTCTCGAAATTAAACATCAAAAATTGAATGCTATATTCATACAAATGGGAAAGAAGTGCCAACCAACAACTGCCACCCCACGTAAACACACAGAGTAACTTCTCTCCTCCAGTAGAGGAACAAATGCATTCATAGGCATAAAAATGACTGCAAATCACTCGAGGAGCAGACGCAGCAGTTCTTCATGTCTCCCTAAGCCTGCTGAACATTATTAACAACGGAGGCATTTTCAGCTCAGTTACCCACTGGGAGCCTTTGTCTTGTGTAGAGCTCCAGAATCCAGTTTCAGCAGGAAGAATGACCGCAACTGAGCCAGTAACAGCCAAGCTACTGTGTGCTGCTCCTGCTTCCTTTCTCCTCCCGGAGCAGTCACACAGCAGGAACGCCGCTTACCAGGAGCAGCACTCACTTCATCTCTGAGAACAAAAGCCTCAGATACGGCCCCAACCAAAGAGATAAGCATCTGCTCCTTCTGCACTGGTACTAAGCTGTGGCTGTTTCCAAAGGACACACTGAGGACTCCGGCAGGCTCTACCTGAGCTTTGCTGCTTTGCACTGTCACAATCTCCCACGCAGACTGAATCAGCCAACAGGGGTAATGCACAATTAACAGCTTTCAGGGACCTCAAGCAGCACACGTTTATCATGTTTTACCAGTACTCTGGGTAGGTGCTAATGTTTTCCCTTGCGTAAATCAGTTTGTAGCAAATTGAATCCCTCATTTTCCAACAACAGTGATCTTAAGCTCCATTTTCACTCAGTTTCATCGATTGGAAAGAATAAAAAAAGACACGTGCTTCTAGTTCAATGCATACAATGACAGATGCGATATGATACTACCCAAAATTCAACCTGCCAGTATTAACCCCAACACAAGGTGCAAGTCTAGAATATTTCCTTGAAGAAACGATAAGGTTAAACCCGTCCCAACATGCCAGCAGACAGCTTTCACAGCTCATCTTTTAACTAATGATTAAAATGTAAATCCCTCTTCTGTTGCAGCCTCAAACATCTGTTGCTATCAGTGCTAATCATCTCGTAAAAGAATGCACAACTGAACATTCTGCAGTCAAAAATATCACTCCAGAAACCTTTCACTTCAAAATTCATGGAAAATGATGTGGTGGTCTTTCTCATTTGGCTTTCAGAAAAGATAGACTGATTTTACTTATTTATTTTATACAGGATAAGTCTAGCGTTAATGCAAACTAGTAACCTGCATTTAACAATGACAGACAACTACTTAATCAAAAAGATGTAGGAGAAAAATGGTAAGGCATCATTAATGATCCTAATGGCCATCTGAGTTATAAAATGCCAGTTATCAAAATAACTTTCCTTATGATTTGGGAATCGCTTTGTATCTACCTCTCACTGTATCATATGGAGCAGGAAAGCTGACCATTGCTAAACATGCTGTTAAAGGCTACATAGAGTAGAAAACCTTGGTAATTATAGAAATTACGTTTTTATTAGACTTGCTGTGTACCATCTCAATACTGCAAATCTGAAATGGAGCTCTGTTCATTGTTACCATCTCTGCTTTTCCGACAGGCAATGATAAGCCAAATGAAAAGCTCATTTAATTCTTAGTTTATTTTCATGAAACTTTCTGCTTTCCCTGTCAATGCCTTAAAGAACTCTTCAGTAATAGAGAGACTTTGTAGAGATCCTAGAAGTCTTTATAAAAATAGGATATGGTAATTCAGCAGTCCCTGCAGAAATCTGAAGGATTTTCAATAACATTATGACAGAACATTAATAAAGGAATGCACATCTTGTGATACGAGTATTGCAGTACTGCTGACAATATTTCATTATGAAAATTCCTAGAGGGCAGCAGGGATCCAGCTATGAAGACAGCACTGACACCCTCAGCTCATAATGTAAGGGAGCAGAATGTAGGCTTCATTTATTAAAGAGAAGCTGGCTTCTCACAGTCCTTCAGAGCTCATTCTTTCGGGTGCAGGTTCAGCCTCCGGCCCACCTAAAGCACAGGTTAAAACATATCAAAATGGCATTAGCAGTTGGGGTGTAGTTGTCTTTCAAGGCTTTACTTTAATAGACCCTTTACCACTAGTTTTAATTAATGTAATTGCCACACTAAATTCTTGAGGGGAGAACATAGACGAAAAGACTTCACTAGATACCAATATGACAGGTTTATTAACATTATTGTACAATGACTACAATGCCTATCAAGGTTGATCCTTCCAAATTGACATCTGTGCCTGTAATTCAGAAGGGGGACTCAGTAACACATAACCTTAAGCACACAGCGGTGTAATTATTGAGGAGAAATGAGATGGGATTACAAATTTAATTTCCTTTGACATATTTGATAAAAAACATAGCTAATGTGATTGGTAAATTGTGAGATCAAAGAAGTAGAGACTGGAAATGAAGCAATGTACACCCTTCCCCAGCGTGTGGTTCCAACCTGCAAGTGATCTGCACAGCCAGAAGTATTGCAGTAGAAGGCTGCAGTGGGTCTAAAAGCAGAAGGCCACGTGGGTCTGTGCAAGCAGTGGACAGGAGTTAAAAGCAACACTTGGCTTGTCACCTGCTCTGTATTGCTCCAATAGCCACAGTTGAGCTGAATTCACATTTTCTTGGCAATTAAGACTAGCAGGAGACTGTGCATGCAGTCTCAGCCCCAAACAGATCAGATACACCAATGAGCACTCTGCCCCCCAGTAGTCAGCTACAGATGACGTGTGTCTTGACAAGGATTTTACTGGTAAGGTATCCCAGCAGTGCACCCAGTCTCGACTCAGTGTGCTGCCAGTACCTACAGGATTTATCACAGAATGGTTTCGGTTAGAAGGCACCACAAAAAACTACCCTGTGCCAGCCCCTGCTGTGGCTGGTTATCCCCCACCAGCTCAGGCTGCCCAGGGCCCTATCCAATCTGGCCTTGAGCACCTCCAGGGATGGAGCATCCACAGCCTCTCTAGGAAACACGTGCAAGGGCATCACCACTCTCTGAGTAAAGAATTTCTTCCTAACATCCAACCTAAACCTTCACTCTTTTAGCTTAAAGCCATCCCCCCCTTGTCCTATCTCTACCAGACCATGTAAAAAGTTGGTCTCCTAAGCATTTCTCAGGTACTGAAAGGTAACAATGAGGTCTCATTTCTCTTCTCCAAACTAAAACTAGCCTAGCTCCTTTTGCATAGAAGATGTGCTTCAGTCCCCCGATCATCTTTGCGGTCTCTTCTGAACCTTCTCCAATAGCTCTGCATCCTTCTTGTGCTGACAACCCCAGGCCTGGACACAGTATGATAGAGTCTTGCAGGGGCAGAACAGAGAGGGACAATCACCTCCCTCGCCCTGCTGGTCACCCCCCTGTTCATGCAGCCCAGGATACCATTGGCCTTCTGGGCTGCAAGCGCACACTGCTGGCTCACATCCAGCTTTTTGTCCCCCAGGTCCTTCTCTGCAGAGCTGCTCTCAAGCTCATCTCCCAGCCTATACTCATATCTGGGATTGCCTTGACCCAAGTGCATCACCTTCTTGGACCTTATTTGGTTCCCATGTACCCGCTTTTCGAGTCTGTCCAGGTCCCTCTAGGTGGCATCCCTTTCCTCTAATGTGTCAGCTGAACCACTCAGCGTGGTGTCAACAGAAAACTTGCTGAAGGAGCACTCAATCCCACCATCTGTCATTGATAAAGACATTGAAAAGCAGCGGCATCCACCTGAACATAGAGCTGTTGACAACAACCCTCTGGCTGTAACCATCCAACTCTTTATCCACCGAATACTCCAGCCTTCAAATCCATATCTCCCCAATTTAGAGATAAGAATGTGGTGTGAGACCATGTCAAATGCCTTGGACAAGTCCAAGTAGACAACATCAATTGCCCTTCCTTTTTCCACTAATGCTGTCACTCCATCATAGAAGCTCTGATCTTGCAGCTTGCCATTTATGCCAAGTGCTGCAAGTTTCTGTAGAATCTCTCCTTTCCCCTCCTCCCTGCTCATTTAACCTCTCATAACAGATTCATGGAAGGACTTCAGGAAAAATAGGCCATTACATTACTAAGAATTTTTTATTTGTTTGGACAATATGAACAGAGAATGAGAATGTAAAATATTTATTCAAGCAAACGACATTTTACCATTTTCCATGCTAATGTGATAAGAAGAGAATGAAAACAACTTAAACTGGAATTCCCTCAATGGATGGAAATTAGTTATCAGATGACACAATTAAAAGAAAAAATCTTTTGGGATGTTAACCATGCCACAACCTGACATCTGCAGCTCGAACCTTCTTTCTTAGTGCATACTTACTTTTGCATATGTGTAGAGAAGAATGTGCAAACCAGACTCTGCACTGGCTTCCTCAGCCCCCTTTCCAGTACCATAATTTCCATAGACTCAAGTGGCTCATTCTTCAACTCGGCCCAGTTGCATCATTAAAACTCCCAAACTTCTGGCCAAAACCTTCCCAGTCATAGAAAACAAGTGCAAACTTGCATACTCTCCCAGACTGTAGCAAGTCAATAGTAGCATTGAAGCCGTTGCCTTTTTAACACAGGTAGATAAATCAGCTTACATCAAGCAATTCCAAACATGATATGTCATCTTGCTGCTGATGTCATGGATATGCTTGGACAAGGAAACCCGGCCTCATAGGCTTGAACCTAGTAGCTCACGGCCAAGTACTAGATCCAGGTATGTCAGCTCTTGAATCAAATGTTTTGTAATGCATAAATTAAATACCTAGATTGTATTTGAAGCTGTTCTTAAAGCACAGAGCTGCTATGGCAACAGCTTTTGTAGGGAGCAGCTTCTCTCCTCTCTCCATGCCATCAGTGCTCTAACAGTGCATTCTCAGTAAAACCCCAAGGAAATACCCCAGCCACAAGAAGTCCAGTGGGCAGCTCACCACTTCCAGCAGCAGCAGTGTTTTCTGCAGGCTTGATTGGCTTTCACTGGAGATGTGCCTCCTAAATATGAACCCCGAAAGCAAGGTAAATAGCCAAGGCTACCTTAGGGACTCCTGCTGATGTTCTGCAGAATGACAGCAGCTCTACTCTGGCCTCAGTACCCACTGAGTGCATTAATAATCACCACAATTACCATAGTGAAAAGACACAGAGAAGACCTAAACAACTGGCTACTACAGACGTAGATTCATTAAAATACACAGGCCTTCCAGGCTGCTGAGCACCCCTGGTATGTTTTAATAACAGAGCAGAAAGGCATCCACTTCTTTTCATGATTTCCTGCAGGGGAGATGGTGTCGTGCCAGCACAGCCACAACAAGAAGGACAACAGAGCATTGAGGCGGACGAAATTGCAGAGACAGAAAGGCAGCAGCTACCCAAGTGAAGCTTTTCATTAGCAATTGCCCTGGACCAGAACACAGTATTTGAGCTCTTTCTCCTGGAGACGCTCCGGTGGAGCTGTGCTCTGACTTTGAGCCTGGAGCCCACGCTGTGTTTCATGCAGCGCTCAGTGTAAGGCCTTGTGTTAAAAGCGTCATGGGACATGAGGCCTAATCCTCAGCTCTCACAGCGACAATTCCTACCTCGCTGCAGCCTCAGCACACAGCTATAACATTTTGCAATACACACGTGGAGCTCTCCTTCATCAGAAGCCATTACAACTGCAGGGATAACAAAAGCCATTTACCAGAAGGTTACCAGAAGGTGAGGCCAGCAGCTGCTGGCCAAGTTGCTAGTGACCCACAAAGACAAAACCAGAGCCAGGGCTTGCCAAGATGCCACCAGAGCCCCTAGAGCAATAGAAGGGGATGGGATGACAGGAGCAGCAACAGCCATTTGTGGGTGGCAGAAGCCTGTGACCCATACAGTCCTGCCCAGGCAGCCACACATCTACTGGGGAAGCTGTTCATCCCTGTAGGGATATGGAGATTAAAGGAACGCATCTCACCTGTGTTGTCCTTGAAATGCCGCCACCTCATTTTCATCATGTCAATTCACCTGCTGCTTCAAAGTCAAGAAACAAATCTCTGTTTTCCAGAAAAGAAAACCAACAACCTTACCTTAGTAAACTCCCCTGCAACACGCTGGCTACCAAAGCAATGCAGGGGGCTATAGGAGAAGCTGTGTACTCCCATCTCAGGAGTTGTGTCCCTCATGCACAGGCAACAATGGAAAAAGTGATGAGTCAGATAGGGAAACCAACAGTAGACAGCACAACTAGTGCTGCTCCAAACAGAATTCACTTTCAGCTGGGGAAGAGCATGAGGATCAACATTTCCTCAGCTCCCTCCACAGCTCGAGACTCCATCTGCTCCACGTCATGAGGGATTCTGAGGCACCACTGACTTTGTTATTGTTGTTACAAAAACCTTTCTCAATGAATGCTTTTGATCCCCATGTAAATCTTTTTTTTTTTAACATCCACTGTGGGCTGTGGCCCAAAGACAGTACACATTTTCATACCATCAGGATTTTTCTGTCATGTGTGTAAGTCAATTAAGAAAAGCAAGATGCATACGTGAGCATATTTTTCGGCATTTTGCCATGCTCTGGGAAAGTTGTTGTTTTCTTTAGCTGCTGCTATAAATCAAAGCATGGAGATATGAAAACATTAAAGTATCCTTATTTATAGCGAAGTAAGTGAGTTTGTAGAGTGCTGGCCAAAGAAAAAAAAGAAGTAATCTCACTAACTCAAGATGATGAGATTTTTGGCTTCCTGAGTACAACAAACTAGAAGGATTTTTTTCAGAGCAGTAGAGCTGGTAATCCAATACAAAACTATTCTCCTGTTATTATGCCATATTGCAGTAGCAACGTTGATGATTTTAAAAGAATGATAAGGCTCTTTCAAAAGGAAAAAACAAAACTCAGTCTTTTTTGTTTTCTTTTTTTTTTTTTTTTAAACTTCAATCTAAATTTGTTGAATTCAAGTGAACTGCAGGTATAGCTTCAGTCAATTAAGAATGCCAAGTGCATGGCTGCATGCGGTCCCAGTAACATCTGCCCCTCTCTATGCTCTCCTCTAGGTCAGTTACTCTCACAGATCTAAGTTAAACCACTGCAAACACAGGACTTAAACATTCAGATTTGCACTGATTGCTGTCACTTCTGCTTGGTGCCATGGCAACACATTACCTGGGATGTAACTGCCAGCTGCACTGGTTTTCTCATTTGCTAAGCTGGTGTTTTGTACTTTTATCATTACGATGGGCAATTAAATACATAATAAAGGCAATTAAACATAAGGCACAAGGAGCATCAGTAGTTTCTTTGGTCCTCTTCTGCAGGGATCCAGGCTGGCATTTTTGTGTTGTTGGGTATTAACCAAAGAATCCCTATAGCAGGAAATGGTCACAGTAGCTTTACGGGCCAACATATCCTGCCAGGGCTCAAGCCCATAAACTGGCATGCAATTCCTTGACCCAGGTCAGTAGTTTAACCATCAGCATGGAAGCTAAGCTGAATTCTGCACATTTCCAAGCAATGATTTAAAATATTTTTGCTTGTAATGCAAAAAATGTTTCTGCCCACAGAGCTTCCACTTTAGTCTACATTGAATAGCCATACTTAAAAAAATACTTTATTTCTAGAGTGGAAAATGAAAAATTGCAAACTATTTCTGAATCTCCAAAAATATTCATTTGGAAGTCATAGAATCACAGAATGGTGAGGGTTGGAAGGAACCTCAAAGATCACCTATTCCCAAGTAAGTATTATACTTGAGCCCACGTTTGCCTTCCAGACATCCTATTGGGCAATAACAGGTCCTCCTGGCATTGTATCTTCCCCTGGTCTTCCACCCATTGTTCCCACAAGGTTCCTTTGTCGTGATGGTGTCAGGACTGCATCTGCCACTATCCACAAAGGAGACTGTCCCCGGTCTACTGGCCGTATTTAACCCAATGCAAAATGCTTATTTCCAACAAATTTAACTTGGCTTTTATTGCAGCCTTCCTTCTCTTGTATTTTACCAAAGTTCTTCAGTTGGGAACAGACAGCCAGATTTTATGACTATAAGGCAAGCTTCCTAAAGGAAAGCTATTTTATGAAGTGCTTTTTTTTTTTTTTTTTTTTTTAACAAATAGAGAAAGGATTTAGAAGCCAAAATGAAACACAACAGTGATGACAGCTGGATCTGAAATCTACCTGATGACTATTGCCTGGTTTTCAACAGCCCCTCGGCCACAGCATATAATGCAGCCATTCTGCTCAAAGTGGTGTCAGTCAGTATTAATTAGAGGCACAGGCACGTAAACACAGCCACCAGACTGCTCTCTCAGTCTGCTGAACAAAGGCATCATTTTCCTGCTCCTGCTCTTCTAAAATAATCTCCATCCCTGGGTAAATTTAGATTTCAAGGGAAAGTGCAGAAGGTCTCCAACAACCTCATTAAAGCACTCCTTTCATTGGTGAAAGGCAGATGTTTTTATTTGCAAAAACAAACCACCAAACATCAACACAGAGTTCCAGACCAGGGACAAACATGCTCCAGGAAGGAGAAGGCTGGCAATGGGCAGTCTACACTGGCTGGCAAGTTTCATTTCTGGAATTTGCTTCTGCAAAAGATTAATCCTTGATACATTTCAGGGATGCAAATGCTAAATACATGTGGACACGTGCAATGTGCAGGTTTTATGGCCAAAGACAGAAAGGTCACAAGTGCTTGTCAAATTGACATTTCTGCTCCAAAACCTCACTGAACAGCAAGATTCATACTATGACCCTCTGCTCTACGTCACACAGACATGAACTACAGAATATATATCCCAGGGTGCAGGGAAGAAGACAGGAAGGTATGGTAGGAAGATGTATAGGGGACCTCCTCCGCACCCCGGGCATCCCTTATCAGCCCTGGTTTGTGCTACTGAGCTAACACAAATGAGGCATTAACAATTTTAAGCCATGAACAAACGCAATGCATGGACACTTGGTTTGTGTAACACTACAGTGATACAGATATAGCCATTCTCTTAGGCTTTTCCTCCAGCAGCTCCAATCTCTTGGGGTGCTCTACTCAGAAAAGATTGACAGCGCAGTGAGAGAGATGTCACAAATCAAAAATCTAGTACTTCATAGGTCATATTCTGAGGGACAATGACAATAAATCTGAATTTATTTCCTGAATTACAATGCTAGCTTTTTCCTCAGACCTGTATCTCAGAATACCCTTGAGAACTTCCATATTTAAGTAAGGCATTTCCCCTCCATATTTACTCTATATTTAAACTATATTTACTGGAATAGCACTTTACCCTGTAATTCATCATCTCATTCATTTTGAATCTGAGCATTTCTCTTTTTGCTGTATTAAAAAGCTTGCTCATAGCGAGCTTGCATCATAAAACAAAAGCAGTAATTTTTATGATGTGTCTTTTACATGAAGACGGGTATTTTGCAATTTTTCTTTTACCTCCACCTCAATCCTGATTTGAGAATGAAATCTGATTTGGAATGTATTAGAGATTAGAGTTTACTGTTACAATTTGCCCACAGTGAGAGAGACTTCATCTTCATTTCATTTGTTTGGACTAGTATTACACAACTGTCATGACTGCAGCACAAATTTAACATATTCTTCATACGTATTTAATTCTAATCTTATTTGAGAAATACAGTTTTTCCCTTAGTTTCCAGTGATTTCAATGGCAAAAACTCCACACACAGGGAAATAACCCTGCCTTCTGGGCGTAGGATTTACTAAAGCCATTCTGTTCAGGAAAGAAAAATCAATCATATTTCCATTCCCTAGAAACAAGAACTCTCTTCCGTCAGAGCACTGGGAATTGCTCACAGCACACACTGACATGCACATACACGGGCTTTCTCACTGACACAATGGAAATTTCTCATCAGGAAGGATTTCTCTACCCTCCAGCTGGAGGTGTGCTACAGCCACAGCTCCCATGCTCACTCTGATCAGCTTCAAATGGAAATTTGAAACGGAAAGTTTAAGTGGATGCAGCTTTTTGCCAACAGATTCCACTATTTATCAACAAATCCCAGTATATGCTGCCACGTTCGTGTCTTTATACGACAACAGATTGCAGTGTTGGCAAACACACACAGTCCAAAATGCAAAAAGCTTCATCTGCTGTTCACCCTGGGACAACGTGCAGTTCTTTACACCAGGAAAACATGTAGCTTTCAGCACATTCTGAAAAAGAGACCTGTCTCCACCACAACATCCCTCCAACAACTGTGTCTCCTTTCACTTGCCTGGGACAAAGGGAAACACACCTCAGTACCTTTACTCCCACTGCTGCTGTTCTTCTGAGGCCTCCCTGTAGTCTGGCAGGAAGCAGGACACACAATCTAACTACTAACAGGTCATACGGGTGTTGCTCTCCACCGATGTATGCTGTATTTCCATCAGGGCTGCTCTGCCTCCTGCCTACACAGTCCCAGACAAAGGTTATGCTGCCACAGCACTTTCTACATGGAAGAGCCATTCCCTGTGAATACCCCTCATCCCGCAGCAGTGTGAGGCTGCTCCATGCAGCCCTGTGAGCTGCGGGCAGCAGGGGAGAGGCACAGGGCTGCTCCAACAACAGCAGGCTGCATCCATCCCAGGAGAAGCTTTGCTCAGGGCTGCTGCATGAAGCTTTCCCTTTAGAAAACTCAGATTTCATTCACCAGATGTAAAAATAAACCACCAAGGGAGAGGGAGAGAGCAAGAGAGGGGCCTGCTTAAATCCACCCTGTTATGGGATACTGTCAGTTTGGTTCTTCCCAACCCGAAGCACACAGTCTACCAAAGGCAGTTCTCAAAGGTGATGCCTCAGTGTTTTACCTCCCAGATCAAGCAGCTGATCAGCTCCGCACAGTCACATTTTGCTCACTCATGGGCAAGAAGCACTTCCTGGGGTCAACTGTGTTCCTAAAGGACTTTGGTCACGTTGGTCAGACAAAAGCACAGGAAGAAAAGCCTTACAGTCTTGCCTACAGAGGTGTTCCCCCATAGGGAATGCTACCACAAACTCTGAACTTGGGCTGTCAAAATTAAATGTTGGGTCCCTTCTGTCCTCCTAGAGCCTTTCCTGACAGTTTAGGGAAACGGGCTTTTCCCAGTTCATAGTTAGATGCAGGAGAACCATGGATTTCATCTGCAACACAGCAGACACAACACAGGCAGTCAACAGAAAAAAGACAGAAGAAATAGAAGGGTTTGTGGGTTTGGGTTTCTTTTCCTTTCTAAAGAAGGCAAGCTGTCAGAAGTTTAAATTTCATGGCAACGACTGCATCACTCACATTCCAAAGTTAGCTGCAACAACCACATGAGATAAGGCAAAGAGCCCCAGTGCTGTGTCAGAACTGCAGCTTGCTGCACAGAACAATACCAAACACGTCCTCTTTTGGTATCTGCAATAGAGAGGCTGAAGCTGCAGCTAGGGAGCACCACTCCACTCAAGCTTCCCTTCAGTTCGGATTACTTCACTTATCTACTTAGTAATAAATTGGTTCCCAGTATTCACATACCAAATTGTGGATCTGTTCCTCCTCACTCTGATGCCATTTTTTCTGGTTTAAAATGAATGTTGCTATCATCTGCTCTTGTTTGTACTGTCTCAGCCCATCCCAACATGATCTATCACAGACTACCTGTCAGCCAGTTCTGTGTGAGCTGCAAACACCAAAGCTGTAACAAACTGGAGTTTTTTCCTCATTGATTCTCATTTCACCCAAGGCACAGTGATGCTGTGCCTTGAGAGGAGTCTGCTCTGCCTGGCCCAGCTGTCACCATGCACAGAGCACCACGACTTCAGAAGGATGTTCAGACCTCAAGAGCCCGACATAGGGAAATCGTGTTCAAACCCTCAGGGTATTTCTCTTTGCTTTAGCTTCCTAAAACAAGCGCTTATGAGGAGAATAAGGCTTTCTGGGTTTGCTTGTTTCTTTCCTAACCAGTTTTGAAAAGATTCCCTCATCCATACACTTTTAGCAACTTAGTGCTCAAAAAGCAGAAAGCTCCTTGACAAAGGAGACATGACCTGTATCTTGCCCTCAGAAGCATTGTATCCTTCTTCTGCCTGCTTACAGAATAAAGCAAAGTGTTGCACATGAAAGGAGGTTCAGCAATTAGAGCTTCTGCCTGTGACTCTTCAAGAGCTTTTTGCACTGCACTCATGAATTCTTTAAAAATTTCTCTGCCACATTCTTCTCTTTCTGCAAAAAGCAATTAAGAATATTCACTGACCTCACAGAGAAGATGCGTCGCTTCAGTTAATTAAAGACTTTAATATCACCTAGTGAAGGGTTTTATAGGGATGCAAAGTGTGTAATACACCCAGAAAATGTACCAGCGGAAAGGAAGAGGTCATCTCCAAAGTAAAGTGTGTCAAATAGAGATCTTGCTGAGATTTAAACAAAAAGTTTTCATTTAAACCAGCACAACATCCTTTCCCACTGTACCTTAAATGAGATTTTACAATGTGAGCTCACATGCTAGTTGGGGAACTGGAAGGAATGTATTTAAAGGCAGTTTGCAATCAAAGATACCTGACTCAAGCTTCTGCCTATATACATCAGTATGCTGACTGCTGCAAGCTGTAAAAAGGCACGAAGCACCAATAACAGTGCCCTTCTACCACAATTCTCTGTCTCAAGCAAAAGCCTCTTGAATCTTTTGAGGTTAAAGAAAACAATCAGCTGCTTTCAATATAACACCTGAAAGCCTGCAGAGAATGGCTTCTTACAGGATATTGCCTCACTGATCACTTCCACCTGCCAAACAGCATTTCTGATGCTCTAACAAGTGTCCAGAAATCTGATTTACAGCTTTCTGCCAACAGCAACCAGGGTGAAAAACCTACTTCTGGATCTGAGGAGGAAAAGGCAATGTGGAAGAGGCAAATATAAAAGTCAAGGCACAGTTCAATCTCACAAGAATGAATTTTACTTTCAAGCCTCCTTAAAACAACACACCTATTTTCCTGAGAACACCTTTCATTCTCCAAGCAGCCGCAGCTCTCATAAGTGCCCAAATAAACACACTGCACAAGCTGCTTCTAATAAGGACAGATTTTTCTATCTCGTCGTTCATCATTTCCTGCAGTCTCTGACTGCAAAGCAATCTCAAATTTTAACTCATTCTGGTCTTAGTTTCACATCTTCTTTTACCTTTTCATGAGTTCTCATAGGAGGAGTGCAAAGCAACCAAGTCACTAACCCAACATTTTCTTTTAAACTAACGCAAAGATCCCAATGAAAGGTGATGGGAGGACCAGGGCAATGAAGCTGTGAAGGGTTCTAAAGCACAAGTCTTATGAGGACAGCCTGAGGGAACTGAAATTGTCCAGAGTGAGAAGAGGAGGCTCAGGGGAGACCTTATGACTCTCTACAACTGCCTGAAAGAAGGCTGTGGTGAGGTGAGGTTTGGCCCCTTCTCCCAGGTAACAGTGATAGCATGAGAGGGAATGGCCTTACCTTGTTTGGATATTAGAAAAAATTTATTCACAGAAAGAACGGTGAGGCATTGGCACAGTCTGCCCTGGGAGGTGATGGAGTCACCATTCCTGAGGGTGGTCAGGAGCCTTGAAGATGAGACTGAGAGACATGGTTAACAGAGGTGGTGGGGGTGGGTTGGGGTTGTGCTTGGTGATCTTAGGTCTTTTCCAACCTTAATGATTCTGTGACACAAACAAAAGGTACCCCAACACACCACCCAGGAATCAGCTCCCCAAGAAGTGGATGTTCAAAATTCACAAACAGGCACTGTGGCTTTTCCCTGTGAGTGGGAAGATTTTTAGCTTTCAGCCACTTTGTATTGGCAAGTTACTTCTTTTTCATTAAAAGCGTAGCTATGATGGTCTCCCAACAGGGGAATAAAGGAGAGTGAACTAAGAAAAGGTACAGGTTATCAAAAGCATCATACTCTAAGCAACTGCTGTCACAAGCTGAATGGACCCCATTCCTGGTGGTGTTGCAAGCCTGACACTGTCATGCTCAGATCAACAACGCATTTTTCAGAAGGTCTGTCCCAAAGAGCAGGTGGAATCTTGAAAAAATCAGCATCAAAGGACTGCAACTCTTCTTCTGGCAGCAGGAATGAATGGTGAGAACGTGCAGCTCATTACATGCACATTGTTACAGCACTTCATAACTCCGTAAAATATGTCTTGGAGGTGTGTGTGGATAATGGTCAAGTTAAGCACTGCAGTAATCTGCCACCATCTGACATGCACAGAAAGAAAAGTCAACAACTCAGTATAATGATTTAAGGATTAGAATGACTTTGGTTTTGTATCAGACTTGGCTTAAGAAGGATGAGCTGGATTCATTAGAAAATGGAGTTTAATTAATGGACTACTTCAAGGTATAATTAGCTAATGAAGTACAGAAACAAAAATCAGAAAGCAGTTTTAAGCCAAAGTACACAACTGTGATTTACAGCTCTGCAATTAAAACATGTGGAAAGCGTGCATGTGATAACTGCTCATCTTCACTAATAGCCCAGAAACCAATGTTTCTTTGAATTGATGTTTAAATATTTAAGAACAGTCCAGGCTTCACAATTTGCTGAAGAGTTGTATCACTTGCATTTATAGCCTGTAGTAGACAGGAGTGCAGAGCTGATGTGCACTCCACTCCTTTTTCATTTCCAGTGGCACAATAAAGCCAGGAAGATGTTGCATCAGCTAAGATTCCTGCCCAGTCTGAGCACGCATGGACATTATGGCATGAGCGCAATCCCATTTTGAAAAGAGAGGTAGGAGATGGCAGCAGCCCAGCCGCAGAGCAGGGCAGCTCTGCAGCATCCAGAAGCAGCACCAGATCTGGGTGCTCCCACACAGCCCGCGGTACTGTTGTCTCCAGTGGTGCTCAGCGCATGACCAGCAGCACAGTGTCTCACTCACTGCCCCAGGTAAGAGGCTTAGGGCTCTGGGGGGAGAGAAGGAAGGGATTTAAAATCCAAATGCTGTACAGGCAGTACACGTTGACTTTGTAACAACAAACCAGAGATGGTGTTACTCCCTTCAGCATGGTTTCCACTTTCCACAGAGCCACAAACATTTATCGTGCAATATCATTATCCAGACTGTTAATATGGGAAATTGAACAATCTGATCCTCTGCTGTCACTTATAGCCAGTCTCTTGGACCAGAAATGATAGCAAAACCAACCACATATTGCAGCGTGCTGGGAGAAGACCCAAAGGGTACAAGGATCTATCGGGAAATAGATACAACCAAGAACACAGGAGGGTAATTTCTGGAGGCTAACAAGACCTTGATGCCTCTCAGTTTGGGTTGTTTGAATTCAGGATCACAGCATGAAGCAGCCCAGCAAACAGCATTGATGAAGCCATTTCCAGTCAACCTTTCCTACAGTTGTAAACCTTCAAAGCATTAGATCTTTATAAGAAAACATGCAGCTTTTCTTAACACAGACACTGCCTCCCAGAGACGTGCTATTTGCAGCAGCACTGAAACATTCATCATTGAAACTGCAGTAAAATCTCATCTACTTTTTCCAGAATTAACTCAACCGATTATCATCTTCATTATTCAGAGTGTCTAACAAATTCTAGATGTGGGAACTCAGCTTGTTACATTCAGATCATGGAATAACTGACTCTTCATCCCCACTGCCTTCATCTGGGAAGTCAGAGTTGTGACTGACAATTCAGCAGTCAGTGCTCAAGACCATTTCTGGAAGAGGTAAATCTAGATTTGCCAGCATCAACAAGAGCAAATCAGGCGATTTCTAATATTTGAATATTTTCTAAACACACCCTAAAACACCATTAAAAATAGAATCCCACAGGAACACAACTGATCTTTGCCTTTTGTCTTGATCCAGTTCATACAAGCTTGAGGCAAATACATCCTATTGCTGGTGTCATCTGTGCCATATACACGCAAACGCACTCATCTAACAGGGATACACAAAGCCAGGCTGACAAACTGCCCCAACACCTCTCTTCATATGCAACTATGGCAGCCCTGGGAGCAGTGTGAGGTCCTGGCCAGCACATTGCAGCAGCATGTTTTTAGTGAATAGAGCTGCAGCAGCTCAGCCTGCTGATAGCAAGATGAGATTGCTAAATGCAGAGTTCATGGGAATTCAGCCATGCCCCTTTCCTCAGAGTTCTACAAAGTGCATCAAACAAGAGGCACACTATGCTATTTTAAGATGATATTATCACAGAAGATAGAACACAGGCAGTTTTAAAATTCAGCCAAACTTCAAGGCTCACCCTGAATCCGAGCCTGACTGAACAAGGAATCGGCAAACATTGCATAACTGTTAAGACAAAAGGCTGAGAACACAAAGCAGCAGAACACAAGCCAGCAACCTACAATATAACACATGTGCCGAAGTGTCCTTGCCTAAGCCCAGTGACCAGCAAGCTGGAATCTCCTCTCCAAAGTACACCTGAAAGAGCATCACCTCCAGCGAGCCTGTGAAGAGGTGGGAAGGATGCTGCTGACATCCGACAGCTCGTCCCCCCCAGCAGCATCACAGGGGGATGGGGAAAATCCCAGCAACCCTCCCGAAAACAAAGTTCTGAGCTCTCACCTGGCACCAACACCCACTTGCAGCAGATCTGGCAACGGCGCAGGCACCACCGGCGCGACACTGGGGTGGCTGCCAGTCCCTCTCCCACTATCGGCTCGCTGGCGGCGCTCCCTCCTGTGACTCCATCGCCCAGGAATGGCACCCCCTCATCCCCTGGGTCGTGCCTTGGGCGCGTGGGGCTGGGCTGTGCCAGCCGCCGTGGGGACAGGCAGAAGTGGGGAACACGGCGCCAGAGCACAGCCCACCCGCAGCTGGCACCGCATGGACATACAGGCAGACACAGTCTGTCTGCCAGAACCCCCCATCAGCCGGACTGCCAGGGAGAGGCGGAGAATTGTCTTTCACAAGTTAATAAAGTTAGCAGGGAGGAAAGGATCCCAGTACGTGGCTACAGGCTACTCACCCCAGCACTGAAAGGGCTCTGCTGCTTTGGCGTGTTGTTTTTTTTTGTTTTTTTTTTAAAGCAGAATTCCTTCACTTTGGGAAATGTACTTTTCCGCTACTCTCATTTGCTAACTTGCTCAAGATTCTGCAAAAACCCCGAAAAGGCTCAGAAAGAAGAAGGAAGGATTTGAAAGCTGACGGTCAGGGCAGGAATTCATGGAACGAGCGCTTTAAGCGCCAGAGCAGACGGAGGCAGCCAGCTAACGCTTTCCTGCCCTGTCTCTGACCCGCAGACCTGCTCCAGGGGCACACTGAGGGTTACAACAGGGCAATACCTGCTCTCGATGGGTGCTCCTCCGCATCAGTGTGGGCTCCTCGGCGACTCGCCTGGCCCCACCACGTCCCGCAGACCCCTCGCAGCCACTGCGCCGCAGCTCCCAGGCCTTACAATCGAGCGGTTGGTTGTAAGAGGACTAAAAATAGTGCTGAATTTTTCACTGGAGCACTTGCTTGAGTGAGCATAGTGCCAGCCAGCCTATGCGTTAGCAGGCTGAGTGCAGACCTCTAGCATTAAATACAGCCCGGAACTGCCTGAAAATGTGGCCACAGACGGCTTTAAACAGACTGTCTTTTTTTCTTTTGAAGGACAGCACAAAATAAATCCCACTTCTGACCACTCTTAAGACTAAATGAGCAGAGTTGTTCTAAGAATGTCCTCAGGGAAAGAGTGAGTCACTTCAGCTGCTTTTAGGATAAAAGATCCCTGGAGGAAGTATATCTCTTTAGTCAGTAGTTTCTGAGTTCTTTACGGATCTGTGTGCCCTGCTGAAAAACAACATTTCATATTGTTAGGCTTGGCAGTTGTGCAGTTGTCAATAGCCTGACCACCTGCTTCCACCTCAGAGCTAACATCAACAAGGGAACCAGAGCAGGATTTTATACCGGCATCAGGAGGAGGATTAACAGAAGGATCTGCCCTACAGGAACGTTAAGGACACTGCACGTGGAGGTTTATGGCATTGGTTACCATGTGCAGAAAAAGAATAATCATAGGGAATTCTTTTGCAAAGACTCTGTGACTTCTTGCTGTGACTTCTTAAGAATCATGGAAAGCAAAGGGTGCAAAAATGGCATTTAAGACAACAACACCATCTCCGCTGCCAATGTCCAGGCTGGGAGCCCAGAAGCGTGTTTAGAAGGAAATCTCCCCATCAATATATACCAGACTCACACACATTTACACACAGAGACATAGCAAATCAGTGGAAAAGTGACTATGGACAATGCTCTGTGACAGCATCCAGGATCCTGGATTCCATCATTTACAGTGAAAAGTCAGCTTCTGCATCTTCACTCTGTCCTAAACTCAGTAACTTCAAAATTTGCAAGAAAAATTATTTTTTCACCTCCATAAAGAAACTCTCAGTGCCAGAGAAGCTTTGCAGAAGTTATTCGCCAGAGTAATACTGTACATATATATTTACATACGTATGAACACATAGGAAAGAGAGAAAGTTAATGAGTTTCAGATGGATGAGAGCACCATAAAGTCAGAGAGTTTATGGGAGTAGCAGAAGAGAGATGCTGCTTTTAATGTTATTCGACTGGTTTTCATATGAAGATGAAACATAAGAGGCTAAATGGTCAGTTTGGCTGTAAATTTACAATTGTGTCTGTATTTGTATTCCTCGTGTACTTCTGAACACAGGTTCAATTTTATTTGTGTTGTAAAGAGAGAACTGCAGTACTTTCTTCCTTGTGAAAGGGCTGGTAAATTCTTCCTACTCTTTGTTACTGCTGAGGAAACATGCTGTAGACTTCTGTATCCACAAAGCAGCATAGGTGGTCACAAACAACAGTTCATCCCAGCTCCACTCTGCAGCTATTGTTTAGACAGAGAAAGAGCATTAATAGAGCACAAATCTCTCACTAATTTAGCCTCACTTTGCCATCTGCTACTTCCCAGAAGTTGAACCTAATGAGAAAATACTTGAAAGCACTCTGGAGGACTGCACACAGTACAGTCACCAGTGGAGGGGAATGTTGCCCTCCAAACACATCACTCCCTGAAGCTGCCTGCCTGCTCCCTGAGCAAATTCCTTTTGAACATCCACCTCCTTCCCTGGTGGTGGGACATCAGGGAGATCAGGAGCTGGTCCCTTAGTCTGTGCAGTTTGGGTCTCCCAGGGCTCACTGGTGGAGATTCACTGCAAGCAGTCGCTACCACATACATCTCCACCCCCAGAAGACTCAGGAGCTGTGACATCCTATTGCTGCTGCTTCTCCCCATTTGCTATGACGCCTCAGTTTACCCACCCGTAGAGATCTCAAAAGCAACCAAAGGAGGCACTAGCGCTGCAGTCATATTCCCTTGATAGGCAGTTGGCAGTTTGCTGTGGGTGGCTCAGCAGTGCTGCTTCTCCTCCTTCCTGGGTCTCTTAATGGATAGGGAACAGGGCAGATACTATAGGAGTACAGCTCACAGAAGGCAACAACATCAAAACGTGAAGACTGATGATTGGTGAAACACAGAATGTAGTCCCACATTCTGAAGGCCAACTCTGGTAATTCAGAAAAAAAAAACAACTATCCAAACTAAGGCTCGAAATCTATTCAACGTCAACATCCTTACACCATTCTCAAAGCAGCGATGAGCAATGCACTGTCTTAGTCTGTTGGGAGAATGGGTGTTTTTGTTGTTGTTGTTCTTTTTCTTTAAACGTGGTTTTTGAAGCAAAAGTGTTACAGCCTCTGATCCAGCCCAGCAACTCAAGTACAGACAGCATAAACACCATTTCAGTGTGCAAATGGTGAATTACACTCGACCTCACATGCCAATAGCCTCACAAGGTGCCCTACAGTGAAAATCAAGCACTCAATCTCTGCAGCAAAAATTACACTGGTCATTTCTGTTCTGCCTCACAGGCTCAGGGGCTGCCACTCAACGCCTCTGCTTCAACTCCCCAGCGTTCTAATGAAAAGATTCTTCGTTATTACAGAGAGACAGTAATGAGCACTCTGGGATTATTTGCAATGCTTCGTGTAAGCTCAGAAAGCTGTTCTTTTCCATTGTCTGTGCTGTAATGCAAGTCTCTTCCCCTTTCAGTTTCAGCAGTTTAAGGCAGGCAAATCTTCAGGGGTGCCAGCTACACCCACGTGTGAGGCAGCAACACCCAGAAACATGAATCACAAGGATCATGCACTAATGTAAATTTAGCTGTCCAGGGGATGCCTTGTACTTTACGACATATGTTTAATAATATGAGCGCAGACACATCAAAGAGGGAGGGACGAAGGTGGACAGCTGAGTTGTGTAGGTATTCATAAAAGAATGCTGAGGAGCAATCTTAAAAACAGCCAGCACTCCCCAGGTGCTTTGTGAATTTAATGTGACAAGAACACTGAGTTCTTTGTTAAATGCTCATAGACAATGTGGGCATGGCCAGATTTGGACATGACCACTGCATCACGAGGAAGCCTCTCATTTGTTAGTAATTTCTTTTGGAAGTAAGGCTGGCAATTCGACTCTCAAAACTACTAAAAAACATAGGTATGATGATTACAGACACTAAAAGACATTCCCTCAAAAAGCCAAGATGTTTTTCTCATCCTGTGCTGGATAAAATCATGGTATGTGTATTCCATGGGTGGGTGAGAAGACAGTCACATGCAGGACTAGAACAGCAAATGAATGGACATGCCAAGAAGGAAACGAAATCGCAATTCCACAAAATGGGAATCAGGCACAAATATGATTTCCTATGAGACACAGACACGGCATCTGGTTTTGCATATTCTAACGGAGAAATAAATCTTCCCAAGCTCTTTTCT
Organism: Meleagris gallopavo; assembly: GCF_905368555.1. Lineage (NCBI taxonomy): Eukaryota > Metazoa > Chordata > Aves > Galliformes > Phasianidae > Meleagris > Meleagris gallopavo. The sequence continues at coordinate 26,051,202 of NC_139407.1, forward strand.
CCATTTGCTTCCAGCTTCACCACACTCCAAATCCATTCCAGCTGATACATAAGAAACAAATCTGCCTCTGCACCTGGGTGCACTTGGGGATTTTGTGTTCACAGCCCACAGGGATGCCCAAATACCTCTCAGTATGACACAGCAGCATCTCTCGTGGAAGCTTCACTCAGCTGCACCGCATGAAGGTCTCTGAGCTGCACAACCGTTTAACTTGCCATTCACATTTTGGCTGTACTCATGCCTTGCAGCTTAGACAAACCCTCTCCAGGAGCTAGATCACAAGGAGGAGCTGCAAAACATGCTATTTCTCAAAAGAGCTTATTCCTAAGGGAAATAGGAAACATGAGAAACGTTATAGCAGGCCTGGAAGAAAGTTTTTCGCTGCTGTAATCTGTCAGGACAAGATCTTTTCTTTCTCTTTTGTCCTCTTTTATCTGTAACTTTGAAATGCACAGGTTTATAAACACATATTTGTATGCAAACGGCCCTTCAGATACCAACTCAGTTTTGATGCTGGCGAAGTACGGTGTTCGTGTGACGCATTTGTCTTCCTGACAAAAGCAAAAGCCAGCTGTTATTTGTTTTAAAAAACTGAGAGTAAACAAAATTATTAATTAAATGGGGAATTCAGAAAGCTTAGATGTGGATTCAAAACTTATTACACAACCACATCCAGTTGGAGTCAAAGAAAGTATAGCAGAGCTGAGGGACTCGGAATTATATTCTGAAAAGCAGCAGCTAGACACTTTCTATAGGTGTGCCTTGTTTAGCAGGGTATGGACTTTGGTATGTTGGGTGATTAGGCAACCTAAAGACCTTTGAGTGCCGATAAGAGCCGAGATGCTCATTCTGCACGTGTCTTCCTGAGCTCCACAGTGAAATGCCGGTGGAAGCAGCACCAAGGTTTCAAATCCAGAGAGGAGAGAAGAAAATGAGCAGAAGTACGTGGCTGAAGAAGTACATGGCTGTGAGGTTTGATCATGAAAAATAACACTCTAGGTGAGCCAGAAAAAGATGTTACTTACTCTCTCAAACAGAAAACATAACGTATCAAATTCCCTCCCTTTAGAGAACAGTGACAGCACATCCTTCAAGTTACAGGGCTTGTTTCCTAGCCAGTTTTCCCCCAGCAGCCCAGGGACATGTCGCCAGGGTAGTACAGTTTGTCTACAAGTTTTGTCAACGAGACCCAGCAGCAGAATCACTGTTATGAACAAGGAGTTCCAAACGCTGAAATCACCTTGAATCTCACAAGTCATTCTCTTGTACTTTAAACAGCACATTGTTCCCTCATCTAATATTCAAGCATAGTTTTGATGCATTAGAGTACTGATATCAGATGGGACCTTCCTACACTGTATAACTGGGTCTTTGTCAGGAGGCCAATAACCATTACATTCCCAGTAGGACATAGAAACACAGAATCATTAAGGCTGGAAAAGACCTCTAAGATGATCCAGTCCAACCTCAGCCCACCCCCACCATACCCACTATGTTTCTCAGTGCCACATCTCCATGGTTCTTGAACGCTTCCAGGGACAGTGACTCCACCACCTCCCTGGGCAGACTGTGCCAATGGAGTAAGGCAAGTTTCTTCGCACTCCAGGGCTTCCAGGAAAGCACAACAGTGACAAGCCAAGAATTAGCTCTGCAGCACAATTTCCCAGCTCACACCGACACCAGCTGCAGCCTGCCAACTCACATCAGCAGGGTATTCCGAATGCACAGGCTCAACAGCAGGCTGGAAGGCAAAGTTAAATTTCTGTCCTTCATACTGATCTAACTTTGAGAAAGGACAATGGGAAAGGAAGGCAGAAATCTCACCTTCATACACAAAAGTGCTTTTGTTTAATCTGTAAGCAGAGACAGAAAAATAGCAGTGAATAGTTGCTCATTTTCCATATCCCTCATAGGCAAATCCTAAAATAATGAGGGTCAACTGGGTATTGACTTCTTCCTTCAGGAGACCAAGACAAGAGAACATACATTCCCATACTTAATGCCAACAACATATTTTTGAGAAAAGAGCTATATAAACAAACAAATTATTCCTCCAGGCTGCAGGAAGCAGATAAATATTTTTCTCCTCTTTCCACAGAAAGCAAAACAAATGTAATGAGCAACAACGAGATTACCTAACACAGACCTGAGAGGGGCTGCTCCAGGAAAAGAAGTTTAACACATGGATTCCGTGGTCTCTCTTCACTCCCAGTGCTGCTTCATCATGAAAAGGCTCAAGGCAATGCATGACTGTTAGCAGCTACTCAATAACCTCCAATTCTTGGTCAGACCTGCCAGTAGGAAAAATGGTGAGCAACTTCGAAAGAACAGAGCCCTCTTGAACATGGAGAGAAACACAAGGTGCCACTTTACTCCTTCCTCTGAGAAAACAGACCTTCACTTTTTATACTGTCATCACACACAAGCTAATATGATATACTTCCAAGTTCTGCATAGTTTTAACCTGTTTGGATAATATTTTTCCTATATGATCCTCAAGCATGTGCTTTTCCAAGCAGATAAAGAGTAATTTCTTCTCCCTTTTACCCTGAAACAAGCAATCCTTACCAAGAGCCAAGAAGCAGAGGCACATTGAAGGCTGTGATATCCTATGTAAATCTACGCCTGTTCCAAACACAACAGGAATTCAGATGAATGAAGTAAAGCCTGAGCTAACTCCGCCAATGATGCAAAGTGGGATCATTCTCTGTGTAGGACACACACAAACTTAAACACAAAATTACATAAGTAATTTTGCAACTGGAACATGAGAATTTTAAAAGCACAGATGATTTCTTCATTAATACTACAAATGTAACATTTTCCGAAGTGCAGATGTGTGCTTACATTCAGAAGCATGACTCCCTTACTCTGTGTATCCTTCTCTATCACTTTCCATAGATTTATAGGGACATTTGGTAATGCGTGACTTCTCCATGCCCACCCAGACATGGTATCCCCACCAGACTAACAACGCTTGCAAAACCCCAATGCTCTTCTGCACACTAGATGGGCAGCTCTTAGGCACCATCAGGATTTACGAACACCAGCATTAGTTGACATCCTCCCATTACACAAACAGAAGGAGCTCCTCAGATTCCTGTGGTTAGTGATTACTCAATAGTTGAGAAAAGAGTGGTGCAAGAAACCTGAGATGAGAAAGAAGAGAAATCCAGAAAGAAGAGGCAAATTCATACCTTGCTCTTATATTCCGAAGCAACTGGAAAGACAAAAAGCAAAGGCAATGTCAATGGGTTTACTCATTGCCATTATCAGGGATGAGCTTTCCTTCCAAAATTGGGGACTTGGTGCCACACGAGCCATGCTAAGCCCTAGTCCTAGCCCAGCAGGCAAGGAGCTTCAAACACAGCCACACAGGTCCTGGGCTGACCACACAGAGCTCACTTGCCATCACTGACAGCTTCACAACTCTGCTGTAAGCAAATAGCAGCACAGCAGCACCAGCCTCCCAGAAGGCTCCATCTCTTCACCAGATGCTTCATCACCACCCCAGCAGCATAGCAACGACCACACTCATGCCCCTTCAACACAAACAGACCGAAACATTAAATAGTTGGCCTAGCATTTCAAAAACTTACATAAAATGGATTTTGGATTCAAATTATCAATTCATTTCCCTCTTGGCCTTTCTGGGAATTGAACCCATCTACACAATTAAAGTGGATAAAGATTTTCTCTGAACCTGTAAAAGCCTGTTATTTATAGCCGCATCTCACCATATTAAACACTGTGCTCTAATCTATTTCAAGTTGATGAGACGACAAATACCAAGGCACAAGCTGAATACATTTCACACATTATGTATTTAAAGCACTGCAAAATTTTATTTATCAATTTCCATCTGAATTAACAGCGATCTTCTCCTGAGCTGCTGGATTTGTGTGAACCCAGTGGCACATTGCTAGCGGGGAATTAATACGTCAACAGCGTGGGTTTTGCAGCCCTACTGACAGATCCATTTGCTGGTCTTTAGTTAGCGTATTTCATTTTCATCTAACACCTAAAAGCTCCACCAGCACTTGTGGCTCACACTGGGTAGTGATTCAGTGGTAAAACGACACCTAAAGAAAAATCAGTCATAAAAGAAAAGAGATGCAGTTTAGGAGCAAGATGCTACAATACATCTCGTTTCAAATACCTACAGGTATTTGGCTCAGTGCCCCAGCACTTTAGTGTCAGTACATCTTTCTGAGACTCACCAGGCATCACTGAAGCATCCCTCAACCCAAGAAGCTGTGCCGAGAATTGCAAACAAAACCCACCCAGATGGCACCATCTTATCAAAGTTTCACATGTCAATCTGCTTGGTTAATTAAAACCCTCTACTCTTCACAGTTAATGGCAGGTCTGTGCAGCAGAAATGGCACCAGAACAGATGTTACTGAATTTGTCAAAGCTGCAAGCAGGATGATTGTTCTAACTTCGATGTCGTTTGAAGGACTGCTCTATTTACATTCCCACTGACCTCCCATGTCAAATCTGGTAAATATTACCTCTCCTTTGGCTGCTCTATAGGACAGCCCAAGCCAAGTTTCTTGGTGAAAGCTGTTCGCACTCAGAAAACACCACAGGATTACAGACAGCCTTTTCTACAATTTCAGGAGAAAAACTTTCAATGACAAAAAGCATGCCTTCATTTCAAAGAGGTCTTTGTCTACACCATCTTTCATCTTATCTGCTCAGGATTCCCTTGAAAAACTATAGTCATGACTTCAGAGAGGAAAATGAAGCCGGGGGGTATCTTGGCTCACATGACTGCTCCCAGAGGCAAGTGGAGTACTGTGGGCGCTAGCCCCAGCAAGAAAGAGCACAGGGCTCACAAAAACCAGTTCGGGCCAATGAGTGGCAGACAGAAGTGCAGCCCTGTTATCACACATTCAGAGTCAATAAACCAATCTTCTCATCTTTGCAACTCTGTGGGAAAGCTCTCCATCTGAGATGCTCCAAGACAATGACCATATGCTATGAAAGTAGCACTGACATAGGTATTAGCTGTCACCCATTTCAATTGCTTAGGCTGCTTTCCAAACTCCATTATGATCACTTCAGTTTACCAGTATGTAAATGAAAGCAATTAAAATCAAGACGGCCACTTGCTACCTATATGGCCATTAGAAGAGCAGAAAAGGAAAAACAAACTGGGTCTATGCTAAGTTGATTTACTCGCTGTAAAGTCATGCCATACAGCAATGGAAAGGAGCAAAAAAAAGAGAAAAAACTAACTCTCAGGAAACCATCCTGAATGCCTTAATTGCACCCTAAATGCACTGTCACATTTCCTGCTCAAAGATAACATGCTAAGGGCCAATAAAAAGAAAATGAACACAATAGATTCCTTGATGAATTTGGGACTAGTTATTCTATAAGCAGAATGTCACTAGCAGTTATTCTTTCCTTATTAAGCACTTTTTCCTAACTACTATATGATAAAAATCCAACTGTACTTGGCCCTTATGGAAGATGACCTGTTGCAGAAAAATAAGAGGCAGAGCTGAGATGTCTACATCTCTCTAAGACAGCTGATAAATTATTTCTAGATTTTAAAACACGCCTATTGACTCCGAAAACTAAGGCTCTGCACAATCACTTATTTTCTTCTTGCCTCCTAGCATGAAGGAACATGGCTCAGGACCCTTAAGTGTTCTCCAAGAAGCAGAAAAATGTTGAGCAGTTACAAATATAATCCACCTCCATTTTAATGGGATTTGTATTTGCATTAATAGCAGATGGATCACTTGGAACGGCATCCATCTGCACTAAGCAGCAAAATATCCAGTAATGGTACCTGTATGGTTTGTTCTTTCAACAATTTTCTAGAGGTACTGGTTGTTTGTTAACGTAATTACTGAGTTAAACATAATTCTCCTACAGAGATATGTCCAGTTGTCCCAGCTTTGATACATGCTGGTTTATGTCGAGGTGACCATCTAATTGAATCTGTTCTTGTTAAGAGAGGAATTACCTCGTCTGGGAAACAGCCAAGCAGTAATTTCCTTGGATAATGTATGCAGGACATAATTGGCAGTAACCAAGGATAATACGAATGGAGGAAGGCACGTGTTACAGTGCTACTCTGAAACAGCTAAAAATGAACTCAGATCATCACTGTGCTGTTTTGATCTTGTTCAGGATAAGCCAATGCCTTGTGAAAGTGCTCCAATATACCCCTGGAGCTCTAAAGCCCAGCCATAGCATCCCCCAGAATGCTCCCACGAGCTAGGGATGCAAACACAGCCATAAATCCAGGGAGGACTGAGCCTCTAGAAGCTGAGCCTGAGGTTGGCAAGACACCAAACCCACCTGCTGCTACATGCTGGCTCAGAGAAAGAAACAACCCATGCTCACAATCACTGAATTGCAGGGGTTGAAAGGGACCTCAAGAGATCATCGAGTCCAATACCCCTGCTAAAGTAGGCTCCCTATAAAAGGTCACACAGGTAGGCATCCAGATGGGTTTTCCCTCTCTATAGGAGTTTCCACAACCTTTCTGGGCAACCTGTTCTAGCACTCTGTCACTCTTACTGTAAAATTTTTCCACGTGTTTGTATGGAACTTCATATGTGCAAAGCTTAGGTCATTACTCCTTGTCCTATTGCTATTACACACCACCAAGAAGAACTTGGCCTTATTCATTTTCTTCCTACCTCCCTTTAGAAATTTATAAATATTTATCAGATACCCCTCTCAGTCTTCTTTTCCCCAGGCTGAACAGATCCAGATTACTCAGCCTTTTCTCATATGGGAGACACTCTAGGCCCATAATCATCTTTATGGCTCTCCATGGGACTCCTTCTAGGAGAGTTCTTTTTTGAACTGGAGAGTCTAGAACTGGATGCAGTATTCTAAAGATGGCCTCACCAGGATAGAGAGGGAACATCACCTCCTTCATCCTGATGACCATGCTCTTATAAATGCGCCCTGGGATACTATTGGCCTTCTTGGCCACAAGAGCATACTGCTGGCTGATGGCCAACATGCTGTTTTCCAAAACACCCAGATCCTTCTCTACAGAGCACTGCTCCAGCAAGTTATCATCCCCTAATCCGTACTGATGCATGTGATTATTTCTCCTCTGGTGCAAGACTCAATACTTGGTCTTGTAAACCTCATCAGGTTTCTCCCTGCCCAACTCTCCAGTCTGTCCAGGTCTTGCTGAATGGTAGCACAATCTTCTGGTGTGTCAGACACCAAATCTTTTCTCTTTTTGCTACCTTAATGAGTATTCACCTAACTAACATTAGTAAGGGTGCATTTTTTGTTGTTGTTGTTGCAGTTGAGACTCATTCAATCCCTTTTTCAACCTCTGCATCCACTGGGAAAGAGATTTCCAATAGCAGTTGAAGGAAATGCAAGTTATTTTATTTACTTTAAGAAAAAAAAAATCAGGAGGTGACAGAGTGACCTCTGAGAGATGCCTTGTTGCACTTCAGAAGAAGAACAAACATATCTTCACACCATGCTTTCTTCTGAAAGTGTTCAAGCCAGGTTCCCTACATTTCTCCTTTCTTTCATATAAATGCAAGACACGTACAGAACATTGTGTTTTAGAGACTGCTCAGTGGTGCAGTGTTCTGTTTATGCAGCCAGTTCAATGTTATAGAGTTTTCTGTACAGAATTGTATTTGAAACAACATATCTAAATAAGTTATCATCAAAATTAATACCTAACATGTTATTAAAACCAATGCTTTAGAAAACTTTCCTTGTCATATGTGATTAAAAATATATTTTAATATCCAGTTAATCCTTTAAATTTTTTCATCATTTACATTTGCTTCTCTTCAAATTTAGCTAACAATGCTGACACCATGGTAAAAGCTAACCAGCATCTCACTCAATTGTCGTGAGACTTTCACGATTTTCAATTTCACTACTAGGATTTTGACAAGAGCTGTAGAAATATTGAGTCATGCTAGCTTTCTGAAGAGGAAGCGCACTTCTAGGGCAAATACAAGACTCTGTTTTGTCCTGATACTGTCCTTACAAAGTAAACAATAAGTTTCCAGAAAAAAAAAAAAACTATTCCTCACAGATGGAATCGCAGACTACTACAGAAAAGATCAAAAATATTTTTAAAAAGTATGCAAAACAAGGTAGAGAATGGAAAACAGCTAAGGAAGCAACCTCAAATCACGTAGGATTTATTATGAGATAAGATTCATTACTTTCACAGATGCAATTTTTGATGGCTTTAATTCTGAGGTTCAGTAATTTTACTGTAAAGAATTCATAACAAGCCATAGGAACTGCCAGACTTGCAGCAATTAAACGTCGGCATGGGAAAAGATGTTATGCTCTGCAGCAACAGGGAGATCAAGGTATTGTGGTAATCCAGGTCTTGCTCAGATTATGCTCAAAACAAATGTTTTTGATAGAGCCTTTAAAAAATAGAAGATATTTAAGAAGTTAGGCTTTTTTTCCCCTCTTTAGAAAAGGTGAAACTCTGGACTTCAGGTCTGTGGAGTTTTTTTTCAAGATACATGAGCCAGCTGCCCATCAGCCAAAATGGCAATGAATTGCATGCCCTCCAGCTGGTATTTGTGACTCCAATTTAATGAATTCGCACTGAACCAAAAATACACACGGGCTAACGGCAAAAAACCTAACTTAGGAACATAGGAAGAAAAGTCAAATTAAGTATAGTTGTAATTTCTGAAACAGTAGGTCACGATGGGTAGGAAATTAGATTAATGTGCAGTTGTGCAAAGGTTAAGGAATGAGTCTTCTCTTCCCACACTTGAAGGGAATAACAGAAAATGAAAAGATTTTTCCAGGTCAGGGGTTGTTTACAGTTATTAGGATTAAAGGTCAAGGGCTTATGGGAAAAATGTGTCCCGAGGTAGATGACTTCCCCTTTTTTGGGTCGGTTTAGCACAGGCAGCCACGGCTGCGTCTAGAACACGACAAAAGCGGAAGCAGCACTGGGAACAGCCGTGCCACATCAGCCAGCACGCCACTGCCTTTGGGCTGCTCCCCACAGCCATCAGCACCAGAAAACTACATGGCTTGTTTCAGGCACATACAAGATGTATTCAAGCTTTGACACTCACATAGTAGATAAAATGAGATTTGTAGATGCATATCCACTTCTGGACAAAGGGCACAAGAGCAACCCCACACAGCCATGGTTGCAGCACTCTGGAATAGACCAACCATCATGAGAAGACAGTGCTTGGGAACCATCATGACCTCAAACAAAGTTTCCAAAATACTACGACCCAAAGCACTACAGGTCACAAGGGACATGCTTCTTCTGAACAGATAGAGAACTGAATGCTCTCTGTCCCTTAGGATTCCTTGTCTTAAAAACTTGTGCCACCCAGTCATGATCTTTTGTTGTATTTGGAAAGTCCTATCCTATGCTTAGTGCTAATACTGTTACAGCCAAGCTGTAACACACCATCCAGTTAAAATACCCAAGGGACCAAAATATCCCCTTCTTTTCCCCAAAGCAGCAGCCATTCAGAACTGCACATTCTACCTCCCAAAATCCACAATCACACTGGCAACCCTGGAATTTCCCAGACGAAAGAAGGCAGAGCACTGTTGTTTCCAGACATTCATCAAGTTACTACCCAGAAACGGTTCCTCTCTCAGATCTGACTCTCACATCGCAACACAGGCGTACCAACCACGCAAGCCTGCAGCCTTCGTTAATGCGCACGTTTCTACAGGAAGATGCAGGCACAAGAGTGTTGTTTATGAAGATGCTTCAGCAGGTCTCTAGACATCTGTGAGACTCAAGCTATACCCCAACTGCAATATGACAACGCAGCTCAAACTCGACGATCATTTTCCAAAAATACACAGTCCTTGTGTTGTATTTTAGATAGCAAGGCAAGTTCATCTGCACCTCCCAGTACTCAGAGACAGATATGAGTGATTTACAGTGCCACTGACACTGGCATCAACACTGACATTTGCTCCAAGGACGCGTGGGAACAAGTTCTTACACAAACATATATTCATAACTAATTATAATAAGAAATGGTTTCCTCAAAAAAACAAACTAACAAAAATCCCACAAAAGAAAGCCAAACCCACCATTCCTGTTAATCCTTCACAAGAGTTAACCAGACAGCATAAGAATGACCTGATAGATGTTCTCCAGAAGCTCATGGAAAAAGTATTCATCTAATTTCTCTGTTGAATCACAGGGAATTGGTTGGACAGATGGTATTGTCTGATGGGCACTAATGCAGTCTTAACAGAACTAGCCAAGAAAGAAGTTGCTAAACACTGTACATAGGAAGTTACTCCCCTGGGCAAGGGCAGCCTCAAAATAGGTGGAGTTCACCCTATGAGAGAATCACAGAGTTATTTGTGGGTGGGAAAAACATATGCTTACTATCAACATCATTATATGGAACTACATGTTGTGCATGTTAGAAAAACTATTTGACAGTGTCCAACACTGGCTTTTTTTTTTTTTTTTTTTAACATACTTTTCATGAGGAAATGCAGGATGCAAAGGGGAGTTAAGCATGAGACCCAGGAAAGAGCAGGTGTAGGGAGGGAAGATGAGCAGAAGGAAGGCAGCAAGAGGAGGAAGGAGTCATTATGCTGTGGTTGTCCCAGTACAGCATATGGTAACACTTGCTGACTGCTCAGTGTGCTCCCAAAAAGCCGCTGTCCCCTCTCAAAGTTATTTTCTTCCCATTCAGTACCAAACAGAAATGCCCAAACAATGAATATTTACATTTACTCACCCATTACTGGAAAGCTTTCCTGGCTCTCCAGGCTCAGTACTGGAGCTTGAGGAGCACCACTCTTGGACACACTCTCTATCCAGCACTGCGCAGCTCCCCACATGACTCAAAGCACAATGCCCACACCTCAGAGTTCCTCAGCTCCCAGACTGCTCTGTTTACTTTGCAACAGCCCACAGCAATAAAAACTCTGGGAATCAGCTACGGTGTGTGAAAACACCAAGGCCACGCTACTATCCTTCTGACTGCAGGTAGAATAAGCAGTGGTTTATTTGACAGTAATCCACTCCCAAAAAGTAATGCACTGCTCAGTGAGGAATTAACATGAGAGAACCCCAAGAAGTTGGCTGTTGTGAACCATTTTGTGGCATGCTGCACAACCCACACTATTCCTGCCTCTTGCTGCATTGTCTTGCTGTTTCCTTATTACCAAAAATGATATATACCTTTGATATTTATAATAGCACTTCAGCTTCTCACCTTTAACTAAGCACAAAGACAGAGGACACCATAGCGCATTTGAAATACTTGAAGTTGAAAGTCCAAGGCATATTCTCTTTTAAACATAAATTAAATCCTCATTCAAAAAAATGAAAAGAGATGCATGGTAATGCCCTCAACGAAGGCTTAAGCAGGATCACTGATTTCCAGTTGCTCAGAAGAACAGCAATCATCCTACTTGGGGTCCTGGAAAAAAAGTGACCTTGGGCATTACTGTAAGTTGTGTAGAAGTGCCCACAGGGAGCAGCTCAGAGCAGCACTAGGACCACCACATAGCAGAGGTACTCCAGGTTTTCCTGCTTCCTTAGCATGCTGCAAAGGCGAGTGCTGACTGTGTGACCTTTTCAGAGAAGGGACTCATTGAATTGCATATCTCTTTCTGCTGCCTAGCACGAGGCGGGCATAATAACCATGCTGCATACCCAGAAAAAATGTTAACAGCTTTCAGAGCAAGTGCCAACAAGATGGACCATAGGCACTTCCACACTTTTCTCTGTGTCACTCACGTGCCATGGGGATGGACCCTGAGTTCCTGTTGCCTGGCCACCCTAAGCAGCAAAGGAGAGGTCAAAATACAGACAAATTAATGACAAAGAACAAAAAACAAAAAAAAAAAACAACAACACAAAAGAAAACACACACAAATAGAAGTCGTCTCTAATTTGAAAATAGAAACTTCTTTCCATTTAATCTTGAGTGTATCTTTGCACAAGCATCAGAAATAAGTTTCCTCCCTCCACTTTCTGGTAAGGCTGGAACATCCCATGGCAATGTGTCTGAGGCTCGCTAACAGCATGCTGCAGAACTTAGCATGTCAAGAATTGAAACAGCAGCTGTGACAACCACGCTGTGTTGACTGCACAGGGGGAAAGCACTGGAACAGAAGAGCAACCACCTTCAGTAAGGGCAGGCTTGCTACTGCCGCTCCAGAAATACAAGCAGGCTACAAGGAGACTTCAATTAGGAGAGAAAAATAGGAACCATTTAAGACAGAAACAATGCCCAAGGATTTTGCGTTTGGAGAGTGCAGTCCCCACACCTGCCCAGACCCATCAGAGCTGGGTGTGCCACAGGACAGGAAAACAGACACACTCCTTGCAAGCACTAGATGAATGTAAATCTTCCCTGGGCAGCTGCAGACCCAAGAGCGCATTGTTCCTTAGCATCCCTTGCAAAACAAACTTCATCCATTCTCTATGTGTAAACTAGCGTTTTCTCATCCAAACATTTCACAAACAACAGATGGACACTATTTTTCGTAGTCTTTCATCCAGGACATTCAGACCAACTGTACCTCTCGGGTTTTGGTAGGTCCCAAATAACAGAGGAGAAAAGGAAGAACAGTTTGAAATTCCTGTCCTTCCCCACTGAGAATGCTAGCAGAACAAAAATATCAGACGTTATGAAAATATTTTAAAAACAAAACATTGTCTTTCCAAGAAATGCAGCACATCACTCTTTTTCCTGATGATGACTTTAAAACATGTTCATTACTTAAATATTTAATTTTTACTTGAAACTCAACATTTTCACCACCAATCTTATTAGAAGCTACTTATAAATCTCAATGATGGCTTCAGCAATACAGAGAGGACTGAACTAGTTAGTTAAAGTTAGAAGCCAAGTCTAACATTTTATCACCTTCCACATTCTAGTGCACGTTTGGATGTCTATTCAAGTGCGTGTGAACTCCAGTCTCATATACTACAGGAAACAAACTGTGAACACATCAATCTGAAGAAATAACTGTATCAACAGAGATGGATTTTATCTTATTCTTCTTCAAAGTTCAAGCTTGCAAGATCCTAATTGCCAATCTGTTCAGAGGGTAAATGCACAGCTGATGCTCTGGGTCTTTTCTCTGAGCTTGAAGTGCAATGGCTTCTCTGAACAGGTTCCAAGAAGATTCTGGCATTATGCTTCTTGCCAAGCTTCCTGACTTTTCTTTTTTCCTGGAGTAGAACAAGTTCTGCTAATTGAAGCAGCAGATCCACAGCAATAGTTTGCACATTACCACAGATTTTTAAGTGATTTGTTTCAGTTGCTGATGATTAAAGAATAAAAGAAAAATTGTATTTTTAACATATGTTTATTACATTTTTAAAAGGAGAAAGGAAATCATTTTGCACAGGCAGTGTTACAGATAATTCAATCTCCCATCTTGGCTTGCTCTCTATTGACTTTGAGTTCAGCAGCAAGCTACAAATTACATTACCTCCCAGGTTTTAGGTCCCAGTGCTGCAATTACAACAATGGGCTTTTTCTGGTTTTTCCCATTTCCTAGCTTTTTCTGGGAAGCAGTGCCCATTCTGTGCTTACCTTCCTCATACAGATTTTTCCATTGGACTTAAGACTCACCAACTCTACCATAGTTGTCACTAAGTGGAATTAGATGAACTCTGAGATCTCTTCCAACACAAACCATTCTATGATTCACTTTAAGTCTTCTCTTAGTGCCTGGAGCTCAGGCCCACATACTTAGGGCTTCTGCAGGAGAGAACAGCAGGCAGCTTGACCTAAGAGCAAGCACATTCCTCATACAGCAGAGACATACACTCAGCATATTGACATATCTACGTAATTCAGAAAAGTGTCAGCACTTACCCCAGTGTACTCCACGGAGCATGTCTTTGAGCAGCACCTAAGCTGCTGTAACAGCCAAACTGACATTAAAGACAAGGGGCTGCACTCATCAGATCTTCCATGACTAACATTACAGAGGTACGCAACACTTCTTCAGCTCTTCACTTGTTAAACACAGAACTTTGAAGCAGCATGGTGGGGTTAAGACAGAGGGAGCTGAGACTGGTTTTGTTTCAAGATTTTTGTTTCTATTTCCAAACTGGAGAATGGAGATCTCTCCTTTCTCTCCTTCCTCCCCTTCTAGTCCAGCTCTCAGCTTGGCTGAAGCTCCTCAAGAGCATGATGCTCTTCACATCTACAATTCAGCGGAGGGCATGAAAGATATTAAGGTGCTATTGAAAGAAGGAGCCCTTGTGTCTGCAGTACCAGTCACAAACAACAGTTCCTGATTGCATTGTGAAATCCTATCTGCCAATGCATCGGTGGTGTGTGCACATATCCCACAAACGCAACAGGGCTCACAGTCGTTACACATTTAAACTCTGAAGGAATTCATTTTCCAGCTAGTAACACAAGCTGAATTCCACTTCTATTTGCTTTCCAAGTTAATGAAAAACTTTCAAACAGCTTCCCAAGAATGTCAGCTTTGAGGAAATACTGAGCCATCTGCTACCACAGCTTGCAGATGGGGAATTCTTCTCCCAGAGATTACAATATCTTCTCTTAAGGCCAAACTTCCTAAGCAATATCTCCTGTACCAGAGCACTACTGCTCCCGTTTGACAAGAAATGCTGATCTCAGAAGGGATTGAGTTAACACAGGCATGGTGTTGAGACAAGCATGTTCTCCCCACTAGATCTTTACCCTATTTTCCTACCCCAGAAGCAAAATATGCTTTCATACCTGCCTCCTTGGGAATAACAATTAGCAGATGCAGTTGAATGCATCTGACAATCAGACAACCACACCCACAATTACATGATGAATATATTGGAGTTGGAAGCCTTTCAGCTGTTGTCACTCATTTTTACAGGTCTGTTCATGGTAGTAGTTGCCTAGAAGATCAAGATATATTCTACAGTGCAGTGAGTGAACCCATATTCAGCTAACGTGCCACTCTTTGAAATGGCTTCTCCATAGCTGCTGCAGACTTGAATTCAGAGCTTGTGGTCACAGAGACAATATTATCTAGGGCTTTGTTTGCATTTTGCTTCTGAAACAAACTGTACTACTAATTTGTAGCAAAATAACTCAGAGAACTTGCTAGGTTTATGTCCACTGACCTGCTGCCTTCAGTCTGTAGGGCAACCACGGCACAAAAGGCAAGAAGGCCAGCCCTTGGAATGGAAGTTGCCTTCATTGAGCCTTCTATGGTGATCTCACACAGAGGGAAAAGATCTGAGCATCCCAACATTCACACGTGATTAGGGCAGCAGTGTGTGCTCTGGTAAAGACGTCCTTGCTTTATTTCTCCCATACCTGAAGTAATCTTTCTTCCCCTGGCAGTGCAGATCAGGATGAGACTTCATAGCACAGAGCATCCAGATAGAGGACCGAGCAGCTGCATTTGTGTATTAACCCTTCCAAGCAATTCCAGCAGCTCACACTCTGCTGTGAAAACCTACAGTCTCTAGAAGTGTAACAGGTACTTCCCAGGTATGTCAGATTTTTGGGCATAAGTGAGCAAGAGCCAGCTATACAAACTTTTAGGTGGCATTTCCATAGGGTTAATCTACACTGGCTTGCATATTTTAAAATACAATTATTTCTATCTAATAGCTATTTCAAAAATCTGTGTTTTCAAGGAAAAAAAAACATTCCTTTGTAGGGAATAAAGATACATGTACAAAACACCACATACAAAGCAATAAATTGTCAGGCAGATGGACATGACAGGCAAAAGGACTTCCCCAGGAGAATCTCTATGTAGTAGAGTACACAATTTGTCTCAAGTTCCCAAAAATTATCATTCTGTAAATGGTTTTCTTTGGTATGAAACAAATTCTGGACTCACAAATAACAAAGTTTGTTTTTAAACACATCCATGTGTAAGAAAATATGTAATACCAAGTATACAAACATACTTGCATTAACATACACACATCCCTCCACAGAATAAAACATGCTCTGTAGATATTTTCAATATTAAACATTGTTTCTTAGCACTGAAATAAGATCTGATCTTCACAAAGCATTGTAAGTCCCTTTAAGAGAATATCCAGAGATTATCTGCAAAGGTGAAATTGCAGATATTGTTCTTAAAGGTCAACACATTTCAAAGGTAATGCAACCTCCCTGTCCTTTCTTTCTTCATGTTTTATTTTGAGCATGCTAAGAGAGCACATGATCACAGGTTTCTTACCCTTTTCGTGCAGTTCTGTAACACAGTGAGGTCTGTGAAGAACAAAAGACTAACTGCCAATGTTATTGTTTGATTTTTCCACTTGAGAACATACTCCCAGAGCTGCAGCATATCTCATTACATACAGGGCATTTGTATGAAGCTTGGAACAGAATTCCTGACCACATGCAGTTATTCAAGTACTCGTGATGACTTTTCCCCTCCTTGAGAACATTCACACAGGGGAGAGAGGATGTTTAAACATGGCTATTCCGGCTAAATTCCAATCTGAGACTTAGGAATTTTCAATCTCAAATCCTCTTTCTAATTCCAATGCATTACAGTACTTTTTGTAACATCCTGTCATCATTAGGCTGCAATCTCTTTTTTTTTTTTTTTTTTTTTTGACACCACTGGGAATTTTGCCACTAGGATTTGGAGTCAGATGCACTGCTGAAAACTTCTGGCTAAGTGGTGATTTGCCAGATTGAGGTCATCAAATGTTTCCAATAGATCCAAAAAAAGAAAAAAAAATAAAATCTACTAAAATATTTTTAAGTCTTTGGGAACTTGCTTCTTGTAAATGGTTACTGGAATCGGTGAACCAGGCACAAGTATGATCAACACACAGGAATTACATTAACTAGACTATTTCCCCTTTACATTAGTGAAACTATGTTCTAGTTATGTGCCATTGTCTCTCAGGGAAGTAAGAAAACACTGACAGCTAAAAAAAAAAAAAAAAGAGTATGTCATATACCTTCCCAGAAGGTGCAAAAGCAGATTATTTTTTTTTTTTAAACAGAAAACTGACTTACAATTTTATTCCTTTTTAAATGTCCATAATACAGTGTAGAAACTTCAGTGCAGTTACACAAATTTGGACCCACATCCACAAAGAAGTTGCTTTTGCCAAACATTTTGATGTATTTGAAAAGCAGCACAGACCAACACAGCTGCAGATGCTCAGAGCGCCAATCCTGACTGCCACAAAGGAACCCCCGTAAATCCGCTTGTGCACTGCAGAACTGCAGGGGAAGCATCAGGACACACCGGTTGTGTTCTCTGCCCCCCCCTCCAAAGCTGAATGCCCAAAGGGAAATGTTCCCTCTGGAATTGTTCTTATTTTGGATTCTCTGTTGTACATTGAACTCCGCTATGCAAGTGTGTTGGTGAGACCCAGGCTGGACTGCAACATTCTCTAGTTTTTCAAGAAGAAATTCTTCACTGTGAGGGTGGGTGAGGCCTTGAAAGAGGTTGCTCAGAGGAGCTGTGAATGTCCCATACCTAGAAATGTTCAAGGCCAGACTGGATGGGGCTTTAGGCAGCCTGATCTAGTAGAAGGTGTCCCTGCCCAAAACAAAGGGGTTGGGAATAAATGATCCTAAAGGTCCCTTCCAACGCAAACCATTCTATGGAACATTATTAACCAGAACATTAAGTCCAAGAATAATTCCATGTTCTCTTTGTAAATCTTTTGCAAAGCATGATCTAAACAGCCTCAGGTTAAGAATTCTAGTTGTCTTTCTTGCATCATGCAGGTGAGATTCCAGCTGTCCTGACATCTGCAGCATTTTAGCCTAACCACTGAATGTTTAAACCTTTAATGCTTTAACAGGAAAATAATAAAAATCCCAATTGCTTCCTAAATGGATGGAGGCCATTTGGGGCCAGAGTTCCAAGAATTCCCATAGTTACACAGAGATGAAGGTCAACCACCCCAAGCAGCACTCAGCATTCAGAGACCTCACATAACTGTGAGTGGGTGCTTCTCTGTTACGGAAGAGTGAATCATCCATCTTCAACACAAGCTAGTTTTGCAGTATGTTAATATAAGGAAATAAGATGGGACATTTTGTTCTTTTTTTTTTTTTTTTAATAAACACAATGCATCGGTATTCAAGGAAGGCTTTTCTAAAATAGCTGCATGAGTCAAAACATGCCGTGGGTAACACACCTGTATGCTCATGGTACACAGTCACAGAATGCTGGGACCATTGTGTGCAGCACCTTGCTTCTGCTTGCATGTACAAGCTTTGCTTCCAGAACCTGATACAATACCTAAGGATGTTCACAAATCACTCTCCAGGCTGCTCCATGCAGCCCCTCAGATAGGATGATTCACCCATGCAGGCAACCTGCTGAAAGAGCAGAGATGCTGCATTTTACAGAACTAATATTAAAAGGAATCAATTCTAGTCTCACAGTACACCAGTCATGGAAATTAATAATCAGTTTAGATGAAGCCTCCAGAGGTTCTCTATGCCTCAGTGTTCAAATGGAACAGATTGACATCTTTCCTTCCCCCAGGTTGGGGTTGAGGGAACCATAGATGTTTTTGTATATAGCATCACTACAGAAAAATAGCAAAAGGTACCTACAGAAATTGTTTGCAGCCAGGAGAAAGTCCTGCTGTCAATCCACTGTTATCAAACATTAGGTTCCCCCTTTCCTTTCCGCATGCAGCAGCGTGGCTTTATTTTGGCTAACGATTTAGAGAATGAGCCATTACCTTAAGAGTCATTTCTCTGCCTCTGTCAGCCAGGCATTGCTCACTACTCTGAATACAGAATAAAGCCAGCAGCAAAATCAAACCCAGCATCCCACACCGGTTCTTCAAGCTTCATGAAGATCTGTTAAAACTAGGAAATCAGACATACATCCGTAGATTCCCTATTGGCTTCCTGAACAGAATATCACTGCTCGTGTTTAACTTCTACAAATAAAATAGTAACATACGAAAAAATGACAAAGCTAGCAAGAGGGCTCTACAGGAAAACACAATGCAAGGAGCTGCTGGAAGGGTTAAAACAGAATTCCCCAGCTTAAAAGCTGAGGCACGACTCCATTCCTACAAATCACCATACACACATGCACAAGACTTGGCAGAATTTGTTAGGAAGTGAAGTAACCTGCTGGGATGAGTTTAAGTTGAATTACTCTGAGGCCAAAACCCTCCTCACTTACCATGAATAAAACGTGATAGCTTTAATTTGCTTAAACTTTGCAAAAAATCTGAAACAAAGCTTCTGACTCTGGAAAGCATTTTCATCTGAGTGATGCACACGGAACCAGGATTAATACGCACTTGCAGCCACAAATACCAGAAAACACAGGTGGAGAAACCAAGGATACTTCATGGCAGAACATCACATTCTTTGTGCACATGAGACACTGAATGGATTAAATAGACTTGACAGCCCCATATGGGAACAAAAATAGAGCAGGAAGGGCTTTGTTTGTTTGTTAAAGTAATCTCACAGGACCTAACAGTTGCTTTTTGCCTATGTAACGTTACTGCTGCAAAAGATACATAGCAATCTGAACTCTTCTTCAACATATCACCCCAAGGCATAGCCCAGGGAAAGCAGCAAAGCAGGCTGCAGATGTTCAATATGTTTTCCCAAGTTGACGTTACTCCAGATGAAGATCGTACCCCACAAAACCATCTGCTGCTGCGTGCAAGGTCACCTGCCTGCCTTGCACATTGGGTCACTCACCAACACCAAAAGCATCAGTGTGTAAGCTATGGCTTGGTACATCCTGCAGCAACGCCAGCTCAACTAAAGGAACAGCTGACAGGGCACACCAGGGCCTGCAGTGGGAAAGCCCATTAGCGGGGTGAGGACAGGAAGCCCTTGAAGTTGCTGATGTGACGCCCATGGCCGCCACAAAGGGAGGCTGCAGAGGGCAGCACTGCCTTGCTCTTGGCTCGCGTTGCCCAGCACAGGCCACAGCAATGAAAATGAAGCATTCACTCCATTAACCTCACCGTCGCACGGATGAGGAAACTCTCGGTTTTAAGTCCTCCCTGAAAAAGAAGGGATGCTAGCGCGGTGTCTGACCGCGTGCCGGCACCATCCCCAGCCCCGTGGACTGGAAAGCTCGGGAGCGTGGCCAGAGCGGGCACGGGACTAAGCTGCAGGGCAGGGCGGCATGCAGAGGGGAAGCAAAAGCTCATCGCAGATGGAAAGAACAAAGGAACGCTGGAAAAAGCCATTGCATACAGGAAGAGCCAGAGGCCCGGTTACAGAGCTGCTGCCACAGGATACGGGATCCACGGAGAAGTGGAAGCTGCTGCAAACAAGTGGTGCTCTCAGCTCATTGCCTGGCACCGCATCCAGGAGGAGGACAGCCTGCTTTGCAGCTCCCTACATCTGAGAGGTCTTTAGCTATCGCTCAGACACCTACCTCAGCAGAAGAAATGGATTAGGAGAAGCTGAGCCCTTCATACCCTTATATGCCTTTTAAGCACAGGCTATTAGATAATTAGATAAGCTGGTCTAGCAACGGCAATTAGGAAGTGGGTTCTTTGTCAGTCCACAGAACAAAGCTTCTATGGAGCACTAAGAGATCAGGCATTGTTCTCTGATGCACAAAAGTCCAGCCAAGACTTTAACCTCATTTTAAGAACTGGTCAAGATGAGTAACTTCAGTATCTAAATTAAAGAAGTGGCCACTAAACGAACTGCAACACAGTCTACCCAGTACAGACCTCACCCACCACCCCACAAAAAGCAGCTTTCACATTGGTAGTAAAGGGAATGTGAATTCTGCTGAGCAGCAGGGCTGTGCAAAACTTTGATACTTTTCTTTGCAGTAGGCTGTGCCACAGAGGGAGGAAAGGGCAAGATGAAAAGCTAAGTACAGCAGTTAATCTTTATCTTTCCTCTTCAGAAACAGAAACAGGTTAAGCACAAGAGACCTCCAGAGATGATCTTTGCCTGCATCAAGGCAGAAATTGTCTAAATGTTTTCTTTAAAGATTTGTGTGTGGCACCTGCTCTAGAAAATAAACTTGACATTAATATAAGAATAAAAAGTTAAGGAACAAGACCAGTGGCCAATTAAGACAATGGTCTTGTGTTCAAATTCACAGAACTCACTAGCACCCCAGAAAGCATAGCACACCCTTGCTGTCTCTGTGTCAGATGCAGGGACATTGCAAAGCCAAGTGACTCAGGCAAGGGCTGCCACTGTCTGAGGGCATCACACGTGCCATCCAACTACACTAATTGTCAAAGTGCATCTCTGCATGACAGATTCTATGTTTCCACTCTGCAATTTAATCTGTTGAGTTACAGTGTCATCAGTCAGGCGTTATTTAATTACTGTGGGATAAAAGCCTTATTAAACCTCTCCCTGGTCTTCATCAGAGCAGTGCATCTTACAAACAACTGAATCTCCAGGGTATTTGAAAGGGAGTATTCCCTGTTTATTTAAGTAACGTGTTGATATGTAATTGATGCTGTCAAAACAGAAAAGGAATTGAAAGAGCTGATGAATTAAAAAAAAAAAACTGCAAGCTAACAGGACTTAATGGTATTCTGAGGACATTAAATCTGTGTTTTCCCAGCTCCAGTGTTGACACTCCTTGCCAAGCCCATTTGAAGTGTGGTTTTATCCTGGAGATACGTAGGAGTCCCACGAGATCAAAAACACTGTCAAGTGGATAATGACTTGCACGTTTCTCCTCTCCCACCATCTGCATGTGCAGACAAAGCTGTACCCAGAACACAACAGCTCAACACGTACACATATTACAGCACCTCCTGTATGAGAGCCCACTCCTCAGTAAATCTACATGGCTTTACAGGGACTGACAAGTTAAAAGCCTTTGGGGATTCTTTAAATGCATTTCCTTGTACGCAATTCTAACTTGCCTTTGACAGGGCTTCTAAAAGACAATCCCAATTCTGCATTTGGAGTGAACAGAGCAATTATGGCATTTTAAACAAAGGTCGAGTCAGTAATCAGAAAAAAATCCATCATAATCCACAGAACCACTATAAATGGATTTGCAAGCATTTGTAGAAAAATTCTGCTCTTAAATCCACAACACCTGCCTCTAGAAGTGTACAGAAGGAGCACAGAATTGCAGAGAAGCCACACTTGCACACAGCTCCTGCCTCAGGAACCACTTCCCAAAGTAGCTCCGTAGGCTCTCCCTACCCACCTGCACTGCTCACCTCTTCCCACTGCCCAGCAGGAAATAACGAGTACTGCTGCCATACATGGGGCACAGTTTGTATATACATACTTCTCATTTTCATTTTTAATTATAACAGAACCATAGAGGAGATACTTGGATGTCTACTTTTGATCAAGTAGTAGCAGAAATGTACAAAAAATTAGATGTTTACAGTTAAACAATCATAAAAAACATACTGTTGGGCAAGTAATTGATTTCTCATGTGACTGTAGTTGAACAGCTAGCTTCTTTATTATTTGAGCTACACTATCTGTATAATGCTTCACAGATATAAAAATGTAGGAAAATTATGCATATATTCCCAGGAAAGCAAAATTAACTACCTGAAGAGTGCCAAAACAACTCACTGTTCCCATTCTCTGTCCTTCCTGTAGCAAGTTCAGCAGTAGAAGAGGGCAAGACAGGGAGAGCCTCACATTATCTAATGCTTGTAGCTAACAAACACCTGCAGCGTATCTGGCAGTACATGCCATTCAGAAAAATGGATGCCCAATAAATAGAATGGGAAAAAGAACTGGAACAGCTAAAAATGGCCTTCATTTCAAATATCCATCATTGCCAAAGCTATGACCCTTCTGTAGTCATCATCCAAAGCAGAACAGATGGAAGCTAAACATGCTTTTATCCATCATGGGCTCATAATAAACTGTAGGCTACTCTTCCTGCCTGATTCTCTTTATCCATTTCTCAAGTGCTCTTCTGCAATACTGCAAAAAGACAGTACACAGATGTACGTGCATCTTTTGTAAATGAGTTTCATGCTATGACGATCCTTTTGTTTTCTGGCCTGGCTTAACTTGACTTCACATTGATAAGGAAGTGAAAAGGCTATGGCCCAAATTATTTTCTACAGCATAAACACTCATTTTACTTTTCTTTTTGGTAGCTCAGTGTTTATTTCCATTATTCATTCTTCTCAGTTCCAGCCATTACTTTCTTAGGCCTTGATTTGAGGGTTTGCTTGCCTGCTGCATATTCCTTCCCCCTTGTGCATCATTTTGTTCACATAGCTAAGACACTGACACTCTGCTCTCTGAGCAAAGATTTAGCTGACAGCTTAAGCACTAAACTCGAGTTTTCTCCTTGAGCCTACACTCCTCTTCTCTATTCTTAGGAAGCAAGGTCCATTCTCAGAGACAGCGGTGACATGAACTAGACTTCAGTATTCTGTCCTGGAGAAGACAGGCCCCTGTGGAGCCAGCCTCATTTGAGGACATTTCCTCAAGTTCAGCAAGGTCTGCACTGAGCCAGCTTCTCTCTCATCAGGCTGTACCAACCTCCTGTTATTACTCCCTAACATTACCAAGAGCACTAATGGCATCACCATCCTTGATGTACACCTTATCCCACCACACATGGGGAGCTCCCAAGGACACAATCGCTCCTGGCCCACTGTGTCAGAGGCTTGCGTCGCTCTCCTGCAGCATCACCCCATCCTTCCCACTCCCTTCCCAAGGCCAGCAGCCCAGCAGGCTTAGTGCCAGCTCCTCCTGCCATGGTTGAGGACAATAGCACGCTCTGTGCTCCGACGGCTGAGCTGTGCCAAATGGCAGCAGATGGAGTCTTCCCCTGGGGCCCCGCATTGGCAAGCTGCGAAGATCAGCCTTCCCTGGGTGCTCGCCTTCTCTCTGCTCCCCACTGTCACATTTTCCATCATTGCCCCTGAAAGAAGCCCTTTGCAAAGCAAATCCCTCTGCCGCCTCAGCTGCCCTGGGGCCTGCAGCCTACACAGTACACCAGGAACATCATCTGCAGGGTACAGGCTGCTACAGCCCTCATCTCCTCCCACAGCAAGAAAGCCTACTTGGTCAGCACAGTGCATCCAGTACTGCCCCTCGACATTATTCCTTCATGAATCATCATGTAAATCGCAGACCAGCCTCATTAAGATAACAGCCTGGTGCTTGTGGTTTGAAGGGTTCCTCACAAATGTACATCAATCACATGCTGCTTCTCAGTATTTCTGCCAGAAAACAGAAACTAACCACTCAACCTATGAATATTGTAGAGATTTGAAATACAGCACAGAAGATCAAGATCTCCCAACTGTCTCATCTGCTAGCTTTATAGAAAATATACTTTAATCAGCAGTGACCTCCAGAGGGAACAGTTCAAGCTGTAACCCTATAAGGAGAAACGAAGCAGTGTCATCTTGTGCAGGGACATTTACATCCCAAAGGAAGGCATATTTTTCTGTTGGAGGAAATAAGTCAGGTAGCCTGTCTTTCACCATGCTGAATAACAAATCAACACCAATTAACAGTACTTGGTAACTTTGAAATTGACAGATATCAAGAAGAAATTCTCTTTTTCAGCCTTACATTTGACTGTATGGTCAAGAAACTAAGACTAGCAAGCATCTTATACTTGCCAATAGCTTAAAAATTTTGTTCTCTAATGCATAGCTGAAAGGGAAAAAAAATATTTTAAGTAAGGATCAGTGTTCCCATAGCACCAGCAGAGGAAAAGGGGGAAGATGAAATAGCCTGCAGAGGGGCTGAATGAAGACCAAACAACTTCCAAGCCTCCTACAGCCACAGTGCAGGGGATGAGGTCAGGCAGCAACACTCAAGCACATGAAAAAACAAGAGGTGAAACGGCTTCAAGGTCTGAAAACTTCAGGAAAGGTTTTCACTTAGATGGTCTAAGTACCAAATAATACCGTATTTCTAGGATGCAGGCCCCTCTATTTCAAATTCCCTACTTCCAGAGACAAATAGCCTTTGACAAGTTTGCTACCTGCATCCTTACTCCTCCAACATTCGTGGCACCAACTCTCAGTGCACCAGGCAGTAACTCAAGGCAAGATCTGCTTACAGGCTCAGCCACAACTTCCCACACATCTCTGGGCAACTGACCTGCTCTCCTTCCTGACATTTCAAGTAGAGTACCTGCAGCTATTTGACAGTGAACATAAACATTTTCATTTACCTTTTGCACCTGTAGATGTTCTAGCCAAAAACATTGGCGAACACTAGGATTTCATCGTTATTACCACTGCAGAAGCTCAAACGTCTGCATAAGACCCTACAAATAACTACATCTTGCACAACTATTCCTCAGAGTATCCCTCAGCAGTTCTGTCTTACTCCTTCCTATACTATTTTCATTCCTTAAGTACAGATCATCTTTTAATAATCAAAATACAAAAGGTGCATGCAGACAAGTATAATAAAAACATCATCATCTTACAAGAGTAGAACCTTGCACGGTGACTTAAGCTGATGGATGCTCAATTCTGTTAGCAGAGGGAGAGAGAGCAAAATAATAATTACTGTAACTCACCAAGAGCATCAGCAACATGGAGATCTAATAAAACATTTTCTCAAAACGCCCAAATTAGCACTAGTTTAGTACTGTTTTTCAGAGTACTACCTTTTCACTTCAACTTCCATCATTTTTTGGGAAACTTGAGTTCCAAGCTGAACTTCTTAATACATTAAGTATGTTGCTGACACAAAACAAGGAAAAAATTGAAGCCCTGCACGGGGTATTCAACATAAATGCACTTATTATCTCAGTGGACTGTTAGTATTAGGGATACATACACTGAAGCTTAAAACAAATGAAGCTACTTGTTGTTCAGACTACAGTTGTAGTTACAGAGATAATAACTGTTTCTTTTGAGACATGATGTTTGTCCTGACACAGAAGTGTCAAATCACATGGTTCTTTTGGCTAACGAAAACGTGTTTCCATGATATACCATCAATGCACATAATGTAGACATTGCTGAATAACTGATGTAGCTTCTACTCATAGCTTCACAGCTCATTCAGGCCATGCACCTGGGGCTTAACTTACCTTCAGCCCCACACAGTCCTATCAAGAGCTCTTTCTGGTTAAGCTTACGTGCTAGCAATAGTGTTGAGGTGGAAAAACTCATCACTGCTGTACCTTTCAAAATGGGGTAGGAATAAACTATGTCCTCTGATGTAACTTTTGTGACACAAGCTACATCTTCCCTAAATGCAAATCTGGCATACAGATGTATTGATAGTGAAGATGTATACCACACACCTGACACTGAAGTTTGCTCTTATGCCACAAACTTTTAAATATGTCAACGCCATTATGCCTCAAACTCTTCAGTGTCACCTGTGAGCTGCACATAGGAGCTAGCCCAAGTGCACATTAATGCAAACTTCATCTATGAAACAAGCACATCAGATCACACACATCGTATGTTGAGCAGCAACAGACATAAGCAGTCTGCTTCTGAAGTAGAAACAATTAAAAATCATTTTTTTCAATTTTTATTGTATATATCCACATTTCAGTCACAGAATAGCAATGTAAAGAATCTGCACACATTCAAAGCAATTGTGCAGTATTCTGCTCTATGAAATTAATGCCACTGAGAAAGGATGACTGAAAATTAAGTGGTATTACTTTGCAGGAAAGTCCATGAAATCTGCAAGTTCAGAAGTCTTCAGAAGTGCTTCATCCATCACTAGTTTCCAAAATAGATCTTAGCAAGTCGATAACATTCAGAAAGCAGGCAATAGTACTATCACTGCTATTGTAAATACACATGCTTTTAACTTATAATCTGTACTCACAAAGATAAAGAATTGAGATAGCAGGCTCCATATGTGTAGACTTGTGACAGCTTATGTTTCAGTAGCTTCAGAGTTAAGTACCCAAGTCATAAGAATGCAGTAACTTGCCTATTCTTCACATACTGTGTGCTTCAGAGAAGACATTTAGGAAGGGCTCTTTACCTCTTTCAAACAGCCTTTTCATCTAGATTTAATTCCTTTGGCTTTAAAAGCAGATGGGACAAACTCAGTGCCTTCTCCCAGCACTGCTCAGTAGTCATGACAACAGAGGCAGGAAAAAAACATAGCTAAAAGGTATATTACATGCACTGACCTGTAAGAAACTGAGCTTAACATTAGCAGATTTTATGATGCCAGCACTACAGCTTGATGGCCACCATCTCATTTTACAGGTCCGTAGGATCAGGGATGGTTTGGGTGCTTTTTTTATTTCGGTTTTCAACTGTGAGCATGTCACACATCTGTACATCACGATAGTTGCTGCTCAGGATAAGAGTATATTGCCCCAGAACCAACACTATTAACCTTTGCTGGCTTTACTTCATCAGCTCACTGACTCCACACATTTCCAAGGGTCAGATAAAAAAGCTGCAGCTTGATTGTGATACAGCTTCCTTCATAGGTCATACACAAGACAAAGCATGGCAATGTGCCCGCACACACAGAGGTGACTCCCTACCAAATACATATTGAAGAAATTACTGCATTAATAAGGACAGCAACACATTCAGATCTTCACTAGGAAATGAATAGCTAGTGTCCCTTTGATTAAACTACGTACCAGCTCCCTCTAAAAAGATAGCAGAGGTACAATTAGTTCAGCCAGCAACATCAGCAGTGTCCTTGAGGTCCTGTGCTCCTGACAGCTAATGAAGAGGCACTGTTGACTGTCATTGCACACAGGGGAGGCATCCATCTTGGTGGCAGCACCAATTAAATCCACCAGGGTCATAGCAGGAGGAGACAGGAATCCAGTGCAGGGAACAAGTCAGAGACGACCACTTTTAGACTCAATCTGAGTTTTGTATCCTGCAGAGAAGGGAATCAGTACTGCACTAGCCATTTTTGTGGTGAAGAGAACACAGATCATCTGTGCAACAGAAATTGCAGTGAGAGTACCTCTCTACACACAGTTTTCTCCTGGAGCCAAATTGAGAGAATTTGCTCTGTGCATCGTGTTCCTAACATTCTCTGTGCCTTCAGGAAAGTTACCCACAGTACATAGGGATGTATCCTCACACTGGACATGGCATTTAATCCTAAGAAGATGAGACAGGGAATTCTAGCCTCTTATTTCTCAAAAGGCTATATATCTTTAGAGAGGTAGAAGTGGGTGGAGGAGAGGGAATGGCCTTACTTTGCATCTGGGGTAATTCAGGTTGGATATTAGGAAAAAAAATCCTTCTCAGAAAGAATGGTGAGGTGCTAACATAGGCTGCATAGGAAGATGGTGGAGTCACCATCCACGGGGGAGTTCAGTAACCATGTAGATGTGGCACTGAGAGACATGTGGACATGGTAGAGATGGGTTGAGCATTGGACTTGATGGTCTTAGTGGTCTTCTCCAAACTTATGACTCTACGATTATGAAAAACAACTCTTTTTCCAAACATCAGGGCTCATAAGCCTCTAAAGTACTTCCATCCCTGAGACATGAGGATGCAGCATGACTGGCAAAATGAAATCTCATCTAACAATTTTGCTTCTTTAATACCTCCAGGTAGAGTCCAGCCTTTGGCACCCCACAAAGATCTTGTTTTACTAGAACTCTCAAGTATTTACATCAGTAAAGAATAGTATTGAAATAGAGGTTGCAGGAAGTGTTTTTGTGATACAGCAAGCTAAAGCAAATACTGAAGTGTCTTATTAGCAGCAGCATGTCTTTAAAATATCAGCATCAGGTCTGGACACAACACTTAGCCTTTCAAGAACTGCATTCTTCTCATACACATTACAGAAGGAAACTGTAGCGCTTTCTAAGCATTAAAATATATGCATTGCAGATCGACAGATAAAGACAGTCAAAATCAATATCCAACCTAAGGTACATGAGAGCACCGCAAAGAAAACCAATTGTTTGTTCAAGAGAAAACATTCATATGCAATGTCTGTTTTGTCTTTCTTGTATGTCCCTTAGGAAAAACAAAAACAAGTGAACTTGTAAAATCCACACATTCCAGGCCTTGATAAACTCTCGATAAAAAACACTAGGTAGCAAGAAACATCTTCTGCAGCCTTCCCACTGCAGCTGCTTAAGAACTCACAGTGAAATCCTCAAAGGGCTTAATCTGCCAAAAACTCTATCAACAAGGAGACAGAGTGTTTTTAATGACTTTACAGCGCACCAGCAGATGTATATCTTCTTATACCTCCCAATGCACTGGTGAAGGCTAAGGAGCCTGTTTACCAACAGTGAGCTCAGGGATGGACTCATGCAGGATAGGGCTCCCTCTTGCCAACTTGTTAGCCACAAGCATACAAACCTAAACCGTCTAAGATGACTCAAATAGAAAACAGATTCTATATAAATGAAACACTACTTGGAATTGGAAAAAAAAGAACTGCAACCATTAACTTTGAGGAATGAAAGCATGCTGCGGCAATAGAAGCAAGAAAGTTTATTATCCAATCTCTTACATAAAGGAAGCTAAGAAAAAATCAAAAACTTGAAACCACTTCACGCTCCCTACCAGAACACTCAGTCTGTAGAAAACTTCATTTGCCAGATGGTATGCAATTAAAAAAAGATGACAGAAAGGAAGAAAAAAGGCCTGTGGACACCTCTTTTTTCTGACTAATAAAAGAATCATTTTAATGATTTCAAAGTTCTGGAATTAATATTTCACTCCCTTGCAGAGACTCTCTCATAAAGCTCCATGCTTTGGAGAAATGCTCTGTATTCAAAAGACTTCAAGTCTACAAAGTACACCTAGAAACCCAATGAAATAGCACTCACTGCTCTGAGAAAGCACAGCATGAGAATCTCATGCCAGAAGAGAGAGACTCAGACATGCTGTGAGCAGCAGCAGCTCAAGTTTTCAAAAATCTCAAACTACTTAGCAGGGCACTCTCCATAGCAGCAGCTGGGAACACTTCTCTAGCACCAATTTGTGAAACCTACTGCAGATTTCTAAATTACCTGAAAGTAATTCTTAGAGGGGAAGCTGAGATGTAAAAGCAGTCAAATGTTTGAACAATAACACTGAGAAAAATACCATTGGTGTCAAAACTAAGCCCTGAGGCAGATTTGCATACAGCAGTCTACTGAAACTGGTTTTGTTTAACAATCTGTCCAGTTAAAGTATTTGAAAAAGTAGCTGAAATATTTTACACTCATGTCCTATTTCAATTTATGTTCAATATTTCCTTCTACTTGAAGAAGCAGAAGTTGTCACTGCAGCAATCCATTAGGCCTTTTTTCAATTAGTACCACAAAGCAAACTAACACCTTGCTCCCCATGCCCATGGAGAAACTCAAACTGCTTTCTGAAAATCTGTATGTGCAGGAACCATGAAGAGTTCATCTACACTGAAACTGAAGTGGTGTGATGTTCTCCAGCAGTGTGCTTTAACTTATCTTCCTCACTTTGTATGCCATAGTAAGCTTACATGCTGCCATAGTAATGTCAGCATGTAAGCATTTTTCTTTGAAGTTAGTCTTATTCAGGCAACTGATTTCCCCATTTGTCCCCAGTCAAGTGACTTTGTAACTCAGTGCTACCAAAGTACAAACTCATCCACACGTTGAACTGCTATACTTTGCCAGTGGTCAAAATCACAGTATGATTACACCAGGTTTAAAAGTAAAAGATCCCATAAGGAACATAAAGAATAACTTTTGGAAATGTATGTTTTAGTTTAAACAACTCTAACACTCATGTTCCCCATTCAATAATCATCATCACTCCCAAGCAATTACTCTGTCCCAGATCACACTGAGACTGTGATGCTTCACATGTGCACTAGGAGATCAGGATTCAAGTCCCAGAGGTACCTACACACAGCCTTCAAAAGCCACTGGCCCTCACAACAAGGCTCTCCATGTTGCTCTCACCCAACCTGCCTACAGATAACAGTTGGGAACCCGGAGAACCCCAAAGCACACTCAGCCTTGCATGAAAATCCACAGGGAAGGCTAAGCTCCCCACACACTGCTTAAGGATGGACTTGAGTTTTACAAGTGCCTCCTCCTGAAAAAACAGGAACTTCTCATCTCAAACCCATGCAGTCACTCACTATTGAATTCCTACTTAGGAGTCATTTCCAAAACCTAAAGGAACCACTGCTCTGAGCACAAGAGGCTATTAATAAGTCATTAGTCACCTTGTGGTCACATGGACTCCGGGGCAGAGCAAGAGGCAGTTTCACTCCTGTAAAACAACCTCATCAGTACAGAAGAAAAAAGAACAACTTTAAGCATTAAACAATGCCATGACTTAAGGAATGAACAGAATGTTTTGAAAATGCAAATTCAAAGCATCTGTATTGTAATTAGAGCACCAACAAGACTGCAAGATGTTTGTTTCCACACATTCATTTCTTTCATTCATCCTCAGACTCAGCTATGTACAGAGAACTAGTTTCACAGTATAAACCAACTCCCACATACATTCCCAAAATAATTTGCATGTATTACCAACAAACAAACACAAGTTTTCAGGCCACCTCCAACGCAGCAGACAAAAAGAGGACTTGTCACTGCTGCCTAAGGGATTATAGAACACAGTTCCAAGAAGAGAGTGAGCCTCAATGCTGTACATTTCACACAAGGTGCAGTTAGGCTGATAATTAAAAACCCTGCAAACATCTTGCTCCTATGTAGCTGTTCTCTCATACATAAGTGAACAAAGGTTAGGGAAAACCTTGTCTGCAATATATTTCTCTCGATTACATTCAATAAACTACATCCAGTTGTTGCAGCCTGCCTCTGAAACTGACTTTTATGAGTCAGTACAAGCATCCTGGTAACAAACAGCTCTGTTGGAAAATGCTGACACTACTGGCCTTAAGGAGCAATGGTGACAAGGACAGGAGGAAAACTTGTTTCATCTTCATTTGACATCTGCTGGCAACATTCCCACAGGCGCTGATCTGCCTTCCTGGTTAGCCCAGGTCTCAATTTCATTTTTAACTCCCCTAAACCAAACTTTTTTCCTCATGGCATCAGAAGAACAGCTCTGGTATCAGTTGCTATAGCTGCACAGTTATTAGCAAGGGGCAAATAATAAATATACTGATACTACCCTAAACACATTCAAAATCTCATACTCAGGACTAAGCTAACAAAACCAAAAACCCTACTAGATAAATACTGATGACAGCTTGTGTTCCAAATTATTTAACCTGAAGACATGACCTGAAAAAGCATTCCTTCAGTTGAAAGTAACTCTTCTCACTGGAAACAAGATTCTAGCCAACACCAGACCTGCGAATTTATCAACAGGTTTTAATATGAAAAAGATAACACAGTTTAAAATATGATCAACTCAAGCTGGAGTGAGTGCTAAGGAAACTTCACAAACAGATACCATGCTTCTTTTCTTGGCATACTTACCCTTCATTGCACATTGCTTTCATGAACAAATTCCTCGCTAAATATATAAAAAGAAAAATAAAGACTGTGTTGAGCTGCGTCTGCAAATTCCACTTAGCTCTGCTCCTCCTTACCTTCTGAGTGGATGTTCTCTCCACTCTAGAAATCTATTTTGTACTACTTGTGCTTCTACAATATATAAAAATTGCCGTGCTTTGGTCAGGACAGCCAAGCTTGTAACTTGACATTCTCCAGTTTAAGAGCAAGACCACAAAGATTTGTTTCCATAAATGTTATCCTCAATTTATCCTTTTAAATAGCCATAATTGGAAAGTACACTAGCATGTAATATGAGGATTAAGAGAATATATTGAATAAACACAGTGATCTAACCAGATGTGGAGACCCCTCACAAATCGCTCCAATATACACACTCAAGATTACCACTCAGTTGGCAGAACAATGTTCTTTAGACAAACCCCCAGAAAAACACAAAACAAAGCAAAAAAACCAACATGTGTTAAAAACAAGTTTAGGGTTTCAAAGCAGCAATGTTTTACGGAATGGCCAGGGTTGGAAGGGACCTCAAGGATCATGAATCTCCAACCCCCCTGCCACATGCAGGGACAACAACCTCCCCATTTAATACTAGACCAGGCTGCCCAGGGCCCCATCCAATCTGGCCTTGAACACCTCCAGGGATGGGGCATCCACAATCTCTCTGGGCAGCCTGTTCCAGTACCTCACCACTCTCTCTGTAAAGAATTTCCCCCTGACATCTAACCTAAATCTCCCCTCCTTCAACTTATAACCATTTCCCCTTGTCCTGCAGTTATCAACCCTTTCAAAGAGCTGATTCCCCTCCTGTTTGTAGACTCAAACATTTGTTTGGTGGTGTTCAATAAATTTAACCACTCATACGGACAAGGCAGCAATATCAGGTGATGGCACCAGTGCCATCAGCAAACATGCAGTAATAAAAGCTGTTTGTGCCAAGTTATTGATCCCTCTGTTACCACTGGAGGCTCCAATCCGTAACAACCAGTTCTTCAAATAATTACAAAACCCACTTGTACTGTCGGTATTCTGCTCAGTGCCACAGCCCCAGCTGCAGAGCAATCACAGTTTACATTGACAAATAAAAACCACGTTGTTTTCCTGCATTGCCCAGAGGTATGCAGGAAAAAAAAAAAAATAAATAAATGAAAGTATTAACAAATTAACCGATTTTTTTTTTCTTTAATTGAATCATTAATCACTTTCAGCTTCTGTTCTAGCTGAACAGATGCAGCCATTCGTCACTGAGAACACAACCACAAAGTCTTACAAGGAATAGAATATCATACCTGGAACAACTTCAAAAAGGAACTTTCCTGGACTCTCTTCATTGCAGGGGTGCTCAATTACTCTGTTGCCAGGCAGGAAGATAGCACCCTAAGGAAGAAAACAACATCACATATAGGGTCAGAATTGCTACCTTGTTTGTGATAGACAAATGCTCCTTTTTGCTGTGACTTGGGGACGCGTGCATATGCTGCTGTTCCTGGGCAGCTCGTTTCCCAACTCTGAGGGGAGATAAAGCCAACAGTCTTAGATCACCTTCATTAACTAAGGCATTGAATATTGGCTTTAGGTTTTTTCCCCCATCTCTTCGGGTTTTGATACTATGAAGATTTTTGTACTATTTGCACTCACGCTGCAGGGCATATTCTGATATCTAGCATTCATTGCTATGACCTTCCCTAAGAGCAGAAGTATTTATAGTTGCTAGAATGAGAAGATTAAATTTAAAAAAAAAAAAAAAAAAGAGAGAGAAAAGCACTCTTTTCACCAAAGAGCACACCCTGCAACCAACAGCTTTTACTGAGAGCAGGGGAAACTGAGGCTGTGTTGGCAGCACCCACTCACCGCTCACTCTATGTACAGATGTGTCCTAAAAGTCACAAGCACCCAGGCCTAGCAGCTCACCTCAAAAGCATTTTCCCTTATTTCTGTACCCATCATTCACTCAAGAGCAACTTCCAGCAGCTCAGGAGCTTGTGTCCATGAATACAGAAAACACACTTTGCATAATTACACACCATGGTATTCAATTAAACAAAAACATGAGATTAACACCTAACCAGCAGCACTGTAAATACAAATCAATTTATGAGACAGTAAATGAAAACTGCACTTAACTTGGCTGCACACTCATTAGCAGCACATGCTGTGTCTCATTACAACGGAATGTGATGCTTTGCCATTTTTTGATGCAAAATCTTTTCAATATTTACTTCACAGCAAGTTGTCACAATAACAGATTTTTGAGAACACAAGAAGAAAACAGCCATGACATTTATAACTTCATCTCCTTCATTTCACAGTCCTAACATTGCATCTACTAAAAGGTGAAGCCTAAATCCCACGTGACATCTGAACTAATATGAAGGGACCCCATATAGCTATGCCATATAAGATATTATTGTGATTTAGAAAGAAAGCATATACTCAAGTGACAATTTATTTTACTCTTTTTATATCTATTACTGGAATCAAAGCATGTGATATACACTCATGTGCACATACACACACACATACATATATATATATATACATACACACACATGCTTTTTTTTTTTTTAATTAAAAATAGTAGTTTGAACAACTTGCAGCTGGATGCAACAGACCAGTGGGGAAAAGCGAGCTCTCACTTCTCTGTCTGCTTTCACACTCATCTATCTGCCTTCCCCATGCAGCACTTCCCCAGTGTGAAGCATGAGCTCCAACCTTA
This sequence comes from Meleagris gallopavo, assembly GCF_905368555.1. Classification (NCBI taxonomy): domain Eukaryota; kingdom Metazoa; phylum Chordata; class Aves; order Galliformes; family Phasianidae; genus Meleagris; species Meleagris gallopavo. The sequence continues at coordinate 26,086,216 of NC_139407.1, forward strand.
CTGCTTTGATAAACTGAGCAGCGCAGGCTGGCACAGAGTTGTGAAGGTTCAGCCAGCTAAAGTTCGCTTTTCTCCTTTAGGTCTTCTTCCTATATAGAGAAAAGCAGCTCTAAAGCCTTAGACATGTGCAAGATGCTCATTTGCACATGAAATATGAAGGTGCTTTCCAGAGGGGAAAAAAAAAAAAAAGTTGTGACTTGGGTATTAGTGCATGTAAGCATTTCAAAATTACCAAGTTTCACATTGCTTCACATCAAGCTCAGCTTATTCTAATCAGCTGAACACCTCACAGTACAGACTGCAACACTGAAGCACAGCTCAGCAGATGAGCATTGCATGGAAGTATAGAAGAAGGGACAAAATAGCCACCACAAGTGTATTGTGACAGCTAGACAGGTGATATTTCTCCTTTGCACGCTTGCATGACACAGATTAGCATAGCAACCTGGTGCTTAGCTGTCTTATTATTGCCTTACTTCCCTAGCTATGTTTGAGCTCCATTTCCCATAGCAGATTTACTCTTCATCAGCATACAGGAGGCACCAGATTTTTCTCAAGGAAGCACATGGGACCAGGAGCTCCCATGCTAAGGTGCAGGCTAGCAGCTACAAATACCTGATTTTTAATACCTCCAAAGGGATTTTACTCAAGAAACAAGAAGGTAGATGAAGAACTGTTTTCTTGCCCAAATAAGTTTTTCGTATTTATTCTAAACCAGTTCTACAAGGCTTAACAACTCCATTTGCTTCCTGTCACCTACTGTGAAAAGTTACTTAAGAAGTCAGATTGGATAATCAGAAAAAAAATTATCCTCAAAAAGAGTGATGATGCAATGGCACAAGATGCCCAGTAAGGTGATGCAGTCACTGTACCTGGAGATGTTCAAGAACTGTGGCACTGAGGGACATGGTGGGATTGGGGGGTGGGTGACAGGGGGGAAGGGGAAGGTGTATTAGGCTTGGTGATCTTAGAGGTGTCTTCCAACCTTAAAGATTCTATAGTTCTTTATGACCACATTATCAGTAGTCATTCACATCAGGCGTTCGTGCTCCTCTGCCTTTTCAATTTCTATCAAAGATTAATAAAAATCTATTTCATCTTGCAATTAAGTGCTGAGCTTATTAATCCCATTTTTCTTAGTTTTTCTTCTTTCATGGAAAACCTCCCAGGAATTTTTTGGTACCTTATCCACTATCTGTTAACTCAGAGGATCTACACAAAGCTTATATCTTGTTGCCTGATGCTAAAGGTTGATTAACCACATCACAGAAGTGCTAGTGATGGTTTGGCACCAAAGTTTGAGGGTTTTATACCTGTTGCAGTCCCACAGCTCTCATTCATTGCTTAGTTTATTGCAATTACTTATAGTAATTCTATAGTAGGGTGGTTACTGCAACCAAGCTTCGAAACTTTTAACAGCTCAAGTCAAGCAAATGCTCCTACTGCTCACTGCCAACAACTCTGAATCTACCATAATTCTCTTCTCCAATTTAAGTGAGAAGTAGTTCTTTAGGACGATGTCTTATTCCCCATATGCATCATGGGTTTCAAGTCTCTTTAGCACACACGACATAATGAACAAAGTTTTACTGAATATGAATGTTCTGAATTGTCACTGTAAAATGTACAGAATGTCAGACTTCCTGCACACAGACAACATGACACCAATAGCAAGTTACAGTCACAAGCTACAGTTACTGTAAGAGAAGGAAGGAACTGGATGTTCTCTGAGTATGATAGGTTTTTACAGCAGGTAAGCAAAACAATCTCTGGCAGTAGTACCATTACCATAGGTGATGCAGCCACTGACCTGCAGCTGTTACAGCCATTTACAGTTTTGCACATGCTCTGAGAGAAAAACACAAATGCTGTCATACTAAAAGCATGCCAAAGAGGAGGGATATAACACACCAGGAACAAACACAGGCAGAGACAAAGTGCAAAAGAGTTGGTTGAATAAAATTCTGTCAGTGGCCAACATGCATTCTTCTGGCATAAATTCCATTGCATTTGACATTTTCTCCTCCCACTGTGTTAATACATTATTCCAGTTTGCTTCTGTTGAAGAATAAGAATTGCCATTTATTTCCCAGAAACTGCCGTAAAGTATTGAAAAGAACTTTCCTCCACTCAAAGTTAAAAATCTAAGCTCGTTGCCTAATTTTCTAATTGAGAAGCAAATTGACTTCCAAAGACAGAGATATAGCATATACTGTTGGCTTTGAAATGAACACCAAAACACCTATTCTAACGTAACATAGGGAGAGCTCAATTCTACCAGGATGCAATGATGGTATTTCCAAAGATATTTCTACTTTTCTCTCCTGCCACATATTTCACTTCACGGTTCAGTGCCTCAGAGACACTTCCTCAAGAACGAAACAATCTTGCCTTGAGCAACCACTAGAAAATCTCCATTTTTGTTCCCCAAGAGAAAGAAAGCTCTCATGAAATAGAGTTATAACACCACAGAAAACTATGTTTGCCCAAAAACAGAGCCTCATGCACACTGTGTGCCTCTGGAGTTTATTTCTTCTGTAAGGGCAAGAGAGATGAGTGGCCATTTCCTGACTCTACCTCAAACATCTGAAACTATCACAAGCTTCCTCCTCTTTTACACTTACTTCTCAGCAATGACTGCTCCCTTACTGCTGAAAACAAACTTTAACATGCTGTCTTCCCATCTCTAAATTCCACCTGCTACCCTAAGTGGTTTCAGACAGATCATAGATTAGTATGAAGCAGCTTTCCAACTCAAAGCAGATTTTCTGCAGCATCTAAATAAGCTTTAGCACCTCTACTTTACCCACCCTGTCCTAGCTTCTCCTTAATGAATGAGCTTATTCAATTGTACATCACCAGCTTCTGTGAGAAACACACTTCCTCCTGCACTGATTTTTCTTTCCCAGGCTCATCACCAAGAGGTATGAGGCAATGGGTCGGGAACTGGGGGTGACCCAGGTCACAAGTAATAGGTCCACTCCCACCTGAGGGGTAATTAGGACCAAGTTTAAGGACTCAGGAGTTCATGCTAAGCTCATTTCCCAGCATGTAATTAGATGTATGCATGAGAGTTCCAATCAAATTCAGTTTCATTATATTAATTAGATTTTGCCCTATAGACAACAATATGACTGGACATTAAGGAACTACTGTAGAGGACAGGCAATTATGGAAAAGTCTTACCTCTGGTAGATCCTTCCTGCTAGTAGAAATCTAGATTATTAGATAGAGCCATTCTCTCACTGTTTTACCACCAAAGAAAAAAAGCCAAGAAGCCACCATGCTTCTCTTGCTTTAGAACGCTGAGGATCAAGGCTTATTATATAGACCTCACTTGCGAAGAAAATTTACTGATTTCTAGTATTAAGAATACGTAGGCCAAATGAATGATTTCATTGCCTAATTTGCTCTTACCTGGCAGGAGAAATATTTCAAGCATGGCCTCACATGTACATGTGAAGCTCTCCAGTGACAGCCTTGACAGAAACAGCAGCACTGAGAGATAATGCAGCATATGTGATTGAGGAGGTTAAAACCAAGTCAGCCATTAAATACTGAGCCAACTATTTTTCAAGATAGGACTCAGAGGCAGAAAAAAAAGGGGGGGTGCTTTAAAATTGAATTTTCTTTGCCATCTTGATTTATCTTATTTTGAAAGGGTGGGGAACCAGTCATCACTGCATGCAAGGGTAACGGAGATAAATTATTCTCTCTCCTTGGCTGAATGCCCACAATTGACTGAAAGGATCATGTCCACAATGGAAAGAAAAACATATTTAAAATTACCAGAACACTACTGATCATCAAGTGCTTTGTAGGACTCATACTGAGTTACACCATCACATTGTGGTAAGATTAATTTAGAGAGAAAACAACGTAAGAATCTGTAGAAACACTGCAATACTTTGTCAGAAAACAAAACAAAAAAATAAACAGATGACTTTCAGAGCAGATTGTCAAGACCTGTCTCATTCAAGAGGTACCAGAAGAGAATCAGAGAGCTCCAACAAGGGAAAACACTACTTGGGAGGCAGAAGAGCATTTTGGGGACACATGAGAGCTATGCAATCGCACTGGTTCAGCACCAAGAGAAACCTCCTTTTAATGCCACTTACACTAACGAATACTGCCAGGAAAGCTATAACAAAACAATGACTAAAACCATGGTCAAGCACACCCTGCAGCGTGGTCAAAGTGCTGCTGGCCCTCAGAAATAATTTAACACCTCCAAGATTCTCTCATCTAGCAGAAGCTCCTTTTTCCATCTTTGCTCTTCAGTGCTCTTTTTTGGCTTAAAAAATCAAATGAAAGAAATAGTTTAACTGTATGGAAACTACCCCTGTTATCCAGAATGAACAGGATAAGAAACAGGAAGCAGCTGAAAGCACGATGTGGGGACTGTCAGGTCTTCAGCACCGCAGTCCTCCAAATTCACAGCAAGGCATGTATCTATGATTCAAATTAGTTCATTCGGGTTTTGTTTGTTTTATGCATGTCCACGCTGACTTTAAGAAGTGGAATTGTTTACAACTGCAACATGCACAGCTTACTTCCAAAAAGGCTATGTACTGCCATGCCTTCAGCTTGTGGAAGAAGTGCTTCCAGGTCAGTAAGTAATAGAGGTTGGAATTGCAACAGATTACCTCATTAAAATTTTACAGCAAGTGTTAAGAAAGGCTGCAGAGACTTGAAAATGAGACTGTGACCCCACTGACCCCATTTCTTCTCTCTCCTCTCCAAATATCCTTGTTTCCTTTTGACCACCAAGACCAAGACCGTTCCAGTGCAGTTTATCTACCCTATATGAGTTATCGTTTTTCAGTTTTTCATTAAATAACAAACTACAATTTCACATGGAAAAAGTACTAGGACTTAACAGCAAGAGTACTCCTTCTCTTCCAAGTTTTCTTGGTTGTTTTTTTAATGCCTACACTGCTTTTTGTTTTAACATCTATATGTTGTTTATATTATAAATGCTTTATAAGCATGGCCTAGATACTGCAACTACTGCACAGAGAATTCACACATCTCATCTGGCTTCCTAGCATCTGGTATATGGTGCTCAGTTGGCCCTTATGGAAGAGAGGACAAAATTAACAATAAAGCTATCTCAGGGAGCCAGGAGTTGTGTCTTCCACATTATTCAAACAAAACAACCTGATGCACTTACAGCCATTTACTTCTCACACAGTACAATCTGTGTATCATCATAGAATGGCCTGGGTTGAAAAGGACTACAAAGATCATCCAGTTTCAACCCCCCTGGTATGTGCAGGGTCACCAACCACTAAACCAGACTGCCCAGAGCCACATCCAGCCTGGCCTTGAAAGCCTCCAGGGCATCCACAACCTCCTTGGGCAACCTGTTCCAGCGCGTCACCACCCTCTGTGTGAAAAACTTCCTCCTAATATCTAACCTAAACCTCCCCTGTCTCAGTTATATCTTGTGAGTTGTTTACTTTTCAGATGTTACTTTGAATTCAGAGTGCAGTAGTCTACTTTGCCTATTCTGCAACACTACATCCTATTTAGAACTGGGCTTCTCAGTTCTAAATAACTCTTCTGAGTTTCTCATCTTTGTAAGTTATCTGAATCACATGTTTCTATAGCTTCTGCATGAGCTGTAGTTCTTTCTTCCTCCCAGCATTTTCATTATGCATTCAAAAGTACCCTTAAACATTTTTAACGTGCCAGAGAGTTTTGGCTGATTAAAAGTGAAGCAAACAGTTTGATACTGTGTAGGTGCACCACACGAAACATTGAGGTGGTATATAAACTCTGAATCTTCCTTGGAAAGCATATGTTTTCAGCAGGACAGCAGATGTCTTAAGGGCTGGACTCTTGGGCAAAGCAGATACTACAGAAGTGTCTATGAATCGAAACATGCTTTTACAAAGAGACAGTATAAAACAAACATGTGAATGTCACCAGGGAGTTACTGCATGGAGCTGCAGTCAAATTTGACTTAATGCTTTCTTACTTAGGAAGGAAAGAAAGAGCTTTACAGACCAAGGCTTTGCAAATTTCAATTTAAGAATACATTTTGTATTGTGTTTATGTCAGCTCACTAATACAGACACTTCACATGTTTTTCAAAGAGAATGCTTATATAACCAGATACCTAAGAAGCAAGACATACTTCCTAATCTCAGTAGTTTGAAAACCAGCACTAAGTTGAGCAGAAGCTGGTTTGCGTGAAGCTGTGCACACCAATGGGCTGCAGCAGCCCTGAGCCCTTCAACCGAACAGAACATCCCCACAGCTCTGGTTTGCTTCAGATGTTTGAGCACACACATTTTCCATTAAAAAAAAAAAAAAGAAAGAAAGAAAGAAAGAAAGAAAAGCTGTGAGGAAAGAGTTTGTCTAGCCCTTATTGCACCAGTTAGGGCACAAGGCTACAGTGGGAGATCCCATTCAAAGCTGTGATGCCACAAGAACTCAGCCTAGCCCTCCTCAAAGTCTGCAGAACTGCTCACTCTGTTTAATTAAACATGTCTTAAGGGAAAATAGAAAAAAAAAATCTTTTTCAAGATTATCCTGTCTTACTATAGGATTGACTTGAGCAAAAACAAAAATGACTTCCATCATTTGGATTCTCACTGAGTAACACTGGAGGTGGTACAGTATAACCAATCGTACAGGAGTTTACCATAACTTTTTAGGCAGTTGCATATGCGAGTGCCAAAACATCCTCGGTGATTTGCTTTCCCATAAAAGCATGACAGGGTTTCTGCAGCACTATCAGGAGATCTCACCAACTGCCAGACAGCCTTAGGTAAAAATACGTGCAGAGTGACTGGAGGCCAGTGTAATGAACTGCACTGCAGCAGCTGCTCCCTTCCACACTGCATTAAGTATTAACACAAATAGTTTAGATTCAGTGCTTCTATTTTAATAAACCACCAAAATATAAACATGCATGAAGGTCTTCACGGTCTACAGCAGAGACTGCAGTATCCCTTGCCAGAGGGGAAGATGAATCACAATTTATGCAAGAAAAGAAACTGGGAGTAAGCCCCCACAGCGGGTAAGCAGAAACAAAACCCCAGCTTTTTTGGGAACATAATGATTGCACTCCAGCCAGTGGAGAATTCCCTGCTTGGAGCTGTTGTTAAAAAGACAACAAATCAGTTTCAATCAGTCATCTGGTGTCAATGCTCTGGAATCTCTCTTTTTCAAAGAGAGATAGCTCCTGTATTAAGCTTTTTTAGATGCACATTATTTATTGCACATTCATTTTCCTCAAAGTGAAAGCATAGGAGAGCAACATCAAATCTAGAGTTCACCAAATTCTCAAGTAAAGATGACTACACTGGAGCCCCAACAGCAGCACCCAGGTTTTTGGCAAGTTGAGAGCTACTGAGCCTGCTGATTGCAATGGAAACAGACATCAGCATGAGAAACTGATCAGGAAGCAGCAAGCAAAGGGCAGAGGATGTCTCAAAACGGAGAGACTTCTCATGAAAACCGTCAGTTTTATCTCTCTAGTGGAGGCTGGTGGCCAGACTGAAGAAAACTAGGAAAACTCCTTAATTCCCATCTCACACTAGAGTCTTTAGAAAAAGATGGTTCAAAATCTGCTGAAGATGGAATAACACATTGAAGGTACCTAATGAAGTTTTAGTATTATTCTTTAATTATTTAATCCTACAAGCCCTGCACTGCTACCAGTAGCCGGTATTGACCATGCGCATTCCCAGCACAAACTGCAGGCACTGCATTTCTAGTGCCACGCACAAGGAAGAACCAAGGTGACAAGGTCAGATCTTTCCACAACTATGCACTGAGCAAGGCAATCCTCACGGATAAGCTAAAAAGGAAACATGGATCCTGCCAAATAAACCCAGAAATGCTATTACATTGTCTGTTGTGCACCGGATGCACAGTAGAGGCATAAGTGAACCCTTTCCCTGCACAGCCCCGAGTTCTGGGTCCTATAGGGCTTAACATGCTTATCTGGTCCCTGCCTACACAAAGGGGCTCTCACATGCACGTACAGTATCCTAGTAAGTGTCTGATTTACTCTCAGAAAAGCATCTCCTCCCAGTTAGAAACTGCCAAGGAATTGATTCCCCATAGGTCTCACAGCACAACGTGAGTTTCGGCCTTCTCGGGCTCCTGACAAATGCCACATCCCTATTTGAACAGAAAGCAGATTCCCATGGCTGAGCTGCAGGCAAACACATTTCACATTTAATGGTCGTCTTTGCCAGCTTGCTGCAATTCTAATTAAAGCAACAGAGCTGCTCCACTGAGATGCACGTGCTGAATGCTATCACAGAGCTCCTGAGATAAGGGAAGCCTCAGCAAAGGTTAATGACAGCGTTAATTTGACTTTTTCTGTTAAATAAAGAACAGGTCATTAAAATCTTGAACAGGTGGCAGGCTTGGCAGCTCTACAGCATGTGGGTTCTAGACAGATTTATCTTGTCTTTCATTTTAAAACATTTACGTGAACATATTTGCTGAGTTAAATTATCTTGTGCACAAAAGCATCCCATTCAAGGCTGCTGCTATAACTGTTACATCAATCAAATTATGTTGTAAAAATGTTAGCATCCATTCTGACAATTGTCATCTCATATTTATAACTTTGAGACTCTCCTCATTAGTTACCTATTGCAACTGTAATTTCTACATCAGCATCACCAATACAGAAAAGCAGCAGGACAGCTCACTCAACGCAGCCAGACTCAATACACACTGAGAACACATTATGAAACTATTCCAATGCTGAGAGCCTTAAGAAGAGTTTGTATCCATGATTTAAGCCTTCTTCCTTCCCCCTAACGAAGAGATGAAGATGAACTGCTAAGATATTATTCTCCTCAAGGGGATCAAGTAGATGTTCATCTTCAAATGCACATTTGTACTGCAATTCAATGACTTCCCTCCCGAATGGAAGATAAAGGCTTGTGTTCCCATCTATGCAAAGATTTAAAAAGCACTAAGAGCTAAGAATAAAGAAATGACTTCCAAACAAATTAATTTATCATCTAGGAAAACTAAAGTGTCAAGCAGTCCTGTGTGATGCTTGGTACGCAGCCCTGCTGGCTGAGTTTCAATGCATTTTAACTGACACAGCTGTTTGGTAACAAATATTCAAGACATAGCTGGCCAAGAGGCTTTTAAATCTGCCAATCAAACAAGTGACAGCCACCATCCACCTCATGGGATTCTTGTCTCTATTATTAAATGGAAACAATATCTGCCTCAAGGGTGGGGCACAGTCTTACGTACAGACACTGGCAAGATTTTTAGGTTTCTGCTGCCCACTATAATTGGTACCATGCTAGCATCAGGAATGTTTCAGCCTGTCCAGGTCACCACCGTCCTATGCAATGAATTTACATCAAAGGGACATTTGATAGAATGAGCACTAGCAGCCTCAAATTGTATCAGGGGAGGTTCAGGTTGGATATTATGAAATGTTTATTCTTAGAGTGGTTATGAACTGGCACAGACAGCCCAAGGAAGTGGTGAAGTCACCATCCCTGGAAATACTTAGGAACTGTGGAGATGAGGCACAAAGGGACATGGTCAGTGGGCAAGGTAGGGATGGGTTATTGGCTTGGATGATCTTAGCGGTCTTTCCAACCTTAGTGATTCTATGACAAGCAGGCAGTGGATATCAAAGTAGGACAATAGGGAAGTGTTCAAAGTTTAGATTGGGCCAGGCCAGGCAACATCAAAACACTTCGGAAGTCACTTCAAATTGAACTCTGTGCAGCCAATTTTGTGCTTTACTAGCTGCACTGCACCTGGGTAGCCAGATCCAGCTCCTGTAGCTAACTACAGAGCTATCTGGCATCCAACTGCTCACTGGGACAGCAAAGCCTAACAGCTGCCTTTGGCTGCAGCTATGAAAGCGGGACAGCCCCAGTTCAACAGCCAATCCTGCCTTCCTCCAGGATGCAGTTTTGCTGTGCATGGCTGTGCTACAGTCATCTCTCCTAGGTGTGCCAAGTATAGCTCCAAGCCCTGGCAGACTTAAAGTCATAGAATGGCTTGGGTTGGAAGGGACCTCAAAGATCTGGTTCCAACAATTGGGCCCCAATGGGCTTCATTCCTCACTTCTGTCACATTCCCACATTGCCGACTGCTTGAGCAGGAGAGTCTATTATGGAAACATTTTCCGACTAGCAGCTGAGGAGCAAAGAGGATTTCAAGAACGCAGCTTGAGGTCAATCAGCCTGCATCCACCACACAAGCCACTGCCTGGCAAAGAACTAGCAAAGCTTCTTGTAGCAGCAAGGGTGTTGTACACACTGCTCACTCAGCTGCAAATACTGCTTTCATCCCCGAGGTAATGGACTTAGAGGAGGCTATTCTTAAGCACTAATAGGCTAAAAAGAACTCAATTATTGCCATTTAAATACCAATGAGGCTCTCCTGTAAGTTTTTCATTTTGTTACTTGAGGAACAATGAAGCACTTGTACCAGATCCAAGTAAATAAAGGGAAGGGAGACAAAAGTCACCAAGATGAGCCTTTTTAATGGACACAGACCACCTATAGCGTTGAAATTCCCTTCAAACAGGAAAAGAAAGCCATCATTAAAAAGCCCACCTACAACACAGAGCAGTGTGCAAGGGCCAAGCTGTAGACAAAAGCAATTATTACTTGACAGCTTAGCAACCCTAACAGTTTGGGAATTGTTACAACATTGTCATCATTTAATGAATCCTATGCTCCAAGTGCTGCTTCCCTCAGCCACCCACTGCTGGCCTGATATCATGATTAGTTAATGCACAAGAACTCCCTCCTGACAAGATCAAGTGATTACATGAGATTACAAGGACCAGGCCCAGTTATCAGCTTGTCACCCTCACCTTGCATTGAGAGGGAAGTCTTTGTGAAGCTGCCTGCCTTCCACACTGGCTACAAGAAACGCATTACTGCAAGCATCCAATCACACGTACCTCTAAGGTTCTGCAAATGCTGGAAGGCAAGAATACTTTTGTGGCAAAAGCAAGGATCTGGCACTACTCCACCAGTTTTCCTTAACTATTCAGCTTACTTAGCACTAGAAGAAGATGGACACAACCAAGTCTTAAGAAACACTTCAAATGATGACCTACACACAAATACTTCATATCCGTACTGTCTGCTCCCTGTTATTCCATTTACCGTTAATTTAGGAATAAGATAGATGCCATTTTACTTGTCCTTAAGATGATTACAGCTCTCCTCATGTCATATCCAGCAGCTACAACACAACTCCCAGATACCCTGCTTCAGCAAAAAGCAGAAAAGGGATCAGCACAACCACAGCACATCCTATTTCCCACTTCTGACATGCCTTCACACACTGACCACAGCAAAGGCAATGCCCATACTACTTCGCAACACTATAAAGCACAGTCAAACTCCAACTGTATTCAGAACTATGTTTGGAAGCAGCTTTTTAAAGGCCACTTCTGCTGTGAGCATGGATGATAAAAGCCAGACAGCAATGAATAATGGCAGTTTGCGTGCAGTCTCTCCCAGTATGATACACTGCCCTTGATTCTCTGCTGTCACAGGAAGCTTAATACCCCTTTTTCATTGCAAAATTCATTCTACAGACCTGCAGAAGATCCAAGCTGAGCCAATGCTGGCACAATTTACAGATAGGTATTTTCAAAATAATTTAATCATCTTTTTTAAAATTCTATTCAAAACAATATCTCTGCAAGCTTACATTCACATTGTGTTCCTCATTGTTTATCCACACATCAAAACTAACTGTGGATAATTGGAAAACATCTCAAAATTGCCAACATCAGCTTTTCCTTTTGGGATACTCAGTCTCTGCCCACAGAATATTGCAAAGCTTTTGCATCCCGTGCACACCTGTGGTCTTACTCCTCTATCACCAAACATATTCAGAAGCACATAACTGCCTATTATCTAATATTTTTGGAAAACAGATCCCTCTGCCTTGAGAACACCTCAGGAAGGTAACTGCACAGTAGCTACACTGCTTATCCATGGTAGGGCAAGGAGCTGGACCTTGCACAGCTGAGGAAAATGAGCTGGGACAGCAAATAATAAGCACCTGTACCTCCCTATACACAACTGTTGTCACCTGCACTCAGCTGTGCACCTGCTGCTCTCAGCACAATCCCTTCACTGATGCTAGGTTGACATTCCTCATGTAGATTCCATCTCCACATCGATACGACCCAAGCTGTGCCCTTTCTGCTCCCAAGTTTCTTGAAAAAGGGAAAAGTATTAGCAGAAATTCCCAGATTTCTGCTACTTCATCATGGGCATTCTGCCTGGCACACACTGCCACTGGGAGACCGATCTCAGTCATTAAGCCTTTCTTTTTTTTTCTTTTCTTTTTTTCTTTTTTTTTTTTTTTTTTTGCCACCATCACCCAACATAACAAATTACTGAAATTGCTGTTCAGAACTTACCCAGTTTTTGTGCCAGGCAAGACATTCCCAGGCACCCACCTGGGGAGCCCTGAGGACATGCTGCTGGTTCCCCACTTGGCAAGGAACACCATGGTGTGTCCTAAGCCATGCTATGCTGCCAGGAGCCTGGAGAAGTACTTAGCACCTGTGACTAACTTTTTCATTTTAAATAAATTAAAAACCCAGGGTCTGCTCCTGTAAGGGGGTGTAAGGTATTTTTTACTGATGTAACAATCATTGTTGCAAACAAAGTAGCCTAAAATGAAAGTGACTGCAGCTTTTTTTTTTTTTTTTTTTTTTTTTTTGAAACAATTCACCACCACTCGGAGAAAGAAACTAAAAACTTTAGCTGTTCTAGCAAACACAGAGTAAGGTATTTATATACATTCGGAAAATGAGTGTAATGCATTTAAGAAAACTGTGCCTAGAGTCAGTGAAATGACAAAAAGTCAGTCGTCTCTCAGGGAAATCAAAGAACTATGAATATTTCTCACAACACCTCTGGGCTGCACTATGCTTATGTTCCTCATTTGCACAGAGCAACAGTAGGCCTAAGACTTCCTCAGGTTGCCTTTCCCTGCTTGCCTTCAGATTCACACTGCTGTCAGCACCTCCAGTTTCTTAGTCTACAGTACCCTAGACACTGTCAAACACTTTTTCATCCCAGCAGTCATGACACACATGTGAGAGGCCTGTACATATACTCATCCAATAACCTCACAGCTTAGGCATCTCCTTTGCTTTCACTGCAAACCAGCAAGACCAAAGCACACAATTACAGAAGCACAGAATGGATTGGGTTAAAAACGACCTTAAATCCCACTCAGTCTCAACTGCCTGCTGAGGGCTAGTTGCCACCCACCAGACAAGGCTGCCCAGGCTTTGAAAGCCTCCAAGGATAGGGCATTCACCCCCATTCTCTTCCTACTGCCCAAAACTGCTCTAAATTTCCAGATCTTTTCCAGGTTCTGCACCTCAAATGGCTTATCCCAGAAACTCTGGTTTTCTTGGCAAGAGCCCACAGAAATGCACTGAATTCATCTGGAAAGCAAGGTGTGCGCTGGGGGCTTCAAAGCATCCTGCAGTCCTACACTTCACAGAGGATGTCAAAAGACTCATCTTGAACGGAGTTGCATTAAAATACATCATCTTCACCTTCAACATTTTCTTTTTAGAGAATCTTTGTTAGCTCTTCCTTTTGAGAGGCTTGCCAAAAAACTGTTTCTTTTCCTGTTCCACCTCCAGCTCAGCTTCACTGCTGCCCCAATCCCAAGCACACCAAAGCCACCTCTGTGTCTCTTTCCAACAGCTCCTTTCCCTCTCTTCTAAACCTCACAAAGAGAAGGGCAAGAATAATGCCTTTCCCTTCTCCAGGTGACACAGCTGCAACCCTAGGGCTCTGCATCAGCAGTCCTCATGGGCAGAGTTTCCAAATTTCAGAGATAACTGTACCCATTAGAAGATCTCCTCCAGAAATGGTTTAGGTCACTAAACACTTCTTTAATGCAATGTCACCTTTGGGTCAGGTGAGACAAGGTGATCACCTTCCTGTACGCATTCTTGCGGTCAACTCTTGCAAAGCAGATGGCCACAGCTTTTTGTTCAGGACTGCCACACACCGCTGCTGGGCACACAGCTCCCAAATCATCTGCGCAGACAGTCAGCAGCCACATCTGCTACTGCATCTTCTCACTGACTGCACACACAGAGGAACTTCATGTGCAACAATTCTTCTCTAGATAGCATTCACCCTATACAAAAAGCCATTATGTTCTTCCTAAATGTGGCACACAGGGGATCTGCTGGACACAGTTCACAGAAGAATATTGATTTTTTTTATTATTATTATTTGCCTTTAGCTACTTTCATTCTCCAGCAGCTTCTTGTTCCGTTGCTGGCATCACCACTGATGGATAAGAATCATATGTACTGTTTTAACATCTCAGAAATTCTTTGGCATTTTGTTGCCTGGTTTAACATTTTTGTTCTATTGTCCAACACCAATCTAAAAGCATCTACACACTGAGACTTGGAGCGCACTGCAAAAAAGCCCCTTTGTTCCTGTACTATCCGCAGAGCAGATCTTCCTGAGCTCCACTGCAAACTGCCTAAGGTTTAAAAAACAGTGGCTACAGTCTTTGATGAAAAAAAAGTTCTGCAAGCCAAACACTGAATTTAATGCCATTTGTAGATGTAGGCTATGTCTCACAAACTGAGCAAGACAATAACACAAGAAAATAATTAGCCTCTGAAGAAAACAGGATGTGAAGCATGGTGGTTAACAGATTAATCAACATCTTCACAGCTCCTTAGGTCCTCCAAGTTCAGTTCTGCCTGTTCCCACCTCTGGGAAATCCCTATCCTACTCCCCAGCCACTCGTTTTGTGCTCTTCCTCCCCCCCGCCTTTTTTTTTTTTTTTTCCCCACTCTACAGTGCTAACGTTTCTAATTCAGGCCTCTCTATCACTTCACTCTCCTTCCCAATGCCCGAGTGCTTACACTTGCCTCTGAATGCCCACAGCAAAACAGTCAGGCTCCACATTGGAACGAGATAGTACAGTTCTGCAGGCACTCATAACCCCTTTCCAAATTCTCCCTGCTCACACTCTGTTACTGCTGTTCTTTGGAACCAAGCAGTAAACAAATACTTTGAACATCACATCAGTATTTTCATCAGGACAGAAGTAACTGAGAGAAGTCCCAATGCTGTCAAAACATGAAAAGCTGCAACAATTTAACCTAGAAGACCTTCATTCTGCTTAATTTAACACTTCACAGAAAATACTACTTGATTTAGCATCATCATTTACTTGCAAATCACCATATCAAGACAGTGCAAGAATACAGCAACATTGTTAGCATAAGCAAAGAGTGGGCATCTTTGTTTTCCTACTTTGTGTTAGCTTGATGCCATCTGAATAGCTTAATTACCTTACAATACTAAATTCTGATTTAGACATAAAACCAGCCCTTGGGGAACTCAGAACAATAGATGTTCTCTTCGCTCAGTCAACAGGTTACATCTTCCCAGGGAAGCAAAGGGACATCAAAATAGTTACTGTTCAGCCATTACACTAAATAGGTTAAAACAATTGCTGCCCTTCACAGATGTTTTCAAAATCAGGTGAAATCTGTTCCTTGCAATCCAACATATCCATGAGAAACATCACCTAACTCAAAGGACCACAATGCACCAATCCTAAAACCCTGCCCCCTAACTGTCTTCATTGGAAGAAGTACTGCATAATAAGATTTGGGACTGTTCTGAGGGGGAAAAAGTCCACATCTCCTCAGCACAAGGTATGTGAACCCCAGCTGCATCTGGCTGAGAGCATCCCAATTTCTCACCTTACAAAAAGATGGGATTCATTCTTGCCCTGGTACAAGCCAGCAGGAAGATAACACACTGTAAACATTTCTCCTTACTGTTGCATTATAAAGTGCTGAAGATTTATTGCACCTTGTACCCCTCACCCCAGTTCAGGGTAACTTAGGCAAAAATAAGGCAATTAACCTTAAGTAAATAAGCCAAAAACTTCAGTAAATCAAAAAGGCTGACACACAGATGCTCTGTATGTTTTATTTTTCAGTTATGGTAGTACCTCTATTTCTCAGATAGCACCAGTTATATAAATGACATTATATAAATACAGAAAGAAAATTAAGACACCTGGAATAACAATCAAACCCAGGAAGCAAAAGGAAAAAGATCTGTTGATATGAGACTAGTTAAATATGACAAATGTTTTATTGCCTAGACTGTGAATGAAATCTAATGCTCGACTTCTTCCAGACTAACTTGGTATGGCTGTTGGTTTGAGAATTCGCTTCAGCAGTTTGCTATTACATGCATCTTGCTAAGGCTCACTTCCACATAGCTTCCCATTGCTGGCAATAGAGCTGAGGACAGAAGAGTCTTGGTAGCATACAGAAAGAAATTCACACATCTCCATTTAAAGGAAATTGAGAGCTTTTGATGAACCTCACTTCTCCCCTCACTTCTTTTGCACCTTGCTGAAGGGGCAGTTGAGAAGACATACCACTGAATCAACCTACAGATGAGAGCCAACACAGCTGAGTGGTCATAGATGAGCCTTCTGAGATCCACAGCCTGGTCTAGTAAATGCCCATATATCAGCCTAATGAAGCATCAGCCTGTTACTTAAATCACAGACTTATGTCTGTTTTCCATCACCTGCCTGACAAACACACTGCAGTAATGCTCAGTTCACATTGGTGGGCTTCCAAAACTCATGCCTGTGTCTACGGAGGTCCTCAGTACTACTTAATCACTTGTGATCATTATTCAGAAGTTAGAAGCACTTGCTTTTTCTTGGAGACACTGCAATTACTCAGAGCAGGAGCCCTTTGTGGGCAGTTGCAGAGGCAATGAAGGATTTTAATGAGTTTTATTCTGCAGCCCAAGCAGTAACAGAGAGCGCTTTTGTTAGTTCAACTTTTGTGCTTTAAGTCTGCTAAAAAGGATGTCCCTCCAGCACTGGACATTAATTTTAGCTGCTTCTGTTAGCATTCAGCCCTCAGCCCCTGTTCTGAGGCTGCCAACACAAATACCACCTGCAATGGCCATTCTCAGGAATTTGTTCTGTATGAAGGGATTTGAAACATGTTTCAGCAAGTAACGGTAGCATGTGGCAACCCAAAGGCCCTAAGCAGCAACACATTCAGGGGGCACTTTTTTCCCCCCACAGCATGGATGTTATACAGTGTGCCTTGATCCACTGTTTTAATGTCTTGGAGTTTGCATAGGATCCAGCTCACTTTTCATCACATACACAGAAGAGCATTTACACATCCCAGCTGCACAAGTCTGAGATCAGAGGATGTGAAAAAATGCTACTAAAAAGTTCTCTAGAGTCAGTCCTTGGTTACTACAGCAACAGCTATGAGAAAATGAGCAAGCACCTAGAATTCCTTGAAATATGATCTGCATTAGATAATACCACAAAATTAAACTTCTGCACATCTTGAGCTCACTAAGTTAGAAGCTAACTAAACCAGCTCCAGATTTGGAGCTGACCAAATTCCCTGAATCTGATCAGGCAGGCTTCAAAGCACATTATGAGTCATTATCTTAAGTGACCTTAGTCAAGATCAGGTAGCTTCTTCT